>NC_051197.1:2673755-3315755 GCF_015220075.1 Falco rusticolus | reverse complement strand
AAGGAATCAAAATGGTTTCAAAAATCACAAATATCATAAAATTAAATATTGTTTGCCAGAATTGGAGTTTCGGGTTTATGCAGTAATTCTTTCAGCTAATTGTTTTCCTGCACCTTGATCCCATAATTAGGGCCTGACTAATTATCTAATTACTAAGTAGCAGAAGGGCAGGTTGATGGCGACATTTTAGCCATCTTTCAAAGCCTCGTTATCCTTGTGAAAGTCATGGTTTCCTCTTGGCTGCAGGCAGCTGCAGCAGACCCAAATGTCTGCTCACCTTCAACATTTGTCAACCTGTTCATTACAGTGGTGAATTTGACACATCAGAAATGTCCTTTTGACAGGAAAGTTTATACTGGAATGAAAACTGAAGCAAAAGAAAGAAAAACCAAAGAAAGATGAAAGTGTAATTTATATTCCGGGATTTGTAATAGTGGTCTTGTCTTTAAGGCAGGATATATGTCACCTCTTTAGGAAGAGGGAGACACAAGCTTTGGTGAGCCTCGGGGCTCTAATAGGCCTGAGCAGGTGTTGGAGCCGGGCTCATTTCACAACTCAGTGGGGCCTCCAGACACAGAGTCTCTGTCGCTCCGAGCCAGTACCGGGATGAGTCCCCCTGTCCTAAGAGACAGGACTGCAAACTCAAAGAGACTGTGGCCTTTTTGTGCTTGCTCACTGCAAATGCAGGGGTTAATCAATAACCCGGCGTAATCTTTTCAAGGCTCCCCATTTGATCCTGTTGCATTTTGGCCGCACTGTAAATTCGAATTTATCACCTGATAAGGAGAAGATATTTGAATACAATCCCACGATATAACAACCACGTGTAATACGCTGGTATGCAGATTGTGAAGGGGAAAGATTTTCCTTATGAAAACCTTTTAAAATAACCAAAAGAAAATGAAAAAAATCCTAGCATAAAAACTAAAATGCAGATGCTCTCCTTGTAGAGAATTACAACCAGAGCTGAGCACGACATCAAACTAAAATGTCTTATCATAAGTAAATAAATGCATGCTTGTGCATTAAATGTATCTGTCAAGATTTCTTTATGCTGTTAGCTGGGTTTTCATTAAAGCAAGAAGTATTAATTTAAATTAAGTAGAGTGAGATCTTTATTATCAAAGTAATCAGCTAAAAATAAGTTGGCTAATTCCACTTACTTATAAACACTTTCAGAATGAATGTTTTCCATTGGAATAATTTTCAAGTGGTTAAAAACAAAGACAGAAGGGAAACTTGCATGAAGTATTCCACATCACATTTGCTGTGCTGTTGTTTGGTTGAGCTCTATTGGAGTCTAGTATGCAGGCACTGGAGCATCTACTATGACTGTATAAAATGTGTTTAATTGGCATGAAAAGGCACTAACAGAGTGCTAGTGTAGTTTCCATTATCTGAGCGGATATCTTATTTACTTTAGTTGAGACGGAGAACAAGACGAAAGTGATGGGAAACTCTGTGTGTGCGTGTGCGCGCGCATGTATCTGCATGTGTGCCTTGGGGGGGGGGAAATCACACACACTATAAAACCCACAGCATTTATAATGCCACTAACCTCAAAATCCCCAGGAGAATGGATTGCAAAATGTTTTCCTAATTATAATTTTGCAGATTTATGTTTAACACGGTTTGCCAGTTGTGAAATTGGCAATGACGATAATACAATTTGACGGGTATTTCATGTTAAAAAATATGCATTTTTATAACATACTTTCCTTACAACCAAGTAAGAGAACCTGATCTGAAAGAGAAGTTTTATTTTTTATGCCACACCATACAAGTAGCCTGCTACACCTATACCTACGTGCGTGCTTTCATTGTAATTTATATAGGAGACTAGTCCGCATTAAGAATTGATGTGGTACTGTATATGTTGTGTTACAGTCACTCTAGTGAGTCTATGAGATACCAGCTCCCTGCTGAGCACATACTTATGTCAATATTTCTGTTAATTGTTGCATTACAAATTGTTACATATCCCAGTGGTGGGAGTTCACATTTGTGCCTGCAGTGGAGCTGACAACACCTACACGTGGTCCCAGGAGGTTTCAATATATTGTGGGATTTGCCTTTTGAAAACGTTATCACAGTTTATCAGTTCAATGTCATTCCACTTAGCACTAATAGAACAGAACCCTGAACTACGCCATAGTGCGGTGTATTCCCCTGTCTCCCTCCATGCACCAAGAAAACACTTTGAGCTTAGAGCATCTGCATGAGATTATCAAACCCAATCAAGCAAAGTTTGATTCCCTTCTAGTTTTTGCATTGTAATATCACTTTTTTTTTCCTAAATATCAGCCTCTTCATGCTGTCACAGGAATTCATTAGTGGTGCATTGATGTTATGCAGATTCCTGAACCAGTCATACTCAGTAGAGGAGATACTTTGTTTGAATTTTAAAAATAAATGGCATTCATTTGGTAAAACTCAATAATGTTATTGACTTTAACACATGCAAGATTTGCAAAACCAGATTATAGCAAAATATCTAGATGCAATTTTATACACTAGGTACTTAAGGGATGAACTTAGAGCTGACTCCACCAGCCACCAAAGATTCGATCATAGCAATATATCCTTACTGCGCCTTGCAACAACCAGCTACCACCAGTCAGCAAGACAGCACATTTTTGTAAGATGGACTTCTATAAGCAGCATGAAATTGAGTTTGTGAGAGTGTTAATAATTACCGTACTTTCCAATTCCTTTAATTTCTGGCACTTCAATGAAGAGGAATCTTTCTTGTGTGAACTAAAACAGGACAGTGAAGATTCTCTCTTTGGTGACAGACATATGATTAACAGGCACATTTGCTTTCACCAACTGATCTGACAATTTCTAAATCAGGGTGGCAGATTAACCCTTACTCTGAAAAAAAGGCATGTAGTGGGGCAATGCATTTTTCTTGTCTCAGCCTTTGAGAATCCCTAGGATCTCAAAGGAACCTGCCAGAGCCCCAGAGCCATCAGAGGGGAAGCTCAGCTTCTCAGCATTCCTCCTAAACCCCAGCATCCTTGCCAGCTTCCTGCCAGTGGGCTTTATTGGGGGCACTGGGGGAGGGGACTAGTGGTTCATTGCCCCTGAAAACCCTCATAAATAGAGATTCCACAACAAGGAGACTCTGTGCAAAAGGCTAATTACAGCCTGGGGCTGCATTAACCTTTAGTGTGGGTTCCCCACTGGGATCTTTGTAAGGCTCTGTGTGTGTGCGTGAGCGCATCTGTGTGCTCGTGTGTTCACAGGCTTGCGTATGCACACACAGACCTTCTCCCTGTCCTTTATTTTCTCATTCTTCTCTGTGCTTTCCCATAGACATGTTTGTTGGAGGTGCAGAAAAACTTCTTCTTCATAGTCCAAGGATGATTTGTTCACTGGGAAAGTCAAGGAAGGGATCAGACGTCCCCATCTCCCCTCAGTGTCAAACAGAACTGGCTACAAAATTCCCTCCCTTAATGGAAGCTAGTGGTGCAAATTCAACAAAGACAATAACAGCCATCTTGTCTATGGAAGCCAGCTGGTACAAAACCCCACTGTCAATGAGAAGCCAACAAATTGTCTTTGGAAAAGCAAACAGAATACTATTAATGTGAGCCAGGTGCATTAGTAAATATTATGACAGAGGTAAATTTATTACTAAGAGCTACCAGTGGTCTTATAGTTAAGATGAAAGCTTATAGAGATCATATAGAAATTTGGAAAAATCTCTGTGCTTTTCCTGGATAGCCACCATAAGTAAGTAGGAAGACATAACTCACTAGGGTAGATGCTGCAAAATGACTATAATGGAGACCACGGTCTTCCTAACCTTGGAGATCCTATGAGGGAAAATGCAGTAACTGATCTGATTTCTGGTCTTGCCCACACAATAATCTGGCTGAGTGAAAATACCCATAAAAATGTCAGCCTGTATCTGATCTTCACATATCTGAAAGCTCACAGAAAAGTTACCAAAAGCCTAATGCAGCCTCATCGAGCTGATGACAACAACTCAGCACTCAGCAAGCTGTCATAGTGACTGTTTGTACTTCCTCATCAGCAGATGGGGAGGGATATGCACTCCTATCCTGCTGGATCCTGCCTAACAAGTAATTCTAGTTACTGCTGGCCCTGAGATGCTGCTGTCTCACTGAAAGAGTGGCAGAAATCCAAACAACACAGCAAAGTGATTTGCTTGACTCCTTCCTGCAGGAAAATACACAATGAGGAACAGCAAGAAGCTGCTTCATTCCACTGAGGATTTTTACTTAAGAGCTCACCAAAAGTCCAATTTCTCCCCATGTTTTAGTCACATTCATATTTAACCATGGAGTTCCTTTGCCAGACAACAGGGACTCAATAACCAGCAAGATTCAACTGAAGTGCCTGCTTTCTTTCAGCACAGTGGGCATTACAGTACACACTACCTCTGTATCCAGATGAGATCTGCTCACGGAGGAGCAGGCAGGGAAAAAAGCTGAAACTTGCCACCAAAGCTACACTGAGCTGGTGCTTGTGGGCAGGAGGAAAAGGTATTCTGAAGTTTTTAACTACAGCATAATTTCTTTGGATGGATGGCAAACCCCTACAAGGCCAGTGTATCAGGCAGCCTAAAAGAACTTGGAGGCCACACAGCTATCCTGAGCTCCAGCCTCTGTTATGTATCTGAAAAGCAGATTCTGCTTGGTCCTTATCTTCAAAATGTTTCTAGCGAGTCCAAGAGGGTCTGAAGTGCTACAACACAAGCCACAATCAAGACCTTCACTCACAATCCCATGGGATGTCTCCTGGCAGGCAGGTGAGGATGTGGCAAGATTTCTACCACACACCAGCCCAAGTCTAAACACCTTCATTCGAGTTAAATCTCATCACCTTTCACTTCAGCTGCAAAGCAGCCTTTTTTGGAGTTGCCTTTGCAAACATTTATCCCAATAGGTACTTTTGTGTAATAAAATAAAACCTCAGCAAAATAAAAAAGCTTCCCATACAAATGATAAATCCCTACCAAAGTCAGGTCTGCCACTGAATATCCTCCTCTCCTCAAGGACAAGAGGAGGCAAAAAACACATGACAGATGTTAATCACCCTCTTTAATGAACTGCTTGGAGATATTTAAATACAGTAGTGTTGATTGTGGTATAAGAACATATGTACAATAGTATAAAACAAAGTAGAAACACAATGTATTATTAATACACACTAATTCCTTTACATCTACTTAGGGGCATGGTGAAGGAAGAACATACTGTGTATTCTCACCGTAGCTCTTCTTGGATATAAAGAGACCCTCTGAAGCAAATTCTTCAGCCTACTATACTTCAAGAAATAGTAATCTAAAGCATCAGACATTTCCTATTAAAGTTTTAAAAACATAGCTTTAAGTCATACATTACATTAAATGCTTTAATATCTCATCTGATTCAGTAGGTTTTAAACCCCACAGAGGTCACATTTTGAAGCACTAGGCACTTTTTACAGCATCTCCAAACATTAAATAAAAATAAAAATTATTAGGAGGAATAGAGCCATCTGTAGAGGCTAATAATGTGTCAGTTTGATATTATTATTAATAATACTATTATTTCTGTTTCATGTTAGGAAGATCATGATTGCTAATGGCTATAAACTAGGAGTGATAGCCTTCATTCTGGCCCATCTGTGTTGCAGCCAGAGCAGCATGAGAGGATGCAGTTACAAAACAGTTGTTTCTCCTGACCCTATTTGGTGTCTGGCTTTATCCTTGCAGCTAAATCTAAAGCCTTGGCACGCCCAGCTCAGGCCTGTGATCTAGTTACAATGGGCTTGGGCTCGAGCCCTGCAACAGGCCTTAATCATCTTGTGACCAGGTCAAGGTCAACCACATTGTGGTCAGGTACCTAAGACTGATTTGTTTAGATGCACACTACAAGGTCCATGTAACTGAACTTCACCAGCCATGGCAGGAAAAACTGTCCTACCTAATCTTTGGAAAAGGAATGTGGTAGCAGAGCAATTTGGGTGGTGGCTTGCTATCAATTTAGAAATAGAAATGCAAGCCTTATTCTTGGTTCTTATCAAAGGTTTCCTTCAGTCAGCTCAGCTGTATGTCACCTCTGAGGCTTGGACTAAGAAGTAGTTCATATGGCACTAGCCAACACGCTTTCCTGCCTTTGCCATACGAGCCCAGAAAACCCACCTGGACATAAATCCAGCTTTTACATTTCTGGTATTGTGACTTGGGTTCAACACTTACAGTGACTCCCTGAAATAAATAATAATGATGATGATAATAATAATAAGAAGTTGTTCAACTAATTGTAAATATTATGATAAGAATAAATGAGGAAGCGTTTGTTGTCCAGAAAATGCTTGAGGAAATGCCACGTAAACAGCTCTAGATTAAACATTACAGCAGTGTAATTTCATTAACTGATTAAAACAGCAGTATACTGAGCAGGCAGTTTCCTCCTCTCTAATACCAAATACATACAGACAGCGCTCTCTCTTCCCCTCTATGTTACTGTTGTGGGTCATATTCAGTGCTGATGATTTGTAATTTACCCAACAGGTACAGGCACATTTCCCCCAGGTAGCATTTGTAAACAGAAATCAAGCTGGTGGTGTATTGTTTGCCTCAGAAACTCTGCAATTCTAGTGTGCCATAGAGTAGGCAGTGATGTGTAACCAAGACCAGTGATAAAAAGAAACTGCAATTGGTTTTTTTAAGGTACAGCTCTAAAACTGTACTATGTGGATTTCCATGGTGTAGCAGCACAGACAGAAATTACTTTTTTCCCCTCTATAAGAACTAGTTATCTGATTCTCTTTTGTTTCCCTTATTCCAATGTTCGGTTGCATTTTAGTGTTCAGAGCTATAAGGATGCATTGAAACTTATGGAGCCTGACATTTTAACTATCTCATCTTAGCATGATTCATCTCAATTTACTTTCTTCAAAAATGTAGCCTGGAAGAATATGAACCATTTTGGGGGCTTGCTAGAAGGCCATAAACTCCATTAAAGAGTATAGTATCAGCTCCCTTCCAAAGAGGCTTTGCTTGTTATGGGTCTCATCCTGCAAAAGGAATAGGTGCCTTCTGGGAAATGCCATGTAGTCTCAAAGGTTGAATTCACAAGACAGGGTGGGGGTGAACTAAGCCCTGGATCGAGTCCTCCATCCTCACAGTGTTTCTGTGCTCTGCTGTAGGAACAGCAGAACAAAGAAATTCACAGTTGTTTCTGCTCTGCATTTGAGCCTTAAGCAGTGCAGAGGTATCTCAATAGTTAAATAATGTGGAGATTATAAGAGCCTCAATAAA
Source organism: Falco rusticolus (assembly GCF_015220075.1). NCBI lineage: Eukaryota > Metazoa > Chordata > Aves > Falconiformes > Falconidae > Falco > Falco rusticolus. The sequence goes on along the minus strand of NC_051197.1, from coordinate 3,308,476 downwards.
TTTGATGGGTTGATATGAGCAAACAAAATAATTCATATGATATTACACAAGTGTCTGTTCAGAAAACACATGATTTTGGAACTATGGCCACAGTCTGACAAGTATTCTGGGGCAGATCCTCTGCATACATCAAGTGTCATCACTCTACTGAAGTCAACAGAGCTGTGACAACTTAAACCCATGGGGTCTCTGCCCTTTTGTGCACAATTCTTGTAATAATCAAATTGCACCACACACAGAGCCCTGGCCGCGCAACCATCATGGTGTAAAGTGCTTTCCAGACAGCAAACTGGACCACAGCCCACTTAATCGCTGAGGGCACAGCTTTCAGTATCAAGACTTGACTTTCATTTAGATTTCAGATGCATCTGAGCTCTGGCTACAAGGATATGAACACAAACTTTAAACATGACTCATTCAGGCACCTCCCTTTCAGCAGAGTGGACTCAGTAATCCACTGAGCAGACCCACAGGCAAACAGCGTTAAATAGCATTAAGGGGCTGTGGTGGGGAATGGGAGGGCCGCGTACATGGAGGCACACAACTGTCTCCCGCAAGAGTTCAACGACACTTAGCCTGGCCTGTTCCCCTTCTGCACTTGTAGTCACTGATACAGTGAAACAACAATATATCACTAGGCCTGACCCTTTGGCCTTTATGAATTATCTGTTTTAGAAAGATGTGAAACCACCTTTTATATCCAACATAATAGATATTTAGACATAGTAGATCAATAGTGAACAAGTTTTCTGGTTATAGTTAATGGGTGCCAGAGGGGCATTCTGACATTGACCTCTGACACCCTTGTTGACAAGAAATCTATAGAGAAAAAAAATAGGAAAGACTGCCAGGTTTAAAGTTATGAATATAGATCTACAGCGAATAATGGTAATTTTCATTGAGCAGAAATTTTTCATACTTTCAGTTTCAGATGAATTTCTCCAAAATCCTTAATTCTGACCAATGTAAAATTAATAACTGGCCCTTGGTGAACATGTGAAAACAACTGTTCAGCTGTATGACACTATTTTCCATTTGTTACTTGTATGATATTGTTCTGCTGTCAAAGATGACTTTTTCCTTTATAAAATAGGCTGTCATTTATAATTCCAAACCAGCACAGATTTGTTAAACAGCCACATCATCATGGGTCTGGTTTGGAAGAAATACAGGCTCCTGGTTCTTGAAAGAAACTAATCTAAAATGACTTTTAAAAGAAAATAAGCTTATAGGAATTTAACATTCTGATTTCTTACAAAGTTGGCTGCTAATATGTGCTGCCATCAAAGAAGTAAAATAATCCTTATTCTTTAACATTTCAGATACTTTTGCTAACCTCATATAATTAATCGATGCAGTGAAAGACTGTTAGTAAAGGTGGCAACAGCTATGAGTATAAAATGATATGCTATATCATCTGCTTCATGGTACTCGGTAAAGAAAGTTATATTCACCAGGAGCAGCTTAACCAAATCAGAAAAAGAGAGCTAATTTGCAGCAGTCTATTTTACACTGCAGCACAATCCACCATGCCTCCTGGTAATGGAATTAGCTCTGTCACCTCTAGTCAAATGAAATCCGCATGAAAGGAGGGTTGCCTTCTTTCCAAAGCATATCCCCTCCAACATACCTACTGTATTATTATGTCACACTCCAGTAACACTGCACTGAGGCCTCCATGGCCTTCCTGCAGCTAAGCACCACTGAGAACACATTTGTCCTGGCTGTTCTTTTCTTTTACCCCTCCTCTCATCTTGTGCAAGATGAATCGCTGCTGGATCCAGACTGACTCCGAGGGCAAAGCCAGGTCTTGAGGAGGTAACCTGCCTCCTACTGCTTAAACATTTTAATTAATTTTAACACTAATGCACAAATGAGAGTTAATCACTCTGCTGCGGTGCTTTCTAATTTACCAAGTTTATTCATTAAAACTTTCCTCACTGAACTTTGATTGAATGTCATGCTTTTTAAAAGGCCTCTCAGACAGCCTTAAGGCTTTTAAAACTGATGTCTCGGGTGACTGCTGAAACACTTTTTACAATTTGCTTTGCAAGGAAGAATGTGAAAGTTTGGTGGGAGAGGGACTGAGAGATGCAGTTAAAACAAGGTTGCTTGGGCACCTTAATAACAGGGCTGCTTAGAAATACTCCAGTAAACACACGTGACTATAATTATCTGCTAAACATAAAAGACATGTCTTAACTTTTACAGATTCTACACCAAAACATTTAAAAAGTCTCACAGCGTAAAACTGTCCACATGATCATCATGCCAGCTTTTGTCATTTAGTGCAAGAATGTAATATATGCTCTATGACTATTAATTTTATGAGATTGCTTTAGATTATACTGTTATATGTTTTATTGCTGTGCTATATAACAAAAAGCGTGGTGATAATGTTATTTGTTTTAGATAATATATTTGCAATGTGTTTGCTAATCTAATTATTTTAGAATCAATATAATAAAACCTTAAGTACACAGTTTGGTCTATTAATTGCTATAACTAAAATCTGAAATTTATTGTTTAAATGGAGGTTCTTTATTTCAAATTAACTGAAGCAAAATGTAATCTTTACCTTTTTAATTAACTGTGTTCAATATTAGGTAAAAAAATACCTCACATTTCCAGTTTCTTAATGAAGGCTGCAATCAGAAAGGCTGACATTCAATCATACATTTAATTGGCTTTTTTAAAGTCATTTACATTACTTGGATCTCCAAGGAAGTTGCAGTTAAGAAAAGATTCTCTGCACATGGTTTTGTGGGAAAATTCACTCAAAACCTAGATGCACAATACCTTTATAAAAATACAAAAACCCCTGTGGGCAAACTATGTAAAGCAAAGTAAAAATACTTGTTTATTTGTGCCTCTGTCTATCTATGGGCACTGGGAGCTTTACACTGGACTGCTTAGGAATGTTCTCTGTGAAAGTCTGCAGTATCTATGATTTCATTCAATAAATGCTTTGGGGTACACAACTCTGCTTATTCACATTTTCTATTATATGTTTCTGTTTTATTAGAGTTTTCTTCTGCGCTCTTCCTTTATTTTGGGAAGCAGCTAAATTGTCAGCAAAGACAGTCCCTTAGGACCTAAGCTGTCCTAACCATCCAAGCCATTTCTGTTAGGCAGACTGCTTCATTGTTAAAGCCCCGTGATGCTGTGGGTGGCTAAGTTGAGAAAACTGCCTCAGGTGTCTCTATTAAATCCAAAATCCTGCCTGTCTAGCTAGTACAAGCTCGAAGTTTACTTAGGCAATGACAATGTCTAGCTAGACACTAAGGCTAACCTTCAAGTTTATAAATCATAGCCACTTCTGTATTTGAATCAACTTTAAATGTAATGAACCATGATTCTTACCTCTTCTACTGCCTTTACACTTCACCCACTGCCCTACTGCTTCTCCTAGTATTTGTTTGGGATTTCCAGTAGCCACAGCTCTACCAGGCCCCGTGGGCAGCCTGGAAAACAGGTTCGTGTGCATGAGGAAAATTACTGACATGTCCAGTGAGTCTAAAGCATCTGGGACAGGCAGGCTTCGCTGCATGTTTTCAGGACAATTGATTTGCGCATGAACTGTTGTTGTCTCACTGCTTCCTCATCAGTGATGAGCTCATGTCTCCAGGCTGAGGAACAGCCGAGCTGTTTGAGCTGTGTTTGTGATTTTCTGACCCACAATTAGGGTATCTTAAGTACTGCAGTAATACAGCATCCACATTCTCAGCTTCCAGCACAATTGCTTCAGACTTCAGCCAGCCTATCTTCTGTTTTGCCTCATCTACCTGTTACATTTCTGACCGAGTAATTAAATTCTGAAAAAAGGCATTTTTAACAGCCTTCCTTCGCACCTGGGAATTACTGCAGATCTCCTTACATCACTCTTTCAGCACACTCTTGGGGTAACTTCTTACTTGCCTGGACTGTGCTGACAGTTGCGCTGTCTTTTTCAAAGTCAAACGAAGTGTCATGATTTTTCCTATAATCGCTCCCTCAAAATTCTCGTATTAGTGTTTCCTTAAGGACATTTTCCTCTGCTTATTCATATGCTGCTTCATTTAAATCTTTCTGTGTCTCTTTACCTTTTTGTACAAACACACCTATTAATGTAGTGTATTTTTGGATGGAAATGTTCATCAACTTTTCAGGAATGATTGCATAGTTTTTCTCATCTTCCTAGGAAATTTATGAATCGATATTTTCAGCTTCATTGCTGCTCAGATTCTGTGAAACAATCCTTATGTTCAGATCTTTCTATGGGCTCATCAAACTGAAAGTCCTATTGAATTGGCTGCATTTCTGTTTCCACCTCATTATGGTGGGTGGCACCGTAACACATGTACAATTGTAGCAGAAGTCCTTTCTTTCAATTCCAAACAGGAAACTTTATTAGAATAAGAATTATGGTCACTGAATTACTCCACCTCCTTCCTCGCCTCTGTAGTGCTTAAATCTAAAGCCTTCCCAGAGATCCTCCTCTTAACTGCATGTTACGGATTTAAGCAAATGCATAGGACATAGTGGCTATCTAAAATACCAATACTCCAACTATGTACTCATTTCCATATATACACGTGTCATATTTAATAAAATGGCTAGGTTGAAAACTCTACCTCATTATAACCAAAGACCTATAACAGCCATTTGTCTATAACCTGTGTAAATGCTCGTGTCCAAACCAGAAAGAAGCGACACCCTCTGATGTATGTGCCTCTGCTCAATCATGTCTGCACGGAACATCCCTAAATTAATTTCAAATAACAAATATGTTTGTAAAAATTGGACTTTGCCAGCAGGCAACTCACAAACAAACAAAAAACCACTTTCCTTTAAATACATTAGTAGTTATGAATAGCTAACCCAGCTCTAGTCATTACCTAGCAATGAAAAATTGACAATGGAGTTATTAGGATAATATACTTAATTAATAGAAATATTAAAAGATTCACCATTAACCTGCATTTGCTCAGAATGCCAGAGGGGTGATTAGTTAGAATGGCACAGAATATTTTATAGTACTTACTGCTCTTATAAGAAGTCAGAGAGAGGAAAATGGAGATCCATGCCTCTACTGGATTTGAGGTATGACCTTAATGGTATTCAAAGTTTTAAACGGGAATGAAGATAAAGAGGACATGGGAAAATTATACCTTGAACTTACTAAAGGGATTAAGACACATCAAAAAGATACAACTTTTTGTAAGATAAATGATATTTTAAAATCAAGTTGTTCCAAAACCTTTTTGACTGGAAGCATTATCCATCTTTAACACTTCTCTCAGTTCAACATCTGTCACTAACAACCAAATTTTTATCTGAAAACACCATAAACACCTCTTCATCATGTATCAGACACACAGTATAAGATGCATAGGGTAATTCTGTGAGTCAGTTACAGAAGGTCTGCAAACCACTCTCTCAGACAAATAAAATGTGTATGTATTTCAGGTATCTGTACTTCAGTGAAGCATAGGTTAAAGTTCACATTAGAAACTATTTGTTAAGCTGTAGAAGATGAAGACTAGCAGGGGTTTTTATAAAATTATAAAAGTTTGATCCAAGGAAAGGTAACAATAAAGAGTTGGAGAGAAGAATCAGAGAAATATATTGTAGCTTATTAGTGACTGTGGCAGACTGATGAATTTTGTGGAAGTTGGGACTGTCAGTACAGAGAAGTCAACAGCTGAATTCCAGAAGGCTCAGATGAAGCTGGCCTCAACGCATTCCTCTCTCCCAATACACTGATGTGTTTTGTCTCCTTTGTTATATAACCTCAGAACAGTTCAGGCATTAATAACAGTACAGTTAAAAGGAAAAAGAAAAGATCCCACACCTCATTAACCGGCTTCCTGTTTGAGAGATGGTGTGAGACCAAATTAGTGTATGTTTGGAAAGCACACTGTAAGAGTTAAGCATTGCAAAAGAGATGCTAATTTAGAATTAAATAGATCACTGGGAACCAAGTTCACCAACAATAAATCTGAATTCAGTCACCTGAAAACCCCAACAAGGCTTTGATGCTATAGAAATTGCATGGATTCTTCTCCCTAAATGTCTTCCTGTAGGCATGCAAAATCACTTAAAACTAATATGACAAGAGAATATATGTTGTTTCCTTGCAAGGTGAGTAGTGACTCATTAGAGTCGGTAGCCTGAATTGTAACTTTTAAAACTCTGGTTTTGGAAAGGAACCTCACATACGGATTCAAAATTTACAGCTTCACCATCACTCTTGTTAACTACCATTTACAAAATGATGAAATAAACAGAAGCCTTTGGAGTCCCACCCCAAGCACTGCAACAGCACATATATTCAACACAGAGCTGAATGGATGAGAGATTGAGAAAGTTAGCAAAAACCACATTTTCTTCCTTAAAGAAATATTTCCTACTGACAGATTTTGGATTGCATGCTTTTTGAAATACTGAAGCTATCACAGCATGTTCCCAGAGAAAAAACATTAAAAGCTAGTAGCAAATACAAACACATCTCTGTATGTGCATACATATAAAAACAAAAACACACCTACAAAAATAATACACATCTCAATAAAAATATTTACAAGCAAGTAATTTATTTTCTTGGGAAAAGTCCAAATTAAAATATTCTTGGTCATATTCAAGAAGGGCTGCTTGGCAAGTCAGTCTTGTCCTGAACATGCCTTTCAAACACTCCGCTACTGTAGGACTGCCTGGGTTACCTTGTTACAGCAATCTGCTCAGACACTGGAAAGGGAGGTGGAGGGAAGAAAGGCTTTAGAGCGGAATTCAGGAGGCTACTCTGTTCTCACCCAGACTATAATTAGCAGTGCTGTATGGTCTCAGAACCAAACCAGAGTTTCATTTTGAGCTAGCTTTAAGCTAATTTTTAAAATAGGAAAATTCAAGATAAATAGCAGACAAATGAAAGAGACTTCAAACCAGAAGGGAAAAATCCAGAGAAAGGATGGACCTAATTCACAAAGTTTAGATTAAGGTTTTGGTTTTGCTGTATGCAACATCATACAGTGCATGAGGATGCTCAGTTGTGAGTTTGGCTTGGATTACCAGACTTCAAAAAGAAGAGGGTTACTTTTCAAAGTACTTTTATTTCCTACTATGTAAGTAACATCTCATCTTGTCACAACCCTAGGCCTGGTGCGTCAGAGTGCAGCTGAGCACTTTTGATTATATGGGGTTTATAGCATTATTCATTCAAGTGGTTATAAAGTGACAGAATAGTCAAGAAATATTACATCTAGACACATCTAACTAAGAAAAAGTGGCGCCTACCTAGTTCACAAAAAATAGGATGGATTAGGATGAAAGAGCTATTTTTTATTTCCTTTCCTAAAAATAACACCTATAAAATGTATACAAAAAAGGTTCATTAGAGGTTTCAAAAAAACAGGCTGTGTGGGTTCATTACCCAGCAAGCCTGAGAGAACTAACACCAAGTAAATTTCTGATCAAGCCAAAACAAACTGTAATCTTCAAGGTGTTCTACACCAGTTGAAAGTGAAAAGAGGATAAACTTCAAATCTCTTAGTTCTCTAGAATTTTACCAGGAATCCATAAGCTCAGATTAAGGATTTCTTCTTCTTAGTGACAGACAAGTCAGAAAACAAAGAAAAAGAACAAAAGAGGGGGGGAAAGGGAGACTGCTCTACATCAACTTCCTCTTCTTCCTATGGGAAGAAGTACTCGGTGGACCTGGAAATCAAGCCATGCTTTACTCTGTCTAAACATAGAGTTTGAGGTGATGCTTCAAAGAATTAAAAATAAAAATATTTAGCCAGAATGGGATATCTTCATTTACTTTTTGATTGCTTTGAAAATTCCCTGCCTCAGCTGTTATCTGGAGTAAGCAGGATGCAGGTATAACATGGGACTTGTGACCATAGCCTTGGCTTTCTTCTGTAAAACAGTGCTAACGCCATCTCAGAGGAGTTCTGCAACAATCAGATGAGGACTTCTATCTGTTTTAATAATGTTATAAATACTTTCAAACTTTGTTTCTTTTTTTTAAAAGCCAGTAGTGTATATAAAAAAAAAAAAGCAGAAAATTAATTTTCCCAAATGTCTTCAGTAGTCAAATAGAATTTCTAGCAAATACCAGGTCTTTAGAATGAAAAAAAAGTCTCCTGATTTTGGCATTATAATCCAAAAATTCTCATTAGCTTCTTCAATTCATTTAATATAATTTACCCCTCCCTACAAGTTTTTAGGTGATGGAAAAGATTAAAAAATTTCCCATAACTGTCTGTTCAGTATTTTACATTCACTGACCTTTTACGTAATTTGATATGTTCCTTTGGATGTCTATTCGAAGCTTGGTGGGTGAGAGCTTGATTTATAAACAGTGTATGCACACAGGATTTTTATGTACTTTGTTCACACCATCAGTTTTTTCTGTAGTCATTTACAGTCTGTTTGCAATTCATTAAAGTACTTTCCTTTTTTGTTAAAATTGCCTTTCCTTTTTTATGTTTCCATACCAAACTAGGTTTCTTTTCAGAAAGGACAGTCTTCAAATGCTGGTCTTGTGATAGCTGTTATGGGGTCCTTTGCTTATACTTCATGCTATGGATCTCACAGCTGCAGTAGAAAAAGGGGCAGATTGGCTTTGAAGGAGGCTTTTGATAAAAGTCTGGCTCTTTCTTCCCACTAAAATTCAAAGAAAGTAACTGTGAAAGAGCAGGGTCTTGGTTCTCCCTCCTGATACCCATCAGGCAACACAGGGCAGCGAACCTGAGCAATGATCCCAAGTGCACAATGCAGCTGAGGCAGAAATCTGATTTTGTTTCACCTGCTATTGTGTATGTGATAATGAAAGTCCTCATGAAAGCAAGGCAGTTTTGCATGGGTTACACTATGCTCTTGTAAACCGTAACAGAACACTAATGATTTTTATTGGGAACTTTGGAAGGTATTTCCTTAGTATGTCAGATAATATTCAAGCTATATAACTATTGGATCTCTTTTTTCCTCTGTAAATATCACTTTAGCAAAAGCCAAATCATACAAATTTCAGCAACAACAGATGCACAAGAAAACTGTGGCACAAACAGAAGAGGACAGAGCAGGCAGTGTATAACACGTATTTTATGCTCTTAGTCTCTGGTACAACTTGATTCTGTTCTTCAAAGTGGAAATGACCTTTTACTGGCTGTCATTCACTTTCTGCCTCCTATTTTCCATTTCACTTTCTGAGCTACGTACATAAACCTTTTCTCATGCTTTAGGGTTGGTGGGGTTTTTTTGGTACCTCAGAAGGATATTTTCCCTTGCCTATAGTAAGACTGTAAGAATAGTACGGTAGGTAAAGATTGAAAGAACCTAAAAATTTAAAGCTTCTACCATTTTCTGTGTAGTTATCAGCAGCTAAGTATGCTGCTTTCCCAGTGCACAAGAAATGGGAATCTTCCCTGGATGAGACATGGAAGGAGACTTTTATGAGGTACACACAGTTCTCACAATATCCCAAGGCTGGAATTTAGGATAGCTCAAACTCAAAGGAAAGGAAGCCCACCTAACAAGTTGGCCAAGGATTCTGGAGGCGTAACTGATAGGTGTAACACTATAGTTTATGGGGACAGTCCCCATACTACTTACAGATGTAGCCATGGAACAAATTTGGATGCCCAGGAACAGAAACATCTCAAAGAACAAACCACAGAAATTAACATCCAGACCCCACTGTGCCAGCAGGAATTTTCTTTGCTTAAAGAGAATAGATGAAATTCAAAGCACAGCTTAAAAAAACTTCAAAAACTCTGTTGTTCCATCCCAGCTCCCTCATATCCCCCACCACTGAGTGTTTCTCTCCCCTCTGCCTACTACCAACAGTATCAGAACTTCCAAGAAACATTTTGCAGGATCATAGTGAACTCAGTCAGTGCTACTTACTGGAATAAAGCAACCAGCACTACAAACTTTTGCTGGAGTAACTATGTCTATCAGGAGTGTGATAAAAAAGGAGCTGATACATGGTAAACAGGACTGTACTGACAAAAGCCTCTACACAATACACAAATGGAAAGAAAAATTAATACATTTACAACTAAAAAAGGCAATTCCTCCTCTGTCACTAGCACTTCCCTCCGGTTTACTGCTATTCTCCTTCTGAGCTCATCTATACTGTGTCTTTCTGTGTTCAGTCCCAGCTATACAAAGCATAGATGCATTTTGTTCCAGACGATCACAACTACCATCTTCCCTCAATGACTTTGTATTTGCTGGGGTACAGGTATGCTCTGCTCAGCCTATTTAGTCACCTTTGTGCTATGAATTTGGGGTGTTCTGTAGCCTGAGTAATGGTACAACGCTTATTCTGTTAAAATAAAAAAGCAAACAAATAAAAAGATAAATACCATTCATATTTCTGTGTAGCTTTCCTTTAACAAAAGTAGCATATTTAACAGTGCCACATATTTGGAGGGTTAAAAAGACAGTCTCTTGTTTCTTCAGACATACCTTAGCTTTGTAAAAAAAATCCAAATACCTCCAAACATTCCTATCTTCTTCTAAAGAGTCTAAATACCTATTTTTCTCCTTAACTGTTTGTGCTTGGTGCAGAAGATGTACTGGATGAGGTGGTAAACTAAGGCTGGTGGCTAAATGCCAGACAACCAGGGGGAGTCAGGGAACATGGTGTCGTTAGCTATTCAATAATCAAAAGAGAAGGCAGCTTTGAAGAATTTATATATGACCCAATTTTCTGTTCCTCTGCTACTTGTACATGTCATAATTTTCCTTGAGCATAAAACCTCCCTGTATGAAAACATTTGCTAGCAGGAAATCTCTTTTTGTTGTTGGTTACCTGCTTTGCTACTCCAGTTTGAGGGATTTCAGAGAAAAAGAATGGTTTCTTCCCTCTCCCTAGCATAGCAGCTAATGCAGAATGTTTCACTCATCTGTGAAAGTCTTTTTCTCTATCTGTGGGGAGTACTATTTCTGATCCCCAATGTAGCAGTTAATAAAGTCTCAATAGTCTTTCCACCATTTCCCTCAGCACCCGTTTGCAGTCCTAAAACTCTACTGCTCCTGTCACTCTCCAGCCTCTCCAATCTTCTCTGCCAAATGATGTTTTCCTTAGCAGGAACTTCCAATGTAGCCCCAATTGTTTCTGTTTTATTGAGGGATTCCTCCTGAGTGGATTTTTCGATAGCATTTTTAACCACACCAGCAGCCACGCTCCTCTAAAGCAAAATTATCTACAGCTTCCCGAGATTTAATAGCAGTAAAGTTTTTAATGCTATCTTACTGAAATCCCCTGAGCCTGCAATAGGTTCCTTCTCTTAATATTCCATTATGTCTGACATGCTCTTGCCATCCATGGAGAGAGATTGGATCTTGTACTCCAGCCTTCCAGACTATCACATTTCCTTCTTTTTCTAAAGCATACCCTGCTCTTTCCTGGAGGTCATTCTGCCTCTTCTCAGAATGAAGCTTGCACACAAACAGGCACACCACACAGAACAAGATTAGCCAAGATATCTCAGTTTGAAGAATATTCATTTTTTTACAAAAAGGCAAGTATTTTTAGAATATGTTTTAACTTCAGGTCCGACTGTTTTCCTTCTCTCTAAAAGTTATGAAAGCTGTTTTAGAATGAGATGTTTCTCAGTAGCACATGCAGGTCTCAACTCATGGCCCTGATTTGCTTGTTCAGATGCAAACCAGAGACCCCAACAGACATCACTGAAATCAGCAGTGCAGGGGACACACATTGACACTTGCATGCATTACATGACAAAATTAAGATCTTAGGAAAAAGGGAAAGGGTCCATGTAACCATGAAAACATGAGGTTAATACTCAGCAGATCAGAATTCAAATCCTAACTGTGTCAAAACCAAGTAGTGATGGTGTGCTCAGTAATACAGGTTTAAAGGAAGAGAGTACATAGCTGTCTGCACAAGTGTAATTCGGAGTAAAAGGCTCAGTTGAGATGAACGTACACTATCGCGAGGTGTTCTATTAACTACAGTGATGTTAGGGACAATTTGAGTAGAGACTTGTGTTGAGAGTTTTCTCAGCTAGTTTCCATTAACTCTGCAGGTAATAATGTGAGAATACAAAGAGAGTAGTTCACTAATATTTGAGATTCTCAGATAAGCAGCAGCTAATGTTATTAAGTGCGGTACTTCTGCTCTGTCTCTGAAAGATAAATAATATAGTACATAAATAATTTAGAAAATACATTTAGATATCTGTAAACAATCAGCAATTTAGAGTTACAATCTGCCACGTTGCTGTAGTCTTGCCACTTTGTCACTCTTTGGTTATGTATTTGTTTTCAAAGCTGAATTAAGACCAAATGTTTGGACACATTAGTTCCCTTCATAAGAAGGTTTTTACTAAGCCCAGTTCTGAATTCTGATGGTTAAAAATCAGATGTCTATCTTGCTGTTGGGCCTGCTGATGAAAGGATCATCACCTGAACCAATAATTGTTACCTTTAAGAACCTCAGCACTTAGACTGAACAGTGACAAAAGGTATAAATCACCTCCAAGGCTCCTGATCACTACCACTAGCAGTTGGCTCGTTACCCTGTACGTGAAACACTGATGCCACATTGTAAGGACAACAGCACAGACCTGGCCTGCAGCCAAGCATTGTGTGCACCAAGCATGACTATATGCTATATGCTAAGTGCAAGGCCAAACTGAGCCTCCAGTGACTCAGATTTTGGAGATGCAGCTCTAAAACCTCCACATCCTTAACATGTTCATGTTATTTGCTTTTTCTGCTTACTGACGTTCCAAGACATGATGGCTTGCATTGCTAACTGCCAACACTAATGATGACATCCAAAAATTCCAGTTATTTTCAGAGAGCAGAGCACCTCTGCATAATCGCATAAGGATCGCTACACCATCAACAGTTGCCAAGTAATTTTCATGGTGTGTATTTATGTATTATCGCTATTGTCTATTATTCTAGCATGGCAGATACCAACTGTTAATACTATGCAGTAATTCCTGTCATGTTCTCTAATGTCTGGTAGGTGTATTTATTTGTTTAGCCTCAGAATAGAATTATTAGAACTCATAAATTAAGAGTTGGTTGGTAGGACAATGGGAAGTATCTATGTTGATGGAGAAAAAACTGCTATGGTAACCTACCACATACACAGCTACTACAGTGCACCCGTGTACTTCTGCTAGATGTATCTTCATTTTATTCTGCTTAGCACTGTCTGTTTTCTCTCTCTTTGACTCTAATGCAATTCTACCACTGGTAACAACAATAAGAGATTAAGTATTTACCTCCTCTATTAAATATAACGTGGCAAAAACACTGCACTGGCAGTCTTTTACCTGTGCCATTGCTTTCCTAATTAGAATCGCAGGAGCATTAGTATGGCAAGACAACCTGATGTGAAGAGCACTGGATTTACTAGGGAGCCTATGCATGGAGTAGCTGAAGTATTTAGATGTGTATGCCTCATTTGTGAGCATTCAAACAATCCTAAAATGAATAAGTAAAATCAATCCCCCAGCCACCACTGTATTGTGAACAAAAAGATGAATCTATATGATAACTGCTGAAGCATATTGACCAAAAACTTATGCATCTTACTTTAAAATCTAACAAGAGTACTTTAAAATGCTGCTGTACCACACCTTGTCTGCAGAAGAGGACTGCTGACTGTGAGGTTTTAGAGTAAAGATGGAGTGCAATCTGTATGCAAATGAAATGTTAATTTGGCATATAAAAGTGAAATTCAATAAAACCATTTTGCACTGAGCTCTGAGATCACAGAAATCTGGCCATTCTTTGACTTTGTCTACTCACTGGATTTTTGCTGAATCAGTTCTCCGCACCTCTATAATCTCCTGTGCGGTTTATATATGTTGTGTGATTTAGCAAATAAAACTAAACAACACCTTTACTGCTAATGATGTGAAATATAGGCTTTTACTTGTGTCCACTGCTATTTAATGTCCTAAATATCTCCAACACTTGATAGCCAGGTTAAAAGCCATATTGATTTCCTTGAAGTTTCTGTTGCTTGCATTGCAAAGAACTTCACTAAAAAGCAGTGACTCAGCTAGGCAGAACATAGGGCGGTTGTTATCATGTCTTGGGTGGGGTACTGTAGTAAAGAAATCGTAAGAGTAAGAAATTCTGGACTCAAGCACCTGTTGACAACCTCTCTGTGATTTTCAATCACAATTGGAGTACTCTGCTAGTAAAATTCAACATCATTCAAAGAGCCAACAATGCTTAAGGAGTGAGGAAAATCAGAAGTTGTTCCTGTTTGAAAGAACCTGTAATTCAGATCTAGCAGAAGAATTTCACAGGTTAACAACGAAATTGCCTTCAATACTCCTATTTGTAATACAATATTTTGCTAACCAACAGCATGTTAATTTTCATAGAATCATGGAATCATTTAGGTTGGAAAAGACCTTTAAGAACCCAGCACTTTACAAGGATAAATTAGTGACTCATTAGTTACAGAGGTGAGATTTTAACCCCCATTTCACAGAGCAAGAATCTAAAAATCCTAGAGAGTAAAAGGCCCAAAAATTCTAACTTACATGACTCACATTCAATACCAAGTGGATATTTATGACTCCGGTCTCTCAGATTTCTTAATTTGGCAAAAGACCCTTAGAGGCAGACAAGTCTTAATTGTTCTCCTTTTGGAAAAACACACACCAATCCAGACGGAGAACTGAAACATTAGGCACTGCTCATAACAGGATTTATTTATCTGGCAGAGTACGTCACTGCTCTGTACTTAGTTTTATACTCTTCCTAGATTCACCACAAAAATCTACTCTTCATGTCTCTTGCTCACACACATAGAGCTTTCTCCACTATCATAGAATAATAGAATCACAGAATGGTTTGGGTTGGAAGGGACCTTAAAGACCACCTAGGTCCAATGCCCCTGCCACAGATGGGGACCCCTCCCCCCAGCCCAGGCTGCTCCCGGCCCCGTCCAGCCTGGCCTTGAGCCCTGCCAGGGATGGGGCACCCACAGCTGCTCCGGGCAGCCTGGGCCGGTGCCTCACCACCACCCTCACAGTAAAGAATTTCTTCCTAATACCTAATACAATTTCCCCTCTTTCAGCTTTGTCCTGTCACTACAATCCCTTGTAAAAAGTCCCTCTCCAGCTTTCTTGTCAGACCCTTTTTAGGTACTGGAAGGCTGCTGTAAGGTTTCCCCAGAGCCTTCTCTTCTCCAGGCTGAACAACTTCATGGTCTAGAATTGCTGTTAATCCCAAGAGTGTTGGATCTTCTCTAATATACACAGTGAACAATCTGTGCCAACAACTGTCCTCATTGCTCATCCTTGCATTCAAACTCAACTCACACCTTGACCAGCCTGCCATATTACAAGCCAACCAAGTCAGCAACCCATTAAGTCCCATCATACTGTCTTTTCTGTGTGCGTATTTTGTTTGGGCTACTCCTTGTTTGCATAATGCACACACCAAGGCTGAAAACATGATTTTCTAGCAGGCATCCTCAACTAATTTTGTTATATTATACACAGTTAACAAACCAACATATTTTACACCTTTCTTTCACAGTGGGTAATCATCACTATGACATTTGCTGTTACGCTGTGTTGCATCTCTTGAATTCCACAGTACACGTATGTTGAAGATCTATTTACTTCAAATCACCTCACACCCTGGGGTTTTTCTGCACAGCATTTTGCCAGAGAGACTTTCCAAGCCCTTGGGAGTATATCAGTGTGCTTTTACCTACTTTTGTCTTACTTGCATAGTCCCTAAACTGTACAATTGCAATATATATTGTATTGGATAAAACTATGGATTTGACTCAGAGGCTATGCTGGTAAGTTTTTCATATAATTGTTCAAACTAAATTGACTAAGTTTTGTTACCCTAACTGCTAAAAATTCTTAATTCCATTTTAAAGCAGCTGGGTGAAACTGAAGAGTCAACATCTAGAGAAACTGGCCTTCTTTAGGATTTATATAAAGAATGAATATTTATTTTACCCATAAACTTAGAAAATCCTGACTTACTCCATCCAGTCAGCATTCCTAATTTCTAAGGCTGTCTTTGAAGCAATACGTAATAGTCCAGAAACCTAGGACTGTTTCCACGGAAGTGGCATTTCTTCATGTCTGTTTTGTGTGTGTTTGAGTTGTTGCCTGCAAAAATCTCTACCCTCTTCATGTTCAGTTCAGAAACAGCTGTTGAAACAGACTCTGTGCTTCAGAATACAAGATTTGCAATTATTATTAGTTAGGTTTACATTAGTACTTCAAAATTCTACTTTTGCTACCAGGGCATGCTGATGCTTGATCCTGGGTAGTCCGTATTGCACCGAGCATCTGGTGCACACACAAGCAAGCAGAGAAGGTGAGGATATGAGCTAAGGTGCAAAGAGTTCAGCAGAAAAATGGATAGCTGAACTGTTCACTTGGCAAACCAGTATGAAACAGTAATGATTTGCAGGCATTGCAGAACAGATGATCTTGAAAGATTTAAAAGAGAATATGTTCTTTTCTTTAAAAAAGAAATAATGACTTTTCAGATTTGAAAAAGTCTTTATACTTTCACTTGCTGTTTGTATTCAGAAATGATAAGTCCAGAAAAATTCCCCTCTAACAACTCCAAGATGTTACAATAAAAACAATAACAATAGTGGTTTTTCTATCAGCATAAATATTTATAGCTACATTTTAATAATTTTCTTGTCATTTTCATAATAGAAAATAACTAATGATCTGGCAGGTTATTCTAGTCTGGGGTTACTTATCTGCAGATCAATAAGAATTTTCTTACAGGTTGGGAGATATAAATTGGAGTGATCTTTATTTCAGTATCTCTGCCTCAAATGAGATGTTGCCTTTAATTACCCCACTAGGCAAAAGATTTCTTCCTGCACGAATGAGGAATGTGAGGATTCTCTGCTGTTTACATTGGTGAAAGCAACTGTTTTCCTTTTAAAGGCAGGGATGACTCCACTCTTCTGTCGTACCCTGGTGGGCTAAGCCCTTATGGTTGACAAGAATCCCCTGGTTTCTGAAATGGCTGTGGGACAAGCACTTACACTGAACACCTCCAGAGCTGAAACTGCAAGCTGCCACTGCACGAGCTGTAGACTTACCCATGCTGGCTGAACACTATCGTTTGAATAAAAGACAATCCAACAGGCAGTCCCAAGGAAGCCAGATGGATACATTCAGTCTGTGTCTTGTTAGTCTCACTTTTTTTAGTAAATGATTTAAAGCCCTTCTCACTCTTCCCCTCAGTTTTACCAGCTGCCCCAAATCACTCCACTGCAGCACTTGCTGACTCACCCACCCCACAAGACTCAGGGGCGGAGGAATAAACACACATTCCCAAAGGGAACTCCTCCTTTCAGTGCTCATGTGGATCCAAATCTCAACCCACTCTCTGTGTGAATAAGCTTAGCATTTTAAGAGCAGCTCAGCCGTTAGGCATTCCCCTCTCCAGGAGCAGCACATCAGCTATGTGGCACAGCTAGCTCCTGCGTGGGGAACCAGAGCCCCAGGTGAGGCTGTGGCAGGGTTAGGAACACACAGGCTCACCTGCTTTCCTGGCCACAGCCCAGAGCTGAACACGTCAGCTGTGGTTCAGCAACAGAGGTTCACTCCTGGAGCTCCTAAACTGAGGCTTTTTCTTACACCATTAAGATGAACCCTAAAGACTGTATTAGTCTTGCCAGGGAGTATGCATTATTCCACAAGTTATCTATCGCAGCTAGTTGTTCAGAAAAGAGAACTCTGATGATACATACAATCCAGCACCAAGGGTGATTGAGACTTATCAATAACAGCACCGTTGTGCAGAACATTTTGGTCAGTGGCGAAAGAAGTTACGCCTGGTTTTGCAATGAGTATCAGGTGTTTGGTAATTGTGTTCAACCCGGACTACAGAAACAGCAGCTGCATATGGTTTAAATACTGTGCCTTAAAGCTAACACTTGGATTTATTCCAGCAAATACTGTATATTTAGTAACAGCTGATAACAAAACATCATTTCCCATGCTATGACTAGTCTTTAAGCATCAGTAAAAATGTACTTAATCAATTTATATTAAATTACTGTGCAATCACCATGGCAGTTTAAGGCTATGCCCATGTATATTAGACATTTTATCAGATAATTATTATGTTCCCTTAACTTCTGAGCATTATCTGGTACTTTATATCTACACAACTGGTATCTTTAAATAGATATTTTATTATACCTGGAGTACCTCAGTAACTGTGACTGCATTGTCTTTAAAAGGCATTTAAAGATGATACTTTTTAATTGTCTATGCTGTGCCTTTTGGTGTAGGTGCCTCATAAAACAGCAAACACTCTCAGCAATAAACAATGCAGCAGCTCCAGAGCAGCACTGTGCAGCTAGTTGCCTTCCTCCTGACAGTCAGCACTGCACGTACAGTTCAAGACTACACGGCCTGGCCAGGGCTCCCTGGAATGCCCTACAGCCCCAATGTGCTCAGGTCAGTCAGACTGGCACACAGCTTGCCCAGGAAGAAAAAACTGGCTTCAACCCACTTCTACCTGCTGCTTGGCCTCACCTAGGGATTACAGTCAATGGTTCTCAACCTCCATGATATACTGTGCCTCTTCAAAGCACTTTACAACCTTTAAGACTTAAATATGGTCTTTTTCTGTGCTGTTGCATAAGGGACTTACCATGCTGACATATCTCACCAGGCTTCCTGATAGCACGCAGTGATGCAGCACTAGCACCCCCTCCTTAGTTCTGTGGTACAAGCCTGCATTGCTGATGAATGTGAAGACAAGCAATTTTGCCATAAAGTAATCATGAACCAAGTCTTTCATCCGCCATGGTTTCACTGGGCTTTGGATATGGCTTTTAAGGCACCAATACAAACATTAATTTTGCATTACTTCATAAATTGGCCTAGCACAGTTGCTCTCCCCACTGAAGGAGCTGGCAAACTTTGACCTTTCTCTACCTCTGCTGCTTGCTTCTGCTGTGATCTTGTGCAAGTCCCTTTATTTCTCTATATCTTACTGTCTAAACTTTAAAAAAGTAAAATACTGAAGCACATATGCTACTGAAATTTTTGCCTGCAAATGACATGTCTATGCACAGGACTGTGTATAAGAAAGCAGCATGCACTTCTTGTGTGTCCCTACCAGTGCAGTTTTATGTTCTGATGTGAGATATAACCATTTTACATAATTACAATTTTAAATGTCTGTTGTCAGGACCTATTTATAATTACGGAAGTGTTTCCCCTGAGTACCCTTAGCAAGTAATTTCAGGATCAGGATAAATAGAAAATAAACTTATGCTGGGCTGTGTAGACATTTATCAAATCAAATGATTACAGAAAATTAATCTTTCTGTAGTGGTCTACAAAGTCACGAGAAACCAAGCGCATTTTAAATGCCTGAACCTCAATGGTCGGGGGAAAAAAACCCCAATACCCCCCCCCCCACACACACACACACACAATCACGTACATTGGCCCTATGAATAAACCTAAACATGAAGCATTTCCTTCTTTTTCCTCTTACAGTCTCACTAGACCCTCACTGTGAATTTCTGTAGCAAACCAACCAATTGGATGGGCAAATATTAGCTCAGTTTTCCAAGTATGTTTGATCGGAATTTTTCCAGTTGCTGTCTTAGGTCATTTCCTTTTTAAAAGTAGGATTTTCTGAGAGACTTTTAAACACAATCTTATATTTATGTGGCCACCAGAATACAAGGCAGAAGTGTTGAGTACTCTTAGAGGGAAGAATTTGCCCATTATTAATTGAGATAATTTAATGACATTCAGGGAGTTTTAGCTTATCTGGACATACTTTTTTTTAACCTCAAGTTTCTTTTTAGGAACTATGTAAGCTAAAATACTAAGGGCCAAATTTGATAGGAGATTTTGATGCTTTTGCAGTTGTCTCATTGTAAAGAAGGTCATAATGTGGCCCTGGAAGCATCAAGAGCCTTTCCATTCTGCCCTTGGAACCGACAGGCACTTGACCACCAACAGTTAAGACTCTGCTCATACATCTGTTGCTCTCCTCCCTTTGAACCCTAGTATTTTCATTTCCGGATATCCATGCACAGAGCATGCTGCCTTCCAACAGGTGATGTGGATCTCTTCAGAGACAGTCCGTGTTGAGTATTCAGCAGTTCTACAGCGAAGCAGCCCGTGACCCTGCCACACCTGAAGGAAGCACTCCTGTGATGCACTCCAGCTACAGCTGAGCTGGAGCAGCTCAGCAGCCCAGGCCCCACCAGGCATGGGCTCCCCTTCTCCTGCACTCCAACAGGCACTCCTGAAGCCACATATTAATTTATTGTTAATACCTCATTGTCTTGACATTCATAATGTGCTAAGCTGGGAAAGTAATTAAAGTTAATTTCTGCTTGGGGGAGGATGAGAAAAGGTGGAGGGAGCATCCTCACTGTAAATTCTTATTCATATTTCTTTCCTGTTTTGTGATTCTCAATCGGAGTTTTCTAATAACAGATCATTTCTTTTTGTCTAACTTTAATCTGGCCCTGCTTGACAAGCACCATCCTTTTCATTGAAGGGTAAGACCACTTAAAGAAAGGCCAATAAGCCCTTGCACTGCTCAGCTGACTAGGGTGATTTGTCACCCTGTGCAGTGGTGGTCACACCAATGGATTTATCTCAAGGTAAATGGAGATGCTGAGACCTGGGACCTGGAGCTTTGATTAAGGCCCCCTTTTTGTAGTGTTGATAGATGTTGCTTGTGTTTATCTATTTGAAATGCCACTAAATCTGTGAATACAATGGAAAAAGAGAGTAGTTTGCAGCTGAAAACATATTAGTGATTTATGTTTCACTAAGAAGCACAATAAAGAGACAGAGGCTATTAAGAGGAGCTATTTTCATGAGAAATAGTTCTGCTTTAAAACATTATCAACCACACCTTGATAAAGACCTACATGCATGCATAATGGTGTTTACTTATCCCTTTAGTTGAGTGCAATATACATTTGGAATGTACAGCCCCAAATTATTAATAAGCTGGTAGACGTTTTGCCATGCAAATGCATAAGAATAAGATACTTTGCATGTTAATTGTCTTTCAGAGAAAAAGCAAGCGTAATGCACTGACCCGGGACTTCAGATAGACTCCACATCCCTTAAAACAGCTTCAAATCCTACTGACCATTATTGCCAGCATTTATTCACAACATTTTAGTAGAAATAACTAGTGGGGTGACACAAAAGGATTATAATGCATCGATATAACTTATAACATGAATCAATGTCAACAAGACGCACCCATTTAAATGAATAGGGTCAGATGAGAATGCTGTATCACCCTGACTCGTGTGACAGTTACAAATGCATAACCTAGTATGCATAATAGGAGTGTACAAACCAGTAGAGATTTGTAAACTTGGTTCATTTCAAGCAGAACTGACCCACAGGAATGGAAAAAGGAAAAGCCAACTGAGCTGTCTAGAAATAAGTGATTCTGTAGTTTGTTTTTTAACGAAAGGCATAATGAGGTTTCATTTTCTCAAGCTTGAACAGAGAACATGGACCTAAAATGTTATTAGGTAACCAAGCTGGTATTTATCTACAATGTTCAATTAAAAGAAAAAGATAACACACTCGCTTCCAAACACATTTCTGTTTACAAATGCAAAATAAAGCTTCACTGGTCTGCCTCATATATGCAAATATATAGGCACACTGCAATTACATGTCTGGAATTAACTGTGTTGTGTTATGATTTATTGAAATGTTCTGAGGATTCCTCTTCAGCACTAATGAACAGCAGTGGTGGGGGGGAAGGCTGTATAATGTGTGTGCACCTGGAGCATGAAAACTAGTACAGTAAGTTATGTACCTGTAGGGTGATACTCCGTCTATGGCTTGGCACTGCAGCGTACTGACAGTCTAGCAAAGCTCTTAAATCTGGACAACACCTGCACCTCATTTGCTTTACAGAAGCGCCATGACCTGACTGCTGATGGTGAGCCCTCCCTTTCATCCTTAGGATTATGACAAGTTATTAATTGCCACCATTAGCTGCAGCAGCCTGCTTGAGATCTCTGCTGCTCTCTGGAGGTGAGAAACTATGTGCATGTGAATGCAGAGAGAAAAGCCGTGAAGCATCGGGGCAAACAGAGCAACAATCTGCCCAAAAGGGATTGTGAGATTGTGAATAATTTATTAGAAAACATTTTTCTTTGTCCTTCCCACAGACCCACAAATCCTCCCTAAGCACTCTTTACCAGCCTTGCAGATAATGTACTTACACATCTCAGAGCTTGCTAAATAGACTGAACAGGCCACAGAGTTCACTCTTAACACGGCTTCTTCAGAGTGCCTTACACAGATGAAACACTCTCATCCTTTCCTGGAAGTCCTTCCCATGGAATTTTTTGTAATTAGGTAGAAAAGTGAATATAAAATGACAGGTTAATGCTTGGAAAACATTTTTTCCCCTTTTGTTTGTAACTGTGTACTGAATTTGTCGGTTCCTAGCTACAGCGGACCAAATTTCAGCATGGATTCACACCTCATTTCACTCTTCTGCATGCTTGCTTGAAGGTGCTCAATCAGTCTCATTAACATTTTCAGACAGCAAACATCATATCTCACCACCTAATAAAACGGGTTGAGGTTGAATCTGAGACAGGGGGAAAAGCAAGTTCATACTAGGGTAGAGAGAAGAGTGCCAACTTTAGTAACAATGCACAGCCACTAGCACACTATGGGTAGATTTGGCTATAAGTAAAAGATCACAGTTTTCAGAGGGGACAGGAAGGGAAGATGATAAGGACGAGATATGAAGATGTCAGCAAAAATAGCTTTGAGCGAGTTGTGCTGGTATGGAGCACCTGAAGACTATCTTAAGACACACTCATGCTTGAGCATGCCCCAGGATCTTGGTCTGGGGATCAGCCAGATGCGGAGTCCTCTGGAGAGTGTTAGAGATCAGCTGCAGTCTGTGCATCCAGATTCCCCTCCACAGAAATCCAGAAAAGAGAGCAAGGGAGAAAAGAAGGGACTGGTTATATGTCTTAGTCTCACCCAGATCAGGAGTTAGAATGTGGCCAGTGATTGCTCCTGAACTAGAAACTCAGAAGGACTTCAGGAATATAGACATAGTCCAGTGGTGTCAATTAAAGAACCTGAACTGTCAGAGGAGCCAAAGACCACTTTCCCATATTTTAGCAATCCTTTCACAGTATTTACCAAGACATCCAATACCATCACATTCAATCTCTTAACAGAATAAAAATATTCCATATTTTAACAGAATATTTAAAATATGCAAATTTTGCCATCTGTCCAAACTTTTCAGTTCCTCTGCCTGGTCATCTTAAACAAAGTGTTTCAGTGCTTGCATTTATGTGTGGAAATAAATTACATACAGAACTTAATTTGGTTGGGTAAGAAAGGATGCAGAATGCTTTTGTAAGCCATATGTAGACAGAATGTACTTATAATTTGGATTAGAAATAAG
This sequence comes from Falco rusticolus, assembly GCF_015220075.1. Classification (NCBI taxonomy): domain Eukaryota; kingdom Metazoa; phylum Chordata; class Aves; order Falconiformes; family Falconidae; genus Falco; species Falco rusticolus. The sequence goes on along the minus strand of NC_051197.1, from coordinate 3,285,022 downwards.
AATTACCACTGACTCTATCAGAATCCTCTCCAAGAACTACAGAGGCCAAACTTTTTATATTTAGCATGCAATCCCATAATGGTGTACAGTGTTCTTCTATTTGTTATTAGATTAACATAAGTTTTAAAGTATCTTCTCAGGTTTGTTTGTTTATATATATATCTATACACCTGTATCTCAAGAGCAGCACAAGATTTCATACTCCACATGAAAGCAAAATCAATGTGGAGGTAGAACTTTACGGATTATAAACTATTACTAATAATAGTGCTAAAATATATGCTACATCTGAGTCTACAGAAAAGCTTAATAAAACTTTTGGTCAAAGTAACACAATTTTGTGAATCATCTGGGCCACTTCCGATGACATCCTCTGTGGGACACGCTTACACAAATAAATAATGCTATAACCTAAACGTCACAGAGGCAGCCCTAGGTGCTTGTCAGACTGCAACCATGCTACCTTAGCTGGAACACCAATCCCTTCCATGCGGTTGCCTTCATGCCTGATTTAATGAGTATGAGAAACTCCTCAATCTGAGCCCCAGAATAGGAAATTGCTCTTAAGGTAGAGGTTCAGGACAGAATCCAAAGAGTTTGGAGCGGGATTGAATTTAACTCCTTCAGCAAAGAGTTCTGACCATTCTGTTGTCATGTAATGCTCAACTTTTTATAAGAGCGATATTCCTCTTCTTTCAAAGAATACTTTTAGGCTTCTACCATGAGAGGATGATTTGGGGCTCATGACTCTTAGGTGGAAAGAAGCACTTTCTTTAAGCCTAGACCCTGGCAGATACTGTCATTTATCAGTTTGCTCAATTCCCCAAAGTCCCTTGCTTTTGGTCAGTCTTTCACAGTACTAAAACACTGAACATAAAACTCAGCTTTTCAGCTCTAGTTTGGCCCTGTACCTTTGCCCAGACAATGAAACACAGGTGTTTCTGTGCCTCACTTGGAGTCACCAGTTCTTTGACCCATCAGGCCTAACCTCCTCCCCATCTCCTCTTCCTCCTAAGCCCTAAGCCTTGAACTCGATGAAGAGTGCATCACACCATGCACTTGTCTTTTGCAACGTGCATGAAGTAACACTACAATTTTTTTCAGCATTTTTACATTAAAAATTACTATTAAAATGTGTGAGTTATAATTCAAACATAACTTATAAACTAGTTACAAGAGAATACAGAAATTATTCTATGATTCTATGACACAGAAATGAGGAAGATGTTTTCTCCTTGTGCCACAAATCTCCTTTTGTTTTTTTGTTATACAGCAAGTTTAGAGTCCACCTATAAAACTACCGTAAATGTTTTGAATCCTTCATTTGCCAGAGAGAAAGAAATCAGATTAGAGCTGACAGTTACAGGCTAAATGAGAGGCTGGGTTTTCACATTTCAACTTGGAGACTTTCATTCCCGAGTAGTTCAAAAACAACTATTATATGTTGTCTGTAATCAGACACATACAATGGAATAATCAGAGAAAGGATTATAAAGTATGAAACATTATCACAACTGAATAAAAATATCTGTTTTTTCATAAAGATACTGACAGAGACATTTTCTGTTTAATGTATACATTTAGATGAGGCCTGAAGCCTTTGGCATCTAACTGCTTTGAAATCACATCATTAAGTCGAATAATTATTTATCACAGATAAACAAGCAAGGAGCGTTCATCCAAATAAAGTAACAGTGCTAAGTATCATTAAAGACCAGCAGACCTTCATGCTTATGTGCCATTTCAAGTGAAACCCTATGAAATACCAGGAGCTGAGAGAAGTCGGGGATGGCAGAAATTCAAACAAGAGAGCAGACTGGTGCTGGCAGAGAGCTGGCACTCCCCAACACCAACATAACACAGCACTGTGCTGCACAAAATTTTCTGAAACAGTCTTTAAAAAAGGAAACTCATCTATGGTAGATGTGCTCACTGCTCCTTTGGCCAACACACTGGTTCCTGAGAAAGCCTGAACTATGCCTCTCTGTTCAGGTGTCTTGGGAAGAGGATGATGCTGGACTTAAAGTGACATGAGCATGGGGAGTTTTGTGTTGACCAAGACTGTGTTTCAGTTCTGACTGTACGACAGAAACCCTTCTTGCTAAGGATGTTTTACATAGCAGAGTGCAGTATCTTGAGAAGTATAAAGTGTATAATCTCTTCAAACATTATGTTGAGGTTCAGGTTAGCAATATGAAAGCACTGGTGAATTGTGAGAGTGTCTCTCAGACAGCTTAAGAGATAATTAAAGTTTTCATGTGGTGTGGCTGATTCTTTCTGGGTTTCTGAGATCAATAGGCTAATATTTAGAATGCACTATACTCTCTGCAGTGTATATGATGTGAAATATACTGATCTTCATCTAAATCTTTTAGACTACACAGAAAAACTTGTGAATTAAAGTAACCTCTGCTACTTACATGTTATTCTTCAGTTTCAGGTGCTTGATTTTGCAACTCAAACAATGTTCTGTTTGTTAATACTGTTTTCTTACGGAGCACATAAAAATGCACTTTTCCTTACATTCATCATTCTTCGATATAAACATTAAAATATTTTAAACAGGAAAATAATTTGTCTGTTTTAACAAGCCAGAATGCTATGCTGTCTAATACGGACAGTTAACATTTTACCAGCTTCATTTGCCTAACATAAAACTTTGTTCTTCTCCTCTCCCCCAAACTGCTCAGTAATGTACCCATTAATTTTAGTTCTTAATCACAACTGATAGTAGTCATGGAAAAACAGTTAATATAACCAGATAGCACTGCATCAACCCAGTACTCCCGACTGGGAGCTCACTGGGACGAGGAACTAGTATGCTAGAGAACTGGCCTATTCAACCATGATGCTGGTGATTAGGATTTGCCTGTATGTCACAAGTGCAGAAATACAAATATCAGTGGTTTTACACAGGCATGGGTATGTGCGCACATAGCAGCGCGCAGCTTTACTGCATCATGCTCTATGTCATTTTGCAGTGCTCGGAAAGAAACTAGCAAGTTCTGAATTTTACCTTGACTTATGGCTCCAGAAGAGCAGTGGGAGAAAAGGGAAAAGCAGTCAGAGTTCTAGCAGAGAGAGGTAAATTTAAGAACCATAAAAACCTCCTTTTTGGCAAAGCTAGGAATCCAAAGCTCACATCTAACCCACAACTGTGCCTTTTCAATGCCATTTTCAGAACCAAACCTGTCTCTGATGGAGGTAGCATGTTACAGCTGACAAAGTGAGAGGCAAAGGGTTAAGCTGTGAAGCAAGCTGTGTACACACCCCAGGTATGTTTGTTTCTGTAGGAATGAATAGAGTCACTGTGAGGAGGAGCAGAGTGTTATTTTAACACCTATTCTCTCTTCAGCTCTGTGGCCAGTTCCCATGTAACTGAGTGATTCCATGGAGGAGCGAATCCATCTGTGTTTTCTCACCTGCAGGTGTTGGGGTTTTAATTAAAAGCTCTAACTAATATGTTGCTATTTTGTGAAAGGATGTGAATTATAGCAAAGGCAAATTATGAATGATAATGAGAGACAGAATAGCTCACTTGGAACCATTTTCTGTGTGCTTTTTTCCTCTTGTAACATTGGAGAATGTACTTTAATGAAATAATCAAGGATGAACACTAATTTGCTCTTGTGCCCTCTTTCTATGTGCAAACAAGACAGAGTTTCATTCGCACAAGGGATTGCACCAATTTAATAAGCACAGCCACTTAAAGTGCCTGACTGTTAGTGAAAACCTTAAAATGCATGAAGGAAACTAGACTTCTTACAAAGAGCTTAAACAATCCTGCCTTCCAAATTCAGACAAATGTAGGAAATTCATTTGCCATTTGCAATAATTTGGCATTCAAGCTGCTGCACTGTATATATCCAGACACACAGCTGAGCTTCAGCAACCCATACTGGACCATCCCAGCTCTCTGAATCTCTGGGCAGTTTGGATCCTTTCTGTTTATTAGTATTAGAAAATGGGTTTGAACACAATGTTCTCACTTCAATGCAAACATTAGGACTGGAAGTATTTCTGTGTGTTTTGTATAGTGAAGTATGCTTTATATCTAAGAATCTCATTTTCGGAACAGAATACAAATAAATCTGTTATGGCTTACCAGAACAGTCCTACCTTTTTCTCCACATATCTGACATGTTGGGTATGGGAGGACCCTTTTAAAAAACTTCTGTAAAGGCAGTCATCCAAAATCTCCCTAAATGACCGTTAGTATATCTCTTTATTATAACACTCAGCCCCATATTCTTGCTTCTTCAGATCTCATCATCTCACAAGGGCTAACAGCCAAGAGACCCAAGGAAACAGTGCCAGGCTGCCCTTAACGCTCACTGAGAAAGCCAGTGGGAGGAATGGTAAACAAAATTGACCCAAGGAGGCTCACAGAACCTGGGTCAATGTCAGCAAATTCTGAGGCATTAAAGAGACATAATATATGGTGCAACCTACAACGCAATTCCAGAAAGATGTAGATCTCTCACTCCCTATCAAAATACACAGTATAGATATGTCTCATGCCTATAAAAATTACAGAGAAATAAACACGCCATTGAAGGTGAAATAATAAAGGAAAAGAGGAAGGTGATGAAATGATGGAAAAGAGAGAAGAAGAGAACTGGCAATGGCTGGGGAAAAACACATACACCAAAAAAAGAGCTGTTAGGGACTTGTGAGTGGGAAATAGTTGGTCATTAGGTGAAAGTGAGTAACTAGGTGCTGAGGTAACAGGGAGTGAATGGGAAAAAAAAGGAATGAGAGAAAGGCAAAAGTAACAGGGAAGAACAACAGAGGAGAGAGTGATGGAAGAAGCCCTATGCAAGAAAAAGCAGTTGCTAATTACAGTTAGGTGGATTTGCTGCAAACGTAACCTATTCTATTCTATTAATCATTAGTATTTGGGTGCCTCCAATAGTACATGAAGTATACCTTATTTGTCCTCTGGTCCTTTCTGTGGGGAAAGATGTGCATTCAGTGGGTGTGGGTAAATTCCTTTTCTTCTTTCTTAATATACATGTTATTGGGTTTTCAGTTTAGAGATGGCAAGGTCAAAGAAATACTCCTTCCCTTGCACAAATGCGTCTTTGAGGCATCAGGGAATTCAAGAATGAGAGAAGAATCAAACAGAGCTTACAAAAGGAAAGAGATCTTTAAATGTGATTTTTTCTTCACCAGTTGCTTGAGTATTTTTTGTTCAGACTTTTGGGATCATCTCACCTAAGAAAAATAAGACTGAAACCTCTAGCACTGGCCTTTTTTCCTTCCTCTCCCTGCTGCTTTCGTTTCACTCTGAACAGGTAGACACACCAGAGCTCTGCTTCAGACACTTAGCTCCTACCCAAGCAGAACACCCACCTCTTGCACCTGCAAAGCTGACACTGAAGCTGGAGCAGATGTAAGAATCCAGCACAGCCTTGAGTCCCACTGCCCAGAGATCTGGCTGGGTGCAACAACGCACAAGACAGGAAAACGGGACCTTTTTCTCAAGGAACCTACTATATTAATTAATTTAACCTAATTAACCTCTTGGCTCTTTAACCACATCCTGCAGTAGGGTTCAGGAAAGGTCCCCTAAGACTGTCTTAGATGACTGGTATTCTCTGTGTGTGTGAGTACCACTCCTTCTGCGTTCATAATTATATCTTTGTCACTGATCAGACTCCTCGTCCTTTTATCAATCGTAAGTCACATACAGACAGAACTGATATAACATTGTCACTTGCATGTCTTGAGGCTCTGACACAGCAAGAGTTCAAAGCACCATAAATTAACATACGATATATCGAGCACTCTGAGCACTGCAACCTGGAAGTAGCTGGGAACACTGCAAGCACAAGAGCCACTCAGCATCAGATACCAGTGTGTGACAGGCACCATTAACAGTGTGTTTTTCCTGTTCTTAAGGAAGGTATATCACTGATCATTATAAATGGATAGTGATTGTAAGGCTAAATTCCCATCAAGGGGTTGATGAGTCATTAAAACCCCTCAAGCTTTGTTCTCACAGTTTATTGCCTCATCATCATCACCACCCCTTCATGAAATTATTGTCTTTTAATTAGCTCTAGCCCTTTCATGACTATCTGTATCATTGCAGAGAGAGAAATACGGAAACAGCTCAAATAAAGTATCTGACTGCCCCTTCTGAAGCTAGTAATAAGATACTAGCATAGTGTCATTTAAAATTATGGCCTTTATGACACAGCAAGGTAATTTTTTTCCTAAATGAAGGAAAACGAGGATACATCTCCTGGTTCTGGTTCCAGTGGTACAAGCTACTGCTGAAGCTTCATTCTCCTGCCACTAGGAAAGCCTTAGTGGCTCCTATCATCTCTCAGCCTCTCCCACCAGCTCAAAAGGTGCTGGGCTGCTCAGCAGAGGGGCCAGTAGGCACCAGCACTGTGAGACTCAGCCAGCAGAATACCCTGCATGGGACCATTTCACCTGCTATATGGTAACACTCTACACTCACAAGATTCCATGTCTCCAATGGAAGATGTTGATTGGAACATGTTAAATAATAGCAACCATCCCAACTGTAGTGATCTCCTGTATTTAAAACACGGGTTTACATGCTTCATAAATTTCAGTATTTGTAATTATACGATATATATGAACAGAGTGAGTGAAAGAGAGCATATATATTATGTGAGGAAACAGCATTATCGATCCTGTATTATACAGTGCACAAGAAAATTAGTTAACCATACAGCTCATTGGTTTAAAGATGGCAGTAAAGTTTAAAGGCATTCTGTTGTGAAGTTAAATATAACAGCCATGACACAAATAGAACAATCGCTTTACCCGGATTTCCCTGGCAGCTAAGGAATTCATGGGCTGGATCCTGCCCCCAGCATGCTGCTGCAGACCCAAAATAACCCCACAAGAACATGTGGAGTTACTCCAGATTTACACCACAGTAGCTGGAACAGGAATTTGGTTCCAGAGGTTTAAATAAGGCTTATGTAATAAAAGGAGAATTTATAATGGTTCCCTGTGGAGCTGGCAGGCAAGGTGAAAGCTCCATCTGCTTATATCAGAAACAAAGTTAACAGAAATGGACTTCAGCTCCCCACCACAAGTTATTTTATCTGAAAGAGCTTTGGGTTTTTTAAATGAAAACAGATCATAACAGAGTAGGCAAAACTATTTACTAAGGGAGGTACTCCTGGGAGTACAATCCTACACAACCATGGGCTTCTCCATTTTCAGCCATTTCCAGTTGTGTTCCAGCTTTTAGACCACTTCTACCCGAGGTGGAGGCTGGCTGCTGTGGGAGGAGGGCTGGCACACCAGCTGCAAGTCTAGTGTGGATATTGGTGCATGGCAAGAATGGGAAGGTCACGGGAAGCAGTGAGACTCCCAAACTTGAAACCATATATCCCAGGTCTCATTCCTGCTTCTGCCAGGCCTTTGCTTTGTGACTTTCAATGTGTCACTCACTGTTCCTTCTCTTGGAGAGGTGCAAGATGGATGGGGACTATAGAGGGGATACAAGGTCTAATTATTCCAAGCAGGGAAGATTTTCTGTTTGCCTAAGAGAATATTGTACCATAATACAAAATGATACCATAGTACTTCACATTGGCCAGCCCTCTGGAGTCATCGATAGCTCTACACCAGGCTGCTAGCTACATGCAATCGGGAAGGGGAGTGGAACAGTGGTAGTCAACAGAAAATACAAGGAATTGCAGAAATAACTGGGTAGGAAGATGGAAAAAATAATAAATTCTGCATTTAATTTCTCTCCCCCCATTTCATACAAATGTGATCTAATTTAATTTCAAAGAAATCTCTCTCTTGAATGCTTCGAAAAGGTTAAAATGCAATTTTCTGAAACTAAGTTATTAGATAGAGGAATATTAACCTTTGAGCCCCATAGACTTTTACTCTTTTTTATCTCCTTTTCATTTTTGTTTGTGGGTCTATTCATTTTTTTGTGATCTCCGTCATGTTGCTAGGTAACAGGCACTTAGCGTGCAGGCATGTTAGTCTATCTGTCTCTCTGCTTGGTCTGTCTGGTCCAGGCTACCTACTTCCCTAGCGCTTGCTGCCGGCAATGCAGTCCCTTACAAAAAGCATTTATCACAGCCTCGCACAGTAATGGCCACTCAGTGGAGGGGAAATTGAGCTGACCTGAAGGCCAAAGCTGTTAGGGAGACTGGTGGGAAGGGTAAAAGGGTCACAGTACCCTTTTCCCACCCACTTAGTGGGCAGTAAGCAATAGAACAGCAGTGCCACTGTTTTCACTAACATATCCTGAGGCTTTGCACCTGAAATAAATGTTTGTTTGACATTAACAATAAAAAAAATAAAAATCTGGTTTCCTCACAGAAACTGGTTACGCTATTTAAACTTTAGCAAGGTAGGGGTAGAGTAGAGAGAACAGCTTAAGATGAGATTTGTTGTGCACTTGGGACAATGTAATTATTTCATTTTGATAGCAATAACTCTTGTACGTTCCCATCTTTGATTTAGAGAAGGCAGGAATCACAAAACCAAAAACAGCAAGTCTTTTGTTTCCTTTGGGTCAAAAGCATCACCTACCATGAGTACCTGAAAAAAAATGAGTTCTGTTGACAAAGGAAATAAATAAATAAATAAAAAACATCACCTCAAAATACCTGATAAGCACAGTCTGCTTTACACTTCTGAATGGTTATTGTATAGAAGCATTCTCTAACGTTAATCTAGGTGGTTCTTTCAGGGTGATGTGGAAGCATTTACAAATTGAGAAACAAACTATTTTCCAATAAAAACCAGAGAGGGGAAAAAAATGGGAAAAAAAACCCATCTCTGTTTTCCCTTAATAACCTAAACCTCCAATTTCTTCTAGAGATAATATGTGTTCACAAGAGTTGCAGGACTGAAATCCTAAAGGAAACAGAGAGCCTGGCTTTCTGAGCACATTTTAGAATGTCATATGTATTTATCTTGCTACGTTACTTATATACAGGGACCTCAGGCTATACATCAACCCCTCACACAGGTAAGGCATTCTCAGGCAAGTAACACTCTTCACCATTAGACCCTTATTGAGAACCTTTAACTGGTGTCATCAAAGAGCAGGGTTTGGTGTCTATTAATTAGTAAAACCTCATTGCTTATATTGCTTTTTTTTTTATATATAGACACAGAACTGTTAGAACCATAATAAGATTTCTACTGCTGTATCCAGTGTTCTCAAACAACAATATTTAACCAACAAAAAGAGACCAAGTCAATCTCAGTTTTAGTGATTCCCAGGAAAGTCATCAAATAAAAATGTGAACTTTAAAATTGATCAGGATTAATTTCACTGACACTGTATCATAACATATATCTCTTTGGAGACTCATTTGTTGGGCTGCAGATGCAAAGAAAGTAAGGAAAGAAATAAATCAGAATACAATAAGGCAATTAGACTTTTGCCATTGATAGAATACTAAAAATGTCTGATTTATCAAAGCATTAACAAACAGAAGTAAACACAAGACGTATATTTTCCTGCAAAATACCTGGTTAGGAAAAATAAAATAATAACCAAGACCATGTTTATCAATAAATTTAATTTCCCAATATTGTGCCTTTCAATGTGGAATGCTATTTCATCTGCTAATTTCAAGAGTGCAGCAATATAAGATGATTTATCACATGAATACCAATACAGTTAAAATCCTATTCTCATCTCTATGAAATTGCCTTGCTCAGAAGAGAACATTCTCTCCTATACACTATTATATGCATATTAAGGATAAAATATTAAAGATTTACATGCACACACATACACATGCACATATACCAATCTAATTTCACAAACGTTATATTGAATTTCAGTGTGATTATGCGAGATTCCTTTAAAACTCAACAATTTGGAGCTCTGCACGATTTACTAGAGATCTAGATAGTGGTAATACTCCTCATAATATTACAAAAGGCATGAAACACGTATTTCACAGTTGTTCTCTTATAATAATACAATGAAAACAGTCAGATTGCAGGTTTTATTTCCTATTTCTGGCTACAGTGAGGTAGAATCTAAATGATCTGATGTACTGCTGGCTCATGCATCATATTTAGGCTGCTTACTGTACTCGAACACCTGCAAAGATGGCAAAAGTGCAGTTCATATAGTGCCATCTTAAACATCTGAACAGAGTTAAGCCTTAATCTGGAGAGAAGATGGGATGCTGGGTTACCTAATGAACTTTAGAAATATCTGACATCAGAGGGAACAATTTCACCTGTGAAACAGAGAAAAGGGCATAATACTCACATGGGGTCCCTACAAGGGAATTTTCCTGTCATTATGTATCAATCACCGTGGTATCCAAATGCCCACTAGGGCATCTGAGCAGCTGTAGAGAATTTCTAAGTTTTCCCCAAAATGTTTGTCCCTCAGAACAAAACCAAAGCTTTTCAGAGCAAAAGCAAAAGGGAAGGAGCAAAAACCTAAAGGAAATTAATTATTTCAAAGAGAAAACTGAGGGGTAGGAACTCAAGGCAGAGGTAGTTAAAATATGAGGTAATATTCCTATAAATGTCTGAGCTATCATTGGTTCAAAAGTTCTAATTTTAATTTAGACTTTTTATCAAAAGTAAATAAGAAATCAGATGACAGAAATAAAGCCTAGTGAGACATTTAACACGTAAATGTGTAGCACAGTACCAGTATAATACAAATGGAGTATAATTCCCCATCAAATCCACAAGATTAATTTTCCAACCAATGTTCAAAACTGGATACACATTGTCTCTTATCACGTGCTTATTCAGAAAACAAATTGCATACTTGTGCCCTGATCTAACACATGCATAACTAAAAATTTCCCTAAACAAATGTGAGAGCCAATTTCAAAAGGCAATCTGCAAATTACTAATTTAAGAAGACTGAATGAAGCATACAGTGCTCTTTCATTGATCTGAATACAACTGATTGGGCTACAACAGATAGATCCATTTTCTATAAACAGCAATGGAAAAACTCATCACTGAAGTTAGAGAGGGTCCATAAGCAGAAAAAGAATTTGGCATTATTTAAGTATTTTTTTAAGGATTATAAGGACAGTGAAGCACAAGTGTTTAACTGCTTTTGTATGCTAGTATTTATTAATCATAATCCTCCAGGAAACCAGACCAGATGTCCTGAAAGAACCCGGTCTCGTCACTTAACTGATAGCAAATCTGGAAATAATAGTATAATTTATTGAGCACAGTACCAAACTAACTCCAAAAAGCTATTTTCAAAACAAAGCGGGATTGTACAGACTTTGAAATAAAGCTATTGTACTTTCTCTTCTTTCCCCCGTTATCCATTCCTGAAACTATAACATATTGTCTCTTGTCAGGGACCAACATGAAAAGGAAATTACATGGCTGTCTGAAGTTATGTCTTCACTGCAAAACAGTCTTTCACTGCAGCTTTGCATTGATGGCTCTCTTGATGTTACAATATAAGCAAAGAGAAGGCCCAGTAGTTTTCTCCTAGTGTAACTTGTACAGGTCAACCTCAAATTGTGGGAGAGAAATAACCACAGTTAACTACACTGGGATGATAACACCTCCAACTCTCCTGTAATTATCTCTTATCCTATTTTGCAGAAAAAATATGCTTTAAAAATTCTAAGCTTTTACTGAAAAAAAAATGAAGAAAAAGTAGGAAAGGTTTAAGAAGGTAATGTAATAAGGTCTGTCTCTGAGTGTGAAAAGAGCCTGATGCAAAGGCTTTTTCAGGAGCAGGATTGTCTCTTATTTACCTTAGTAGGTTAACAACATCAAAACCCAATAATCAAGCACAGATGTTGCTAATGATTCACTGTTGCCACTTTATAGAATGAGCAAAGAGATAAACCTCTTCTTTCCATATTTGCTGCATTAGGATGCAGCACAGCTCCAAGTTCTCATCACTGTTTTCTGCAACAGAAATTCAGACCTTCTCATCCATATTAGTTTACACCTGGATTTACTTCCTTCTTAAATATTAATCCCAAGCACCTTACGGTTACCAGCCCTCCTCCCCATTGCTTCTCACTAACAACACAACTAGCATGTTTCCTAACAGCTTCTACAATTAGTTATTATTTCATTATATAACAATTATGACAGCAAATTTGAGAGCATAGTAACATTCACTGGATTTTAGATCAAACTGACCTAAACTGCACTAATCTGAACATAATTATAATAGGAGCAACAAGGAAATTTTGAAGCCCAGATGATTGCTTTAGAACTGAGGATATTCCCAGAGATATTAGTATCAGTGAGGGACTCAGTTCTTACTGAACATCAGGCGCTGATTCCCTAATGATTGTCTGTCCCCTTGAAGAAGTCCCCTGAGATACCAGCAGTTCCGAAACAGGAATTCTTCAAATCATAAATATTGAATTATTAGATTCAGAAATATTTATTAAGGAAGAATTTATCAACTACAAGAGAAGAAGGCAGTCAACACCAACTGATCTTCCATGGAAACCGGATGCTCAGGAGATGTCGTCTGGAAATCCTAAAGCAGAATCAAGTCAAGTGACAAGAGCAGTCTCCATTCTTACCTGTCACACCCTGCTGCCTGTGCTCTCGTCTCACAAATAGCCTACCCTGCTGTTCAGACCGTTCAGCTGCTTCAGAAACAACTTCTCAGGTGCTTCAGCTTGTAAACCAAACCAACATAATTATGTCCCAATTTATTTTAATACGTAAGGCTAGAGAGTACAGCAGCCCAGAAGCTGGTTTGCCATCAGCTGCGCTGTCCATGCAGCACAGCCAAAGTCTCCAAAGAGAGAGCAACTCAGGCAGGTGAGAAAGATGGATCAGAAATCCCCATATAAGATCTTTGCACTGCCTTAAAGAACCGCTTTCAGGCACACTCAGCCTAAAACTGTGAATTGTATCTCTGTATCAACAATTCCTTTTACAAGACTCTTTCATATGTCAATCTTTGATGAGGTGCTTAAATCTTGTACGCTTAAGAATGTGTAATTTTCATTACAAATGATGGGCTCAATCTGTAACTGTCATTCCTATCACAGAGCTTTACACACAAGCACCACAAACCCACAAGGAGCTTCATAGCACCAGGCTTGCTTGTGCTAAACATCATCTGAGAGGAGGTCAAGGTGGAGGAGAGAGGATTTGCCTCATCATACTCCAACGCCAAAAAACATTTGGAGAAAGGAAGCAGCAGCAGCCTTTATTCCATTAACATGGCATGCAGCGGCTGCTTTGCAGTACCAATCACTTTTTCAAAGCAACAGGTTTGCAGTCCAGCTTGCACCAGAAGCTCAAGAAAGTTCAGCATTCTGCACTGCGCATTAGAGTCCCCGTGCTGCTCTCCCCTTGCACATTAGTTAATGCTAGAAAAATACAGCTGCCAATTCTCACGTAACAGCTGAGATTTGGTAGTTCTTAATGAAATACAAGCTGTGTTAACACGAGACATGTTAAAACTGTCGGTTCAAATATGTGTTACTAAAACAGTCAGTAGTAAGCTTCACTTGTTCGATAGGCTGTTTACAGACTTACATACCACAAGTCCAAGTTAATGTGAATAAAAACTGAAACTAAAGTATGAGTGATATCCTTTTGATGTGGCTTATGTGTGCACTTTCCTTTTATAGCAGATGGATATTTTTCTTGCAGGAGATTAAGCTATAAATTGGAGAATGTTTTCCTTGACGTTTGCCACTATGGTCCTGATAGAAATGAATGTGAAAAATGAGTGTGAATGGTTTTTTGTATATTAAATTGCTTGTCTTTATGCTCCTTGAAGTTTGTGGATGCTGAGTAATGCTGTGCTGTGCCCTGCATTCTTTTCATAGGTTCTATGCTGGCTAAATTAATTACAAGACAAGCCTTTGGAATTAAGTGTATTTTAAGTTCAGAGGCATCTGTTTAGAGTCTTCTAATACCTCCAGCCCCTTTGGAAATATACTTGTTAGTATGAGTGGTATAATTTTCATTTCCGCTGGCATGGTTATAGTAGGACTTCTTTAGTTTCAGACACACTTCATTTGACCTATCAAGGGCATAAACTCTGAACACATTCTCTCATCTCTTTTGTTTTCCTAGCAGATAGAAGTGAAAAAAATCATTTAAATATACCCTAAGTATTAAAAGAATGTTACTCCTGCTGTTATTCTCTTTAAATACCAAGATGATTGTTATTTTTAAAGAAATAAAAATGCAAGAGACAAAATGCCTTGAAGATTACAGAAAACTGTAAGAACAATGTAACTTTCTTCCCTGTAATTGGTGCAAAAATAAAATGTGTGAATAAAGTATTAAATATCAAATTCATTAAGTGGAATGGTAGCAATAATAAGTGGGAATAAATTGGAAATAAAACTGAGAGTTCAGGAGGCTTAAATTCAAAGCAGGAGTAGATTTCACTCTCTGAAATAATAGAACTTTGGTTTTGTTTTATAATTATATTTTGAAGGTTCTGAATTTCACATAAATACTCAACTGAAGGAAGAAATTCCTCAAATATCTGCTTTTATGGAAAGGATTAAAGCCTGGCAGATCTATGACCCACAGATCCCGAATATTCTCAAGGATGCAGTTCCACCAGGCATTGCCCACAAGGGAAACTGAAGTTCAGACAGGGCAGCACAAGTCCACCACGTCTACAGCAGCGTTCCTACAGCACACTGTGTGCTCAGCGAGTGCTGAATTGCAACTCAACATAGACAGCAACACATATCTGAGCCACACTCGTTCACTTCCTAACAGAAAACGCAGCTGAATAGGTTGTCCTGAGACATTTTTCTGCACAGAACACACACAGCTTTGTCACTTCAGGGTTCAAGCGGTGCAGTTGCTCTGCAGTGCCAGAACTGTGGGAAAAGCAGTGTAAAAGAAGAAGAGGAAGGTGTTATCTGGCATTATAGCTGCTGCTATTATTGTGGCTGCTTCCAGTTCATGCTGGTGGTGGCCACAAGAAACATTTGGCAGACACAAGGAGCTTAGAAGGAAGAAACACAGTGAGGAAATACCTTATTGCAAAGTAAAAGAACTGATGCAGAGGAAGGAAAGCTTATATCCAAGGGGAAGGAACACTTCCCTACAGATTACGCTGTAGGACAACTGGAGCCATCAGCTAGTGTGGAAGGCCAGCCATCTGTTGGTAAGGAAAGATCACACTCTGCACTTGATACTGAATGTATTAACTAACACCAGGTCTCCAGTCTAAATCTGAGCCCAGGTACTCTGATGGCCTCCTTTACCTTCACAGTTTCTGTAATGACTGGTGTGTTCTGATTTTCTGCCTGTTTTTTTGCCACCAGGGGAGATATAGGGTATTTGTTACCAACAGCTGAAGCCCTGCAATCAGAGGAATTGGGTCTCTGTGCAAACAAAATCAGGGAAAAGCCTTTTGATGGAACAGCTTGACACAAACATGAAAGAATCAGCAACTAGGTCTTCTCCAAGAAGCACCTATACATTAGAAAGATGCTTGTCATTTTTACCTGGCTCCTTTATTGCACAATGGTCAACTACAGGAATATCTCAAAAATCTAAAGAAAGTGGAATCCCCTTCTTTCTGGACATGCACTGGAAAATTTTACTTGCATCTGCAGATATTTGAAAGCCCTCATTATGATACAGTTACCCTGCTGTGTAAACTGGACACAGTTTAAAATGTTATCAGCTGAAAGTGAAATGCCAAAGTACACAGGATTTAAAAGGTCCTCAGCCATCAAGGGCTGTGGCCAAACTAGACATATCTTAGATTAAACATGTCAGCTAGCTGGGATACTTGTCATTGAAAGCATATCTCCCATGCAGACCCCAGGGTGCACAGCATGACAGGAGGCTGCCTGCAGTGCTTTCACTCATTTCCACACTTTCCATTGTTTGGTTGTTGTAAGTGTAACACTAACTTAGAATTAATTTCCTGACATTCACTTGGATCTCCAAACTGCACTCTTCTATTACCTTCCTTTCCCCATCTAAATTATTGATATGTATTTACAACCTTATCTTCACCTTAATAAGTTGGGGGTTTTTTTGTCTGGGAATTATATTGTGATGATAGTCAGAGCACAGTTAGGTGGTTCTGTACAGAGTACATTGCAAATCCATATGTATTGTAAATCTCTTTCTATGGGTTGTATTAATATTCTGCATATACCCTATCAACCCATAATCTCAAAGCATTATTCATTTCTAAAGCACTGCTCATCCAGGTTTTGCATTAGCTTTTTCCTTAAAAACTTAACAGATAGAGAGTAAACTAAACTGATGTGGAAAAGCTCTGTTCATTGGAATCCAGGGAAAAAATAAATTGTGTTGGCACATTTTACTGTGTTTCTGAACAAAGCAATAAGGCTCCAACCTTAGCTTAGAATAGCTGGAATTTTGGAACTCACTGAAAAAGTTTTCTCCTGGAAGATGGATTAAATTGATCATTTTTTCCTAGACGGAGTGCACTTCAGACTCATTTTGCTTTGTAATTAAGAAGAAAGCCAGAAACATCATTTACACATTAAGAATTTAATAGATATATTTTTCTAGCTTTATGCATTAGCACAGGACAGCCCATTAATGAAATAAGTCTTCCTTCAGGGTCAATTTAGATGGGCTGTAATCTTCTGCAAATATATTGCAAATGAGGATCATTTAATGATCTTAAAACTAACTGCCAGAAAAGGATTGTTATAAGACTTCAGACAACAAAAAAGGGTTTTGACATGGCTTGTGGTACCTTTGTAATTAGCAAATGTTTAATTTCACCCCACCAAATCACAAAACTGAAAATATTATCTTCTGTGGAGGTCAGTTTCAGACTTTCCAACCTGGGAGGTTAATTCTGATAAAGGAAAAGCCTGTGGTTGTATTTGTCAGTCAATAAAGCAGCTCCAGCCCTCTTCTCAAATCTGGATGCTTCAGTTTGACATCTGAATCCCACCTCTGTATGATCAGATCCTGACGTGCAAGGAAACCCTAAATGAAAGGGTTTAGTAACAGCAATAACAAATGGGTGAGGAGAATGAGTATTTTGCTGAGGCTAGAATTAGTAAGTCTAGCTCTGGTAATTGGACAGCCATATTTTTTCTAGGCAGTCACACAAAAGCACTTCTTCATCTCCCACTTTGTGTTCTGTCTGTATCAATGTCTCAGATTTCCCCATGTGTCCCTAAACTACATGAATGAAATTGTATTTTGTGCTCCAAACTACGGTAGATGGAGTCTCAGGAATATGGGAAATGTATGTGCGTGTGTGAAAGCAGGCATTCAGGGACCCGGCATGTTTTGTAACCCACACGACAGTCCCTCAATTTTAACTGCTCTACAAGCTTTTTCTGATACTGTAGTAACACCTCTGATATTTCATCCTGCAGCGCTTAACAGTGTAAGAGCAAGCAGAGCACCTCGCTAAAGTATTTGGACACCAGACTGAAATGTTTGTTTCAAAATTGGACTCGTGGAGTTTGTATAATGAACCATCACAACTGCTATCGACTCACACCTTAGGAAATACACCATGCACTTCATTCACAAATACAGCTTGCACACACACTACTGACATTAACAGTGAGCATTGTTAACACTGAGAACTGCTTTCTCCTTCTCTTGATAACAGGATCCTGTCACAGAATTCCACTCTGCCCATGAGAATTGGTACCCACTGACAGCCTGATTCTGCAACATCTGGCAGCTAAGCGTGAATGATAAAACGCAAAATTTCCCCTGGATTGTGACCAGACCACAATTTTTTTGCATCTTTACTATTTGCACAAAGTCTTCTTTCTAACTCATCTTCCTACCAGGCATAGAGATGTGCCTTCAGCAAACAGACTAGCCTGAGTGTTTCAGTAGCCCATGCAAGGAGCAATTCATATGCCTTTCCCAGACTGAATTACAGTCTTTCTGACAGTTTTTCTAAGGTGTCTTACTCAAATAGATGGGCAATTTGCTAGCTCCATTTTGAAAAGTTGGTCTCTGTAGAACATTTCTGATTTCTTGTACCAGTAAAAACCTTGGAACAAATTTTCTATTAGTACAAGAAACACATTCTCAGTTCTATAAAAGGTTTCCGATCTCTCTTCAAGCTTATGAGTAAAAATAAGTAATTTTCATATTTTCTTTGCCTTCCTTCTTTCCTTTCTTTCAAAATCACTTTTAGGCATTATTTTTAGTTGAATCACATTTACTTGTTTTGTGTTTCATACACTAAAAGTAGCATTTTTTGTGAATGGTAGTGGAGTAATGATTGTTTTGCTCTTGGCTGGAAATTATACCAACGATTTCAACAAAGGCCCTTTTAGGTCAACACCAAATATTAATGGAAATTTCAACCTAAGCTTACTTAAATCTGTCTAGGTGCTTTTAACAGAAATATCTAGAGTTCAGGGATCTGCATATCCAGTAGTGACTTTGAACGGAAGTTAAGGATTCTGTGCCACCAGCAAGAGGCCCAGGCTCTTTGTTTTCCTTTAAAGAGTGACTTTTGATGAACTTAAAGTGGTGGGGTTTTTTAAGAGAAGAATGCGGTAAACTCTGTTTCCCAAATTCTGACAGATTTTTTTAGCTCCTGTTGACAAGATACTGTATTAATCTGTAGCAAAGTGTTACTGAGTGCAGTATTTCTGCAAGATCTGGCCAATATGAAACAAATTTGGCTATCAGTTTTAACGAGGGCTCTCTATTGACTAGTTGCATAAAAACTCAAGGAAGGAAGAGCTTTTGGGAACATCTCATAAACAATTACTACTCTAAGATCTTTCAATCTTTGTTATGTGTATACTGTTAAAAATGCAATATTACATGCAAATGGAATGGCAATCATTCTAGTGAAAACTATTTGCCAGCATGACTGCTTTAATTCACTGGCTTAAGCTCTAAGAAATAGTAGAGCCTTAAAAAGGGGCTCTATACATAGCCTGTATTGTTGTGATCAGTTGAACTCTGAAAGGAAGAAAACCTCTGAGGCTAACTGGAGGCATTCTGTGCTTCCCTCTGTTTTATTGCACAACCTTAGACACAATGTGTAAAAAAGGTCAAGACATCATGTAGGCTTTTGCATTAAACAGCAGAACACTAATTAGTTTTACTGACAATGAGGTTTTGTGCTTGTGTTCTAATATTTTGATGTTTAGTTTTGCTTGAAAACAAAGTCTAACATGATACAAAGCCTCTTCTATTCTCTGTTGTCTTTCCCTCAACAGTATTTTAAAACTCATCATGTGTTCTCCAGCTTGAGTGCTAAGTGTTCTGTTGCTTCGGTTTTAATTTAATGCTCCTACTTCAAAGAGAATAAAAAAGCAAAATCGCGTAGGCCATCGTATTCATCTCTGAAGTGGCATTTGTAGAAAACATCAGGTAGTAATTGTTTCCCCCAGCTCTGTCTCTTAAATTTGTCCTACTGATAGCTGGCTGCAGCACTGTCTCTGTGTATTTAACTCACTGCACTCAAGACACATTTTTGCTTTTCTTTCCCAAGGATATTTGTCTAGTTATCATGATGAGAGGCCTTACCTAAACAATAAGAAAAAGTGCTAATAGGCTTTTGTAACCAAATGATCTTTTATGAGTGCTTTTTGGCTCTAGATAATGCTACTATTGCATTAATTCAGACTATAGGTTACTGCCTATATATATGTATATATATATACACACACATAGGTTGGAAACAAAGACCAACCTTGGTGAGCTCTAAATGTACCCGTCTACAAAACAGTCACACATCTAGTTAAGATACACAGTCAATCGATCGCTTTTTTGTAAAAAGTTAAAAATATGTGTAAATGTCTGCAAGATTAAGGTCTGTTAACGTTGTGGTTCCCCAATTCATGTGAATGCACAGTGCCTACCTCAGTATAATGTTTATTCCATCGGAGTCACTAATGGGATAGAACTATTATGTGATAATGATAATAATGATGATGATAATAATAGTAATAATAATAATAATAAAAACACCATTAAATTATATTCCATTAGTCAAAAAATATCCATCCTGCATTCTCAGAAGAGATGAGCTGCCTCTGACTATGCTGTGAATCAGTCAAGTGCTTCAAGACAACTTTTGCCCAAATGCTAATCTGGTTTATTTAGTCAGGCACAATACTGTGTTAATGCGGTTGCAGGGCTCTTGATTGGCTTGGAGAGCAGGCAGACCGAATGCTTGCCTGCCCAGAATGTACTGTGGAGAAATAACCTCCATTTTTGGCACAGAAGTGCTATTTCATTCAAAACAATGATACTGTTAAAAGTACAACAGTTAGGAATGAGAGCATTGCAGAGGCATACTCAAAAGCTCAATTCAACAGCCACATGACAGGCTCAGAGGCAGCTGTAATGGCAGCAGTTCAAAGGTCTAAAGAGCTCAAAGGAGGAAGCCAAAAGCTACTGTGGAGAAGAATTTGTCATAACTTAGTATCCTGAAGCACCCAAGTAAATAAAGCTAGTAAAAAAAAAATATATATATATATGCACTTTCCTCACCTTCTAGAAGAAACGGGGAAGGGGGAAGAAAACAGATTAAGTCATATGTAATAAAACAAGAGGGTGAATCTAAACGTTTTGTTCTACTTTAATCACAAACTCACTGCAGTGGAGCACTTAAGCTGATGCTCCCCACTACTGCTCTCCCTTTCCTGCACCACTGCCAACAGTAATGAACTGGGTGCCAAACATTGTCAGTTGGGAACTCCATTTTAAAGAGAAGTACATTTTAAAGAGAAGTACAGTGAGCAAGAACAGCAGAAACAAGCTGGCTTTTCTTTGGTAGTTTGGAAGAGAATGGTCTAAGCAGTAAAGATCTAATCAAATTCAGCTTTCCCCCAGTTTGGCATCTTTTAGTTTCTGGGTTCTGGTTTCAGGGAGTTCCAACATGCAGTTTTCAACAAAGACCCAGGACAGGATCCCTGTGCCCTGGCACAGTGAGAAGTTTCCAACCTCAGGTGTAGCCAGGTCGTTGGCAATTCCCAGGCAATGTCCACAAGACCCTCAAGTGTGTATCCCCTGTATTAACAGGGTGGCTGGATCCTCCCGTCCTCTTATCAGGTCAAACTGGTACATCTGGGGATCCTGTGATGGCAACAGCCCTCTGTGTAAGAACATAAGGAGGGACACCAGCAGGGAATGGTACATATCCCAGACATTGCTCAGCTGTCTTTCCAAAAGGGCTATGGGAATGCTACCACACTGTCTCACAGGACATTAGCTGGCAGCACTGTGGAGGGATTTGGGGCTAATGAGAAGTAAAAACTCCTCTAGCTTTCCCCTGAAAGTCCAGGTATGGGCTTAGGTGGAATATGGAGTGTTTGACCCAGTCTGCACTGCGCAGCTGTAATGTACTATAAAGTAAATGGTCCAAGCTGAAAATTCTCTGTTGCACAGCAGAGCAGGTTTTTCCCAGTTTTACAAGTGTCCATAAGAAACAAGGGTAGTATAACGATCTTTCAGCTCCTGATACAGCAGTCTGGGATATTACATACACAAGAAGACAAGAACTGTGCTGGAGGGCTCATAACACAATAGTAGTTTCCTTGCTTAGTACTAACTCTGTCTTGTTTACAACTTAGTCCTAATCAAGCCTATAACATTCAGGGGCCACGTGCTCTGACACCTTTATTTCTGTTGAGTAGCCTCCTCCTATGGGAGTAGCTTTGAAGTTTTCAAAGGGAACGCTCAGTTATGTGGCATGAGTATGTGAGTAAGAATTTTGCCTGAGAGTCTTTTAGAAAATGTAATCTGGCCTATCCACCCCTGGAAGAAGAAAGCTTTTTGCTTACCTGCGTATTCAGCTTGGGTAATTCTATACAGAAACCAGAAATGGGCTGTTTTTTATTGCAGTTTTTTTGAAATTTCCTACTTTTTTTTATCCACTGTGTACATTGGAGAAATAAAGCAAATCATTTTGGAAGGACTTGGTTATTAGCGCATCACAATACACAGAGTGTCTTGTTATACAACTCAATATTTTTAATTACTTGCCTTTACTAGTGAGACAAAATTTAGAGTCAAGTTTCAAGTAATCCCTTTTATTGGACTAATGCAGAAATATTGACAGTTGTGCTTTAGGGATATACAAAACTCCCCTGCAGGTCAGGAAGGGTTTGACTCTAAGAATGGATTCCTATACCCAGAAAGCTGGTTTGTCAATAGCATACAGTTAGTCCAATAAAAGGGATTACTCAAACATTGGCTCTACACTTAGTCTATAAAGAAAATATCTGAACTTTTTAGTCAACACATTTATGACTTTAAGTATGTCCATTTAATGATGAAACACTCCAAACTTGAGGGTTTCTCTAAATAATCTGTAGCTACAGCCTGACTTAAAAAAAAAACAAACCAAAAAACAAAAAACACCACCCAGTGGGTCTACAGCTTTCCTTGGTATACATTTCAGTAGTTCTGTGTAGTTCAGGGAAGTTGCATTGACTTGCACCTGCTGAGAGTCTGTACATAAACTTACAGTGTTAGTGTTTATGTGCCATTCTTTCGAATTAACTTTTATAGTCCTATAATAAGACATTCAAACCACAAAAAAGCAAAGAAATTCATTATCACGGAAGAGCTGTACCCACATGAAGGAAATCTGGACTTGGCCTGGTTATGATGTTTAGTACTTATGAAGGGCAGCACGCTCTCTTTCGCCCTGTATTTTTATTTGCAGTGTGGTAGAAGTGGTAGCATCCAGAGGACCTGAGAGGTTACAGTACAAGACCCTGACATAAAGTGTTTGTAGCCTATGGCTCTGCCACTGCAACTTGCTCTCTGTGGTTGTGTCTCCATGCTCACACACTCCCCTGGTGATCTAGATCAGCTCAGAAACCTGCTGGCACTAAGCAGGAGGTACCAAAGAGAATGGGTACTTCCCAGATTCAGAAAATATACCCATAGTTTGCTCCTGTTGTCTGTTTGAAAATATAAAGAATCAAGAATCTGTTTACCTCTCAATGCATGTTAGATTATAGCAAAACCACCCAAAACATGGCAGTCACAATAGCAGAGACCAGAGTGGAAGACAAGAGGCCATCACCTGCTTAGACTACAAGACTGTGTTTCATTTCTTATATTCCCCAACTGAAAGCTTCATAGCCAAAATGAATTTGGTAATGGAGTTACAAGCTCCTGAAAATAGAGCTTTTATAAGGTAATATAAACCCTAACACAACCTTAATTATAGTGACACAATCTCTGTGCTATAAATAATGACATCTTTGACCAATATGATGCATAGTAACATGAAAAGTGATGTAACATAAGCAATGTCACTGCTAAAAGTTAAAGGGGAACACATTTTTCTCAGGCAGAATACCCACTATCAATTCAGACAGCACATATCTGATCTAGATTTATGGTAGTGAATAATGGTGTCATGAATGCTAAAGTGTCTATGGCTTTCAAATAGTTTGGCAAATCTGTACATCAAAATCAGTTTGAAAAGGAAGCACAACCCTTCCTCTGAGATAATTGCAACTAGAATAACATTACAGATACTTTTAACATGTTTTTTAAGTAAGCGCCTTCATCTTTTGTGCTCTTAATAAAGACAGTGAAGAATGACGTTATATATGGACTAAAATATCTGGAAGAGGCAAGATCTAAGCATCAGTGAAAGTAGGAAAATCTTTAATAAGATGGATTCAATACCTAGAGAAAACACTAGGATTTTTCCTTTCAAAAACGAGCAAATATTTTGGCACCTAATTAAAACCACAGCTTTATTTCAAAACTCCAATTTAAGCGTTGTATCAACATTTCAGTTCTGATGCACTTGAGAAATGCACAAATAAAATGATACTGTATTCAGGGATTTACTTCTTTGTGTTAAGCACATGTTTAAGTTAAAGCAAAATGTCTCACTTACTCCTGAGTCCCTGAACTGAACTGGATGAATGCATATACCTAAGCATCTACTTCAATTGCAACCTAAATCATGAATTCTGAACAAATTTTTTTCAGTTCTAATGAAATAAACTCCGGTTCAAGTTAACAGGAATTTTACTGGCTGAAAATAGACTGAGATCTCCAGGATTTGGTCACTGCTTTTCATTCCTGGAGAAATCACTTCTGTGAAGTCTTGACTCCTCAGGACACTTTAAAAACTGGGAAATAAACACAGGATGCCAGTGAAAAGTAGCCTGCCCTGGGACAGAAAAAGCCACCAATCGGTACGCAATGTAGCAGACAGCTGCTGGAAAAGGCAACATTTTGCAATAGAAGTAATACTACACCTCATAAAATGGGCTGTGAAATACTGAGTAACTAGATAGACAAATGAAGAGACTGACTTAACACCTTACACAGTCTTAGTCATCTCAGCCTGTCTCAGATGCACGTGTTCAGAGCAGAGACGTCCTGCAAGATCACTGAAGGAGGTGAAGGTTATAGTGGGCTGGAATGTCCTTTGCCAGGGCCCCCCAATTCTTTCTGTCTCCTTCATTCTTTTACGACCATTGCCTGGGTCATAAAAATAGCCATATTCCTTTTTTTTTTGGCCTCACAAACATGGCCATGGTCCTGGCTCTAGATACTTTAGATTGCGGTGGGAGAAGCAAACCCTGAATCCATCCAGGGGGGTTTATAAAACCTTGTACTAACATGGCTTAGCCCTGAGGAGGAAACCATCGAGCCAGATTCCCTTTAGTTCCGTTGTGCTGTCTCTGTATTTAAGTACTTCAGTACCTTTCTAGCCAGGATATCAGGGAAGTGCTGAGGCATTCAAAGGCTGAGAGAATTTTTCAAAAGCAAATCTTTTTTCAGAGGGATATATCCAGATAATGAAAGAATATGCCTAGATTTATTTGCTTTTTCGTGGCTTTGGGCCTGACTTTTCATCAGTATACAACAAGAACAACACCAGCATAAAAACAATGCTCTTCTGAAGCCTGATCACTCACAAATTACTGTAAACATATAATGATTCAAACCTCACATGATTTTCTATTTGTATTAAAATTTTTAACATGATTAAACAAAGCCCGAAGAACACAATGGACCTGGTAAAAAAAAATATTTCTTGCACATACATTTTAAATGAAATGCAATGAGACTTTGTGATTCAGACCTTAGTAGGCACAAAATTTAGAATAACTCTGTTTATCTGTGCAAACTTTCCTTAGCCTGTTGCAACTCCAAATGTTTTAACTGTTACACATGGGTGTTTTGTAGAATATACTAAATAAAAAGTTTACAAAGACTTTATTTTATTCCAGCCTACAAAGGACTCCAAATCTTTACTGTTCAGCACAGCTGCCTAGAATAGGCACACTAGAGCTTTTGTCCAGTGAGTCAAACTGAGTGGGAGTGAATACCATTAACCCTTAAAACAGAATTATCTTATTCTTTTGATTTTACTGGACACTGTAATATGTTTGTGGCCATATTTGGAACACATCCGGCTTGATCTAGAAGGACACAGGAATAATAGATATCATTCAGATCATAATTAGCCATGTACTTGCAATAGCGGGATGTAAAGTAAAAGGAAAAACACTGAAAATGTTGTTTTTTTGGACTGTGACAAAGAGCTTTTTAAATGAGTTTGGGCATTTTTAGTGTCTGACTCATGTCTGGAGATTTCTGCTATATTCCAGAATCCTTTAACTTTTGTGTTTTTTATTTCTGCCTTTGACAATGACATGCTAATAGCTTCAGGCTTCCTACTGCCTTCTTGTGCATATTGCTCTCCTTTGTTTTCTGTTAGAGAGAAAATGTCAGAATTTTAGATAGTGGATTTTGTGATCGTGGCAAGAGTTAAGGAAATTTTAGTGTATCCTGTGATGACAAATTGGGCCTTCCTCAGACAGAGTTTTCACATTTTATATTCTGGTGGGTTTTTTCATGAGACTACATCATAAACTCTTAGCAGAACTCTTAGCCACTGATTTATCAAGCATTTACATCAGTAGAACATTTTTATTATTTTACCAAAGTTTTACACAAGGCCAATACACGCTAGAACAAGAATGACAGAAAGGACTGAGGGCTGACCCTGCCCCACTGAATTGCATGGGAGCAATACCTTTTTCTTCAGTTGTCCGAGGCAAGAATTGGGACCAACTAGCACCTACTCTTGTGTAGAAGCCAGCACTTACAAACGAGCACTCCATGACCAGAGACTTCACAGGTTCTGCGCCTGGCCCTGAAAACAATTGAAATCTCACTTTTCTCATGTAATCCCTATGCAATTGCATATGTGCATTAATTCTTATGTAATCACAGAGTTGCATGCACAATCAAGTTATTTTAGTTAATCCAGTATAAATGTTCAGGTAATACAAATCTAAGCTTGAAATTTCAAATGTTTGTGACTTAGGAAGGCATACTGGGCTTTTCAAAATGCACTGTAAAGTCCGTTACAGAAATTATTTAGAACTCTGTGAATGAAAATACTCTCGACTTGCTGTGAGACCTGGGCTCCTAACAGCCCACATCTCTCTGAAAGTAAGTTGAGGGCCATAAAATTTTTGCAGTGTTTCCAAGTGGTTACCTGTGCTGATTAGTACAGCTGATGGTATCACACCATCCAGAAATCCAGTAATATGGAACACAGCACATGCTGACAGAGCACAGAACTCACTGTATTATTTTGGTATGTCACTGCACTGCCTCAAACTAAATACTTGCTTCCTTTTGGGCAGGGCAGCTACACAGCATGCTGTCAGCGTACACATCAGCTTTTGGGGTGGATCACAGACATGCCCTTTCTCAGACCCTGCTCTCCATCCTATACTGCACTGCCACTTGGTAAAAGAATGCCCATAAAGAGAGTAATAAAGGACATTAATGACTTTACAGCAGCATTTGATGGCAAAGGATTTTGATGATGCATATACATCCACACTTGAGAGAAGGTCCAATTGCACATGGCAAGAAAAGAAAGGTGGGTTGAGACAAAAAACAAAGGTCTAAAGTCTTTACTTACTGACATAACTCAGAAGTAATTCCTTTGATGGCACTGAATTTACAGTGGTGTCAACCTGATAGTGGAAGATGTCTGAAGATGGCAGAGACAGATGAGCAGGAGGATGGCAACAGGATGTAGAATAAAGTGAGAACAGATGCATATAGGATGAGTGTAAAAATAGAACAAAGCCCAGAGCCACAATTTTGTTGCAAGAGCTGCAAACTATTAATCACAGCACTAGGGTGATAGAGCCTGCAGCACCTGGGCAGCCACAGTTCTGCACCTCTGTGGATTACACATTTGATGGCAGAAAAAACTGTACAAGCTCCCCCACATTTTGCTAAATGAAGGTTCTAACTGGCTGTGTGATAGTAGGGAGGAATTCCTAGCATCACTGTACAAAACAAAGAGTCTTCCTGAGATGTTAAATTGGATCTGACCATCATCTTGTGGGCTCCAAATGAAGCTGGCGGGAGTGATTAAGCAAAGGCAGTGTGAAGAAAGCCTAAAACATTCAGAGAGAGAAAAAAAATTGCTCAAAGTAATTCTTTGCCTATTGT
Source organism: Falco rusticolus (assembly GCF_015220075.1). Taxonomy (NCBI): domain Eukaryota; kingdom Metazoa; phylum Chordata; class Aves; order Falconiformes; family Falconidae; genus Falco; species Falco rusticolus. The sequence goes on along the minus strand of NC_051197.1, from coordinate 3,257,620 downwards.
TTTGGGTTTTTTCCTTTCTTCCGCTCTAATGCTGGCTAGTAAAAAGGGTGATAAAATAGCCTTGAAAACATGCAACCAGGTGCTTTGGGAATCCAAGAATATGAAAGCCAGCTTAAGGCTGAGGTACTGCAAGTGCTCAAGCTAGACACTCCAAGAAGAACAGGAAAAGAAAGAAGAGGACATACTGTACAGGAGGTAACTTCACATCTATTGCCATCTTAACACCAAGGAATATTAGTAGGTCTCAAGCTGCCTGTAGATCTGACACTGAAACTGGAGGTGTCTGTATTTACAGTTTCCTTGGATATGCTGGACTTGTCACAGTGTTTCAGTTACCTTTATTGACTGAAAACAGTCTAAGAAAAGCTAAGGCCCTGTTTTCACTACACTGTTACACTAGGTTTTGATATGGTGCTGCTCTTGTCCTGACTTTACTCAACACACAGAACAACTTAACCCAAGATAGGATTTGCTCTCCAATTAATGGGGCAAGTTGGGAGAAGACTGGGTTGCAGGTGGAAGCTTCTCTCCTGGCTAAGAATACCACAGAAGCCCCAAGAGTGCTGCGATCTTCCATGCTTTCCCAAATTACCCTCTGATGGTACTTTTTGGGACCCTGTCTCTTTGCCAGCCAAGCAGAGATAACCTCTTAAGGCATAATTACCACATTTTGACATGTGAGCTTTGCCTTCTTATGTGACTGCCTGCACCTGTGTTTTCTATAGCTTCACTGTAGCTGGGTAAGCAAATAATATCTAGGGGTGAGACCTTTCTTCATAGCCTGTGGCTATGTGACCTGGCTACATGACCTGAGCCTTACCCCTCAGCTCCTCACTCATAGTTGTGCTGTGACACCAATAAGATTTATGCTTTTGGGGTCAGCACTTCAAATCAGCATGTTCTCATGACATCACATGCAGGCTGTCTGATGAAAGGATGCATAGGAGTAGTCACCATTGGCAGCAGGAGAGATTACATTAGAGACATTAAAAAAAAATGAGTCACCACAGTGAAAGCAGTTTAAGAAGATGCTTTCCACTACTCTGAAGTCCTGAATCTGTCTGTATCAGAGGGCACACAAGGACCAGGAGAAAGTTCATGAGACTAAGGAAGACCTGGAGTTCCCACAAGCTTGCAATGGCAGCCACGGCCACTCTTGCTGTTCCTAAAACTCCAAAGAAGTAAGAACACTAGACCCAGGAGAAACACGGTTCAAAACAAGCAATAATCAAGACTGGCTGCCTAAGAAGAGAAAAAGCAATCCCTGGTGTTTAAAGACATATCATAGAAGAAACCTGTCACTGCTTGCACAGGACAACACTGTGCAGGGTAGAAGGCAGGCATTCAGAAATGCTAGCAGAAAAAATCATGGCACTCACCCTTCCTCCTTTGGCATGCAAAGAGCTGGTTTTAGGTAACTATGTTCTCACATTCCTTTTTTGGCCATAATAAACCCCATTCTTCCAGTTCCACACCTCAGTCTCTACCTGCTTTCCTTTAGCTTCTGCTTTTACTTTCCCTTCTCATGGTTTTGTTCACATGAAATTATAAAGCTGTATTTGGCAAACTAAGCAAAAATGTGACATGAATTTTGTCACTAGATCAGAGGATAATAATTAATCTTCAATATAGTTTTGCTGTATTACCTGTTGCCCCATAGTGTCAGGTGTATATAATGCATAATTTCAAAAGTTAAATACAACAAAATATAGAAGGGCAAAAGTCATGTTTTGGTGTCATTTGAGAAGTTTTACTGGGCCCAAATACGTTTCCCAGCACAAAATGTGTGTGATATTCACTCCATGATCAGTTGAAAATCAGTCAGTAGAAAAATGGATTTCATATAGCCAGTGAAATTAAGAGAAAGAAATTATGCAGATAAGAGAATGAAAAAGATCATGAAAACTCTTCTATTGACCTTATTAAAGGATAAACAGAAAAACAGGAGCAAAGTTCTTTGCAGAGTACTGGAGAAATAAACAGAAGCAGAGTATGATTAAAACCAAAGTGAATCAGCTCGGGAATGCAAATTAAGCTTCTGCAGTCACCAGCACAAGAGCAATCAAAGTAACTAGTCTCCTACATGGCCAACTTTGACTCTTCAACCCATATGATCAGGTAGGCATTTGTAGGTGGATCAGCCGACAAGCAGCCTTCAGTGGGGATCCAGAATGAGGTTCAACTGTTTTAAGATACCTTAATTGATTTGTCAGTGCACCCAGCTTAAGACAGTGAAGAAGCCAATGAAAATTAATGAATTAACTCAAATGACATTGCAGACTTTGATGGGAAGTATCCCTAAGAGAAAATGATGGAAGAAAGAGAGGAGTTTCAATACTAAATCAGACCAATGGTCCATCTAGTACTAGATATAAAATCCCTATAACGGACAGTTATGCAATAAGATACCCATTGGGGAAATTCCTAATACCAGCTGATTTTATTCTGAAGAGGACTTACATATTTCTTTTTTACCTAATGCATCTGCAGATGTTCTTATTCTTCATACCATGGCCTAATCTTTTATTTTTCTCTGTTTCTGCCTCACTGCCTAGTGACAGGGAACTCTGTAACCTAATATATTGTATTTTCAAAATGTTTTCTGTTTTCAGTAGTGTTACATCCACGCAGTGGTTCCCTTATTTCAGTACTGGGACAAAAGCTAAACCAACATTTTTTTATTTTCTAGACTGTTTTTCTACACACTTCACCAAAAAAAATAACATGAACCTTCTTGTTGAACTAAGCACAGAAACCGCATTTTGGTCCCTACAATACAGAATCTTTTCAAGCTTCCAACAATATTTATGGCTCTTTTGGAGATCTTTAATATTTCTGCTGTATCTTTTGCAAAACACAGCAACTAGAACTGACCAGAAGGCCAAAGACAAGAATAGCACCTAGCATTGATATAGTGTTGAGGGTGATTGGCCATTCCTTTCTTCTTTTTTTTTTTTTTTTGGCAGTCCTAGGCAGTGAGAAAATATTTTCACTACAGCATGCCCACGCTATTACTTAGGTCTTCTTTGTGAGCACTTTTCTCCATGATACAAGAGAAAACCATCAGATGCATTATAAAAAATGGTCCCTGACCCATTTTGCACTGGAAAAGGAGACTGGTATCAAAATGAAAATGTGAAGTCCCATCAAGCTTCACAGCTCCAGTCTTCTAAGCAATGTACTACTTGCACATCTTGATATACAGATGATTTCAGCTCTCCTTTGTAATACACAGGAGTGTTTCTGTAATTTGGGTAGAGATCTTGCAAGGAAAACTGAATACAGTCACAGCAGATGTTGCGTTATCTGTGAAGATGTTCTCTTTAATTCATGTTAGGAACTATATGTACAACATGATTTGACTAATGTGTCTGGCAGCTTGAGTGTTATGCCATTTGAACTGAGAAGATACTCCTTCCTTCCTTCCAGAAGTGCTGTTGCAAAGTTATTGGAGAGTAATCCAGGATATTCGTTCACATAGTTCCTTTGGCCTAATTTGTTGCTAATTCCAGAACTAAATTCAGAATATTCAAGAGTAACTTGACTATTGCAAAGAGAAGTAAGAAAACACTTAATGGGTCTTGTGACCAGCATAAAGAGAGTTTAAAGGATAAAAGGGACAAATTTTTTTGTTGATGGCAACTTTCAATTTATGTAATGGCAAGATTCCTTCACAATCATTTCAGCAATAAGGAAATGGGATGTCTGTTTTACTAAATTATCTGTAATGTATTTCACCTCCTATGTATATACAGTAAGACACTCAAATGTACACAGTCTATAAAAGACTAGCAGTTTAAATAAGTTAATTTGTCTAAGGAAGTATCATATAAATATTGTCCATAGCAAACAGAAAGAAGCACTAAGAGGCTGCTTTCTACATAAGGTCTCCAAAATTAATTAATGGTGAAAAGATTCTGTAAGACACAGTAAGGGTCCTCTCATCTATACACACACATATATTTTAAGGTCAAAGGGGACTGTCCTCTCGCATAACAATGGCACAGGACCTCCACACTCATTTCTTTAATAAGCATACCTTACTGTGTGAGCTGTAATCCATCTCTAAGGGGAGTATTCAGCCTTAATTCATGACTCATTTTTACAGTTTGGTGAACTCAAACTTACCAGCAATGACAACAAACACTATCAGAAAGAGAAAAGCGGAATCCCAAATACTCTGTGCAACTGTGATGGCACAAAAAACATGTTGAAAAAAGATGATGTTATAAAATTAAAACCTTTTTTCTATCTTAAAATTTAATATTTAATCTCATTTCCTCAAACCCTGATTTTAGAAAACTGAGCACTATGGTCATGTATCACTTAGTAACTCACATTAAGAAAATATTAAGCAGATGCACTGAAATAATTCTCAGTCTGTAAGTAACAGAAAAGTCAGTATTAGGATTTGTATCTTTCTTAACCACTATGTCCTAAGGGCAGTACAGGAGTCCAGATACTTTAGACCAATAAAGTCAAATGTATTGCAATAACTTCAAGTCTTCACAGATAGCGTGTTACATGACCAATTCTTAATACTTCATATCTGCAAGATACACATATACTGACAGCATGTGACAAGAGAAAACAAGAAATTAATGCAGATAAGAATTTACAGGTATCATTCCAGCAAAAGGTCATAAGTAAAATCAATCTTGTATGGGAAGCAGTTTTCCCATTACTGAAATATCCCTGGCATCTCATGACTGCAAGATTGCTCAGTACATCTCTAGTAATAAGGTTAACTCTGGCCAGTATGACTTATCATATCAAGAGTTATACAAGAATTATGTTCCAAGAGCAAAAGGTGCTGGAATATGCAGAAGATGCTACCTGCAGCAAAGAATATTAATTGTGTTGGGGCTGGTGGAAAGGCAAGCAGATGAGAAGAAAGGAACTTTGAATGGCAGTGTCTCATCTAATAGAGTTTGTGGCATGTGAAAAACAAGGGTGATTACAAGATAACATCCCAGTGTATGCTAGCAGGGGAGATCTGGTGGCAGTGGTGGGGAAGAGAGTACATATGTTATTTTTTAGTGTAAGTAACTTATTTAGGGCCAAGACAGCAAGATAGAAATAAGAAGGAAAAGAAGGTGTAGAATAAAACTGAATTTCGTAGGCATGAGAAATTATTTTCCAGAGGGAAAAAAGTATTCTCTACATAAAGAAGAAAGGACACAATACTATCTTTTGTCTGTGTTGCTGTGCTCCATCTGTAATTAAGAAAAAGCAGTCTTGCAAAGATGCAAAGACGCAAAAAGATGAATCCTGCATTATATGATAGTAAATAAGGAATGCGGGGAAAAGAAAGATCTGAAAGTCGATACTGTGTGCAACCACCAGGTGGTTGAGAAGTGTATGACATATGAGGAGCTTAGAAGATCAGCTGGCAGAGGGGATGATTGAGTGGATGCCAGCAGGGAAGAGGCCACATGAAAGACCAAATCCAAGAAATTGGGTCTATGTATCCAAAGCTCTAGGTGACAGCGTTAAAGCAATGAGATAAATGAATCAGCTCTCAAGTCAGCAATGATGATGGATAAGGTGGGATAGGATCAGCTGCCAAAGGAGTATGAAAAGGTTCTAGAAATATTCAGAAATGTATCATGGAGGGGAGGGGGGAAGAAAGGGTACAGGAAGAAGTTGTTGGATTACTTGGAAGGTATTATGGAACACAAGCAATTGGATTTTATTTGCTGTCTCAACAGTCACTTTCCTTTATGGAGTTAATTAATGACTTTGTATAATGTCACTAAACATGGATGCTAGGAGAATATTACAGGCTTCACCCCAAAAGAGATGCATTGTTTCTTTGACTCCTGTGGCTAGATATGTATGTGCAGTTCTTGCATGGGTGCTGAGCTCCATAATGGGCCAAAATTGAAAGCCTTTACGGGTTGCTCCAGGGGTTACAGCAAGGCTGGCTGCCACTGAAATCCAGAGGAATTTAACTATGAAGAAAATGGCATGAAAGCCATTGTCTTGGCACTTGACTTACTGAACCTGTGGAGAGCAAGGAAGCTCATTCTCTCTCAGGATGATGTTTCAAATGAGAATAGAAGAAAATTTCTAGTTCTATATCTTCACAGCACCTTACAAAATGTCTAGTTTATTCCAGAAACGCCTTCACCTTTGTGTGTGAGCTCAGGGCAGCATATGTTGAAATGTAACGAGGAGGTCCCAAAACATTCTGCAGAGCAGTTCTATCAAAGGTGCAGTGGTAATTTTAAGAAAGATCCTTTCTCACTAGTTCTTAGGCACAGCTTGAAAGTAAGCACGCAAATCCATCTCAGATCTGTAGTGTTCAGATCACTTGTGCACTGAGCTTTCTTTATAAATCAAAGGGCAATTGTTCAGGCTCTCTGCTGAGTGAGGACAAAATCCCTGATTTTTTTTCATAGCAATGTCAGTCTTCCCTTCTCTGTAAGGACTCCAGTTGTTTTAAAATTAAAATCAAATATTGTAGTCCCATTTGAAAACAATTATTCTGGGCCACATCCCAGAAGGTGCTGAGTGCCTTCAAATCCCACTGCACTCATGAGGGACCAAATGTGCTTAATGCTGTACATGATCATAGAGATTTTCTTTAAGTGTAAGAGCCAGATCCCCCATATCTTTTAACCTGAGGCACTGCTTACTCCTGCAAATAGAGCACAGCTTGACCCTGCAAGTCCTTAGCATGAAAGGTTGCACTTACTGCTGTGCCCAGTACCACTGACAATAATCTCTACCATCCATAATAAAGTTTTGCAGGATGAAGTCTTAAATAAAATTTATGTCACTGACCTACAACCAACAGCTGCAAGAAAAAAGTAAAACTGTGATGAAAATTCCCAGCCCATTAATGTGGATATTTCACTACTTCAGCTTCAGACAAAAGCTGCATTAACTCTGTTCTTCAAAAATGATGCAGTCTAAACAGCTCAACTAGACTCATTAAACATCATCGTGTTTTTTCTGTACAACCTGAGGCCTCAAAATTTAAGCACACTTTAAATACAATTCATTAAAATTGTACTTGAGAGATCATCAGCAAGGTAAATTAATTCCCCTTCACAGTCTATGCAGTAGAATGGACAGATGTTAGCTAAACACCAGTGTCTGGCTTTGCATCTTGCAAATGCCCGCAGATTTATAAACAATTTCTCAAAAGGGTGAGGAGTTAAGGCAGTGAGCAGTGGCCCACTAAAACCTAAAGAGGAGACAGAGACTTGGTCTGACCACAATGTCCCTATTAGCACAAGTGTCTGAAAGCAACTACAAAGAGCACTCAGGATTAACTTCATGTGTCTGGCACAGTGTATTGAGCGTGCCTGTGTATGAATCTTCTGTCTGTGAAATGGTTAAAACTTAAGGTTACCCATCCAAGGAGTAGAAAATGAAGGTTCTCAGTTTGATGGACAACAGCTCAGAGATCCCTGATGTCCCAAAATATTAGGTTTCTCTTCTAATAATGTTGGAAATATTGCTTACTGTCATGATTAATCTTAGCAGCATCTCCGGCTGATTGCAGGTGACGCAGTCACAGCGCAGTGCCTGTGTTGGTTTCCACACACCGTCAAATCTGCTACAAATGCAGGGGTGAAGGGGAAAGAACTGTGATACCAGGTATCCCAGTGGCTAATAGATTGTGACATGAAAGAAGGAAACCTTTATTTTAATTCAAAAAACAAAAGCCAAATAGCAAAACTTATGTACGTGCCTAACTTTTTTTTTTTCTTCCTCAAGTGGAAAACATTCGCCTGCTAACAACTCTTGGCTGGCATCAAGGGAGAGTGGAGGTATTTGCAGATGTGGAGGAAGACATACAAAACATTTTTCAAATCAAAGGCTTGAATTATTGCACTGGGTTCATGAAGTTTCACAGGCATGTAGACACACCATTGTCTACATCCTGGAACAAGCTGCCCTTTCTTTGAGAAGGAAAAACAACCCAATGTTTCTTACAATCCAATCTGTATATATCAGGGAGCTATCTATATTTTGAAATTCTTTGCATTGTCTGTGGTAAGGGTGTGCTGTTTTGGCCCAACAATGGCAACATTGATTTTAGAATTTCAGAATTTTGGTGCATAGAACAAACTGTGAAACAAAACCAGCCTGCTCTCAGTAGTACAACAACAGTGCTCTTACATAAACTTGCCTTTCCTCACCATTTTACATAGTCAAAGATCAATACTGTTCATTCAGCCAACATTATTAAAGCCATTTATCAGTGACTTTTTTTTTTGCTGCTAATAAAAAGGATTTTGCCGACAAAGTTATGTCATCTTCCGCTCACTTGGTAGCAGCGCAGATAATTAGCTTTGTTGTGTCCCCAACAATTGGGCCTTGTTTATGAACTTACATTTATTAAGTGAAAGTATTTGGAAACTGATGGTACATTGAAGTTTGGTTGCCATGGGCAATAATCATCCCAAAAAAGTCATGACCTCCCTGTTATGCAGCTAGTAACTAATTGAAATGATACAAATTACTCTGATTCTCTGTCTGCCAATTTAGAGGCTGGTTGTGGTCAAGGGTCAAATGAGCTCCTATTCATGAAACTATGTTTGAAGTGGCTGCTGCCATAGCAAGGGGTTTGGTGTGGACGCTGCGACTCCTCTGGACATTACCCCATACTGTGGAGAAGAGTGTTGCACAGATAGCAGAACAATAAGCCTACCAGGACTACCTTCAGCTGACACATCAAAAGCTTCTCCTTGTCAGTCATGTAGCAATAGTTGCTACCAACCACGACATGGTTTACTGGGTAGAAATAAGTGTTGTATTCATCCCCAAGGGCTATCTTATACATTTAACTGATGCTACAATGTCTGCTGAGGTAGTTCTAAGAAATCAAAGTATCGTTCTGCTTGCACTCAGTTCACTAGAAAAAACAAATACCTCCTTTTGTGTGAAACATAACAAGAGAAATTAAAATCTGATGAACTATATGAGGTGCCATCCTTTAAAAACATCTATGATAATTCAACTGTGTTAAAAGAATACAACATGTTTATCTCAATAAATATCAGGACCTCAACACTAAAACGTTAACAGTATAATGAGATTTTTGTCCTTTAGGAAATTCTACATTATTCCAGGGAATGCTGCTCAAAGGCTTATTAAATATGTGCCAAATGTACTGGTTTACTGGGTGAACATTTGCAATGCCATTAAAGAGATTTCTTTCTTTGTGTAAGCTCCTACAACTTTAATGTGTCTAAATCTATTAAAAATGTGAAAGAAAAAAACATGCTATATGAACAAGCCAGGCTCCTTGGATAATGAAGATTAACATTTTCTGTGTTTCAACATTATTTGAAAGATTTACCATGTAGTTTGAGTCCAATATGTTTCAACAAACATTTTTGCCAATACCAAATTTGTACACGACCTCTTAGGGAGAGGTAAGATTCTAATGGCTAGATTTGTCCCTTAACTAGCAACTTCTGTCTCTTCAGAAGGTACCAGAAATACTTACCTATGCTACTACAGCTAAAGTAGCCCAGGAGATGATGTAAGCCAAGAAATAAAAAGTCACAGGTGACATCATACATTCTCTTACCAGGCACTCTCATCAGGCTGTCCTCCAAGCTTCATTCACGCCTCCTGTGCAGTGAGTGAACAGATATGCCATCGATTCCCAGATATACCTGAAGGAGCCACTAAAAAACACCAACAAATATATACTTAAACCAGTGGGGATAGAACTTGTCTCCTTCTGGATTCTGCTCTGATCTCCACAATGTACATGTAGCACATGAGTGTGCTACAATCACAGACATCCTAAGTGTTAACTAGTTGTGGTGAGGACTCCAGAAACCCCATGAGACCATGGAGCACAGAGTGGGCTAATTTGCCGACAGAACTTTTATTTGCATTATGAATTTTAGGTTTTCGTTCTGTCATACTGATTATGTCCTAGGAACTCCCATATGCACTAGCTGTGCTTAACAATGTATTTTTTACACACACCCTCCCTAAAATATGGCATAATTGTAAAATTATTATCACTGATGCTCATGATCTAAGTAGTTGTCTGCCAGTGTAGGTACAAGGCAGAGTGGAACAGAAAACAGTAATTCATCTCCTAAGAAAATTGTCTTTTTTTCTACCTACATCTGTGTTTTCTGCTGGCACAATTCCTACTCTTTGTCAGGTAACAAAAAATGAAAAACATTCATTTTCAAATTAAATACAACAGTTTGGAAGTGTTGTTTTTTAACAAGATGCTGTCATGCTTAGTGGAAAGTGGGCACCTGTCATGAAAAATATTCGTAGTAGAAAACCTAATTTTCCTTTAAACACAGAAAAAAAATTGACCAGCCCTATTACAGAAGTCTTTCAGTGCCATTCCATGTCAGCACTGTCATTATATCTCCTATTGTGAAGACAGTTAAAAACATGTCTTTGAAAATTTATTCTGGGGTTGCCCTTGTGGCCTATTGATTGTGCTCTCACTTCATGTGAGAGGCCTGGGTTCAAATGAGAGGGCTGGCAAGACAGACAGGCTGCTCTGAAGCAACAGAGTGGTCCTCATGTGCTCCCACAGAAACCATCCTGACCATTTGAAGGTTTTAAAGTTTATTTTAATCTCATCTTCTGCAAAACTTCCTCGGATAACGGGTTGAAAGGTTTAAAGAGAGAAAAAAAATCTTTTTAAGCATTCAGAAAAGAAAGGTGCTGAGCACAATCCTTCTTGAAAAGAGGACTCTCCAGGTTGTAGCACTGACACAAGATGTGGAATGATGTGAAGAAGGCACAGCATTGCTGATTCCCCTAAACTGCAGGTTTTAAGAGGAATATTTTGACTTGATTCTTCAGTCTACCACAACAGGACAGCTAGAATCTTCTTCATTACTTATAAACTAAGTCCCAAAAAACAAAGCATCTATTTCCTTACTTTAAAACCTCTTCTCACTTTCTCTGCTCATAGGTAATTTCTGTTCTTAAGGACAGTATTTGGCAAACAGCAGGCCTGCTTTCCCCTCACTGATAGCAGTGTGAAGTGTCTGTCCATCCAATCCTGTCAGTGGAGTTATTTCTAATTTGCACTGTCATAAGAGATCATTCAAGTTAACCTGTCCATACTATAAGTTTATCATATGGGTAATAAAAAAAAGAGGCCTCTCTTTTTCCTCACTGAACCTGCATGAGTCAGCAGTAAAAGCAAGAGCAGATAGATTGCAGCTTTAGAAGCAGAACAGCATGTGTAAAAGATTCTCTCAAACAAAACCTTATCCTGCTGAAGTTACTTGGTCCCACTAAAGTCAGTGAACTTGCACAGATAAAATCTAAACCATACTTCGTAAGGCAGAACTTACAATTAAACAGTATATCAGCTTCCAACTCAAATGCAGTGCATTCATTTCCATCTTATAACCATGTGCACAATAATAAGGGCAATCTTTAGGTCTATATCCTCAAGGACGCTTCACAGATGCTGTTTATCAGTATATCTCCTCTTAATGCCATAGCTCTGCCAGCAGCATCACTGACTACTTTGGTTATTCAATACACACATTAAACATTGCCCAAACACATTTTAGCATGAGGGAACATAACAGCCTAAAAGAAGGGGCAGTGGTTTGTTAAATCAATGACATGCTTTCTTCCAAATGTCTAAATGCTAGGTGTTTAATCTGCATCTTAAAGAAGCCTATAAACATCTATTTACACAATAAAACATAACCATCTGAATGAGCCATTACAGCCAATTGTCCTTTGTGTCAACTAATTCCTTCCATTCCTTCCCAAAAGGGCTCAGCTGAATCCCCCTTGGAGAACCTACTTCCAATAATAACAATTCCCTTCCTCCCAGAACCATCAGGCCCCCATCACATGGGCAGCTTCCCTCCTAGCCAGCCCTCTCCCACCCTGATCAAATCCTCAGCTTCTGCTTTCCTATTCTGAGGCACACAGATGGGTTGGTATATGCCCGCCAAGGTAAAAAAGTCTTAAATCTAAGTGTGCTGAGAGCTTTTACAGTCACGATTCTGATTGGTACCTACCATGGATGGAGAACCGTACAATGATTTTTTTCTCCTCTGTTTTGGTTGAGAAATCTGAACTTCATAAAGTATAAGGAGTCTCAAATCTACTGGCCAGATTTTCTCCCATCTTCCCATCTCATATACAGACTAATATAAATAATTTAAAACACAAATCTAGGGGCTGTGTTTGTTGGCTCCTCACCTCTCCTGCTGATCTCACTGATCTTCTCATGGCAGTGTACTATTGTATTGCAAAGCTAGCTCAGAGATCTGTCTCCCCATACAGTGCTTGCCTTATGTTTATTTTCTTTGACTCCTATCATGAGAAAGAAGGCATTACAATTCAAAGCACTAAGGACCAGATTTTTGTTGACTGACATTAAACACTGCCTTACTTAAAAGCCTGTTGCAATCAGTAGTTATTTATATTATAAGGTAAATCTCAGCATGGTTAAAGGCAATACAATCAGAAACGGTTATATTTTTCCACATATGGAGGGTTGTATGACTTTCAGTTTCAGCAAATAAAAACAACCAAACGTAAAACAAAAAAAAGGACAAATGCCATGAGGAAAAATGAACATGCAGATCTTCTCTGGAATATACCTTTCATTTTGCAGGCATATATTCCTGCTTTTCTTCCTCAAATCATTATCCTCTTAACAAGCAGCATAAGCTTTGAAATATCCAAAATCATAACAGCTACACAACTCCTAGGACTGTTCAACAGATGACACATTGTGGACTAATCATTAAAATACATGCATGTATTTTATATGTAAGTGTGTGGAGAGAGAGAGAGAGAGAGACATAGTCAGTGCATATACCTATATATACAGAAAAACACTGTGAGCATTTCCAAAAAAATCTGCTCTTTACTAGCAGAAGGTTTTGGCACAACAGCCAGTCTCACAACACTTCTAAAGGAAGGTCATTCTACCAGTGTTTCATACAGGTTTGGGCGCTAGATGACTTAAAAGATTTTGGATTAAAAACCCTTCCTCAAACACAATGAGGAAGTACCCTCTGATTTCTGCCCTGGCATGCAAACAACTGGGCTAGTCTCTGGGCAAATCATGGGTCCTTTCTGTCCCTTCCTGACTTCAGGGCATCTGCTGGGAATGAAGGACCTTCAGGTTCACCTTCAAATTGCAGTAAAAGCTGCTACAACAACCTGCAGGGCCAACTTCTGATCATATACCCCCAGGAGAGGTGAGGAGGATAGATGGCTGATGAATGTTTATATTCCTTAGCTTTTTGCTTTTCAAGAATTGTCCCTTTTTAAAATCCATTTTTTATGGGTTAGGTTGTTCACTAGTTCAAAAAAGGTTACTTAAACTACCATATACCAGGGCAAAATTAATTAATGCACTTGACTAAAATTCAATGAGAACAGAAAACAGTTAGAAAATCAGAAAAATTGCATTAACTGATACCCAATGCCACATCTCAACAAATAACAATGGAGTGTTTATGCTGCATTACTCTTTTCTAATCTTCACATATTACTATAATTATTAACTACTAGTCCTAAAATCTATAGAGTTATCATTATTGTTATTATTATGAAACTCAATCTCATTTTCATGTCATAAAGATAAACCAAATCTCATTTCAATTAGTTGCAGCAGGAGGGAATGAACTTTAAACAGACATTTAATTTCTGAAAAAAAAATTAGGAAGTTCTTCATGGAAATGTTATGGCATTTTGAAACAGATTAATAGTTCGGTATGAACACATCCACCCTGCAGCTAAACGACGGCTGTACTGCGATCAGGAGACAGGTTAAATGAGCAAAATCAGTTGATACCACTGGTTTGGATCTAATCAAATAGTATTTATTTTTATTACTTTTTAGCTACATTATTTTTTCATCCCATGTGCTGTCTGAATTGTTACTGTGGGTTATCTGGTTTGTAATTGGGTTATATTTGTCTTTAATGCATTTGATTAGTAAAGAAGTACCAGGACCAACGGGGTACTTCACCTTCTGGTTCCTGTTGCAAATGGTTTGCAATCACACTGCCTCCACTGAACACGCTCTTGGACACACCATGCTTCACAGAAGCAATCATCTCATGCATATTTTATCATCACTCGAGGACAGGATCTAACCTACAACTAGCCTGCCTCTCCAGCTCACCTAGCCTCATCCTGTGCTGAGCTGAGATACTAAGCCTCACCGGTGCTGAGCTGGTTAAGGATTGTACCATGGGGTTGCTCGGTGACCATTTGGTTCATGATGCTCATGACAAGGCTGAAAGAGAGTACACCATGAAGGGTACACTTCTGGATGTTCTTAGCTAGGGAAAGGTAGTTTATGCAGTGTAGTTTACTTGCCAACAGAACCCACGGCTAAGGATGTGGCTCTCCAGAAAAGCTCTCCATAGTGCTCAGCACTCTGACAGACATTGCAATGGTGACAGAAGCCCTCAAGCCTTGGGAAAACCTAGTACTTGTGACATTGTTGACTGTTACAGATCTCAGGCAATGCCGGTTTTTAGGGACGGTTTTGCAAAGCTACAAAATTACTTAGTTATTCATTGTCCAGAAGTCCCAAGTTTTAATTCAGAAGCTGGAAGGAAAAAAAGGAGATGTCAACAGACTGGGGATCGTCTCGACTTGCTGCCAACTCTGCCCTCGCTTTGTCCCCCCTGTTGCAACAAGAAGCACAGCAGCAGCGCCGAGCAGCTGTACCCGGGCCGTCCTCCCATGGAACACCCCCCCCTCCTGGTTAGCGCCCAGATGACAGCTGCGGGCTGGAGAAAGGATCTCACCCAAGTCTTCTCTGGTGCCAGTTTCCACCGTCACGTTTTTACCCTCTCCTTAAGTATGTTTAGACTTCAGAAACATTAAATACTTGACAGTAGGCCAAGACTAAAACACAGACATAAAAAGATGCCCTGTAGATGTTGTCAAGCATTTCACAGATCCTGTAGATATGAGTTGATAACCAGTCTCAAGAAGTCAGTGCAAAGAAGTTTCTCCTGCTAACCTTGGTTATTTCCCTCCTAGCACTCAGGCAGCAAAAAACAGTGAGAAACCCAGGAGACAAGAGCCCTGGCTTGCAGAAAGAAGCACCATCAACCAGTACAGACTGGGACACGGAGAGCTGGTGAAATCTTGGCATAACAGCTGGCAGCAAGGAGAACTGGACCAGGGAATGCAGGACTGGAACAAACTAGCAAGTAGGAAATTAGGGGGTGACTGATAATAGGTGAAGAACTTCATTAGCTGAAATCATGAGGTTGAGAGAGAAACTGAGATCAAATTAGAGGAAGTGTCCACATAAGGACAAAGACCTGGGGAAAAGCAAAGCAGTGAAGGAAGGAGTAATGGGTGAGAAGCAAAAAATATTTGGGAGAGTCAGGACTAACCCAAGAAGAAAGAAGAAATCAGAAAGTAACAGAAAGAGAGCAAAAAGTAGAGAGTGGAGACTGGACTGAGAGTTGGGGAAAAGACTATGACCATATCTTGAAACGTGAGGGGAATCCAGGCTTCTTGTACATCAAAATTCCTCTACTCTCAACAAGCATCTGTAAAATCCAGTTGGTAAAGTATGTCTTATTCCAGTATTGTGCCAGTTCACATGTCAGGATGGTACCTTCTGTTATTAACCAATCCATTAACTCAGAATCCAAGTCACTGTGATGAATCTAAAGATACTAGCTCTTCAGACAAATGAAAGCGGTAGCTATATGATGTTTCATACGAGATTTTTCCAGTCGGATCCAATTTCCCTATTCAACAGCCCAGGAAATCACACAGATAAAATCAACTTTAAAATAATAAACTCCAGCACTCTCATTCAGAAAGACCAGAATTAAGTTTGCTTCAAACAACTCTAATTTAGCTCCCTTTTATATTACAGCACAGCATTTAGAGATAACATAATTAACACAATTATCTCCTGTTTTTTTCTGCAGGACTCTCTCACTGCAAGGGCCCTTAATATCCTTTTAATGTAGGGTTGGGAGTTATTCTGGCTGCAATATAAAATCAAGTGGCTTGTTTCCCATAAAGAGCTTGGGAAACTTATTTTAGAGAAAAATAAGAAGTAGTTAGTAGCTAGTTCGGCTAACAGCCAAATCACATGCCCAAGAATTTCAAAATGCACTCACAGTATCAGCGTGCACCTTTAAAATTTACTTTTCAGAAAATGAGAACTTGGCACATTACAGAAAAAAATCAGGCTCCTTTTTGGACTGGTCCAACTGGGCCTCCAAACTCTCTATTTTGATAAAGCTAGTCCGCATCTTCTAATAGTCCTAATGTAGTTATGTACACCGACTATAACACTTCTTAAAATGAGTGAATGGCAGTGATTTTCTGAAACCTTTTGCTCCAGTTCAGTGAGATAATAGCAAGTCTGTAACTAAGGAAAAGGTGTTTTTTAGCATATGAATCAGATGGATCACCTAAGTCATTCAAATCACCAAGGCTTATTTGTTTGCTCTATTTCCTAATTGTTTCTGGAGTCAGTTGAGTGCCTTCCCTCAACAGCAAGTTTGCCTTATTAAGCTTATCCATGCAAGAGAGAGAAATTCTTGACGTGCTCTGGATTGCTTTTGCTCCCATCTGTGCTAACCAGCAGTGAAGAAAGTTTTACAGTGCTTACAAACACCATAGCTGTAAGGCTCCCCAGTCACACCAGATTATGATTTATTAGAGTTGTTAAAATAAAATGGGAGAAGAAATTGTTGCAGATCTTGGAAACTACAGAAAATCTCCATTTATTCACACTCAAATCCCAAAGGAAATAGGACTCACTTGGAAACAACAAAATGCTGTAGTGTGTGCTTCTCTCTCCACAGACAGTTCATATGCCAGAGAGTGACTTCTTTTTGCAAAAGGACTTATACCTTAAAGAATCTCAGGCATATTATTGATGTTTCATGGTGGTATTATTAATGGAATCTCCAGATCTGTAATAATAATGATAATCTGACATTATGCAGCATTTTCTATTTGAAGATTTATTCGGGATTCATCAGAAATACAGCCCCATACAGAGTAGCAGGGATCAGCTATTTAGCAGCATACTGTGATATCACAATAGTGTCAGCTATTCAGAAAGGAAAGTGAAAAATGTATTTCACATAGGCCTCAAAAAGAATGCAGGAAGAGTGAATTTAATAATCCAGTTGTAGCCAAGATGCCGGGGCTATCTAAAATAAAATCAAAAGATAGTCCCCCAGGTTTTCAAGACCTTGGTTTCACATTTCAAGCTAACACATGCTAGCTGTACAATATTTGTTTGTATTACTATAGGACATTAGGGCACTAATGTTGTAGAAAGTTGTACAACTAATGTTGTAGAAAGGAAGACACTGACTACCTCTGAGTCAGGAGCATCCCTTCTCCAACCACAGAGTTGAGGATTTTCATATCTAAAATGCTTTTGACTGTGTAAAAAAAAGTTAAAATATTCTTTTACTACATAATTAGTAACAATGTCTAGATTTCAATGAAATTTTTGTGATTCCCTCCTGAAAAGTTACTTTCCCAATAATGTTTACTGAATGCTTACTGGATGTTGATGGTTCTCAAATCAAAGGCTTACATGTAAAAAAACCACCAAAAAAACCTAACATCCACAAATTCTGTTTATGAAGGTATGCTGGAGTTTCATCTTCTTGTGTATGCCTTCTGACCAGTGTTCTTTCGCTTCCTCATTAAATAATTGTCTTATCACCTACCAATGGGGGTTTATATATATATATATAAATGTGTATATACACACACACATATATGTATGTATACAAAACTGACAATCTTCATAAGGATTGTTTAGTACATACCCCTCTTAAAGATGCTGGAGGAGGCAGAAAATCCATTTCTCTCAAGACTTGCTTTTATCTACTACACTGCTGGCTGATATATTTATTCAAGGCCACAGATTTATGCCAGATGCACAGGGTGAAGCCATTGATCTCCATAATAATCTCTTCAGAACAAAACCATGCTCTGTGCCTTGCTTTGGAGGTTGCTGCCCAAGCACTGATTAGCCTCCATATTTATGGTCTTGCAGAGCTCTGGAGGAAATGTGCTGAGCTTGTACTAGCTTTCAATACAAAGCTGAAGAGTCTTACTGAGTGTGCCCCAAAGGAACCCCTCTGCCTTCAGAGGGACTTTGCCTTGAGCTGCGAGGCTTTGCTCTAGAGAGCTTTGTCCTTTTTCCTGTAGTTGTGCACAATTCATCTGTGTGACAACAGTGTTTTGTAAAGCAGCAGAACTAAATGAAATGTTCTGAGAAGGGTCATAGCAAAAAAAATCCAATAGGAATGTTCTTGGAGTTCTTCTATTACTTCTCTGCATTTCAGGGAGGGGTTAGCTATTAATAACTTTCCTCCTGATCTTCTTCCAGGCTGGTCTTCATATTTTCAACCTCCATTCTCTTTATTTTAGGGCCCTTTCCAACAGTTTATAAATGTCACCATTGGTCATGTATAAATTCATTTTTAAAACAGGCTAAAACCTTCCAAATTTCCCTTGCTGCGGTTCAATGATCCTCTCAATTTTAGAGCAACAAATACTTTGTTGTCTCTAACACTCCCTCTTCATAACGTCTGACAGTGCATCTTACAGGACGTGAGCTATCCCTAAGCTTTAAGAACAGCCTGGCATATGAAATCACAACACACTTGGCTTGGAATAAATATAGCCAGGCAGCAATGTATGAGCAGTATAAATACTAACCAGCCAGTCCCTGTGACATCCTGAGACCAGGTCATTTTCTTTGCATTGTATAGAAGGAAAAAGTATGTTAGTTATAATTATGGGTAACTTATCATGGTACCACGATGCTGTAGCTGGTCTAGGTAGCAGCTGTGCTTCCCTACTCCCTCAACACCCACTGGAGATTATTGCCCCCTTGGAGCGGCCCACACAATGGTTCAGGTAGCCATTAGTTAGTCCAGATCTGTCAAATGATTTGGCTTAGCTTAAAGAGTTCTAGTACAAAGCTCTTTGAAGCAGGACCACTTCTGACTGAGCTGGGTTAATGACTCATTACACCAGCAGTTGTGCTGTCATAGCTGAAGTCTGATAGCCTGCAGAGGAAGCAGACATCATAACCCAGAGCAGCTGCATTTGTAACAGCCCTTCTGACTCTGAGATGACTTATACAAATCCATACAAATTCGGATCCAGTGATTCTTAAAAATATACCAAAGCCTTGAACCCATCCCAAGAGATTCTAACACAAACATTATTGCCGGCTGCAAGGTTAAGTTGGTATTAGAGGGACAACCACACGTGGTTAGTTGTTCACACCTATTCTGGTTTGGTGAGGTTTATGCCACATAAGAACGTTACCATAGACGTAACTGTAAGACACTACACCTGTACCAAGGGCAACAATAGTAAGCCAATGCAATGTACTTGTGCATATATTTTACAAAGCTGACAGGGAATGCTTAAGCATGAAGAATGAGAGAGTAGAAGGCTAAGAAGAGTTTTTTCCTTGGACTGTTACAACATTTTCTGTTTTCAGATCTCCTTGATTGTCTTTTGTGACCCTTTTGAAGATGAGAAATTCTGCGCTATACATTGTCACCTCTCACAAATACGGCAAAAGCTTCCTAATAACTGGGGCCTATTATTAAAGTTCTTAACTGAAGTCAGTTGGAATTTGTTCATGGACTTCACGTTTGGAGCTACAAGTTGACATTTGGCATCCAGACTCTTAATGGAAAAAATAATACCTCAGAAATCTCAGAGAGGTAGATCAACAGTAACTCTGAGCTTGGTTTTACTCCTCTTCACAGGACCTTTGTGTTTTACTTCAGTAGATGCTAGATCACTTACAGAAATCAAATAGAATTCATAAATCCACTGCAGCTTCACCTGATAATTTTACTAGAAAAGAACCACGCCATGCAAAAGAAAATGGCATGACTGAGTCTAGACTGGCAACATAGGAATAAAGCCAGAAATGGGTTTGGCCCTTAGTCTCTTTCAGGTATTATTATTTATTGGCATTATAAAGCTACTTAGAGGACATGGCGGTGCAGAGAACTAAGCATGGAAAATGCTGAACATACATGTAGCAACAGCCTGTCTGTTTTCCAGAGTTCACAATCAAAGTAGGCAATTGAAATGTGAAATACATCTTTTTCCCAATATCATGCCTGGAGCCAACAGAGGACAAATGAAGGTGCACAGCTGGCACAGAAGGTCTAAAGGCAGAGACTGAGTTCAGCTGGAGGACATCCTCCTAGCAAGGATGCAAGCTGCCTTGTGCCCATGCACATGAGGGTCAGCTGTCCAGAGGATGCTTGTGAAAGGGAAAGCTGGAACACAACATACTCATGACTGCTCTAGAAGCCAAGATGGAAACAAACTACAAAAATTTATCACTCCTGCTAGTGACTTTTTCTAGCATTTGCAGGCCAGTGACTTTTCTTTTTTGACCAGCTAATTAAATGGTGGCCAGCTTCCCCATTACTGTACTGAAATCCCACTCATATTGGGAATTTGGTAAATGTGGGAAGGGTATATAGTCCCGTACTTCAGAAAAGTCTCAGGAAGCGTTCCCACCTATCCCACTCTGTTGCCAGGAATGAAAGACATAAACAGCACATTAATTAAACAGAATTATTTTGTTTAAAAAATGTATGTAAGGTGAAGCAGACCAAAATCAGGACCAACAAAACACTAGCATCCTCTGCACTACTTTGAAAACTTCACCTGATATACAGGTGCTACAGCAGGTTCACTTCTATTTCTAGTCTCTGGACCACATAGTTATTATACCCATCTAGGCCAAATCAGCCTATGTAGCCAAACACCTGTGCATATGATATAACACCTGGCTTTAGGAGGCTGCTCTTCCGCAGCAGAGCTGGAATCTGGTACTGCTTCCCCAATATCTTTTTTCAAACTTTTTACATGACAAGAGCCTTCAGAATCAGGAATAAGAGTAAGTTGTGTGGAGTGGGAATAAATTTAATTAATCCAGTTACTATGGATTTCCTTGGTAGCACACTGCAAGGGGCCAGCACTCAGACAGCAGTTAGTTGGCCTGGCTAGACTTAATCTTACTTCGTTGGCTGCATGTCTGCTAGGTCATGAGCATTCACCCTGCTGGGGGTGAATCCTGGTAGGCTAAAGTCACCCTTTGGTGAGTATGTAATTCACTGTGCTTTGATTGTCTTCAAAAATCATCATCTCTGATGGGCTATTCGTTAGCAGTAGAAATATCAGCTCATTTCTTTAGCTTCATCAGAGGCTGAAAAACTCCACAGTTGAAAAGGAAAAAGTGCTTGGCAGCCTCAAAAAAAAAAAATTACAATAAGCTCAGAAAGTCTTTTTTCAGCCTTTTTTTCTTCCACCTATCTTCCCAACCTTCTCCTAGAGTCCTGCAAAAATGGGATGTTCTGATACCTGGAATAACCTTCATCTATTTACACTGTGTACACTGTCTAGATTACCCACAGAACTCTTTCAAAAGCAATCCTGTAAAGAAAAGTGTGTCAGTCTACATTCTATGTACGGTACCAGACAGGCGATAGGGACCCTTTCATAAGCAGGGTATAAGTAACACAGTGATGTGCTACAGGATCTGCCCATACCAAGCCCGGCCAAGCTTGTGTTTGTCACAACAGCACTCAACTCTTTGACATACCGATACCGATACCGTAAAACACAAGGCCACCCGTAGCCAGATTCAGCATAAAATAAAATCAGTGCACAATACCTAAGTAACAATGGCTGTGCAATTCTCAGGTGAGAAATCGTTCCACCCAAATGGACCATGAATGTAAACACTGACTAACGAGAGTGGTACAGATTGGACCATTAAAAGCAAGGCAGAGATGAATGGAAATGTCTGAGCAGGAACATAAAACAGACCAATTTCTGCTACTAAGTAGGAGTGGGAGTATAACAGTCCTTGTTATAGAGTTGCTGGCAGTGATGTTATTGTTAAGGCTGAAAAAGACATTACGTTCCAAATCTCTCTTTTCACTTGTAAAACAGTAAGATTTTGAGCTTGATCCTTCACTTCAAAGGTAACTACTGCAACTGCTTAACAAAGGAGAAACATGAGATGGATGAGAAGAAAAAAATCAGGTGGGTTACAAAATGTTATACAGACTGCAGACCCAGATGAAGGTGAAATTTTAGTTCCACTGAAGTTCATAGTTTTGGTCTTTTGCAGGCACCAATATTTAGCCCACCTGAGTAAGCCAATACAGAAATAGCTGGAGAATAACCCAATTACAGCAAAGATCACAGACAGGAAAACACACATTTCAGAAGAGAGGACAGATGAGATGACAGCCAATTTGAGAGGAAATGGAAAGGAGGTGAAATTGTAAGAACCGATATCTATAATATCGAGACTGGAAATGGAAACTTGGCAATTAGATTAAAGCAGATATTCAGTTTTATCAGTACTAGCTTTAGAAAATAAACATACACAAACATGTCTACAAAGATCTTTGACTTGTAATTTTTTTGGCTTTATACAGAGGTATACAGAAAAACAGATTTGAGAAAAATAGGGAGGACTTTTTCTGTCTGTTTTGAAGGAGCTTAGGACTTATTTGTTATTTTATCCATTAACAAAAACTTTTGAATCATCAATTCTGTTTGTGAGTTCCAAAAAGGATAATTCATGGCTTGGTTTAAGAACACTGCTTGGTTCCTAAAAATTCCTGACTGCTTCCACCAGGCTTCTCACAACTCAGGCTGAGAGCCGTTGTGAGGAAAGAGAAAAAAGAGACTCATGGTAGAGTTGAACAAAGGATTTTGAAGTTTGAACATTTGTCTTTGTTACGATCAGAAATGAAACCTGAAATTTTCAATGAAGGAAAATTTGTACAACTTGGGGAATAGCTTCAGTGCAAAATTGAAACAATAATTCTAAGATGGCCTTTTAGAATTTGACCTTTTTATCTCTTAACAACATTTAAATATAATACAGAATTTGAAGATTTGAAATGAAAAGTAATTTCAACATTTGAAATTTCCACTTTTTGCTCTGAAAATGTCAAAACTGGATATTTCAACTTTCTGGAACTTTTTCCCTTCCCATTTTCACTTGAAAATGAGAATTTTCATCTTGGGCTACTCATTTACATGAATCACTGAGACAGCTGTCTGTCAGCAGAAAAGGGAAAGCTGATGGACTACTCTGCAAAGTGTGACATCAAGCCTAGCCATTCATTTCCTATTCCACTGCTCACATAAGTTTATTTTTGAAAAGTTCTGGAGGAAGAAGTGGTTTGGCTGGGTTGCATTCCTTAAGTAACTACTTTGTCACTTGTTTAGGAGACATATGCAATCTACAGCCTAATCTGTGGCTAAATCTAAAGAGAGGCAGTAGAAAACACTTGGACAAGAAAACAAACAAAGCTTTCAGTGTCTTCAGTACTTTCACCAAAGATAATAATCAGTTCTTTGGTACTGCCTCCAGTGTTTCATGTCCTGAGAGCACTGTAGTTGCGAGGAACACCTGCTATATGGTGCAAGCAATCTGCATTTTTTTATAGCTTGCTTACACTGAGCCAGTCTGAATCAGGCACAGGTTAAACATTGGGTGACACAGCTTGCATCCTTTGCAGAGCTCTTCACATTTTAGGTGTCAGTAACGGAAAGTACAGCCTTGTGCGTTCTGCTGAATCATGCCGAAACACTTTAAAGATACTTTAAAGATATATTTGATATTCACATGATTATGCAAGTATTTTAGGCTGAAAATAGACTGTCAGCTGTTCATAGGGGAGAAATAGTGGTGATAACCTTTTCAACAGCTTTGACTAAATCCAAATGGGATTGTGAATCAGAAATTTCAACCTATGGAGTTACCATGATGCAAAACTGAAGTGAGAGAAATCAGTTTATCCCACACCCAAAGACCTTTTGTCCAGTTCTGCACTGGAACTCTGAGGTGCTACATTTGCACCTCAGTCCAGCCATGCCTTGTAGGCAACTGCTGACCAACGGTGTGGGTCTCAATTCCTCTCCCTCAAAAACGGAGCTAGTAATTCTACCCACATTTACAGATCATTTTGAGATGTCTGAGTAAAGAGAATTACGGAACAACTAAAAGTTACTATGTATCATGCATGTGTTTGCCCATAAATAATAAATTCCTGAAGCAGACATAAGAACAGAAGTTTCCACTATCGTCTACCTTTATAACAAGTTCATAAGCAGAAGCGTTGTACATGATTTCTCAGCTGTTCCTTTTTTGAATGATAAGTTTCACTCTAGATCCAAATCTACCTCTCTCCCTGTCTAGGTTATATGGATTCTACTACTTTTAGTATTTCAGAATAGAAACACTGATTTGTGAGGCAAAAGTTTAAAAAAAAAATTGTCTTGGTTTTTTTTCTAATTCTTTACACTATTATTTTTCTAGTGATCCTTATTTAGAGCTCTTGTCCCACTTATAGTCCAGGAAGCTGCCAAGCCTAATTTATACCGCTCACTGATGCCTGATAGTCTCTCAGCATTATCAACAGCCTAGTTGCCAGTCTCTGTCTGTGGCTGGTGCTTTGGTGGTGGCAGATCTGAGGCACCCAGTCCCAGGTTTGGCCAGCTGAAATGGCGGGGTGGGCTAATTTCCCTGCTTCTGTGCATCCTACCAGGATTTTGCACTAGAAATAAATTGTCATGGGGAGAATATTTAAATTCAGGAAACAAAATGTTCCCACTAATTCAATGTAGCCATCTCCTGCCTACTAAAAGTTATGAGTTATGTGTGAAGTAAAAAACCTCTCTGCTGTATGAGATAATGAGAAAACGGGAATTCTTTATTCATTGTACTTGTCCCTCTGCACATAACATTTGTATATCATGCCAGGACTAACCTGTGTCACTGTACTTATAGCCACAGACCAGACTAAATGCCTGCCCTTCACTGTTTTTACGTCATGATTCATATACTCTCTCTGCTCTTTCTGACTGCCTGCAATTACTTGTGACAAATGATTCTTCAGTGTACTGTCTGCTTTACCTTTTCAAAATGTTTCCATGGTTCACAGATAAGTCAGCTAGTGTACACTGTACTGTCTTGTGGGAAGTAAATCCCAAGATACACACAGGAACAGGTTCCACGGCATTTTACTGGCAGAACTGCAGACCTCCACCTCACTCAGCTGCAGCACATGTACTCTGGCCGGCCATGCCAGCAGTGCTGGGGCTCCTCAATTACAGTGGCATGGAGAACCCAAAGGAACTGATTGTTACTTACAGTCATACTCGCCTAAGGATGTGAACCCTTGTTTCGCAAAGAGCATGATACCATTTCCAACAAAATATCTCATCAACATAAAATCATCAGATATCTCCCATGAAAGAACATCCAGCTGAATGACCCCCATCATTCCTCCCACTGGTATGTTTGTTAACCACATATATATCCGGAGGTGAATGCTGCCTTTATTTAAACTTGTGACAAGCCAGGGAGCCTGATTCTGCCCTTCAGCTACAGTGGTGAATATCCACTGACCTCAGGGGATGTAAGTGCCAAGAGACTCAATCCTTTCCTCCTCCTGGTAGCGCAGAGTATGAATTAGCATCTGACTTGTGATCCCCACCCTGCAACACAAAGATCCTACACATATAATGAGTTTCAAACACTTACCTGCTCTCTGACAACACAGTGGATCAAAATATGACAAGCACACATACAGTGTTTTTTTCATGGAAAATGATCTTCTATTTGAAAGTGAAACCTGTCAAGAAAATAGCTAGCAAGACTTCCTTTGTGAAAAATCTTCCTTTTCTAGTTAATGTACTGCAGATTTCATTTAAAACATTTTTATGGCACTGTTGGCCTTTTTTAATGACCATAAGTTGCACTTCCTTATTCCAGACCTTTTTTCTTTAATAAATACATTTTTTAAAATTGCAAAATACTTCAATGTTTGGAACTGTATGAGAAATGTTGCAGTGAATGGATTCATTGTGACAGCTGTGAACTGACAACAGCTTTAACACTGTATTTTCTTTCCAAATTATTCTCCCCTTGTGCTCTATCGAAGTCTGCTTAGGTATGTACACACCTCTTCTTATTACAATAACTGCACAGCAGATCACAGAAATAGGATTCATGGTTCTAAGCCACAAACATTTATGCTGGCCTTTTCCATACATACTCCTCTGCATTAGTTGAAGCAGGAGTGATGACATCATTAAAACACTTCTTCCAGGTAGCCCCTCTGCCTGGCTCGGTACTCTCCTGCTTGCTTCCCACCTCTGCTTCTGAGAGTTAACTCACCTCTAAGCTGGATCTGATCTTGCCACTTGTGAAGGTGTTAGGAGTGAAAGATACTGTGACGTTCCTGGCTGCTCATACTGCCCACCTCCAACATATTTCATGTTCACATGTGGTCCTTGGCCGGCCGATGCTCATGCCCATCTGTCTGGGAGGCACTGTGCCTGCCTGCAAGTTGGTCAGGTCTTTGGCCAGACACTGAGGGGTTTACACGGGCAGGCAGCATAACGCTGCAAATGACATCTGTTCTGCAGGAAGTCATCCTTTCTGGGAGCGATGATGTTGCACACCCCCTTCCACTTGATTACACCTGTTGATCGCCATGTGCCAAAGCAAAGGAGCAAAGCGGAGCAGGGCAGGAAGTGGCTGTTCGCAGGCACTTGTGCCGGCCCCTGGGAGAGACTAGAAGGCACCAGAGGCTTGTGAAATCCCATGCTGTCACCACAATGCACAGCACTGAAAAGGACTGCCCTTCTTGTACTCCACTTACAGAACCCCATTTTCTGGGCATCCTCTTGCAAAACAGATGCAAAATGCTACCATCTGTTCATTGCTCCCATGACTGTGCAAGATGCAAAGAAGTGAAAAAAAATGCCTGCATGGGCAAGCATTCTCCATCCACCCAAAGGGAGACACACAGTTGCACCATACAAAGCAAGTCACACAGAAGGGCTGTTGTCACGGTGGGTGTTATTTGTAGTGCAGACAACTATTTTCACTTCTGAAATTTTCACACACTCCCTGGCACCTTAACCAAATATATGTACTTCACTGAACCCCAATAAGCATAGAGTTTATGGATGTGGCTGGTTCTGGAAGAGAGCGAGAGTCCACTGCCAGGCCTCAGATTATTTATGCAGAGGGAAGAAGAGAGAAAAAACAAAAAATACACAATAGTCATGCTGATGTGGTATCGGGCTTTTGCCTGGGATCCAGACCCCAAGCATCAACCAGCCAGCCAGCAACTCTGTGCTGTGGTTGCTACATGTGGTAAAACCTGGGTCATCTTCCCTCCACTGATTTTGCTGCCAAGATAACAATGAGCATGGGCATGTCTTCCCATGCTCCAGATGCACCTACAGTTTGCCATTTAGATGTATCCAGCAGGGCCATTGACCTTCACAGACACATCCACACAGCTGCACCTTTAGCCAGAGAGAAAAAAAAAAAGGAAAAAACAAAGAGCTTCTGTGGGAGAAAAGCCCTAGAGAAAATTCACAGCATGTAATGTGGGAAACTAATGTTTTCCTAAATGCTCTCCGTTCTGGTCACTGGTATCCCCACTTCTGCTTTGTCGTTGTCCACAGTGCACATTCACCCCGGAGCCAGCTAAGGCAATTGCTGCTGCAGTCACAGCTGACTGTGCTGCCACTGACACAAATCCCAACCAGAGACTGAAGCGCTGGCATGGCAAATCCACACAGGACAGCAGCACTGCTCAAGTTATTTGTTTTTATGGACAGGGACACTGAACCCAGACACTGAACTGTCAAGTTCCTCTTAGAATGCAGAATGCTACACTAAAAAAAGAAAAAGAAAAGCAATTCAGAGAGAAGAAAAGGGTGGAAATATCTATCATTCAACAACACTGACAAAAAACAAACCCTGGCAGCAGCCTCCTATGCAATGCCTTGTTTATGCCAATGTTGGTTGCAGCTCCTGTTCAGATCAGAAGCACAACAAATTGTCTGTTTCTCTGAATCCAGCAGGCTCTGATAACTAGTGACCATGCTGACAGAGCCTATTGCCTGCATTTGAATGGGAACGATGAATAGTTGAAACAGCCACACTTGAACACATACAAGATTGTTTTTATAAATCCAAGACTGTATTTACAAGTTCCAGCTTTTAAGGCCAGGGTATTTTATTTACTTTGCTGGTTTTTTAATGGTGAAAAAGCACTAGAGCAATCCATCTGTCTGAACTGGAAGCTTCTTATAAATAAACAACAATAAAAAACAACACATGGAATTCATTTTGCCCACTTCTGTTTTGTCTGCATCCCCCCCAGAATATAAATCAACAAGAGATCAGAATGTAGTTTGTGAGTAAATTTCTTTCAACAGAAACGAACAAAAATAGACAAAGATAACCATCCTCCTTATACTTTATGCACAGTAATGCAAGTTATTTTCCACTCCATTTAGACTTTTCACCTTCCTTTCATTTACCCTGTTTTTTACAGTTCAATAAATATTTTTCCAAGCTCCACTTGCCAAACAAAAGAGTTTAGCTTCAGTGTTACTCCTCTGACAAATATCCTTATGGTGTTGCACATGTGAGCCATTGATAAACAAATTAAAATTCTGTCCCAGCTCAGAGCTCAGCTGGCCCATTTCATCTTGCGGTATGGGTTTGTAAAGGTCTGGGTGTCTGTCATCCTCCCCTAACCTTGTCTTTGTCAAAGGGATACAAAAGCCTGCACGCTCGGGGCCTTACGATACTGATTAGTGTGAGTGACAAAGTGGAGTAGCAAGTCCACTCAGCCCTTCATAATAAATCTATCAAAGAGTAATAGAATTCCATCAATTCTGCATCATCCCCGAGGGTCGCTGTGCTGGGATGGAAAGTGTGTTCCGCTGGGATTGTACAACTGTTATTATTCAATTACACTCTTTTCTTCCTAGTTAAAGACCATGATATCATTATCACTTAATGAATACATATAATTGGATCTGGACTCTATGTTTGGCTGATGAATACCACTCACTATTCATTCAGTCTCAGCTCATCTTCTGACCATTTATTATAGACTTTTGGCTGAAAACCATGATGACAAAGGGAATTTGAAATTAGCTGAGATTTCATTCAATGCTCAGTTAGACACAAAGGCAAAATACAATTCTGACGCATAAATGAGGCTAAGACCACACGGAGAAGTTTTGCCTAAAAGTTAATAGCTGTTGATTTCCACATAAACACATTGAGGTGAGTGCGAAGATATTTTTTTAAGAAGGTCTCACAACTTTTCAAGCAAGCAGAGATTTTCTCCCTCTCTTCCCCAAACCAAAAAAAAATTGTCTCAAAGGTAAATACTAGATCTTTTAAGTTGGTACTTTATTTCCCAACTTAGGCAAAATATTAGCTTTAAAGATGTCAGCTGAGGCCATTATGATCTTTAACTCAGCCCTGCTAAGCCAAACACCATTTTATGATTAAATAACATTTAAATCTGACAAAGCAAAAGTGCTTTCTATACAGTATATTTATTACACCTAATATCGAGACCATCATTAAGTTTCATCAAACAGTGTGCCCCCAAAGGAAACTGGCCCTCCTATTCATATTGTTGGGAGTAAATGTAGCATACCTCCTTTGGATCACTGGTGAACAGGCCACCTCATTAATCCTAGTTAGTAGATGCTGCTGGGCATGTGGAGCAGCCAAATCCAGATGCTACCCACAGAGCCTCTCCAGGCAGTTAGGGAATCACAGAGTACCACCTCAAGCCCTCCATACATCACTTCAAATTAAATTTACATTAAGTGCTACTCCATCAGAGCCGAGAGAAGCTGACATCTTTGGAAAATGCAGATGATAATCCATTAAATCCTATTATATACATGTCTTCTAATTTTACTTAAGCTCATGCATACCAAAGTGTGAGTTTGTGTTAAAAATTAAAGACCCTTTTACTAGAACAAAAGACTTTATGAACTGTTGACTTTGGGAGGGTTTATTACAGGATCAGGCTATTCTGTCAAGACAAGTAGACTTTTTTTTCCTGTAAAATTTCTGGTTAATCATTTGTTCCTGGGATCTTTTTTCAAATGCACAATGTGTCTTTGCTATTCCCATCTCAAACTCTTTGTTCTCTCAAATAGAAGTGCAGCCTCTTTAACTTAATCAAATGTTATGAATGAAACAGTGGGACACATATTGTCTCCTTTTGCAATTAAGAAAATATTTGCTGGCAGCTTCCAAACTGGCAACAGTAAGAAGATGCTATAAAATCATCACAGTGAAAAAGCTAAGGATTTAATTGCCCTATTACCACATATGTCAATCCCTTTATATTTTCATAGTCCTTAGTCACAGTTACTTTTACTTTGATGAGTCTCTTCTAATTTCATAGCAATGATCTTATTATTTTTGATTCAAGGTACTTAAATTTTTATATTTAGCTACTCTATTTTATGTTTGTGTTTATGTCTGATTTACTTTTCTGCTAGACCTAAACTGAAATTGAAAATACACAGATTTCAGAAAACAGCAATAATTATGTCAAATATTAGTCAAAGTAAGAAAACATATCGAGAAATAAAATACACATAGATGTATACACACACAATTAATTTAAAAGCTATTTATCAAATCTTTTAAAAATTAATCAGAATTTAGATTTCAGGCTCAGATTTGCTTTAACTTTCAAATAATTTCTTTCAGTGTTTCACTGCATGTGTGCTTTACAGTACATGTAGTACATATGTGTTAGTTTAACTATTATCATTCTTCAGCAACTGGAAAAGTTTTGAGGCAGATTGTCATTTACTGTAGCACCATAACATTCAAGTGAATTAATAAGCTGAACTGAAGTTTTTCAACAGTGTATTTCTGAATCATGCAAGCTGAGGATGTTTCCCTATATTAGTTTCTACCACAGAAAACAGAATTAGCCTGTGTTTCCAGTCTGGGTTGTTCCATTCTGTCTGTCCAGTCTGGGCAATATCTATGTGAGCTGGTACTACCTTTTGTATGACTCCTGATGCTGTGGCAATGGCAACAACACACTTTGTATTGACGGGTTAGCTCACTAAAGCTTTAACACAGCACACATTCTAATTTTGCAGTGTTTTTTCAAATTATTATAAACTATTACAAATACTGGCTTTGAACAAGACTCATGGAGGACAGATACTGAAATGAACACATGCAATTTGGAGGTGGCTATCAAAATGCACACAGCCAGTTTATCTGTCCCTAGGAGAGGCATTGGCAGGCTCTCACAAGCCCTTACTCACCAGCCTGCCTGAGGAGTGGGCCAGAAGTTGTAGCAAGGCTCCTTCACTGAGTACCAAGTATGACGTCTGACAAATAAAGAAGTGATGACACCAATAATTAAAACTGAAGAGTTTAGTTTAGTCTTCTTGATGCACGGGGATTTATGCGTGCTGCTCCTGTTAGAACTAGTAGGATCTGCTTCCATAAATTCCCATTCATCAGGATTATAACATTACCTAAATTATTGCTCTGTAATACACTTATACCCTATGATTTCAGCAGCTCACCATCATATATGGGGCAGTGCCCCTCGGCAGTGAGGGGATCTGGTATAAAGGGCTATGGCAGAATGCAGAATTGTGGTTATTGTGGTCTCTATAAATAACTACAAAAGTTGTTCCTGTGTACACCACTACAAAGCATTTCTGAGGACATATTTTTGAATAGTGAAACTGGATACATCCTAGGTTGGGGTTTTTTGCATCCTCTTAAAATGGCCATTGACACATTGCACAGCATCTTCCTAAAAACATCACTTTTTATTTAAACTTCTATGCTGTATTTTGAGGATAATGCTATTTGGGATAGGGTAAATATAGCTCACTGTTGTTTTTATGTTACAAAACATCTTCATCGCCCCACAGAGAAAATGAGTCTATCAGCCTGAACTAAGTAGCTATTTCCTTTACCTCCGGACATCCCTAACTCCAATTTTAATGCACCATGTCATTAGGAAAATATCATACAACATCCATTATTTCAATTTTCTTATTTCATTTTAAACAAATGAGTAAGTTGGTATTTTTTTTGCATCTGATTGGTGGGTGGGTTTTTTTTCAGAATCACCAGTAACTTCTAATTGAATTGGATGATTCAAAAAGCAAAATTGATCTTAACTGTTAGGTTATACTTAGAATTAAAAGAAGTCTCTGAAAGATGGTGCTGAGCACATAAACAAAGCGACATGCTGAATTTCATATTAAGAGCTATGGAGCACAATGCAGGATCATCCCCTCTCTTTTCATATTTTAGACTGACTTTTCCAGGGGCTAAAGAGGAATTAGCCAGACATGAGCAAAGTAGCAAACAAATCCTAAACTCCACTGTGGAACTCACAGCCCGATCTCCATGCCTGATTTCCACCAGAATAGAACAGAGACACTTCAAGAGATTTCCAGAATCTGAAATCTGAAATTTCTCTGAAATGTCAGGCCTATCAGAAAAGCCATATGTAAAAAAATGAACAAGTTTTCAACAGTATCCATGAAAAGTAGTCTACTGAGGGAATGACAAGTACAATCAAAACTTACCTAATGCTGGAGTCACATCTGCACCTAAAAGAGGGGCTTCAAAACCAAAATTATAGTAAAAGGATCCTGGGGAAGAGGCAGAATTGCCACCAACAAGATGCATTTCTGGTATAGACCTGCTGATGGGTGTGAAACTTTCCATTACATGGAGTTCCCCAAGAACAACAGAAATTTCGACCTAATCCTTCTAGAAAGAATAGCCATAATCTGAGGGCTCAGCTGAACAGCCCAAGTCTGGGTTACCACAGCTTTCCATCTGGCCTGCAGGAGCTCCTCAGCTGCATTCCTTGTCCACAGTAAATGCAATATAACACAACATAATTTAGCCTAATTTGGGCCAGGTAAGTCACCTTAGTTTCCATTTGGCACATGGCATGGATCTGCCTTGTGACTGCATACGGCTCACTCCCTGATGCTCGGTCAGTGTCCACAAACCGAATCCAGGTGCTGAGAGCTCAGGGCAGATTGTGATGGCCAAAGTGGCCTTACATCATGATCTGTGGTGTAACAAATACCTTTCTGCTCTGTGCTTGTGCAGCACCTAGCAAAACAGCTCACTTTAGTTCTTCCTCATTTCTTTCTAGCTCGTCCCCAGTTTATACAACTGTCTGCCAACTCATTCCCTTTCTGTGACTTCCTAGAGGAGGAGCCGAATGTTATCATTTACATGCAGCACAACTTGGAGATTAAGCTGTCGCAGAGGTCCCAGTGCACTCGACATGGTACATACATACAAACAGCAAGAGGTAGCCCTTGCCCTCAATAACTTACAGTCCAAACAAACAAAACAGACAGAAGGTCAGAGAGGAAACAGAGGCACTAAGAAGTGACGTGATTTGCCTGCAGTCACCTAGTAGATGATTGGCAGAGTCAGGATTAGACTAATAGATCATTGAATCAATCCACTGACTAAACATACTGCTTCCCATTATTTCTTGGGAGGCAAACCAGGAAGAATGATCTCACTCGGCTAAGAGCCATAATAAAAATAACTGCAGTACTGAGGGCAAGTTCAGAGTTTTCTACATGATGTGCTGTGGATGAGTTGGTGGAGAAGCTGCTCTCTCCACCGCCATATTTTGAATTGTCTTCACAGCAGGAATGATGGAAGACAGAGGAATGGCTGACAGTACTGAATAAAACTCCATGTAAATTCCCCTTATGAACATCTGATAAGTATTTATATGGGCATAAAGGGTTATTTATTTCCCTGTCTCCATGAATGATTTACATGCTACTCTCCATTTTTATAACGCACCCACTCGGGCTTGAGGAGAAATGTACTCTGACTGGCTCTTTTTCCGAAGAAATTATTTGACACAGAGATGGAGCCAGGATGCTGGGTGGGGGTGGGAACATTTTAAGTGTTTTTAACTGTCTTTCACAGTAGCCATTTTCCTCCCTCATTTCCACTTTTGACCCTTCTTTTTTTTCCTCCTCTCACTGAGTTTCATCTTCCCACAAGCCTCTATAGCTCCCAAACCCCTTTGCTCGTTCTGTAGGTAGAACGCCCCACTTTTATGTGACATCCTTTAAGGATGAGATTCAGCAAAGTGAAAGCAGAAGTTTTAACTAGACTCACTCAGTGAATGAGACTGCAATGCCTAGGAGGTTCCTTTGGTTTCTCAGCTCTCAATCTAACTCAGATTGTGCCAGTATCACCTCTAAGGGGTTTCCTACCCCAGGGCCTGGGTTAGATTTTTAATAACTCTGTAATTCCACACCAAATTGAGCCTCAGAATTTGAAAATTATTCTGATCTAGATACAGTTTTGTGGTTTATAAAGGGCAAAATCAAAGTTTGCATCAATTCCTGATATAGAGTTTACAGTTCAGCCAAATCTTAGTATTTTTCCCAAGCTTTGTTTCCTTCTCCATGCCAACTGTGCATCTTAATAGTATAAAAATCTTGAATGGATATACTGAGGAGTATTACAGATAGATTTTATATGAAACTTCTAAGGCACTTGGCCTTCAAATTCTAGGAAGATGAGTGGGAGTTCAGCTTGAGGGAGCACATTTTTTTCCTGTATACAGTCAAATGAGGTACCAAATACCTCACATCCAGTAATACCAGATAAAGCAGATGCAATCCTACTCAGCTGAATTTGATAGCTGGAATGAACATAAATATGTTTACAAAGTGTTGGACAAAGATTTATCCCTTAAACTTTGAAAAAAATCCTTTCTAAAAGATTGCCTTTTACAAACCTGTGCCTCTACAACTTATTCTCTGATGCTTCATATTCAGCCCCCAGGTTCTTAATTAAATATGGCTACGTTGTCTTCATTAGGACTTCTACTGGATTAATCCAGGATAGAGTTTACTAATATTTTCCATCAGTTCTGCAGTTGCATTGTAGTATTAGATTATTTTCAGAGCAAGAGAGTCATGCTTGTAAAATGCATTCAGTGATGAATAAAAGAAAACTAAGGAAATTTATATTTAGAGCTATATATCTGATTATAGAAATGTATTGTATATATATTGTGTACACAACTACTTGTGTTGCCAGTTTCCTTGGTCTGCCATTCAAACACTTCCGATATCAAAATGCCTTGAAAGGAAGACATCAGGGTCAGCACCAAAGCAAAAAAATCAGCACAAATCTGCGGTTATGCACAACCTAAAAAAAGCAAAACAGAGTTAAGGCCTTGTTACCTGGATCCCCAGTTATGCAAACATTAGATCAACTTTCTGTCAAGTCAGAGTACCCCCACTTATAGCAGCCTATTCCATACTTTTTAGAAGCTATCCTACAGCTCTGACTCTCCACCAGACTGACTGCAATAGCTTCATTACAGCATAAAGCTCTGAGCAGGAGTCTGAAGTGGTGGACAGCAGACCTGAGCCTATAACAAGTTTGTATCACTTCCAAGGAGGGGGAAATTCCCCTCACATCCTTGCGCCTCACTCCATATAGCCACTAGACATCCAGCTCCCCTCTTATTTAAATCTCAGTGCAGCTCACAGCCTACCTCAAGACAGGATACCTGAGGGACACCTCTGCCAGTCACCACATGAACCTATTTGTGTAGCCAGGCTCCATTTACACCTCCTTCAGCACTGGCTGAAACAGGGAGAACAAACCAAGCTGGAAGCAGCAGACCACGGCAGGCTCTCTCCACACAAACCCTCCAACACCCAACATGGCGCCCGCCTCTCCTCAGCATCCCTCAGCCTGCCACCTTTCCTCAGGGGCAGCCAGGCTGCGTGGAATCACCTGATTGGTCAGGAACATGTCCTCACATGGGGTTGGTTAGAAGCCAACAAATGGCAGCCTTTCCCGCCTTCCTGCTGTCCCTCACAGCAGTGTGAGGGACCCGAGGCCAGGGGATGGGGGCAGTGCTTTCCCACTTTCCTGCTGTCCCTCACAGCAGTGTGAGGGACTCAAGGTCAGGGGATGGGGGACAGGGACAGGGATGGGGATGGGGCTATCCAACACCTCCTGTGTCACTGGCTTCTTTGCCATCTCTGTCCTGAGACCAGTTTGACCATGTACTGAGGCAGAAATAGTTTGGGGTAACATTCCTTGCTATGGGACCTCCACTGCCCAGCTTGTTCCTTCAGGCAGGCAGACATGGAGTCCCGCTTCATCTGGGCCTACGCTGTCTCCTCAACGCTTTATTCCTTAAAACCAGTGGAGTTGAGCTACTCCTCCGCGGAGACCCCACTAACCGTGGCTGCAGTAATGCTCCAGGCCATCTGGGTCCTCTGCTCTGGCTCTGGGGTTTTCAGTGGCCACAACAAACCGGCCAAACCCACAAGTGGCATAGTCCCATGCTCTGCTTTTCCTGACGGGGCAAAGCGGCACGGGTCCTCTGACCTGGGCAGAAGCAGGACCGCTTCTGTCACTGCAAAGAGCCCTTTTGGTCCTGTTAGCAGGGGAATTCTACAATGAACAACGTTAAGAGACTACAAGCAGAAAAAATTGTGAATGGTCCCTCCTGTTGGAAGGAGGAGTCTGTTTTGCTGCCGCTATGAGATTTTATTGTAGCTTAATGTCAACAGCTTAAAACACCATAACAAAAGTAAGGCTTCATTTCATGCAGGCAAAGAAGTGAGTGACCTTCTCTGAAATCTTTCGTGTAGGTACAACAATGTTTCTGCCTTCCCCGGGCTTCCTCAGCCTGTGTTTGGTTGGTCAGCTTCCCTCAGTGACCTGGTTTTACTAACATTTTCTCACAAAACAAAGAAGAAATTATCATAAACAAAGATTACATTCATTTTAACACTGAGCTTTTCACCAACATTTAACCTTTATGGGGAATCAAATTATTTTTTTCCATGACTAAGAAAAATCTAGTGATATATAATTAAAATAACAAAGAAGATTCCCATTCCATACGAGTGTAATTATGTGCGTGTGGTATCACTGTAATTGAAACACAGAAGATGTTTCAGTCTGTATTAAAAGAGAATTTCTTTCAGTGGGTTTCCTGAAGCTCATTAGATATTCCCTGGCCTATTCTCCTAAGTAATTAGATTTTAACAGGATTTTCAACAGATCAGAGCAATCTCTGTGGGTGCCAATAGGAGACTCTCCCTCTGGCCTTACCAGCAGGGCAGCGTGGATAACATCCAGGCTGGGAGTTAATAGGACAATTACTGGCCTCTTTTAAATGAGTTACATTAATGCACTTAAACTAAATGGCTCTGCATATGATTAAATATTAACATCTGCAAAATATGAAATCATGATATGCAATCAAGTTTTGTTGTTTTAATTTCCCAAATGCCGGATTTCAGTGGTGTATGTAAATGTGCATTGGATAGTGTATGTTAAACTTTCAAAACACAGATCAACACTATTTGTGAATGGTTCTTCTGGAGCTACTTAGTTAAACATCTTAAAATAGCACAAGGCAAGAGGAAATTATCAAAAATTATATAAAAACAAGAACAGGAAAAAAAACCACCTTCATTTTGAATGCCTCAAAGTGAGCCAGGTCACTATCTCCCGTGCAAACTACAGAAATCAAAATTTTTAATTCAGTGCCTCAGTACCTAATGGCTTCCCAGCAGGAATGGGGAAAAGAACAGGAACCAGCCAAAATGTTAAATGGCATGGCCAGAGTGGATGCGTGCTGAAGTGGATAATGTTTTTAAAAGACAGTTCTGTATGGGTTGCCTAAGGCTTCTTTGCATTATGGGAAAAGTTATAGGGTTTTTTCTTCACATTCCTGCACAGCACACATCAAATTAATAGCATTTTGAATGCCCACACATACACGTGTGCAGGCACACTCACGCATGTATACATACAGATGTGAGGGAGGAACTTAGTGACAAAAGATGGGGAAAAGGCTGAGGTACTTAACGTCTTCTTTGCCTCAGCCTTTATCAGTAAGGCCAGTTGTTCTCCGGGTGCCCAGCCCCCTGAGCTGGAAGACAGGGACAGGGAGCAGAATGAAGCCCCCACAATCCAAGGGGAAATGGCCGGTGACCTGCCACACCACACAGACACACACCAGTCTCTGGGGCCAGACGGGATCCACCCCAGGGTGCTGAGGGAGCTGGCGGCAGCACTCACCGACCCAGCTTCCATCATTTATCAGCAGCCCCAGCTAACTGGGGAGGTCCCAGTTGACTGGAGGACAGCAAATATGATGCTCATCTACACAAAGGGCTGGGAGGAGGATCCAGGGAGCTACAGGCCTGTCAGCCTGACCTCGGTGCCGGGAGGGTTATGGAGCAGATCATCCCGAGTGCCACCCCACGGCACGTACGGAACCACCAGGTGATCAGCCCAGCCAGCGTGGGGTTATGAAGGCAGGTCCTGCCTGACCGACCTGATCTCCTTCTGTGACAAGGTGACCTGCTCAGTGGATGAGGAGAGGCTGTGGATGGTGTCTGCCTGCACTTCAGTAAAGCCCGTGGCACCATTTCCCACCGCATTCTCCTGGTGAAACTGCCTGCTCATGGCTGGGACAGGCGTACTCTTTTTTTTGGCTAAAAAACTGGCTGGATGGCTGAACCCAAGGAGTTGTAGTAAACAGAGTTAAATCCTTCTCACTCTGTCCAGCTATCTGAAAGGAAGATGTAGCAAGGTGGGTGGATGTTGGTGTCTTCTCCCAAGCAACAAGCAATAGGATGAGAGGAAACAGCCTCAAGTGGCACCAGGGGAGGTTTAGACTGGATGTTAGGGAAAATGTCTTCACTGAAAGGGTTGTCAAGCACCAGAACAGGCTGCCCAGGGAAAGAATGAAGTCCTCATCCCTGGAGGTTTAAAAGACATGTAGATGTGATGCTTAGGAACATGGTTTAGTGGTGGACTTGGCAGTGCTGGGTTAACAGTTGGACTCGATGATCTTAAAGGTCTGCGATACTATGATTCAATGATTCAATAATTCTATGATTCTACAACATATACAGAGAGAGGGATGTTTCATTTAGTGAGAAATTTTTTCACCACATGTTCAAAGAATTGGGTGATCCGGCCAAGACATACCTTTCTTTTCTAAAATAGTAAACTGGGACTTGATGAAGTCTATTCAAAAGTTCATTCCTGTTGAAGAAAATATGCAAGTACTAAATTAACTTGCATTGACATGCGTGACTGGGAGGTGTGAGCCCCATGACTGTATGGCTAAGATTTGTCCCACTTGACATTTATTTGCTGTTCTGCATGTGTCATCTGCTCACCAGACCCTGTGCCCTGTCCATGCTAACCCTGACCCCCACTTACATGTCTATTGCCTGCGTAAGTCCTCTCTGCAAGTCAACTCAGTTACCCTGGCATGCCCCAAACCTCTGCAACACACTCACAAAATCATCTGACGGGATAAGTAAATAGGGCTTTTATGTGGGCTGGAAACACACTCACTTTGCAGCAAGAAGATCGTCTGTGTACTGATAGTTCTCCATTATTTCCCCAAATTCTTTCTGTGTGGAAGGATTTCTTTTTGTTGCTAAGAGGTTTTCCTGTCAAACCCTCTAAATATTCCTTGGATTTCAAGAGCAGAAAGGATTGTGCAGCACAGAAGCACTTCTACAGTTCCATCTTAGGCTCCAAAAGTTAATAATGTCAGCAATATGGAGCACATTCTTTCCAAAGTAGTCTACAAATATGAAATAATTACTCACTGCTGTATGGCAGAGAAATATTGCTACTGTCTTTCAGCGGGGAAACTAGAGCAGAGGTTAAGACCTAAATCCTTCAGTATCTACATCTCATGAAATCAAATGTAAGGATCTGGTTGAAGAGATTTGTCCAGTGCCCAAAAGTTGGTAGGGAGCTGGGATAAACATTAATTCCTGGCTTTCAGCTGTGATTTCAGTACAGCTGAAACTGTCTTGTGCTTGACCAAGTCCATGGAGTCTAAAGGAGGACCAACAGTCCAGTTGCAAACTCCCTTATTTCCTCCCATGACACGAATTTACCCTTCGTCATAACTACCAAGCCCTGCGTGAACTTAATTTGGGGTACAGTGCAGTAATGTCTCTAGGTGATAGAAACAGCTCCTGCTGGGTGGTGAGGGCTGACAACAGAGCATTTCATTAGTGCCCCAATTTGAAATAAATGCAGAACTAAGTCTCTTTATGGAAAAAATTTCTATCCTCTTTCTTTGCCCAAATTCCCCAGACTTTCCAACCAGTTCTAGCCATGCCATGGTCTGAACACATGCCCCAGCGCTGGTGCATGCTTCCAAGAAAGGGAACTCACCCCAGCTGCCTCGGGTGACAGCACTGAGCTGTCACCATCTGCTATCTGGAACCACTGCCATGAGAGCTGGCCGTGCCATAGCAGCCTCCTCACAAATCTGATGGAGAGACACAAATGTTCACGTGGTGCAAGAGCTAATGATGGCAGCCCTTGGAACCGAGATGGAAAATATTAGTGTAACAGCATGACGGGAATGGAAAACAAAAGAGAAAAAGCAGGGCAAAACAGAGACACAAAATTGGAATATGAAACTCAGTAAAGATGAAGATAGTTTAGCCAGTGATGCTATTATTAGCAACATGCAGGCTTGTGATCATCCAGGAGTTAACCCAGGCAGGCTCCCATGAAAAGCGTTATTATGAATACCATGAAAAGTGGGGCAGATCAGTGCCTACAGTTATGCTTGTCTGACACTTCCCCTTGTATAAATCTACTTTCAGTTGCCCGTATCTTTGCCAGCCTTTGCCCATTTGAGATTAAATGTCCCATGATGACTGTCTGCCTCAAACTGGATTATCTTGCTACAGTTTAGAAGGGAAAAAAAAAAAAAAAAAAAAAAAGAGAAGATTCACATCTTCCTTAAAACGAGGACAAGGCAAAAGTTTTTTAATTGCCCACATTAAAAGAAATCTCACAACCATCTTATTGAGGAGATCTCACTTCAGTATGGCTTGTACTTAAAATTTGGCTGCAAGGCTTCCGTTGCTTTTGGGAATGAACTCTTGACTCATCCCACAAGAACTGTCTGGATTTGGTCAAGTTTAAAAAAGTATATTTAAAAAAAAAAAACACTAGAGGTTTTAGGGTTTGTTAACTACAACCTCAGAAGACGCTGTCTTCTGCACATAGCACATTGCCTCTCATCATATCTCCCATCAACCAAGCAACTATGATCCTATCAGAGGAAGGAAGAGAAGAGCTGCCCACAGATTTGGCACTTGAGCCAGACTTCCTAGACTCCCTCCTGCTTCAGGCCACTCTCCTCCCTGCACTCTCAGCTCTTCCCTCACAACATTCCGACAGCACAGACCAGGAAAACATAACCCTGGTGCAGAGGAGACAAGACCTGGCAGTAAGGAGACAAACACAGGAATCTGGAACAGGGAGGCAAGTGTCACAGGCTAGGACTGGAAGAGAAGGGGATTTTTAAGTGAGAGAAAAGGGAGAACTGCAGCTAAAGAAGACAGAAAGGAGGTCCAGACACTCAGAAGCGAGCAGAGCATGCATGCATGTTCATGTGGGCTTCAGAAGCAATCACACACTTTTGCCACAGTGTGCACTGCACAAATGGGTTGTGGTCTCTTAAGTTTGTACTTCTTTTGTTGCAGAAGATGGAATCATGCAATTGGAGACTCTCGCTCTTCAGGCATATGACAGAGACAAATTAAAGTGACCAGAATAGCCCTAAATCAGGCTTTTTCTAACTTTGGCATACTTGGATTGGCACCATAGCACTTCCTTCAAGTAATTTTTGGATGCATTCATCTAGCCCTGTAAAGTGAGCTCAGTGCTTCTCTGAGCTTAGAACACCACAGAGCCTCAACTCAGCAGAGCCCACAGCAAATAAGCATGGTGGGAGGAACAGGGTTTAGGCAGGAGAAAGTACCAAACAGTTTGCTGAGACACTGACATTCAAAGGCTTTGCAAAAACTGGGAGAAACTAAAAGAGTTTTGATATGAGAGGGTCACACAACAGCTCCCCATTTGCACCCTGGACCAGTACATTGGACTCAGCTGCACCACACCCCATCTCTTAGGTTTGTCTCTAATATTCCAGCTAGAAATATCTGACTAGTGAGTTTAGTGAGCCAGCACTGAGAAAAACTTGCCACAGGACATTTTGTTCTTGAAGGCTTCAGCCTCAGACCTGGGAGGCCATTTGCCTAACACGTGTAGGTACGTTTGTGTCATCCACCACAAGACTCAGAGACGTGCTACTTCTGGACATGGCAGATAACATAGGAGAGTTCTTGCACACTGGGGGGACCTCTCTGCCCCCCAAAGCCAGTGGTCATGAAGGAACATGTCTGGGTGCACACTACAGCTTCACAAGAAAGATCTCTGTGTTTCCCTTTGTGATATGGCCCAGCATGGCTTTTACAGTACTATAAGGGTGCTTTTATGAGATTCACCCCTTGCAATGTGGAAGGTTTTTATTAGAAACACGCCTTCCTCCCTGTCATTTATGATAAATAATGTTTATTGATGTTCACTTCCTTCAGTGAAATAAAGTGTCAAACAGCACGTTGGTATTTGCCAATTTTCTTTTCACATTTCATGTTATGTGCTTTTTATGTTACATGCCTGATTAAAAATTTAAACATTGTCACCGTCAGTGCTAAAATACGTTGCCAGAGCATCTCTAATTATGCTTCCTTGTCTGCTCTGAGCGGGGACTGACATTTCTGGGTCAAGATCTGGTTGTTGATATGCAGCACAGGAAGTATCCAATAGCCACTTGCTGAAAAATAGCTCCTTCTCTCTCACACAATTATGGTACACAATGCAGAGCAGGTACCCAGGGGAGACTGCTCATGCCATGGTAATTCCTGACTCAAGAGGCATTATCCACTTTCTGCACATCATTTTGGTTTTCAGTTGATTAACCCAAAATAAAAACAGAGCCAACAAAGTGCTAGAGAACAAACCCCTCTTGCGAAACTGTGCTGCTGGCAGGGAGGTGGGCAGGGGTCCCAGCTTGCTCCCAGCACTGCCCTCGCTGAAGCAGTAGCTTCAGCTTTGTCCTTTCAGGAAGGCAATGACCTGAGCTTCATCTCAGGTGCAAACTTTGTTCATGCCCCGGGCATGCTGGCTATGTGCTAAAGCTCCCTGCAGGAGGAGGTGCTGGGGGTA
Organism: Falco rusticolus; assembly: GCF_015220075.1. Lineage (NCBI taxonomy): Eukaryota > Metazoa > Chordata > Aves > Falconiformes > Falconidae > Falco > Falco rusticolus. The sequence goes on along the minus strand of NC_051197.1, from coordinate 3,214,638 downwards.
CCCATTTTAGACAGGCCTTGGGAAGCGTTACCCCCTTTCGGAGGAGGCCTTGCTGTTTGTACACGGTGCAGGGGTGAGCACAGTTCCTTCAGCCGATCTTTCCACTTATTTTTTCAAGAGAAAGTGAAAATATGAAATCATCTTCAGGTTTTTCTTCTTCTGTAGACATATCCAGACAGACTGGCTTCCACTTGGTTAGCAAACATTTCGGAACAGGCTTTTCAGCAAGCGCTTCTTAAGCACACCACGTGTGTTTGCTTTTATATTTTTGACAGTTTGGTTTTGAAGCACATTTTCTGACATATGCAGGAACCCAGGCTGGTCTGCAAAACATCCACCCGAGTATGCTAAGCTGTGGAGCGGGGCATCTAACAATACAAGTGACCTCCAGGAGGAGCCTTTGTACATATAAAAATGTCAACAGTGATATATACCGTTGGAAATATGGCTATTAAAAAAACCTTACAATATTTGCTACATTTGTTTGCAGTGGTAGCACACAAAATATAGTTAAAACCAGCCAAGTTTTTCAAAAGAATCAATATTCAGAAAATTCAGCTGTTCTCCTTGGGAGCTGATGGTTGATGAACAGTTATGAAATCCAGCCATAATTTATTGTGAATGTTCAAATTAGTTAAAAGGTGGTATTATATATGGCTCAATGTTTCATCAGTACTTTAAAGAGTGTCCTTATTTGACCCATTAAACACACACTGCATGAAGACTGATATGTTTCAAGATATTGTAAAAATCCTTCCCTGTTGTTGCCAGGGTTTTCTTGCATTGTTATTTGCTTTCAGAAAGTATTACCATTTTCCATTTGGAAAAAAGAAGAGAATAAGAAAAATCTGAAATGAGGCTCCAAATTTAAAAGCATACATTGAAATTCTAGAGTCTTTATTCATCTTCCCATCATTTTCTGAAAACATTAAATTATTTTTATATATCATTTTACATATAACATCCTAAATTTGTGACCACAAGCTATGTGGTCCTGACTAGCACAGAAGCATTAAATATCTGTTTAGGTAACCTTTTCCTTTTAAATATGTTACACTATCATATGTAACATTTCTAGTGTACATAACACCAACTTGCCAAAGTACCTGTTGGATTTCTGGACTTCAGTGATGAATCCATCTCTTACAAAAGAAAATGCAATGTGCTGCTGTATTTGGGTGGTTGTACAGTTTATTTAAATTTTTAACCAAACTTCACATATTGTCCAGTAAGTGATCTAGTCAGCTAAAGAGATCTGTTCCTGTCACTCACTTCCAATTACTATTCAATTTGCCTGATTTTGCTGGAACCAGGATTTGGTCTTTCATTAGTGGTATCCTGTCTGATTAATGCCATGTATTAAACCATGCTCTGGACACTGATCACTGACATATCTGAAAATAAGGCTTACATTCAGGGTTAAGATTGTAAAAAGTTATCAAGACCAACCACCTGGGCTTTTGCATTTGATTCATTGTTGATAGTGTGCTTTACCAAAAGAGCGAGGTGTTTTTGCCATCTCATAACCGAGGTGTAAAAAGGACAGTAGAATAAGGAAGACTCACTAGCGAGAAGTGTCTGTGCAGGACCACACATTTCAGAGCTTTTGCAGAAGATCAAGCTGGATCTCCAGAAGAGTCACAAATTGTCTCTGTGCAGACCTGAGTATGGTCCTGACGCCCCGCAAAGCTGAATGGTTATCGTTCCTGGGGACATGAGAGGCAGATTGCAGAAAATGGGGAACAGGCAGTCTTGCAGCCTTGTTCCCCTGACAAAACCACTGCAGTGACAAACGAAAACTGCAGGGCCAGCAGTGGTATTTTTTGAAAAAGAAACCATTGTTTTTAGTGGTTCAGTTCAATATAAAAAATCAGCGTAAACACAGAAATCCAATGTACCAAGTGCTTCAGCAGCAGCTCCTACAAGAAGCGTAACACGTTTCGTCACATGGTCAGCTGCAGGAGCTGGGCACTGGCTGTCTCTGTGGCATCAGGCTCAAAGCACTGGTGGAAATCATGTCCAAGACCCCAAGATCCAGCTTTGAACTCAGAAACCTGTTATCGCTAATGATAGGAGCCATTTTACAATAGCTGTAATAAACATTTGTTCAAACAAAAAGAGAAGTGAGATTAGAAAACATGCAATATGTCCCAGCATTAATGGAAAACCTATTTGTGCCATCTATTTTGGAAAAATTATTGAAGAACAGTTCATCCATGTGAAAATATTAGCACTGTAATTCTGTCAAGGTCAGTGAGACCTAGAGATTTGCTGAGAAATCACCTTCATTTCACCAGGTAAATAAAGAACTCGTTTTTCAAAGAAGCCTATTGAAGAAGGCACTCCATAGCAACAGTTAAATTATGAATACAGCACATATGTTCCATATCATATCATTTACAGCACACTTTAGCATAGACATAATGCTTAGTAACAAACTACAATACCATTCACAAAATGCATTTAAATAGCATAATTTAGTTCATTAAATTCAGTCATTTACAGTAAATCAAAATTATCACAGGAATTGAAGAGAGTACACAGTTGTTTGTTTGAATAGTTAAGCTAGGGAAGTCAATTCCTTTTTGAAGGTCAAGGACACAGTTGTTTCCATTTTCTGTTGTAAAAAAGATACAGCCTGTGTCATAAGAAAATTTAGTATCATCTGAATGTGATCAAGTCCTTTCCCCCTGCTTGTTCTGTATTATATAACTGGCACGCCTAAAATATATCTAAGTCAAGAAAACGTTTTACGTATAATGTTATCAAATTAGACTTCTTTCTCTTTTACAGACTGAATGGATGTGATTCTGGGTTTTTGAAAGGATTTAGTCTTGCAAATCTGCAGCCTATTACTTGGAAGCAAAGATGTATGTTTTCCCCTAGTCCAGTCATCAATTGCTTGGCCTGTGGAAATATTATTATAAAAGAAAAGTGGATTTTTTGGAGCCTAAGAAATGCATTCTGGCTTTTGCCATTGGATGTGCAGCGTGTGTCTGTGTGTGTGTGTGTGTGTGGTGCTGGCACGATCAGTACAGAAATGACTTTGCAGCACAGACCAGCTGCACAGGGAGCTCAGGATGAATCACCAAATCCCTTTGGGAAACTCCTGAGGTTTAAAACGTCCTACGTTTTCTTGGGTGTCAAAGGGGGGAAGGCAACAGGGCAGGGCATGGTGCATCCATGCAGTCCTGCTCATAGGAAGGGAGACCAGCCCTGCCACACTGCACCACCCAGAAGCCCAAAATCCTCCCAGGGCCACCCAGGCCAGGCAACTCTGCTTATTTGGCAGTGATGAGGGATATAGCCCCTTCCTAACAGCTCTGCTGCAGGGATGGAGGTGAGGGCAGGACCAGGAATTTGGTCTCTGTGGAATATAAAGTTAGGGGGAACTGCAAGGATCTCTCAGTCTCTTCTCATATCACAGGCACAGACAACCCTGCCTTCATTCTTGTTTAAACTCCAGCACCACTTTCAGAGAAATGAACAATCCTGATTTTAAAATGGCCAACAAAAATACCCCAGGCCACTGGGCCTCTTGTTGAATTGTTCCACACACTTAAAAAAATGCACTGTTTTTCACTCTGAATTTGCCTAGCCTGAGTCTACCGTATTGATTGATATAGACTAAAAAGACCATGACAAAAGTTCTGTTGTCCTTGTAGAAACTTCTGGGTTATCAAGTCTTCCTAACCTGCTCTGGGTTGAGCTCAGTAGAGGCCTTTACCCAAGAGCATGTTTTCTTTCCTTTTAAACAATTCCTACCATCAGGATCACTTTCAGGAAGCAAGAGCCTTCTGCTAGGTCTTCTCTCCCTTGAAAAATTTTGGATGGAGGGTGAAACACCAACTCTTTTCTGGCCACCTGGAGGGGAAAATGAATGAATAAGTTATGATTTCCCACCAACAGACTATCCAAGCACCTGAAAGTTCTAATTAATTAAGCCTCAGCCTCATATCATCCCGGTGAAAGAGGGAAGGGTTTGGGTTGTTTAGGGTTTTTTTATGATAGCACAGTGCAGTGTGTAACTATATGAGTTTAGCCTTAATTGAGCTTATTTGGGTATTGATGGCAGCATAGCTGCAGCAGCACAGAGGATGGCTACATTTTCCCCTTCTCTGCTTCTTTGCTCAGCCTGCACTGTCCCCCTGCCACAAGCAGGGTCTAGCCTGGCCAGGACCCAGATGGGCGCTGACCAGTGATGGTGCAGGAAGAGCAAACACCCATATCCCTGCTCCCACTCTCCTGCTCTGCCCCGGCAGATGTGCACTAGCTGCCATACATAGGAATGTCTGGCTACAGGCAGGTCCATTTTGGAGTCCCGAGGAGCACATATTGCCCTGCTTGCCAGCACCACATGGGCTACACAAACCAGATCCAGGTTACACGTGCCAGTAATTCAGTCCTGATATGTCTCCTTTTCTCAAGGCTACGCAAACATCAACTAAACTGTTTGCAAGGGGTCAAATGAGGCATCTCAAATAGGAGGCTGAGAAAGTGTTTGATTTCTTTGTCCAGGTGAGCAGATAGCACCAATCCCACATGTCTTGCAGAACTGCCCTCCTCTGAACAGGGCTCCACAGGAGGTCTGGGAATTGGGCAGTAGCAGCCTTTCAGCACAACAGCTATCTTGGAGGCAGTAACAGTGTAAACTGCCCCAAAGTGTTTGCTTGGAGCACTCCCTATCCCAACTAGCATCGAGCACCATGGGAGTCCCTCAGAGCAGTCCCTGATCTGTGTGGAAGACACAAGCAGCACAGCAACCATCACTTGGCAGCTGAGGGCTGACCCTGCTTCAATGGAGCTCTGCAAAACACCCCGGGGAGAGACTGGGAATAACTAGGCAAGCAGCCAGCCATGTACAGGGAGGGACAATTAGGGCTCAAACAGAAATGAATTATGCTAGAGAGAGCAAATTGCTTGTTGACACTGGTGCAAAACAAAGAGGGAGAAGGAGAAAATGTTCTTAAGGCAAATAACCTTCTCCATCTTGCTGGGCACAGAGGGAGAAGCCATGAGCAGGCACAAAGGACACAGATGGCAGCTCAGATCCTTTGTAACATACATTGCCATCACAGCTGTCCTGGGACTGTGAGGGAACGGACCTGTTACAGATTACCCTGGGCACTGAAGAAGCACCAAGAGGGCTCACCAGAGTTAGAGTGCCAAAGTTTTCAAAGAACAGTGTTGCAGGAATGTGTTTGGGTACAGCTCGATTCTCCTTCTCTTGACAGAGTCCCAGAGAACTGTGAGGATCAGCCTTGCAGGGCTGGTGCCCAGGGAGCAGGGTACTGGGTGCCGGCAGCTGCAGCAGATACCCAGGAGGGATGGACTGTGGAGTCACCAAGGCTCTTTCCCAACTTTTTAGCTTTTCAGTCAACATCTGCAAGAGCAGACTGCTAACGGTTTCCTACAGGTTGGGAAACTAAGCTTCAGACATCTGCAAATCAACTTGGTGGAGACTGGGAAGGAAATCAAACTAGTGCGGAAGATTGTGGAGTTGTTGGTTCCTGTAATGACCATCACCAGAGAAACCCACAACAGAGCAGAGCTCACCTGGGAAGGTGCAAGACTTCTTCACATGCACAAAAACCATGCATACAACAGCAGACTCCCAGCTAGGAACAAGCACATACAAAAGGAGTTTCCAATATTTCCCGCTTCTGCCTGTAGAAGAAGACAGTTGAGTGCCCTAACTCAATCCTACATTAGTCAGTGCCCACTGGGACTGTGTGTGTGACCATGTCCTGTGCACAAACTGGGCCAATGGACACAAAGTGGCCTGTTTTACAGCATCAATAGCTTGGATTACTGTGCACATCTCATTTGGATGCCAAAAATGAATTTTAACTGCAGCCTGCACTGCAGGGAGCAGGGCTGAGTTATGAGGACCTGTAATGGGATGCTTGAAATGTAAACACCCATGTATCCACTTGGACACAGATACCAGACATCAAAGTCACTAAGAAAGACAGACGCATTCCCTGGTTTACATTGCTTACCTTCTTCAGGCAAGCATGGGATATAGAACAAAAGCGTTAACCTGGGACTAGTGTTAGCACTGCTTTTTTACTGCAAGAAAAGTTGGGTTGATTGTGACTTCCTTTTCCTGCTCTGGATTATTTCCTGTACAGCAGTTTTCTGAAATAGGTTTAAAACATATCACCAAAAAGGCAATATCTTTACTCATTTTATAGATCTGGAAACTGAGGCACAAGGAATAAAAACAGTTACTTGTTCCTGGAGAGCTGCAGCCCAGGGAAACTCCAGCACCTAGGCTTCCAGTCTTCTGCTAACTGGTCTGGAAATTGCACAAAATCATTAACTCATCCTTGAAAATATTTCATGATAGATTGTAACTATTCAGTCTGTCATCTCCAGAGCCTGCCTCTCTCAGGAATTATAACTATGTACCTGAGGGCTGCCACTACAGAATAGCAGAGGGATACATCACATCTGCTGCCCGGCAATCCTTAATGTGGCTGTGTTTGATTGCTGCTGGGTCTTATTGGTACTAGTACTTCTACTGTTCTTACTTTAACGCTATACTGTTAATTTGGCACCAAAACTGCATTTAAAACTTCATAGTGGGACTGGAAAGGAATGATCTCAGGCAGAAAATTCCAGCCTCACTTTGAGGTAATTATAAATCTTTCCTCTCCTATGCAGACAATATATTAAGGCTGCTGTTTTGGCCCAGAATTTCATCTTTAATTTCCACTTTTCTTCTTTATATGGGCTTCCACCAGTCTTTGAAGGAGGGGGGTCATAGCTGAGCACTGACAAAGGGCCTTATTCAGAAACCAGCAGCAGCCCCATTTACGACTTCCCCCAGCACCCCGGAAGCAACTATGCCATGACAGGAGAAACTTGCACATTAGACAAACTCCAGATTTCCCCTGCAGCGACCATTTCCTGATAACACCACATCTGCACTTCCAGGCACCATGCTGCCTCTGATGTGGACTTGCACGCTCCTCTTGTCAAGCTTGGAGACCTTAGGCAGAAGCTATCTCAAGCCATCTGCCAGCACTGTGCTGGCTAAGGTGCTATTATTTATTAAAAAGGCTTTGCTTCATTCCAGAAAAGTGTCTCAAATAAAGTTAAAGGACTCTGAGCCAAGCACACCAGTTATTTCTTGGTCTATATCACTCGCTCGACTGGGATGTTGAACTCAGCTTGGGAGCCGAAAAAAAGAACAGATTGCTTGTGCCCGGCACGTGGGATTATTACACCCCAGCAGCTGGGGAGGCCTTGAGAGCAAGGAACAGCTGGTGAGTGCCCTTGCCCCTATAATCCTGCCCCTACAGCCTCCTATACAGCCCCTGTCAGGGCCCCCACTCTCAGGGGCAGCCCAGCTCACCCTGCCTGCAAGTCTCATCTTCCCTTCTGGCAGGCACTGGGAAAGACCATCATGGCCAAGTGATCCAGTGTGTGTTTGCAAAGTAGACGACAATTTGGCATGTTGCATGGGGCCAAAGGAGTTTCAGTCCAGCCAGCACAAGGGCAGTTTTCAACAGAGTCCCCAAGGGAAGCCAAATCCCTCTGTGCAGAGGGGAGGCACCAGTGACAGTGAAACACTTATTAGCATCCCAGTCTAAGTGCACAGCATTCCTTTCTGTTCTTCTGAAGCTTCCTCCCAGTGCCTGGAGTTGGCTGGGGTTTGTTAGGTAGCCACCAGCGTGGGGGAGTCCACCCAACCTCAGCACCCAATGCAGAGATCAACAGCAGCGTGACCAGATTGAGAATGGGTCTTCTCATCTAAGTGAGGCCACCCAAAACATAGCCTGCAGCAGTCATCACTACTGTCCCAGTGGGTGCTCTAGGGTGGAGTATGTACAGTTTAGATCTTTGAGCAACAGCTGAAGCTTCCCACATCCCTACAGTGAGAGGAGACCTCATCCATATGGTGATTCAAGACACCAAAGTCAGGCTTCAGCTTTTCATTTCTCTCTGGCAGTGTTTCCCTTTCTCTCCATTGAGCAGAGAGAAACCCCAGAGCAGTTGAAGAGAGGAGCCAGGCAAGGGAAAGTGAGGATCAAGAACAATGTAGGCAAGGCACATGGCCACCCACGGCAGTGTCCCCACCAAAACACGGGGACAAGGTGGCCACATGTGGCACGAGCCATCTCGCAGGCCATGTGGCACAGGCAGCCTTGCATGAGCGGGGCAGGCAGGCTGGCAGCAAAGCTCTCTGCTCTCAGCCTGTGACAAATCAGCACCCAAACAAATGTTTCATGTGGCAATAAACCTGTTGAAGGAATAAATTAGCTGTACAGCAAGGTTATGCTTTGGGAATGTCTCCACTATGGCAAAAGTATCCACTGTACCTAGTGATTAGGTTTATATTACAATGTGGCTTTTAAGGCTCACTGTGCTGAATAAAAATTTAGGCAATTAGTGATCTTATTTCTTAGGAAGAACTGCTTGCTATCGTATATTAATACAGCTTTTGCTCAATTAAAATTGTTCACAGTCAGCAAAAACAATTTCTGCACTGTAATGAAATAATGAAATAATTATATGCAAGGGAGGACTTCTGATCTTTTTAATTATTCTATTCTTCATTTTTAAAAGGGCTATTTGAAAACGCACTCTTATAATTGATTGCTATAAATCAGTCAGAAGCATTCTAAGGATCATAAATATTCTAACTTTTAAAAGACAAAGAAATGCTAAATATTCAATGAAATCCTTCAATATTCAGAAAATTTAATCTAGGGTAAAAGGATAGACTGCTCTTTTGAAAATAAAAAGTAAATTTGTTGTCCTGTGAAAAATGAAATATCTTGAATGTCAGTAACAGAAATGGAATTAACAAGAGATCTTTTTATTGTTTTTTAAGGTCATTAGGCTGTGAATTCTATAATTATGGAAATTGTCAGTCCAGTTCTGTGGAGTGTTTGCTCCCATCCATAAGGTATTGGAATGTTCAATCAGTCTCTCTCGTGGGAAAGTTAGGTCATAACTGTAAGTGTACCAGCAAAATTGAATTAAGCAAAGAGATTTCATTAGTATTTATAGCCAGAAGGCATCTGTAAAAGTACAGGGCAAAGAAGTTATGTGGAAGTCAAAGGAGAAAAAAAAATGGGTTTCTGGTGACAAAGGCGAATCTGAAAGAGATATAAGTGTATAATGAATAAGAGCTATTGAGCGCTGCTCCAAAGAGGGAGTTGCAAAGATGTCAAATATTGATTTTCTTGTGTATGCCTTTGGACTACATATGTAATTGTTTGGATTTGCTGTCTTCATGATACAACAATATTTGTTGTTGAAGGTTAAAAAGCAGAGTGTGAAACAACCCAAAAAGTCTGAAACGTGTTGGAGAATTGTAATAATTCTACAAGGAAGATTGCATGAGCAGAAGTCTGTACTTTCTAGCAAATAAACATTTTTATGACAATCGAAAGCATTCGTCTATTGAAAGCATTGCTCCTGGTACTGCAGAAACACATTGTATGCAGGGCCATTGAACCATATTGCATTTATTGATTGAAAATACACAATTTGCTTCTAATGAGTTTCTCCAACTTTTTATACTGTGAAAATATTCTGTGATCAAGTATATACATGCAAAGTACTGTATATGCTTTTGTTTGTGCTCTTTGTGTGTGTACACTGATAGATAAATACAATCCTCATATGTGAGTTATTTATATGGGAATGACAGTGCCTCTCTGGGTCTCAGTGCAGAACTGAGAATGCGTTTCCTGATGCTGATTAATGTCTTAATGAAATAAATCTCTTGAAATATTTTCATTCCGTAGAAACAAGTACACAAATCACCTTAAAAATTATGCTCATCTTTAATAGTTACATAATGCTGACATAGGCTGACATGGTAGTTCTTGATATTTCTGCACAAAAGGGATTTGTGACTCTTTGGAGAAACATATCACATGTGACATTTTCCACATGTAATCATTAACACTGGCATGCACAGCAATCAAATCTTTACTGACACTGGTGAGAACTTTGTCCCTGACTCCAGCAGGATGTGGACTTCAATTAGAGAGTCTCCTGGAGATCTTGGAGAGCTAAAAGCTAAATTTGCCCCTGGACAGTTGGAGACAACCCAGCTGTCAGAGCCCACCTAGATTATTCAGTCTCTTTTTAGGTGGTCAAGCTAGGGGATGGGGTCTTCATTTTCGGAAGTGCTGGACTCAGCGGAACTGACCGAGTCTGACAATCAGGTCGCAAGCAAAAAAGTCCCAGGGGGAAGAGGAGTTTGGAAAAAGCCCAAACCCCAGCTGTGAACAAGAACAAGATGGGATCAAACTCCCAGTGAACACTGGCCCCACTAAAGCCAGTGTCGGAACTCCTATCGCTCTCTGCAGGGCTGCAAGTTCACCCACCACCTGTACAAACTGGGAAGGTGTAAAATCCTTGGGGAGCCCAGGGAAAGGTGCAGTTCTCCTTAATTTGTCCGAACTTCGAGATCTCGCAGGGATGAAAAGCACAGTCCTTACCTTTTCCTAATCCAGGGTGCAACTTGCTGGCTACTTCCTTGCTTTTGTCTTGTTAAGGGTATGAAAGCACGTCACCTTTCATCCAAGTCATTGCTGCAGAGCAGTCTGTAGTAACAAGCAATGCTGCATGCCAAAAGTGTGGTGGAATCAGTAATTCAACTTCCAAACCCTCCTGTGTGGTAAGTAACTATTATTATTCCCACTCAAAAGAGAAAAACGGAAATGTTTCACCCTGACTCTTCTTTCATCTGGAGTGGTTTTACTTTGCCTTTCACATGGTGTAACTCTATTTACTCTGCTACACATGACCATCAGTGAAATGGGATTACAGCACAGGGAGATGAAGGGAATTACCCGAGGCCATATGATAGGAAAACCAAGCATTAGAAGTCAATGACTCTGATATCCAAATCTATACAAACCTCTCTAGGCTATGCTATAGTATTTTTTCCCTAAATTCAGCAAATAGTTCCTTAAGAACTCATCCTTTAAATATCCATTGCCTCCCTAGAATAAGGCTATTCACAAATGAAACGTACATTTGCTAATCTTAAGTAAAAATACTTTGTAATAAGGTATGTTCAACACCAGCTTCCATGAAAATAACAGTTTGCAAACTTGCTAAACTGGGAAATGGCTTGATTCTGCAAACCCCTCCGAGAGTGCACAGCAGGGCAGTGCTGACCCTTCCCCAGCCCCCAAACCTTGCTGACTGCTCTGCCAAGTAGCAAAGGGGCTGAAAGTTTTTGGAGCCCTGCTGTCAGAGTACAATGTTGCCTAAGCAAGCATTAAGAGATTATGGTAATAATAGGTATGCTTACTCCAAATAAAAGGTTTCATTAATCAAGCCATACTGAGATAAACCTGTCAGTGGACAGAGGAAACTAGAAATCAAATGCTGTGAAAGTTCTGACAGATTGTTAAATAGAAACCCTTTAAAACTGAATTTAATTTACTGTGATATTACAGATATTTATGCATCAATAGGCAAGTGCAGATTGAGTTCGGAGGTCAGCTCTGGTGCTTGAAAAATAAACGCGCAGAATGAAACAAAAGGTGACAGTTACCTTTGCCAGAAATTACAGTTTATTAAACTAAATATGAAGATCTGATCTGATTTGCGTTAAACAGAAAGGCACGGGGCTGGGGCATAATTTGCTGCAGTAGATTGTTTTACAAACAATTATAGAAATTACTGCCCCTTTTTTTAAAGTTGCATCTATAAACTTTAGCAGAAGAAACTGGGAACAAATATTGCACCATAGGAGCACAGTAAGGTACCAAGAGGCAGCAAGCACAGAGACTGTTCAGTGAGATTGTTCACTAATTATGCCATTAAAGCACTGCTCTCTCATCGGGCAGTGTGTGTTTGACTTCTATACCTACCATTTATTTATTTAATTTATCCTTCTGAATTTTTTTAAACCTCTCCATTTTCAGATTCATAGCTTCTTCAGAATCAGGATGTTCCTCTTCCTACCTCTTCCTCCTCCTTAGTTTCATGAATTTAGGCAAGTAATGTGGGAGAAAGGTAAATTTAAGGAGAGATTTCTCTCCAGGTAATTCTGCCAGCAAGTTGCACAAAGTTGTTTGCAAAGGGAAGTCCCACTCACCTGGGCAAGAACTGCAGCTCAGCCTGTTTCACATCATTCTTTGAAGGAATAAGACCCCAGAGACCATTTGCTGAAGTGTCATGGGCAGATAGAAAATAAAACATTGTTCCTGTTTCAAGGGATTATCTAGTCTGTTACAGACAGGCATAAATCTTTTTGTCATTGATAGGATGGCTCCATATCTAACATTAACGTTTGACTTAAACATAATGGTTACGTTGCATAGCATGTTTTTCTTTCAAGGGGAAAATTTGGACCTAATTATGAACCCGCTAAGCCAACAACAAAGCTCTTACTGACTCCACCAAGCACAGAAAGAAGTCCTTGAATACAAGCAGTCCTAAGTGAAAATAAGTATGTCAGTGCTATATGATATGAACATATTTATCTGCCAAACTTATATGAGATCATATCTAAATACATGACTTGAAAACACATAAGTATATTACATTTCACACACATAAGAAACATGTAAAACATGCAGGACATGTTAGCTAAAGCTATGCTAGACACATGTCCTTCCCAGAACCACAGCCCAGAAAAACTTTACCAGCTCAAGGACCCTCTATTCATGCAGATAACTACTGCAATGGAAGCAACCACATGAGTAAAGTTGTTCAGGGTCTGGTGCAACTTTCTGAGAAAATGTCCTTTTTTTGCACACATAAGGCTTGCAGGCCTGGGCCATTAGATAGTGGTTAATAGAAGCCAAACTGGCAGGATACTGTGACAAAGTCTCAGCCGTGAGCCTTCTCCGGTCATCGTCTCTCCATGAGCAGCATGCATTACCACAAACCATCCCTACAGGACCCTTCCAGCCGCCACTGAGGTTACTCAGGACCTGCATTAGCAGTGGCTTCAATACAGGATTGACCATTGCTCCAGGTCAAGGTTCACTAAGAAATGAAAATAAAATGTTAAAATCTATCAGGAGAAAGCAAGGAAGGAAGGTATTTCATGTATATGAAAATAAAAATTTACCTTACAAATTCTAACAAGACAACTTAGAAAATTAAACTCTAGTTCAGCTTTAGAATACTTTTAATTTGAAGCACATATTTAAGTCCCATTAATTTACACAGTTTAAATGCTATGTCAAGTAAATATGGAAACACAGACTATAGGACTGGAAAAATATTCAGGAAGTTCATCCCTTTGCTTGGAGGAAGACCATGACAGATCTAACAAAGCCAGACCTGTAACTGCTGGCTGTTGGGTAGATAGAAGTTAGTTATACTCCAGAAACAAATCAAATGCGTAAGAGAGGAGTCATGTCCTCACCTGTCTATTCCGTGCATGCTTTAGCCTTTCTGAAACAGGAAAAACCAGGATCTGACCTGTTGTCCTGTGAGTCCTAACCCTGTCTCAAGAAAAGTACAATTAGTTTAAATGCTCATTCCCAGGCTACAGATAAATAAACACAGAGGCAGGACTCCATGGGTGTAGGGGCCTCACAACTGTAGTCACCTTTGAATAACTGCAGTCATTTCCCATTTCTGAGCAGTTCAGCGAAAGGCTGGAGTGGGTAGAGCCTGTGCTCGGGTATCAGTGAGTAACCTCCAAACCCAGAGCCACAAAGGACTAAGAGCTTATTGGAAGCAAATCCAGAAGTCCTTTTTCATCACCGCAGCACAATTACCTGCGCTCTGGGGGGCCGATGCTCTTAGGGTGAAAACCCTGAGCAATGATCACTTCTGGATTTTGAGGAGGAAAGCCACCTACCTGCTTATTTGGAGCAGGGCAGAGAGTAAAAGCAGTGGATAAGGGAGACTTGGAAGAGCCTGCATAGGGGTGAGGGTGCAATCCCATGAGGACAGACCTGAGTGCTGGGCTGTAACTGCAGTTGTTCCCTGTGAACCCCAGTATCTCCCCTTGCAGCACTGGGGAACAATAATGCTTTCGCAGAGTTAAATGAGTTGCACAAGTTAAAATCATTCATTTCTGTTCAGTGTTTTGAGATCACTGCCTTGAAAGCTCTATCTCAGCACAAATGTCTTCTTATTATGAATGAACGTTAACTCTGCATGGGTGCTAAGAGGTGTAACAAGCAGTAATGAGGTAAAATTAACAAATGGCCTATGTAGACCAACTAAGAGGAGAAGTGTCTCATAGGCAGTGGAATGTTTCCCCAAGGGAAGTAGGGAAAAACCCTATAAATCAGAAAGTTTTAAATAAACCCAAGGAAACAGAAGGATCCCTCTTACACCTGTGCTGCGTGAGTCCTCAGAGTAAATGATCAACAAGTATCACACAGAGCCATTTTCACCAGTAAATCTTACAAACAGCAGTAAAAAAAACTGAGTAAAATGGATCCACAATGTCTGTGAGTCTCCAAGTGAAGCCAAAAGCCACCAAAGTGATTCCTGCCCACGACCAAGGGATGGCACAGGGGGTTGCTCCCCACATCAGCCACCCCACCAGTGGGACAGCAGCCCTTGCATATCTCCATGACCCCCTGCAGGCCCTGTGAAACCTTCCCACCCTCCCACACCAGCAGCAGGCAGCTACAGCTGCAATAAACCCCGCAGCAACCCCGAGACAGGAGTGAGCCCAGTCCTGGGCAGGATTAGGTCTTTTATCCCCAAGTCATCCTCCCTGCCATGCAGACCATGCTCGTTCATAGCAGAGAACTGTGACAGGCCTCCACGTTTTATTTATTTAGATGAGTTTACAAAGCAATTAAGACATTTTGGCAAATGCTGAGGTGTAGATTTCCTCCCTTATGATAGATCATTCCTGGCTTTTTTTTCCCTGTCCTTCTGGACAGATAAATGTTTCATGGTCCCACAGACATATTTTCTCTCTGCCCAGTTGCTTAGAATCTATTTAAACATGCCTGTTGAACTCCTCTATCATGTAATATTTTAACAAGAGCCCCTAAATAAGCTTTATTTACAGACTGTAAATACTGTCTGATGAGCTCAATACACTGTTTCATCACTGCCTTAGCTGGAATTCCTCTTGGAAACCTTTCTTACCTGGGCAAAAGCAGGAAATCCAACAAAAAATAGAATGTTGATGTGGTTTAAGGAATAAATACTGATTCTTCACATCCTCCCCTTTCAATTGGAAATACCACCCTTTAATGATTTTAGTCAAAATTAAAACCCTCTCTAGTTTTATCCGTTCTGTCCTAGACATGAGCAAAGTTGCCAACGTCTGCTCTAGTCATACAAGTGCTGGAAATGCTCATCCAGGCTCTGCACTGCCTGTGATCCCCCACAGAAGCTTCTGGAATCAGTAGGGTTTTACAACATGCCCTGGAAGGCATTAGAATACCTTAATAAAAAGTTTAATAAAGATTCCTCTAATAAGGTGAAGGATCTAAACTGAATTCAAAGAAGTACCCTAATGGTCAAACTGACAAAGAAGCTTTGTGGGGAATGGCAGAAAGCAGCTCTGCTGGAAATGGTCTGTGTTGCCCCAAAAAAATAAAAATTAAATATATTTTGGTCCAAAAAAATTTACTGGGGGGGGGGGGGGGGGCGGGGGGGGAATAGCAGTCATTTTTCTTTCTGAAGCCACCAATTTTGTTTCCAAGAAGTTTGCAGAGGTCACCCACTTTTCATAGAAAAATTCTGATAACTCACTTCTGTATTTAGAAGGTGGAGGTGGAAAATGTTGGACTGGCGCAGACATATGGCAAGTCAGGACAGCCCTTCAGTGACTCCCCTTGCTCTGCCACTAAGCCAGGACTTGGAGGGCTTTAGCAATGCTTATTTTCTGTACAGAAGAAAAAGCAGATAGGCCCCTAAAATGTGTTACAGCACTCACCAGATAAGGAGCTACCTGGTTTAGCAGGTGAAGAGGTGCTTGGGGAGTTTTTGATAGAGAGATTATGGACCTGATTGCATTAATACCTAGCATGGGTTTTAACCTGCATTTTGGGTAAAATTCACTGTTCTGCAGAAGGCCCATAAAAGGCCTGTGCACCACTTACGCTCCACCAAGGCACCATTTGGATGGTGTACACAGAGCTGTGGTGATGCATAGGCCCTGTGCCGGCCGCCTCCGTCAGGAGGGGTTTCATCCGTTATGTATCAATAATATTCCATGTGTTGGGGAAAAATATTAGCAGGGTAATTTTATTAACAACAGTAATAATTCACCGCTTGTCTTTCCGTGCTTAATAAAGGGAATCAAGGGTGTTATACACAAGCCAAAGGAATGGCTTGCAAAACTATCCTGGAAAAAACAAACAAATGAAGCCCTGGGAAGCATGAGAGCACGTGGAGAGGGAGCTGGCTCCCACCGACGTCCTGGCTGTGCTGATTAATAAAAATAAATCCTGAATCAGCTCGTAGTGTTCCTTGGCCACTCATGACATGCGAAATCTCATGGGAGTGTCTCTGTGTTAAGTATGCATTAGCTTCATGCTGGGCAGAGGACTGGGCCACCCCATGAAGGGCACCCAGCAATGCTGCTTTTGGCAAAGGGATTTCCTCACATCCCAGGAAATCCTCTTAGCTTCTTCTCATCCATTTGCATCTCACTGGCAAGGGGAATAACTGAGAAAAAAACTGCTGTGCCTTCCTCACACCTTCTGCCTATCTGCAAAGTCAGTATAAAAACACACAGAGGCCGCAGTTTGAAACGAGCTTCCACCGCTGCTTTCTTGCAGACCCTCGTTTTGAGTTGTGTCCCTTCTTTTTGGGTTGCATCCCTGCTTTTTGAGACATGTCCTTGTGTTTGCTACCAAACTGGCATCACTTGCACCACCCCTTTGGGCCATGTGTGAGGGAAAAATATTTTTCCATGAAGGGAAAATATTGTGTCATGGAGATTTACGCCCCTTCCTCAGACAAATAAAGGCATTTTCATATAAAATGCATCTTCCCTCCCAAGCCCTATCAGCCTCCCCTCTCCCCTCCATCCATGGAGAAATCCCCAGGTTTTGAAGGAGCAACGATGGCCTGAGCACATCCCTTCCCTGACCAGCCATTCCCCAGAGAGCGAGCCAGAGGGTGACAACATCGAACCCTGGCATCGCTGCTGCCCACAGAGCCCAGCCGGGGGCTGCCACGTGCCCCACCACCCCAGGAGCTGGGCCAGGGTCACCCCTCCTCACCCATCCCTTCCCTCAATAAAGTCAAATAAAGCAAATCCAAAGGATTTTTTGAGACTTGCTTCTGCTTTTTCTTCCTGTGTATTTATTATGCTTCGCAGTACAGGAGGCTCCTCCAGGGACAGGGACTTGACAGGGTGTTTAGAGGATGAGTTTTAGCCATTTTGTTGGAGATGGACAGGGACATGAGCAGGGCCTTCCAGGAACCAACACTGCTGGACGCCCGGGGCTGCGTGGGACTGCGGAGCGGGCACGGGGTGCTCGCAGGCACAAACTGGGGACATATAACCATTTCTTTAGGGCGGGGATTTGCAAAATGAAAATCTGAAGAATAAACAAATTTTTGACTGAACAACTGCCAGCTGTTTTGTGGTGGGGTTTTATTTCCTCAAATCAGACCTCAGCTAACTTCTCAGCTGTCTTACACAAAAGGCAGCAGAGTTTCTCTGCTTATACAGCCCAATTTGCCCAATAATAATTTTGTATTTTAACTTACTTGATTAATTTTGCTCTCACCTTGCTTTGTAAAGCACCCGAATATCTAAGCTGTACTGGGCTCCATTCATGATGATTTTGGTTTTATTTTGAGTCCCAAGAGGATACAGTATGGGGACACCTGAGCGCTGCTGCCTGCTTTTGCCGGGTCCCTGGGATGTTCCTGCCTGTGCCTAATACCGGGATTTCCCCCTGCAAGCCCAGCAGAGCCAGTACCTGCAGGTCCCTTCCACCAGCACCCATCCACCACACAGCTCAGCACCCACCCACCACACAGCTCAGCTCCCAGGAGATGGGAAGGCAAGGAGGAGGGAAATGGCCAGCACAAATACACACCTACAAAAAAATGAACACTGAATTCAAGACGATGCATGTTTTTACATAAACCCCGCATTTGGCTGGTGTTTAGATCCTGCCAGCAAGGAAGGAGCAGAGAGAAGCTCGGTGTGACACCCGTGGGAGGACAGGCACAGTGCGGGGCTGCACGGCTCCCCTGCCCCGATGGCGGGGGGCTGCCCGGGGGCAGCATGTACATGCACATATATACATGCATAAAGAAACCCCATCCCTCTGGGGGGATGTGAGCGGTGTGTGCCTCCATCCGCCCGCCCGCGGTACCCCAGGGCCGGGACCGTGGGGCAGCCCCGGCGCCCCTTCCCGGTTAAGGAGCGGGGGGAAGGGAGCGGGGGTGTCTCCCCAAGGGAAAAAGGCTGCAGAACATGGAAAATCTGCGCCTCGGTGAAACCGGACTTGCACAGGACTCAGCGGGAAAGGCAGCGCCTAAAGCGCGCAGACAGCGCGGGGTGCCGCGGCCCGCTCCGCCCCTGCGTGCTGCTCCGCCGGGGAGGGCGCAGGCTCCGCGGGGCGCAGCCTCGCCCCTGCGGCTGCCCCGATGGCGGGGGGGGGGGTCCCAAAGTTGTCTTCCCCTGCGCGGCCGCGCACCCCGCACGGGGGAAAGTCCCGCGGGCGCGGAGCGCAGGCCGCCCCCAGCTTGGGTTTCCCTAAAGGCGAACTGGGGCTAAGTAATGAATCGATCTAAAATTAACCGGAGGAATGGAAATGCTCTAAAAATAAGCCAGCAGCTGCCGTGGTCGCAGCCCCCCGCTCCCGTGGGGAAGGGGGAGCGGGGCCGGCCGGAGGAGGGGGCTCGCCACGGCGCGGGCAGAGCCGGGCGGGCTGCGCGGGGCTGCGCGGAGCGGCCGACTGCGGGAGGTCGGGGTGCGGCGCCCTGAGGGCGGCCGTGAGTTACGGGGCTGCGCGGCGGCTGGCGGGGCGCTCGCCGCGGCTCTCCGCAGGTGCGGTGACGGAGAGCGGGGCTGCCGGCGGGGCGGGGACGGCTCCGCACCCCAGCGCGGACGGAGCCCCCCAAAACTTCTCGGCCTGCCTGCTGCCTCCTGCTCCCAAACCGGCATATTTTTTTAATTATTATTATTTTGAATTTATATTTTAATTTCTTTTCTTTTCTTTTTGCACGGAAGCACCGCAAGCGTTTCGGGAAGCGGCGGCTCGCCTCCCCCGGCATCCCCGGCCCGGCGCGGGAGCGGGGGGCGGCTCCGGGGGCTGCGGAGCGTGTGCGGGAGCCACCGCCGCGCTCCCGCGGGGCAGCGCCGGGCAAGGAGCCGGCCCCGGCCCGCTGCGAGCCCCCACCGCGCACACACACACTCGCACACACCTCCTCCTCTTTTCTCCTTTTTGATCCATGCAGCGATCCTATATTCTCCCGGCTTGTCTCTTTTATTCTTTTGTACTCAGGCGTGTTGTCCTGGCCAGCAGTGTGAACGGGGGCTTTGTAAAACGGGACAGATAAAAATGAGCAACATCATATTGTTTGACAGAATGATCCAAAATGATAAAGTGCCTTCTCTGGAGGGGGTGAAAATGGTGAATTCCTAAAAAACAAGAGCGTCGCTTCTCTCCTCTGCCTCCCTGCGCTGCTCGCAGTAGCCTAAAGGGATCTGCCGCTTGCACCAGCCCGGATCACGTCCAGCCACTCTTTTCAATGGGAAGTCCTCTTTTTTAAAAGCCTTCATTTATTTATTTTTAAATAAATAAAGAAGGGGGGGAGCAGCTTCGGCTCGGGACCCCCCGTTCTCCTCGCGGCGAATGAAAAGCACAATTTTCGAGAGAAAGGCTCGTTTTGATTAAATCTGACATGCTGCTGATAACTCCATGCTAATGTGAAATAATTAACATAATAGCCATAATTAAAAGCACGCTAACAATGCCATAAATTTATCACACAATTTTACTAGCTTTCTGCCCCTAACTGCTCTCTCATCGTTAATTAAACGTGTTGCCTTTTACAGAATGGATGTTTATACATTTCCAATACAAATAAATCCGAAACCGTTTTGGAAACATGACCAATTTCGTTTTACACTGAAGTCTGCCGGTTTACAGGCTATTTATTACAATTGAAAAAATATATAAAGAAAAAGAAAAGAAAAAAAGAAACCAAACACGCGCAAATAGAGGCCAGAAAAGAAAAGAAAAGAAAAGAAAAGAAAAGAAAAGAAAAAAAGAAAAGAAAAGAAAAGAAAAGAGCCAGATATATTTGAAAATCTGCATCTTTAGAGACAAGCCCGGCCTGGGCGGGTCCAGGCCCGGGACCGGCGGTGCGGTGTGACAGCTCAGCTCTCGCTCCCGGTGGCAGCCACAGTCCCGGTCCAGCCCCGGCCGGGGGAATGCTTGTGTCGTGTGTGTGTGTGTGTGTGTGTGTGTGTGTGTCCCCACCTTAGATGTGTTTATTTTACCGGGATTTCTCACCCGCAGCCCCTCTCCTGCGAACCCCTTTACCCCCGCACGTTTATAACGAACCACAATGCTGGTTTAATCCAGGTCAGGTCAACGATTTATATAACTCATTAGTGAAAGTAATAGGCTTAAGGAGATGAAAGGGGACACCTTTGGTTTCTCCTTCCTTTAAAACGATTACAGAAGCAGAAATTGCCCCAGCGCTGCCTTTCCTCCTCGATCCCCCACCCCCCACCCCCGAGGCTCAGCCTCCGGATTTATTTTTAACTCGCTTCGCAGCCACGATCTTGCTTTGCCATATTAGAATCAAATTGAGTTGTAATTAATTTCTCCCTCTCTATCATAACTTATTCCATCCTCCCTTTCCCCGGTGCTTGCCGTGTCTCTATTTGACTCCGTATCGATCCGGACGATACAGTTTGTTTTTCTCCTGTTGCTAAATGTATCTGTCTATATGGGCGCCCACTTTCTATTTCTGGTGGTGTCATTATTGTGGGTTTCCACCTCCGCATAGGCTGCATTAATTATTTCATTGCTTTGCAGGGCGCAGCCCCCGCTGTTGCTCCCGCTCAGCCCTTGAACTTCGGTGGGCTCGGGGGCTCCCGGGATATTCCGGGCAAAGTTTCCTGATTTTTAGAAATATCTTTCCTCCCTCCCCAATCCGCCCAGACGGGCTCCTAAATACTTTTTAGCCGGGTGGGCGCTTAAATAGTTCCTTAAACTTCTCTACCTGAAGCCGTGGGAGCCGCAGCAGCGCCCGCGGCCGGCGGAGGGGCGCGGAGGGGCGCGGAGCGGGGCCGGGCCGCTCAGCCGGCAGCCGTGATTGAACACGGGATTAGCACAATAGAGCCCTAATCGAGGGGAAACGTTTCTTTTCACGCTAAGCACCGTAATTAATGGTATGAATCAATTAATTTGACTTTTATTGTGTCGAAGAAAAGCGCAACAAATGAAACGGGGTTGCGGAGTTGGGCTTTTTTTCCTCCCTTTTCCCTGGGAGAGTCTTTGCGGGGGGGGGGGCAGCGCGAGTGTGCGTGAGTGTGCATGGAGGTATGCGGGGGGTGTACCTACGTGTGAGCGGGCGGTACGCGGGTGCGGAGGCCAGGGTGACGGCCCGCGGAAATCCGCCGGGAAACGCTTAAAAACGGAGCGGGGCGGAGGGGGGCAGGGGACGGACCCCGCGGTCGCGCAGGGAGGGAAGGAGCCGGCCCCGCGCATCCTCCGCGCAGTCCCTTCCGCGGGGCCGGGCCCGTCCCGCCCAGAGGCTCCGCGGCCGGAGCGGCCCATCGGGGCCGGGTGGAGGGTCTCGGGGAGGCCGGGGCGCCCACATTTCCGGTGGGCCTGGGCGGGGGGGGCGGCTATTTGCCTTTCCTAAAGCAAGGCCGCTCGTGGGAAATCGTTTTCTCCTGGGGTATTTTTCTAATTTAATTGTATTTACCGAAATCCGACAACACGTGCGAGAAATACAACAGCGAGGGGATCGGCGGGACGAATTCAGCAGCGAAGCTCCGGGAGCCACCCGCGGCCAAGGTCCCGGGCGGGGGGTCCTGCTCCTGGGCACACCGGGGCAAGGGTGGGCGGCCGGGCCCCCTCCCGCCCCGCCGGGCGCCTCTCCCCGGGCCGGGGCTTACCTGGGGCCGCGTCAATACGGTCCTCACATTCACACACACTCCCTCATTTCCTACTTTTTCATATGCTAAAGCCCGCAATGATTAAGTCGTTAACACCTCTAGAAAAAAAAAAAAAAAAAGAAAAAAAGGAAAAAGAAAAAAGAGGAAAAAAAAAAAAGGAACCGGCTAAAAGCTTCTTTATTTATAGTTTCCCTTTGTTATTTTACGTCTTTTTTATTTCTCCCTGCAACTAACCTAATAGATTAATCAATAGCCATTCTCTGATCTTCCGTTCCCAGCCGGTGCTGCTGCTGAAAGAAAAAAAAAATAAAAAAAGAGGAAAGCACGGAAAAGTGCTTCCAGAGCCCAAACTTGGTGGGATTAAGCGCTATTACGGCGGCGCATCCGCTGAGCCCCGCGCTGGGCCGGGGCGGCCGCTGCCGAGCGCACCGGGGCGGCCTCCGGGTCCGCCGCACCGGGAGCGGCGGCAACTCGTCGGCGCAGGGCCGCGGGGGATGGCTGCCGGGGGCGGCGGGGCCGGCGGGCGGCGGGGGCCCGGCGGGGCGGGCAGGCGGGCGGCCCGACGGGACGGGCGGGCCGAGCGGAGCCGCCGCTGCTCTTTGTTGACAGTCCATGAAACAACTCGAGTTTTGCATGACTTCACAGCGGGGCGCCTGACGTCACGCGGTCACGTGGCGCCGCCTCCGAGTATATCTTTAACGGGAAAGTAATCTATCAGGCAGTCCGGACCGCCGCGCTTCCAAAGTGGCGAGCGAGGCCCCGCGACGCCCCGGCCTCCTGCCCCCGCCCCGCCCGGCCGCCGGGAGCTCCGTCCCCTCCCTCCGCCAAGGGGGGGAAAAAAAAACAATCGGGGAAAGCGGCGGAAAAAAAAAAAAAAAAAAAGCGGCGCCAGGGGCGGCGGAGCGGTGCGCGGCGGGGCCGCGGAGCGGAGCGGTGGAGCGGCGGGCGGCCGCGGAGCCGCGGCGGCCCCATGCCCGGCGCCCGCGGGCGCCCATCGCGGCGGGCGGGAGCCAGCGTCGCCGCCTGACCCCCGATGCCCGGGAGCGGGGCGCGCAGCCGGAGGTGACCGGGCCGCCAGGGCAGCCCCGCGCCGCGGGACGCCGCGGACGGGAGAGGAGCGGGCGCGGCCGCCCCATGCCCCGCGGGGACGGCGCCGCGGGGCGCAGCCGGGCCGCTCGGGTCTAGCCCCAGGGGCCGGTCGGAGGAGCGGCGGGAGGGGGGCGCGGGGGGAGCCCGCCGCGCCGCCGGGTGCGGGCGGGAGGCCCCGCCGCCGCGCCCCGTCCGCCGAGCGGGGATGACCCTGTCGGGCGGCGGCAGCGCCAGCAACATGTCCGGCCCCACCGTCCCGGCGGCCGAGGATGTGGATATCGACGTGGTGGGCGAGGGCGACGACGGGCTGGGCAAGGACAGCGACGGCGAGGCCGGCAGCCCCGCCGCCCTGCCGCGCCTGCCGCTGGACGAGGCGGCGGAGCTGGCGCTGCCCGCGGAGGCGGGCGCCGGCGCGGAGAGCGGCAGCAGCGGCAGCGGCAGCCCGGCCGAGGCGGCCCCCGGCGGCGCGGCCGAGGGCGGCAAGGGGGGCGGCGAGGAGGGGGCCAGCGGCGGCGGCGGCGGTGCGGCGGGGCAGAGCAAGCCCAAGAGCAGCCTGGTGAAGCCGCCCTACTCCTACATCGCCCTGATCACCATGGCCATCCTGCAGAGCCCGCAGAAGAAGCTGACGCTCAGCGGCATCTGCGAGTTCATCAGCAACCGCTTCCCCTACTACCGGGAGAAGTTCCCCGCCTGGCAGAACAGCATCCGCCACAACCTCTCCCTCAACGACTGCTTCGTCAAGATCCCCCGGGAGCCCGGCAACCCGGGCAAGGGCAACTACTGGACGCTGGACCCGCAGTCCGAGGACATGTTCGACAACGGCAGCTTCCTCCGCCGCAGGAAGCGCTTCAAGCGGCACCAGCAGGAGCACCTGCGGGACCAGACGGCACTGATGATGCAGGGCTTCGGCGCCTACGGCCTCGCCGGCCCCTACGGCCGCCCCTACGGGCTGCACCCCGGCGCCTACACCCACCCGGCGGCCGCCGCCGCCGCGCTGCAGTACCCCTACATCCCGCCCGTGGGGCCCATGCTGCCGCCCGCCGTGCCGCTGCTGCCGTCCAGCGAGCTCAGCCGCAAAGCCTTCAACTCCCAGCTCAGCCCCAGCCTCCAGCTGCAGCTCAACAGCCTGGGCGCCGCCGGCTCCATCGTCAAGTCGGAGCCCAGCAGCCGCCCCTCCTTCAGCATCGAGAACATCATCGGCGTCCCGGCCGCCAGCTCGGCTGCCAGCGCCCAGACTTTCCTGCGGCCGCCCGTCACCGTGCAGTCGGCCCTGATGGCCCACCAGCCGCTGGCGCTGGCCAGGACCACCGCCGCCATCGCCCCCATCCTCAGCGTGCCTACCAACATCATCGCGGGGCAGTTCCTGCAGCCCGCCGCCCCCGCCGCCGCCGTGCAGGCCAAGTGGCCGGCGCAGTAGCCCCGGGCACTCGTCCCCGGCCCGTTCCCGCAGAGCCCCGCCGCCGGCGGCCGCCCCCTCGGGGCTCCGCCGCCGGCGCGCCCGGGCTCCGAGCAGCGGGCGGCGGCCCCCGCCGCCGCCGCTTGTACATATTTGTATCAAAAATCACTGACGTTGCTTTCGGGGTTTTTATTTTTCTAAAGAGGCGAAATGACGGTCGCGATTAGGAGCTGCGAACTTTCACTTTTTTTGAAGGTTCCGGCGCTCCGAGCGGTTTTATCCGAAATAAACGAACAAACGAGAGAAAAAAAAATGTATTAAAAAAATAAGCGGGGGAAATTTTAAATATTAAACGAACGAACAAAAACAAAAAAAAATTTGGAGAAAAAAAAGAAAGGAGGAAAACGCTGTCATTCTATTATAGAAGTCTGTTTATATATGAATGAATATATGTATTCTAAATGTTATCCCTTCGTGTTGTACACAACTTTGTAAATAAATTTTTAAAATGCTCTGCCCGTCTTTGTATGAGAGGCGTCTCTCCGAGCGCCCGCCCGCGGTGCGAGCTGCGGGGCCGCCGAGGCTGGAGCACCCAGTGCGGGAGCGGTGTGGCCGCGGAGCGCCGGCCCTCTGCTTCCTGCGGGTGGGGGCTGCGCCGGGCGCGGAGCGGTGCGGTGCGGGTTTCCCACGGCCCCGTGCGTTCGGGATGCGCCGGCCGCGGCCGCGCTGCCAGAGCCAAGAGCCACCGGCCCTGCCGGGTGCCGGATCGCCCGCCGCGGCGGGACCACACCGCAGCGATTCCTGCGAAATTAAACCTTCCCCGGCAGATCCCAGGCTCCTTCAGCCGTGCCGTAATTTTCCCCTAAATATATTAATTTTTTTCTCAGCCTGACTTCGGCTTCGCATCCCGGCGCTGCGGGATCCTGCCCCTTCCCGGCCGGAATAGGTACGCTTTGGGTTGGCTTTCGTGGCTAATAATAAATTAAATGGTTTTTAAATAAAACCCGTTGGGGCGATCTAAGCAAGGTTTACTATTTATTTTGTAAGGGGTGGGGGAATAAAAATTCAAGCCGTGCCCGCGCGGATCTTTCGTTTAGATACGGAAAATAATCGGTGATAAAGCAGCGGCTCTGCGCTCCCAGGGAAAGGGAACGGCCTTTCCCAGCCCATTTCTAATAACTTGAGTTTTAAGGGCAGCTGCGGAAAAAAATGCACATTTGCGTGCATTTTCGGCGCTACTATAAAGAGACCGCCAAGATAAAAATAATAATAATAATAACGTGTAGCGCGTTACGGTATTTCAGACGCCGCTTTGGGGGGCTTAGCCTGGCAAGGTCTCGGGCACTCGGTCTGTGGGCGCTGACAGCCGTCGGCACTTTATTCTC
This sequence comes from Falco rusticolus, assembly GCF_015220075.1. Lineage (NCBI taxonomy): Eukaryota > Metazoa > Chordata > Aves > Falconiformes > Falconidae > Falco > Falco rusticolus. Next base: position 3,188,741 of record NC_051197.1, on the reverse strand, counting down.
TCCCTTGCAAAACGTTGAATTTTCGTCGCCTTTGAAAACCTTCGTGGATTTTGCTTTTCCGCCCAAATAATTCGCTTTGTTAGGAAAATCGGCGGCGTAAAATGCAGGCGGGATGCGGCGGGCGCCGGGCTTGGCTGCGGGAGGTACAGGACGAGGCGCTTGTTTCACCTCTCACATCGGCTGGGATTAAAAAAAAAAAACAAACCCAACAAAAAAGCAGCAAACAAAAAACCCACCACCAAACAAAAAAATAAAAAATAAATAAATAACGGTGTCCTTGCTTTCCTGGTAAGCAGTAAATATTATTTCTTCCTAAGTAAATATTTATACCTCCGCATTCATAGACTAAAATAAAACAAGCAGCCCGGTGATGAGATAGTTTGAACTTTATAAATAAGGACTCGCTAATCGTCTGACACGAAAAGGGAGAAGAGGCACCTGAAGCGAGCGGGGCTCGGCTGCAGGCAGGGCCCTACATGGGCACCGCGGCGGCTGCGCTGCCGGCCGGACCCGACGGGGCTAAATCCGTGTGTGCGTGGCGGCTATAAAAGTAACAAGTTGTTTCACAGTTGTGTCTGGCTAATCGGTTCTACACAAACAGCAAATGGTAGGTGATGTGCGCAACACGCGCGGAGGTTATTTCTATATTTAGCGGATACCCCTGGGAAAAGGGAAAGGAGCCTCTTCTTGAATTCACTTTTAGGCTCAAGAAGCTGCTGATCCAGGGCTTCCAGAGGACACCGGATAACAGGGGCTCATTCCATTCCCCGGCCTTTGTTACTTATAAAATTACTCGCTCATATTTCCCCACATAGCAGCAATACCTCGAGCTCGGCATCTGCGCCCCGGCGGCGGCGGAACCGGCAACTTTCCTCCCCGCCGCCTCCCCGGGAAGCGCTGCTCCCTCCGTTACCGCCGGCCTGCCCTTCTCCCCGCCGCTTTTCCCCCCGATCGCCGAGGAGAGCGGCCGGCAGGACCCCGCGGCACCGGGGAAGCCTCTCCCGGGGAAGGGGTGGCGGCTCCCGGGGCCGGGCCGCACTGGGAGGGCGCGGGGCTCGGCAAGGACCTCGGCGGCGGCAGCGAGCTCACCCCCGTTCGGCGCGGGGGGCGGCAGCGGGCGCCCTGCGGGCAGGTGAGGGTTCCCGGTAGCGGCGGCGGCGGCGGGGGCTGCAGTGGCGCTTCGGGGCCTGCAGGGGGCGCGGCAACTACCGCCGCAACCTCGGGGAACGGGCGCCCCCCCGGCGCCGGCAGCACCCCGCAGCCCCCGGCGTCGGGAACACCCGCAGCCTCCGGAGTCGGGAACATCCTCGCAGCCCCGGGGCCGGCAGCACCCCCGGGGAGGGGGTACCGGGAGCACCTGCGGTACCCGGAGCGGCCCGGGGTGGGACTGGGCCGGGCGCGCTCTTGCAAGGAGCGGCCCGACGGGGCGTCCCGGCGGGTCACGCAACGCTACCGGCAAGGCTCGGGGGCCCCGGGGCGGCGACGGGGCGGGAAGTCGGTCCCTAGGTGGGGGAGCGCTTGCAGCGGGCCGGCGAGCGGCTTCCACGGCGCGGTGCTGCCCAGCGGAGCGGGACACGGAGCTGGGCCGGGAGCAGCAGCAGGCCGGGGACAGCCGGGCACCAGCTCCCGACGACCTTTCCGCGGCCGCCCGCTTCACCCACACCACAGAAAGGCTTTTTCTTGTTCTTTCATGTATTTTCTTCCTTCCACAAACTTGTTCGACGCGTATGGCAAAACTTGACACGGTCGGTGACAGATGCCTATTGGTGCCAGACGTGTCGTGTCGGTCCCTGGGGTGTATTGAAAGTAAGTGGATCCTATGCCCCGGGAAAATGACCATCCTCGCAACCCGGAGAGTTTACCCAGAGCCACCCCACCCCCGGCCCGACACCCCCACCCCCCCGTTATTTATCACAGTTGAGGCCCCGCCGCTCCCTCCCACAATAAATAGGCTGGCGACAGGATCTGGCCCTAATCCTCCAAACCACCACGTTGCTTGGAAAAAAAAATATGATGCGATGGGCTCGTCAGGGCCATTCCCTCAGCTGATGCGGGTTTCCCGGGGAACCCTCTCGCTTGCGTGGCCGCGGAAGGTGCGCGGCCGGGGGGTGTGTGCTGCGTCCCCGCGCTCCAGCTCTCAGCGCCGCCTATTTATAGCATCATTGATTTCCCCCCGGGCACAGAGCTGGGCTGAAAGTTACAGGCTCATGGGTGTTGGAAGGCTGCGGCGAGCATTTGAAAAGGCAGGAAAAGCGTTTTTGTGGGTTTTTAAAAAACAAATATCGCCCGTGGGCGTTGTGCCTCAGGACGGAGCCCCCAGCGTTCGTGCCCCTCCCTCCCCCCCCCCCCCCCCCCCTCCGCAGCTGGCAGCACCGAGGGCACAACCGGGACCCGGGGGCAGCGGGGGGGTGGGGTTGGGATTGGAGCCCCCGCTCCGGTGCTGCGGGGCGGCAGAACTGAAGGCGGTTTGCCGGTCACCGCCGAGGGGGCACTGCCGGGAGTGTCCCCGGAGGGGGGTGTCGGGGGCAGGGGGGAGCAGGGGGGAGATGCCCGTCGGAGAGCTTTCCTTCTCGGTCCCACGGGGGGGTGGCCGGAGGGAAGCATCCACTGGAGAAACCAGGAACCCTAGGGACACGGGCAAGTGTTTGCCCGGGTGACCACCCCGCAAATCCCCGGCGGTGCTGCTCCCACGGGGGAGGCCCGGGGCCGCTCCCGCCCGGCCCCGGTGTGCCCCCCCGGCCCCGGGCCAGAAACCAAAGGAAGGAGGGGGAGCGCTGCGGGTGGGGAAGTGCCGTGGGGGCTCTCGGGGGCCTCCCGCTCCGGGAAACATACAACAGAGACTTCCTTGGGGCGGGGGGGGTGGGGGGGGTGAGTGTCCACCCCCCGCTGCGGGGCTGGGGGGCAGTTCCCGAGGGAATTCGATGGGATTTAGCCTCCGGGGCCCACCGGGCAGTTTTCAGAAGCTCCCTGGTGTCTGAGGCGCGCTGCGGGCCCGTCCCCGCCTGCTCCCGTGGGGGCACCGCGGGCCGGGCGGGGGGCACCGGCCGCGCCACCGGCCGCGCCACCCGGGGATCTGCAGCCAAGCGGTGCGAAAAGGCGGCGGCGGCGGCAACGCCGCGAGGAGCGCGCGGAAGTTGCGCCGCCCGGCCCTGCGGGTCCGCGGCTGCGGCCGGGGCTCGCTCGGGCACGGCGCGTCCCTCCGCGGCGGCGTTCGGTACGCGGCCGCTGAAACCTCCGCGGGGCTTAACCTTCCGCTCGGAGCCGTGAGCAGCCGTGTCACCCCGCAGCCTTCCTCTCCGGGGTGTCACCTCTCACCGCGCCGGGAACCCGCGCAACTGCACTAGCACCCGCGGTACAGTTTTCTTGAGAGACACCACTTCTGTTCCAGGGACTTTTATTGAATTACGTTTTACTAGTCTTAAAACATTAAGCGTTATGTACTTAAAAGATACAGAGCATAGGTATTACATCCACAGAAAGTATTTTAGTCAGTGAATGTTCAATGTAGCAGGTAGAGATGAACTTAGCACGTCTTCCAGACTGAACTGGGAACAGACTCTTCAGCCATAAAATGCACTTAACAGTCTATTTAATAGTGGCGAGGTCCTTGAAAATGCAATATCCATGCTAATCTTGCCTTTTTCTAAATCAGAAATGAAAAATAGGTCAGCAAGGTAGAACCTTCCCCTTCCATTTAAAATGTGACATTTAGTCTATTTAAATAACTAAGTAAACTTTATTAATTCAGGATTTGGTAAGCAAGCTGAGAAAGTAGGCACTTCGCGACTTTATTAAGACAGGAAAATGTGAGAGGTAGCGTCCTTGAACTCCAGGTTCAAGAAAATCCCCGTTTCCTTGAGCTTCAGCAAAATGGGAAAACCCGGGACACGGGAAAACCGCTCAACCTCTCCCTCTCCTGAAACTCTCCCTGCTCCGCGGGGGGCCGGGAGCACCTCCCCGGCGCGGAGGTAGGAGCCTTCCCGGCGGGGAGTCCCCGGGCCGGGCTGGGGGAGTCCCGCAGTCCCCCAGCGGCCACCCCCCCAGCACTGCCTGCCCACAGAATGGCGGGAATTGGAGGAAACAACCCAAACCCTCCAGCCTTTCTAATAATTAAGAAAAAAAAAATCAACATTCCTGCAGGCTCTAGCAGTGGCTTCAACCGCGGTCCCCGCTGCTCGTGCTAGGGAAACGAGGATGCCAAAGAAGCGCGGCCACCGCAGCCCGTCAGCGCAGGGCTCTCACCGCCCGGCTGCCCGCACCCACCGCCTCTCCCAGCCTGACAAACGTGCCCCTACATTCCGGGCGATTTTATAGCGTGGGAAGCCCGGGGAAAGGTCGGACTGGGAATCGGCAACTGCAAACGTCTGCGGAGTTTGTTTCCCCGCTCGCTCCTGCACCACGGCTCCGCTCAGAAACTAAATCCTAGAGGAGTTGGAAAGGAACTTTTTATAGCCGCAGCCCCTTCCAGGGCTCCCGCCTGCCTTAGGAAAGACTTTCTCGTTATTCTGACCGCATTTCACTCCAAATTTACGGAATACCCGGGAGATATTTGCCGTACCCCCGTCAGCCCTGAGAGCCGGGGTGGAGCAGCCGAGGCAGCAGCCCGGCTGAAGCCTCCCGAGGACCAAGGGCTCCGAGAAGCCCTTTAGCTGCTCAATATCGGTTTCTTTTTACTACCGAGAACCAAACCCAAGCCCTGCTAGTCTACTACCCCGCGGCATCAATGTGTCCTTAATGCCTTTTCCAGTCATTGATCTGGTCAAAGTCACCGCAGAAATACTAGTGACAGAGACTCAATGCCGGGCGACGTGACCAATGCAAGTATTTAGAAAGCATTCAATAAAAAAACCTTTCCCGGGGAGTGAATGATTTCACCTTGCAACAAAGAGGGCTCAGCTAATTGAAATAACGCACTTGAATGTGCAGCTGTGTGCTCCTGCTCACCCATACCGGCTCCAGGACCAAATGATCAATAACCTGCAAGGTAAAACCTAAAAACTCTTTTTTTTCTTTTTTCTTGCAGTAGGAGCCCACAGAGGCAACACTCACAGGCTTGGTTCCTTGGCCTCACGGTTTGGGAGAGGGCTTTAGGGAATTCCGGGCATGGAAAATCCTGAAGGGAAGACTAGAAGGAAAGGAGAGAGGGGCTGGGAGAGGAGAAATTGAAATAGGAACCTGCCCTGGTGATTCTCCCCAGGCTTAGGATGGGAATTCACTTTGCATGGCGTTTTCAGTGTCATATACCACGCTAAAGCCACAGTAGGGTTCGGGCAGCATAACTCTTCCCGTCTTCTAACCTACCTCGTAGCTGGAAGATTTTTAGGACTATGCTTTTTTCACAGATTTGTCATCTCCAGGCAACCCTTAGGATCTTACTAATATCCTAAAATGGAAGCATTTTCCTTAGCAGCAATATGACTGATAGAGTCTAACAAACTTAGGTAAGATATGTAAAATTTGATAAACATAATCCGCCATTTTCAATAGGATTATGGCTCCAAACACCTTGACAGGCCAGCAGACCAGAATGATTTTTCTGTCTACCTGTGTTAGCCCACAAACTTCCAGTCTCTTCATACCATCCTGCCCTAGGTAACACAAGTGGCAGTTGCCCAGAATGCTGAGATTATGGCAGGTTTAAGAGGGACCAGGATGTCTGAGTCATTGCAGTCAAATGAAAAGACGTTGGGATAGTGGAAATGAGTATTTTATATGTGGTTGCACTGGAAGAACTTCCAAGGAAGAAAAGCCATGGCTGGTGGTATGCAGTACTGTGTGTTGCCTAGTGTTTATATACTTTAGGAACAACTCGGCGCATTGTCCTGGTTTCAGCTGGGATGGAGTTAATTTTCTTCTTAGCAGCTGGTGCAGTGCTGTGTTGTGGATTTGGTGTGAGAACAATGTTGATAGCACACTGATGGTTTTAGTTGTTGCTGGGTAAAGTTTATACTAAATTAAGGACTTTTTGGTTTCTTGGGTCCAGCCAGCAAGAGGGCTGGAGTGGCACGGGAAACTGGGAGGGGACACAGCCAGGACAGCTGGCCCAGACTAGCCAAAGGGGTATTCCATACCGTATGACATCACGCTGAGTATATAAACTCTGGGGGAAGGAGGAGGAAGGGGGGAACATTTGGCATTATAGCGTTTGTCTTGTGAGTAACCGTTAGGCGTGATGGAGCCCGGCTTTCCTGGGGATGGCTGAACACCTGCCTGCCCATGGGAAGCGGTGAATGAATTCTTTGCTTTGTTTGCATGTGGGGCTTTTGCTTTACCTATTAAATTATTCTTATCTCAACCTCTGAGTTTTACATTCCTTTCCAATTCTCCTCCCCATCCCCCCATGGGTGAGGGGGAATGAGTAAGTGGCTGCGTGGTGCTTGGTTGCCGGCCGGGGTTAAACCATGACATGCATCTAAAAAAAAGAAATCTATTAAGAAATTTGTTTTCCTATCATCTTTGGTTACTTTAATGTTTATATTATAAGCAATCAGATACTTTTTGACCGTACTTCATTTTGTAGCAGTTGTGTTTGGACTGCAGTCCAAGGACAGCACTGCTGGCGGCTCATCTGGAAGGTCTGGCCACGAAAACCTCAGTACGTGGTGTCAGTTTTAACAATAATCAGTTTTCTACTCAAATTTGTATCCCCACCTCAGTTACACAACTAGAAGAAAAACGGACCAATCTAAGAAAAAACAGACTGTACTTTTAAATATCGGTAAGGGTTGTGCAACGATGATGTAGGATCGTGTATGTTATGCTATGTACTTTGTCAAGCCCTCCAAGAGGATCAAAGAGGGTAAAACTGAGGGGCTGTGAGAGGCCTGTGGTGTGTACAATTGCCGGTTCCAAGGTGCTGTCTCCCCGCGGCTGAGGAGCTGCCTCCCAGCCCCCACACGCACAGGCCCTCCAGCTGCTCCCCAAACACACACTTAAGAGCCGTCGCCTGAAGGCAAAGCCAGGCTTCACGGCAGGGCTTTTCACCGGTAATACCGGCTACTACACTCCCCCGCTCCCCCAGTCGCCGCAGCGGCGCGGTGAGCGCTCCCGGTGCCGTGGCGGGACGCGTGAGCAGCGCAGCCAGGGTGCGGGCGCGTCCACTTGTGCCAGCCCCGGCCTCCGCGGCGGGCAGGCGGCCCGGCGCCGGCCAGGCCCGTACGCCGCCGCGACTCCTGAGGTAAAACTGCTGGTGGGGCCGCGATCCCCACCTTCCCGAGTCCCCCGAGGCGACACGCGTCCGGCTCCCAGCCCCGGCCGGCCCCACGGTTTCTGGCGCAGCCGCCAGGCGCGGGCAGCGGCGGCGCAGGCGCGGAGCCCCTGACGCACGCGCGCTGCGGCGCCTGCCTTGGCGGGGCGGCGCGGCGGGGGCCGGAAGGCGCGGGGAGGCGGGAGCCCAGTAAGGAGCGGCGGGAAGGGCCGCGGTGGGGAGGGCCGGTCCCTCAGGGCTCGGCGGGTCGCCGCCCTCCCGCCGCGGTGCCCTGGGTGTGGCGGGGGGGTCTCGCCGGTGTCGGTGCGCTGGAGGGGGGAGCGCGGGTGCCCTGCGGCCGTTCGCCGGGCGGCGGCGGGGCTGAGGGGCGGCGGGTGAGGGCACCCGGCCGGGATAGCGCGGGCCCGGCGCGGGGCCTCTGCCCGGTCGCCTCTCCCTGAGGAGGCTGCGCATGGAGGGCGGGTGGATGAGGGAATCTGAGAAACAAATACGCCTCCTGACTCGGAAGAGGGGAACAGGAGGCTTTATGGAACGGGTGTTACTTCAGCAGATGAAATTATTTCGCTTAGCTTTTGTGTTTTTGAGGGAGGAAAGGGTGCTGTTGAGCTGCGTGCTGACATCTCAAAAACCCAACAAGTTATATGCTTCTACGTCTGAGTTCTGAAACTTCCTTTTGGCCAGCAGCGGGTGGTTCGTAATGCTGCTGTTTATCTCAGTCTTCGTAGCAGGCATCGTGGAAGGACAGTGGGTTTTCGGAGCTGTGGTTTTCACCTTACGCTTCTACAGGCAGCATCTCACTTGAGAGACCCTCTGGTGTTGCTCTTCCAGAGGCAGAAAGTAAAAAGTCTGAGACTGACCAAACCAGCTTTATCATCTCCTGAGAAGCCTTTATTTGTATAACGTTGTTACCCGTGGGATAGCAAAAATTAGATCAGCGCTTTAGAATCTAATAAAAGCATGGCTTTTGTTTCAGGAGGTAGGGAATAATTATTAAAGATGAAAAAGAAGTAGGAAAGAACATTTTAAGAACCACTTTTGAGAGGAGAGAAAGAAGAAACTCAATACCCCAGAAAACGCCAGTGAGTCCAGATGTAGGGAATGGCAGGAGTAACTGAGAGGCACAGAGATGGAGGAGTGTGTAGGTGAGACTGGCATTACGTAGGAATTATGAAGGTATAACAAATTAATAATTGTTCTAACTGGAGATAGAAAGGAAGGGCAGATGTATTTTATAGAAGAGGAAGGCCAGGCTTGACTTGATTTTTTGGAAGTCATGTAGCCTCTGGTCTTACTTGACCCAAGTTTAGAAAGGATGAGAATTCACTTAAGGTAAAATGATCTACAGAGTTGACCTCAGTATCTCTTATTTAGATAAAAGTGCCTGTCCTGTGCTTTAGACACAGGTGTAGCACTGAAAGCATGCAAATGTCAGTGTTCACGTTTCTACCTATAGATGGTGATCTACTGCTGTCATAGATTTGTATTGTTAAAGTAACTTTTTTTATTTCCCCTTGGTGGTGGTGTTGGGTCATACCTTTCTGTGAATAGTGAATAAGTATGGATTTAGTTTGAACAGGATAACCGAAATGTGTCTTAGATGTTGCTTGTCTGTCACTAAAACAGCAGTTCAGTACTGCTGCTGTGTGGGATTTTTTTTTTTTTTTTTTTGCTTTTTTGTTGGCAGTGGCAAGTAGATTAAACTCACTTAAATCAGACGATGCGCCTCCTGCAAGGAAACTCTTGGGTAGTTGTATCCAGGCTCATCCACTTTTCTGTAACGTATCTGTTGCTGACTGCGGAGGGAATGGTGCTACTGCTGCTAATCTGGCAGAAGTACAGCCTTTGGATTTACTGCTGTCTCTCCCTGTCGACACTGGAGTAGTTTCTTCTTCAGGTTTTTTTTTTTTTAAACTCGGACTAAAATATTTTTGACTTGGGGTCAAAGTTTGCGTATTTTATAGTTAGTGGGGTGGGTTTTTTTGCATAGAGCAACATTATATTAACTTTTCTGTTTCTTGATTTCTGAGTTTGATGCATGTGGCCTTTAATTTGACAGATCTAGCAATGTTTCTTGTTGTTACTGGATCCTTAGTGTGGTCTGGTAAGCTTGGTGGGAGACCAGTCCTCCTTCCTCTTTGGGTAGAAGGATGGAGGAGACTACTAGGTTCCATCTGGTGTCCTCTGGGGAGAAGTTGCTGGTGGATAGTATGCTTGTGCTTAGGAAGGGAGAGGTAGAATTTCAAGACCCTTTTTGAGTATTGGGGAGATTGAAGTGGGATTCAGAGCAGGGATTTTTGATCATTAATGCCAGATATTTGCATTCCTGTGTTGGTATGCATTTAATTTTTTGATTATGTACTGGCTCATGACTGGATTCCTGTGGAATTAGTTAGAACATAGGATACAGAGTTCATGATGGGCTCAGTGCTTTTATAATGGCTATAGGAAAGCACATGATACCTGGTCCAGAATAACACCTGCCAGGACATAGTTAACTTTTAAATCACTTTTTAATATGTCTAAACCAAGAACAAGCCTATACAAGATCGGCACTTTGCATAATTTGGCCATGGTGTTCTTAATCGAGAAAATAAGTGGCATTAACTTAATACTGGGACACTTACTTTTTAAAATGCTGTGCTTGTTAACAGTTTTTTTTTCCTAGCGAGTTATTAATCTAGGAATTTTTATAGTCTTCTTTGAAGAGGTTTTTCTTGTTCAGTGGCAAATAGAAGTTTGTGACCTACTTAACATACATGGTTGGCATGAGTATTTGGACTACCATTACAGTCTTCTCTGCTGGTCTCTTGTGGGATCTTCTCTTGTCACTTACAGGTCAAACATGCTACATGTTTGCATAACAAGTTGTGTGGAGCTGATTAAGGTGATGCTGAAGTATGTACAGCGTAGTGTTCATCTGGTATTGTAATTCTCTTAGGTGGTTTGAAATCTTTTACCCTTCTTGCTGTTGTTTTGAGGCATTTTGTCAGATGCCTTTTCATCTTCTAGCTCAGAAGTGGGGAGAAATCGCTTCCGGGCAGCTTTTGGACTCATGGTTAGAAATCCTTCAGTACTGAAAACCCCTCCCGGTTGTGGCGTGCTTCCAGATGCAAGGCAGTAACAGAATGCTTCTGGGTGGGGTGAAAACTGGGACTATCAGTAGTACCGCTAAATACCTAAGGAACAAAAAGATGGATGGTATTGCAGCAATGTTTATGGTGTTTTTTCAGGTACCTTTTGGCTTGTTACAGAGACCAGCTATGGAGAAGTGGAGCTTAATGACGATTACTGTTTTACTGGCACTTACTGTACGCTGGACTGTATCGCTTGGTTCTTATTCAGGTAATACGTGTTCACGGTCTGTAAAACCACCACATGAAGGTGAATTATGGAGCCTGTGGTAAATTAGGATAAACTTACATGTAAAATCATAAATAGGAAGCAATGTGTTATTTCAAGTGTTGTCGTATTTTAGTGCCTCTCTATTTCCCTGAGATTCATATAATGTCTTGGTCTTATTTTTCTGAAGTGTGCAATGATTAATATCACAACTGCTTGGAACAAAATGCTGGGAAAAAGCCCCACCACAACATGTTTAGGGTTTTTTTTTTGTGTGTGTGTGTGAGAGATATGGTCAGTAATATTTTTGGAGGAGCCAAAGAACAGCAGGCTTTTCACCCCTATGCCTTTGTTTCAGTAGCTGCAGAATATTATTGTGGTCCTATTGTACGTTTATTTAATCTTGTTAAGTTCTGTAATAGATACAGCATTAATTTGTATTTAGATAAACCTGTACTAGTAGTAATGAAGACAGCGTAAAGATGGTGTCGAGTGAGTGATTACACTGCCTTGTAGCTATACTTAAGATTGTTTACAGCATGCACTAGAGCTATATTCTTTTAATAGATGTTTTTCTCCTCCCCATCTCATAATGCTTGCAAAGAGCCAGCAAGTTTTTTTCCAGACCTCTCAATGCCATTCCTGCGCTTAGCATAAGCTTGCACAAAGCTTGCTCTCTGCAAACTTAAAAAAAAGAAGAAAAGAACCATTACTTTCCCCATCAGCTAAAAGAATCACAAGCTCAGTCAAATTCAGCTCTGGTTTTCTGTTAAGGCATTTGGGAGCCTCATCCCCCGAGTAGCTGGAGCTGTTCAGTAGATGTTAATGATTTTTAAACTGGTAACTCCTGGGTTTCATTTACTTGAAGGAATTTGGTTGAAGATAAGCTGCATGCATACCTTCTCGCACAGTTTTATTTTGAGTTTGTTTTCCGAAAATGCTGTTATGAGAGATCTGTTCTGTAGGTAATTGGGGCCTTCTTTTACCCATCTGTAGGCAGAAAAACACCCTGTCTTTTGCCACACAGTACTAAATTTCTGTTGCACTGCAAGTATTTACAATTACATGCTAACTAGATTTTTTTAAAGTTGAATTAATTTGAAACCAATCAAGATTCTGAAAGAGTGTCTTGAAATAATGCCTGAACTAAAATAACTATTTTTTAAAATCTTGTTTCCTGAACAATGATTGTAGTTTAGGAATAGGAAATGCTGAGTCTGATCCAATCCAGCAAATTCTTAAAGCACATGCTTAACTTTGAGATTTGGCTGGCTGAGAAAAAGGCAACCCTGAATGTTTGAAAGAGCTGCCAAATGCATAAGTACACTGGATTATTATTATTTTTTTAAGTCTTTGACTTCCTTCAAATGTAACAAACCTCTAGTGACAGGAGCGAGAAAAATAATTGGGCAGGGTAACGTTTAAACTGATGATGTGGTCCTGTTGTTTTGCTTTCACCGCTGCTCAGTGTGATAAAAGTTGAGCAAAGGATTAGAAGTAGTTACCGTTCTCTGAAGGAGGCTCTGGTAGAAATGCTGATTCGGCATACTCTGAAATCACGCGTGGCATGGATGGGCAGAAGCAGGGTGGTTAATTCTGCCCTCATTTACTGTATAGTCTTGGACAGCTGCTGTTGCTTGCCATCTAGCATGCTTTTGGATCTGCCTCTGGAATTAGGGTCACTATGGTGAGAAAGCAGGTAGCTAGCTATACCTGGTTTTAAAAGGTTCCTGTTTGCAATGACCTTAGATTAGCTGGTCTTGGAGAATTATTGAGGAAAAATATGGCTTCATAGATTAATGCATTATTTTTTTACTATATTGCCAAACTCCTGCTAAATGACCAGTAGCGAAACACCTGTGTTGAAAGGTGGCTTCAGGCCCTTAAAAACGCTTGTTTCCAGGTAAAAAAAAACAAAAAAACAACGAAATAAGACCACTCTAAAGTATTTGTGACCCTTTTGAAATATTTTATTTTATGTTTATTAATTCTGAATTCTCTTTGGCTGTATACTTGATGCTTGCTGTAGATGGAAACTAAACATGCGTTTGCGAACTAACCACTGTGCTATCAGTCTCTGTATTTGGCTTTTCGTAATCGAACATTTGGATTAAGATCTCTTTTGATCATTCTGAAGCCAATTAATTTCTCTTCCCTCTGTTTTTTTTTTAATTTTTTGAGAGGGAGAGAAGCTGAAATAAAAAATGTGTGTATATACACACAAAAGTGCACACATATACACACACTCTAAAATTTGGGTAACACCTACTTTTGTATTTCGGTAATCCTGTGACAGGTTCTCTGTTCCCCTAGATTTATAGCTACAGAGTGGGCACTGATAAAACTCCTATTCTCCAGTGACCTCACTCGCTTGGGAAACTTCTAGTTGAATGTGTCATGTAGTGGAGGTAATCCACTTGCTCTACTACCCAGGAATAAATTAGCAGATATTCCCAGGTAGCAAAGAGAACATGCTAAATAGTACATATCTGAGCTTGTGTGACTGACTCCCACAAACATAGATCATGTGAAAAAAATCTAGATGGCTTTCCTATATTTTAAAGAATCTCTTAAATCTCTGTCTGGCTAGTGTCAATATTTTACTGGAAGTACTATCAGTCCGGTTTCTGTTCTCAATAAGCAGAGGTTAATAGAAGTAGATAAACTCTCTGATAAAGATGCTTGACGTACTGCCATTACCAGAGTTAGGCTTACATTGAAGGAATTGTTTAAGAGTGAAGTGTTTGCGTTGATACAGCTTTTTTTTCTGTGGAAAAAAAAAAAAAAAATATCTTTGTTTCCTGCGAGACTTACGTATATGTGTATGAAAAGTGTCCTTTAACATAATTCACTTTGCAGAACTGCTACATAATAATCACTCAGTTGAAAAATGTGCGAGAGAGAATTCCTGTAAACCAAGAGGAGCAGTTATTATTTAGAAGGCTTTGTAGATTATAAGAAAAAATTCTTCTTGACCTATTCTGTGTACTGAGTGGCCTGATTTAGTAAATGGCTCATCTTAACTCTTTATTATGAATCATGGGGAAAGGGACAGATGCAGCATTTTTGCTGGTATTGTGCAGTGGGGACCAGAGGAAAGAGAGAGAAACTGGGGGACTTGCAGCAGATCCTAGTTCCAAGTAAATTTAAAAATAAGGCTGGCTGTTACTTTTAATAGCAAGGTACCATGACATGGCTGAAACACAAGTGAGAACACTGTCAATTATTATATAGGAAGGAAGTAGCATAGTTCACACAAAATCAGTATGAGATGTCCATTATGTACACTTTCTTATTTCAGAGAAAGTGCCACATTTTTCATCTACACTTGGAAATGATACTTTTTTTTTTTGTCAGACAAGGAAGCAGTTCTTCACAGTGGAGTATCTTGATAAATGCTTATTGCAGAAATATCCAGAAAATGAAAGGAACGCCTGACTTTTTTTTTTTTCCTTTCGCCTGCCTGTTAGACTGCATAGCAGATGAGGTCTCTATTATTCTCAAATATCATAGAGGAATGGAGAATAAAATTAGTAATGTATTAATATGCAAATACATATCTGGAGGAACAATAATCTGCATAAACCAAATAAATTCCTAAATACTCTGTCATCTCTCTTTAGGTGCAGGAAAACCACCTATGTATGGAGACTATGAAGCTCAGAGACACTGGCAAGAAATTACTTACAATTTACCCATCAGACAGTGGTATGTAGTGCTATTGTAGTCCAGGTTATAAAGGGGTAAATGTAATGAAACCTTGGTGTGTATCTTTAAGTTTAAGATCTCTGCAACATTTTCTGTTCTCTGAACTATTCTAAAACCTCTTTTAGTAGTAATATATTATCACCCTGTTCTTAGACTGAGGTACCATTTTCTTCACAAAAATAATCATATAAAAGCTAAAATTTGGAACTTTGACTTGCTAGCTATGAGCTTCTATAACAAAATATCCTGACTGGTAGGTCTCTCTGTGAAGCTCCAGCTTTGTTTTGATTTGACTGGAAAGATCAAGAAGCACTTTTTTTGCAGGCTTACATGAGATCATACAGAAGCATGTTCTCCCGGTTTAGAAAAAAAATAAATATCTGTTCAGCTTCCTGAGTTCCAGTTCTCTAATTCACAAGAAGATTCATGATTATCAGCACTGAAAGAAAACAAAACCAGAGCTAAAAGGCAGGGGCATTCCGGTGAATGCAGAGAGTTGAATTCTTGTGCTGGAGGCACTGGTTGTTTTTCACACCTGTGTTCTTAATACAGATTTTAAAATGTGGGTGCCTGGAATCTAGATGTAAGGATAGCGAACTTGATTTCTACGTATTGGTTAAAACAGTAGGAAAATGATTCCACATATTTATTTTTACATTATTCCTAATATTCCATAGAACAGTGAAAATTATTTAGTCCGTATATATGCTGCAACACAAATTGGCATACACTGGAACTCCAGGTCATCTTCCAAGGGGGGATAGTTGTTTGTCTGGTGTAATTTTTTTTTTTTCTCTGCTGTTGGGGAAGAGATCGATATGACAGAATACAATATTAATTCAATAGTAGTTCTGTAAATGTATGTGGGGCCAATTCTGGAAGTATGGCACTCAGTGGAGCTTTGCAGGTGACTCTATATTATGACTTCAGATCATCCTGTTGTGTCTATATTATCATTTCTCTTTGATGTTTTTCTGGGATATCCAAACCCCTCATTGTGCTTGAGTTGGAATAGCGGAGAGCTGACATAGTAATAGAGTTGGTAGCTTTGATCCACTCCGCTATGTGGAACTGTATGTACTTAAAATTAAGAGTTCTAGCAGTCGCTATTTCTAGGCATTCTCAGGGGCCTGATGAAACTATATTGCAGGCTGGGTTTAGCTTATGGGCTGCCAGTTGGGCATCTCAGTCTTGTTGTATTTGCTCTTTGTTTTATTTATATCAGAAGTTTTTTGGTTGGGTCTGCTTTGGGAATTGAATCTCTAATACAGCAAAGTCATATTTGGTCTTGGGTGTTAGGAAAAGATGATCTTGGCTGACATGCGAGGGTTTATGTGCTAGAATACTGAACTGTCTTACCCCTCCTATGTTACAGAAATACACAGGGTGAAAAGGTGTTACACGCTGGTATGTGTAAAAAGCGTTCAGATTTGAAGTTGAAATTTTGATCGCTTCTAGTGCTGTTATTTGTTTAGTATTTAGAAAAGCTGTCTATACAGCAAGCATGTGTTTTTCTGTAGATTAGCCTAGGTAAATACAGAGAGCAGCTCTTTCATGAGGATATAGTCTTACAGGATCTCTTCATCTTTTCACAGACTCAATTATCATGTTTATTGTTAAACAGGTATGTGTAGGTAATATAGCTGCATGTTCCGTGCTTATTTTCTTTGATCCGAACCAAAGATTTATTTTAAAAAAATAAATGCCGCAGTAAAGTACAATATGGTTTGTAGTTAGTTTCCAGAGGCTAGAATTTAAATATTTCTTGTTTATATTTTTCTTTAGAATTTTGATGTTATTTATTAAAAACTACTTTAAGAGCATGTTTTCTTGTACTGCTAACTAGAACTGTGAAGGCTTTTTTTGCTAAATATTACTGGGTATAGGGATTGTTTTTTCTGTTGAAGCTACGAGTTTATGGAAAATAAAAGTTAAAAAAAAAAAAAAGAAAACTGGAAAGTTTGCTACTGAGTTGCAGACTGTTACAATCTGCATGAGGAATCTAAAGTACCTTGGCATGAAAATCTTGAATTGTAGGATAAGAAGCAGAGATGCAACTCAAATATGATTTATCATTAGTTCATAAGATACTTCAGGCAGCTCATAAAGAATTCAAGAAATATCATTTACTATAATAAATGTCAAAAATTGGCTGCATTTGAAGAGAGAAACTGGAAAAGCCAAGAGCGTGCCCCTTGGCGGTTAAGTAGGCTGGTCAGTCTGTTTCACTGTACGATACAAAGGGTCTGATGCCTTATTTTTGTAATTCCTCCTTGGGTAAAACCATCTGCTTCTTGTTTGGAAGAGGTGACTTAATTTTAACCGCTGCCAGTCTTCCGTAGCAATATGGACATGCTGTAATTACAAACAGGAAAATCCTTTTCCTTTCTGTCACATGGTCCACCTGAGTTTTGAGGTTGAACTAAGGTAAAGTGGTTGTGGCTGACATACCCGATTGAGGTTCGTGACCTTGCGTTGGTTAGTCAGGTGGTGGTGTTACTCTAACTTGGTGTTGCCTTCTAAGGAATTTTTTAGTCACGACTCCTACGTTCGTGCTGAAAGAACTGCCTAGGTGCACCTGCTGTGGCTTAGTTTTCTTCCAGACCTATGCTGCTTTTTGTTTGTGTAGTATCTTTATGCCACCCTTTTGCACTTCTGTTCAGTTGCTTTCCAGCAGTATAACTTCAGCAGATGTTTTTTTCAGAGTTTTCATATTAAGGTCTGTTAAGCAGAAGCAGTTCACACATATGTAACATATGCTACGTTATGGTCTAAAAGTAGCAGATAAAGTTTAACTCTTCAGAAGTCCTTGTCACATATTAAATATACTGTCCAAGTCCAGGCAAAAAAAGGAATCTAGGATTGATATAAGGAACAATCGTTAGTGAATTCCATTTATCTTGAAATTTCTGTTTAACTGCATTGGTTTTATTTTCTTTTTGGCAAATTGACTGCTGTCTTCTGGCATAATTGACATACCTGAAAAATGTTTATGTGGTAGGTCCTCACCTCCGTCTACAAACCAAACCTGCAAGTCTAGAGCCGCAGTAGATGTGCGCAGTAATTTTTGTGTAGGCTTTATATTAGTCTCTGGATTTTTGTTAAACTGTTCACATCAAGGATTTTCCTTCTCCAGGTAAGCAGGCTTTAGCAGCTTTTTTAAAATCTGGTTTGCAGACCCAAGTGAGTGTACTCTGAACCACTTTTGCTTTTGTTTTGTTGCTTCGTTTTTTTTGTGTGGAGTAAAGTAAAGCAGATATAGAATCTCTCTCTCTCAATAGATCAGCAAATATAGAGTATATATATATATAAAGTAAAATAAAGAAGTTGCTAACTTCTGTATTGGAATTGGAATATGTTAAAAAAATATTTGATTTGATATTCAACCTTTTCCTTGGGCTGAAACAAAGCTAGAAAAATGTAGATCCTTCTCTAAATTTTTTTTTTTTTTAGGTACTTCAATACAAGTGATAATGACCTACTGTACTGGGGCCTTGATTATCCACCTCTTACTGCCTATCACAGCTTCGTGTGTGCTTACGTGTAAGTTCATTATTTTAAACAAATTCTGTGAAGAACACAAAACACCAAATTTACTTCCCCTCTCTTTTTTTCTTTCTTTCTCTCCTGAGGAGAGAAACTAGCTAAAAACTTATCAATCTGGGCAGCTGATGAAACGGAAAGTATTGTTTGCTATTTTAAAGCTAGGGAAATAGATTTTATGTGTATCCCTATGGCTTAAAACTAACACTGCTGTTTTTCTGCCTTGTAATTATTGCAAGGGGGGCTGAAGGGTTACATTCTTCTTTTTGCCAGGTCTGTAAATTTCAGCAGATGCGACTTAGCTATTTCACTTTCCATGTGAGCCACTGTTGGAGCAGTGATGCACAGAGAAAAGTGCTGTAGAAATTGGGTGCATTGCATGGGAAAGCTGTCATGTTTTGAGAGCCCAAGTGACATTTGATGACTGGATATCATGTAAATAGAATTCTGTTATTGGAATACTTTTTCCACGAGGGCTTTACTGCTGTTGGAATGAGACTTATGGAATAAGAATGTAGGTTAAAGTGCAGAGGCACAGTTATGTGGGGCGTCTATGTGAACTGTAAATGGTTTATATTTAATACTTAAGTATGAAAGTTATTTACAATTGTTTTTTTTAAAAGTCAGTGGAACTAGGCTGAAGGTGGTTATCTTGTCCTAATAAATACTGTATTGCGCTTTTAGTTTTTTCCAAGATTATTTTTTTTTAATTGTGAAATAGTAGCTAAAGTCTACAGTGTAAACTGATCTAGTGGTGAGGGAAATCTTTCATTGATCAGTATTGCTCTTTGAAATATTTCCTCCCATTCATCTTAATTCTTGGAATATGCTCCTGTGCATGTCATCTTTATTGCTGAAAGGAGTGTAAAGGGAAATGAGAACTGTCTACATTTTGATGTGTCTGTACTTTGTTTTACAGTGCAAAGTTAATAAATCCTGATTGGATTGCTCTGCACACATCTCGGGGGTATGAGAGTCAGCCACATAAGTTATTTATGCGTACAACAGGTAGGAAAATTATATTTCCTTAGGATGATCGTACAGATTTGTCTCACTAATTTAACATGTTTAATATCATGCAGCTTTTCTGTCTTCACCAGTTTATTCTCAGTTTTTTGACTTGGTTGGCTTTGCAGGTCCATTTATGAACAAAACTTCCATGTTCTTTTCTCTTCTGCCGTCATTTGTGAAGCTGATAAATGTAAAATATACAAACAAGCTTTCAACCCAACTCAAAATGAAAGCTACTTTTTTTTGTGGTATAGACCCATTTTCTTAATTTTGAAAATAGTGTTGTTTTCCCTTCCATTCTGATAAATACACTTTTCATTTTCACCTTAGCTTGGGTTTTGCTGTAAAATTATTTTGCATGTAGACTGGCACTCACTGATTTGAGTCTCTTGAGGTCTCAGAGATCTTTATTATGAGCTATATACATTATCTGAAAGGGATATTTGATACTTTTAAAAGATGTCACTTCTCTTTCAAACGACCACCACTTTCTAGAGAGAAGCTTCTGTTAAAAAAAAAAAAGTATTTTACCCCTTTCTTTCATCTTGAATTTTTTTCCTTTAGTCACTCTTCTGACCATTTGATTATTTTGAACTGCCTTTCCAAAGAAAATGATAAAACAAATGCAGAAAAATATATGTAGATAACTTAATTCAGTAGCTGTATCAGTAGGACAGCAGTGTGGCGAGTGAGCTCTTGTTCTTTAAGCAATGGCAGATGCCATGTTATCCTGTTACTGTTTTATTTTAAATCTGTCTTTTGCTTTGCGTAAGGCTAGTTCCACAAAATCCTTTCTGATTGCAACAGCAGAATTCGTTGTTCATCAATAGCTTTTCTGTGTATCACAAACCTCTCAGTCTGGTCTCTAGTAATTGATTGAATTGAAAAAAAAATAAAAATCACTAGAACTTAATTACCCTTGAAATGGTCTTTATTAATTTTGAAATCAACTCACTTGACAAACCACTGATGGATCTTGGAGAACTGATAAACACTTTTAAACAACGGCCATTAGAAGAATGCATTAGAATAATACAGAACAGTCAATGTCAGCTGTTGGTATTACACCTTTATTTTAAGTGTCAGTGTATTTGTTTTGCTAACACCTTGGGTATATTTGTTTAATTGTGGCTTGAGCTTGCAAACCAATTCATTGCTGCATAACTGAAACCTTTAAACATTTTCTTCCAAATCCAGTGACTAAAAAGAGGCAAAGTATACTTTCCCTCTTGGAATAATTGCACATTTTCTGAAACTGGTTTATAGAAATAATCTGAGGTTTTTCAGGCTCTTAACACCTGAGAAGAACTCACCTTGTGGTTTAAGCATGAGCAGGAGTTGACATAATTCTAGGCAGGTGAACCTGCCGGTTCTGTTTTCTTGTCGGCCCTCTTACATATATTTTCTGTAGGCAGATGATCAAAGCCAAATAACTTTTTTAGTCTGTTTGTCCAGCTCACTAGTAATTCACACAGATATGTTGGAGATTGTTATAATCTAGAGCTTGTTAATTGTGTCTCCAGACTGTTCCATCAAACAACTTGACTGGATCTAGTCCTAGTTGATTTCTTTTGAGAATTAAGAATGCCTTCTCTTATTTTGGCATGTGAGGAACTAGAGTGTGCTCCCTTATTGACTGAGGCTGTGCCAGAAGCCAAAACAGCTGAACACATGGAAGCAGCAGCTTTTGGACATCAGAAATGAAAGCGTTAGAAACATTAACAAGATCAAATTCTGTAGTCCTATTTCTTTTTGTCCTTTGAAGTGGAACTACCCAGTTTATTCTAATGAAGGCCTTTCTGATATTTTAATGTTTGTTTGCCTGTATTTTTTTCCTTTTCTTTCCCAAAACAATTGAAAAAATTAGCACACAGCGTAAGACAATAGAAAAGCATATTCAGCTGAAACTATAGTCACTTGACTTTTGAACTTCAGTTGAACTGAATGACTAAAGTGAAGTTTCCAGTGGGGGTACAGATGCAAACCCCACATTCAAAAGGTAGGCAACTAGTCTCACTCCAACACGGTGTAGTTATTACTGTCTGAGGTTGGGTTTTTTTTTTCTTTCCCCCCACCAAATATAACCAAGATGTGCAGCATTAAGAAGTTAAAACTGTAAGCAAAACCAAAGATTCACAATCCAGATGAACATACACAACTTAAATAGCATTTAGATGAGGTATGTGGGAGGATTCTAACATAGTTAATCTTTATTTTTCAGTGTTTGTTGCTGATTTGCTGGTTTATATTCCTGCAGTTATTTTATATTGTTTTTCCTTGAAAGAAACATCTACTAAAAAGAAGGCAAGTATCTGGTGTGTGTGTGTAAATTAAAAGCCAAAGAAAACATACTGTTAAAACAGGGTAGAAATGTAACAGTATGAGAGTTAAGTAATGTATAGAACATTGTGATGGCTTCAATTGATGTAAAACTGATGACAATCAGTATAACTTATATTAAAGGCTTTTCAGTTGAAAAGATTTTAAAAAGCCATTAATTCATCTCACAGCAATTATTTTAATGCTTTCAATAACAATAACAAGGTGCTCTGAAATTTAGTAGCCATGAACTCCTGAATTATATTTATTTCTGAATTTATTACTTGGGTAGTAAAAGCAAGATTTGTGCTGTGACATGGGGGAAAGTAGAAACTGCTTTGTCTTGCACAGTTCTTGTGGTAGAACCAATACATTTTGGAATAATAAGTCTTCTGATTTTTGGAGTGGTTCCAAGTTTTAAGATGGGTGTGGGTGATCTTTGAGCTGGTTAGCAAAGGGCAGCCTGTCCTCTATTCAGTATTTTCTTATTTATGGAAAATTTTTATCCTTTTTTATTTCTCAAAATATTACTGACAGAAGATCACTTGTAGAGAATAAGATCCCTACATACAGGGTGCACCATGGAGGGGCAAATTTTTGTACTGGAGTAGTAGTATGAGTTCCTTAGTCTAATATCTAACTTGGAAATAAGTATTTTCCCTCTCTCTTTTTTAATTTATCCTTCTTTCTAGGTTTCCAGTGCTCTCTGCATACTGCTTTATCCAGGGCTCATTCTTATTGACCATGGACACTTCCAGTATCCTTGTAATGCAGTGAAGTGAATTTCTGTTTTCAAAGTAACATTGTTCTTTAGCACATGTCTTTAGTGGGGCAGAAGGTTACTTTTGTATACAAAGTCATCTGAGGGCTTCTGCCTACCCCAAAGCGGACATATTAAAGAAAACTGTATGTCTGAAATATATTGTAGATAAATAGTTGATCGTGGGACAAATCAATCCAAACACGAGTAGCATCCTTCCTGTGCCTCAAGCTCATATTTCCGTCAGTCACTTTATTGCAGAAAACGTCAGTGGTTCTATGACAATGAACAGAATGATGGCTTGTGCTCCTGTGATTTGTGTTTGGAGAGAGAATCGCCTTAGATCTTGAGATGGCAGAGAAGTGTGTCAAGTGTAGTTGTGTAAAACGTTCAGTCCTATAAAATGTGCCATTCTGTCTTGCCTTTACAATTACTTGAGACTGGGTGCACTTCACTCGGTGTCTAACCATTGAAAAGCTAGGCATCTCATACGAGTTAGGCTGTAAGAGCTAACTGGTCAATACTGGTGGCAGATGCCTTCACAGGTGGGTCTTTTAAATAAGATTTCTGGTTTTATACTTGTTTTGCACATCCACAAGCAAATACTGTTAGTTGACTACTCCAGGCTGTGCTGCTCAGGGCCGTCAAGCCAGAGGGACACAATCCTGGAGTTGTGATAAATGTAGATGTTTAAACGTTCCAAGGAGATACTGAATCTCAGCATCTACTACTAAATCAAGTTTTGAAAATCAAGTAGTTTACTTATTTGTGGTTTCCTTCTGAGAGAGTGCATAGTCAACTTGGAAGATAATATATTTTAGAAAGCAGATTTTAAAGGGAAAAAAATCATAATGCTATTGAATATTTGAGTTACAGTTCAGGAATTCTGAAATTCTATTTTTGGCCTAACTCTTTGAAGATGTAGATCATCTGGAGATGTTCCTTGCAAGAATGGGGATGGGAATTAACGCAGTTCTTAGGAGAGAGAAGCTGGTGGTCAGCAGACGGCACAAGGTTTCCATTTTCTAATACGTATATGACATACAAAGAGGAAGGCAGTAATCTGTTCTGTTTATCCTGTGTTGGATAGGGCAAGAAGTAACAGCCCTAAGTTACCATAGGGAATATTCAGGTTTTTAAAAATACAAATAATGTAAAATAAATAAAATACAGAAGAATCTTTTGAATCTTAATTACAGTGAAATGCTGGAATAGACTGTCGGTGGATGTTGTGGAATCTGTAGTGTCGAGGTCTTTAGGAAAAGGTTCAGCAAACCTCACGTCACAGGTGACGTATGTGTGGCAGATGCTGTGTTAAAGCAGACGGATGCACTGCAGAGTCTCCTGTGGTCTGTTGCAGCCCCGTGACTCTTAACGTGAGTAACTTCACTATCTGTGACCAGCTCCCAAGAAGTCGATAGATTTACTTAACCTTAACTGCTGCTGCATGGCTCTGCAAGATCAGAGCCTTTTGGTGTAACAATGTGTTGATGTGAAATTGATGAGAACTCAAATATAGTTAAGTTTTATTTTGAGTGGGGAAATTTGACTGAGCTGAAAACAACGTAGACAATCTGAATGTGTTGTTACAGCTATTTATATTGCCAAAGAAAGAACAAAATATTGTGAAATTTCTGACAATACAAGTAGGTCTCTACTGGTTTCTCTCCTTGTGTAAAAATAATGGTAAAAGACAAAGCTAATATTTGTTGCAGTTTAACAGTAAGTGTAGTGTAGTCTCTTCAAAATCTGCTGAGACTGGGAACCTGTTCTCAAAGTCTTAGGGAAGTAACATTGCTTTTAGTAACAATTATTCATTGTTTGTACAGTATTAGCAGCTACGGGAGCTGGTCATGGATGAGGGTGCACTGTGAGTATAATATAATCACAAAAACCTCAGGAGTCCTTGACCTAAATTATATATTATTTAAATACTGATGTATTTGAATATTCAGCACCTATCTTTTGGGAGCTGGGAGGAGAGACTCTTGGCAGCTTTATCCTACCAAGAAAAAAAGTGTTTATCCTGATGCATCTTACAGAGTACTGTCACTATCCCCAAAAGCTTGCTTAATATGTGCACACATTGTTTGTCTTTGTATTTTCCTGTGCAAGCTTTGAATCAAGCCTTGGAAATGTAGAAAATACACTTAAAATAGAAGTAAAGTTATTTCTGTCTGTCAACAACATAGTCACAACTGGCAATGTGTTTTTGAAACACACTTGGAAAAATTTATTTTGCATGCTATTTTACACTTGTCCCTCAGGGCATTCATTACCGATTTGCAGTAATAAGATGTGTGTCCTTGTCCTTGACATAAAAAACCATATACAACTCAGTGAGCCTTGGCTTTGCCTTGTGGGGTGTACTTTACTTGTCTTATGACTGGGACCTTTTGGCGTCAGTGGCGTTTTGCTTGGCCTTAAATTATAAGCAAATGGAACTTTACCATTCTCTGCCCTTTTTTTGCTATTTACTTGGAAAGTGCTTCAAGAAGGGCCTGAAAGGAAAGGGGTAAGTGACTTCAAACCATTTTATCTTTCTCAATAATACACCCAGGCAGGCTGGCATTGAGAATGTGATTCTCCTTATTCGCATGTGGGGATTTCTGAGTTAATTTCTAGTGGAAGATACTTACCTTGTTGTAATGTATTTCTGTCCTGCAAAATAAATAATTCTTGTTGAGACCTACATTAAGTATTTCCAGTGAACAAAGAGCAAAATCTGTTAAGGTGTCCTTTCCTAGCACTTTTCATTCTGTTAGCTAAATTAAATATGGACTGCGCTGGGCAAGCAGGTTAGATGCCCAGCAGTAGCTCTGTGGTTCTTGTGAAGTTATTCTCACTAATTTGGGGATGATGAACTTTGTCTGTGGTACTGGTAGCTCTTTTTGTTTAGATTTTTTTTACCTTCAGTGCTGTATCCCTTCTAAAAAAAGGTTTATGCTGTAAACTAAGAACTGGCTTTTGTTATCAGCAGCTGATTTCGTCTTCTCTCATGTACGCTTTTTCTCTTGATTGCAGGTTAGTTTTGGTAACTAAGATAGCAGGGACAGTGGTGGTGTCCTTTGCTCTCTGCTGGCTCCCGTTCTGTACTGACATGGAACAAATCATGCAAGTACTCAGAAGACTGTTTCCCATTGACCGAGGCTTGTTTGAGGCATGCATGTTTTCTTCTCCCCCACCCCACTGTAAATGTTCTGTATTCTTAGATCCCTTGAGAAACCTTCATCGTGACCTTTAGGGATTTCATGTGGGAGACACACCACAGAACTAGTAATTTGAGATGGCTTCTTCAGCAGTCATTTCTTGCCAGTTATTTAATCCAGTATTTAACCCCAGCTCAGCTGGCATCTTCCAGGATATTATATGAGTAGACAACACTTATCCCATCATCAAACCCATACCTCAATCCATACATTTTTCCATTGAAATAGATTCCATATTAATTGACAGTGTCAGAAGATGTAACCTTAAAAGCTAACAGCTTCAGTCTCCGTCTTTGGGTTCTGCTCAGCTTTTTTCAACAGGAGGCGTTATTTTTTACATAGTTTTTTAAATAATGTTTTGGGTGCAGCCTAGAACTTCCTTTTTGACCTACCTTGTGTTTTCAGTGCAAGTTTCCACAATATTTTCCAAAAGTTTTAGGCCAGTTCTGCTTTTAGTTTTCCTCAGAGTATGCATGTTTGTGTGCTGCAAGGTGTGCAGTACTGCAGCCTAAATCCAGAAGAGCAATTACTCATTTAGCTTTTAAAAGCAGATTCTCACCTTTAACCAATAAAATGAAGCTTTGAATTTCCAGGTTTTGATGTCACAGGGATTTGAGCAAATGCTTATGTCGTTTGATTAATCTTCAGTTTTCTTTTAATCTTCTTTAGATATAAATAACATTACAACTGGCAGTTTCTTCTTCAAAAGTTTTAATGCTGTTGTACCAAAGGCAGCATTTTATTTAGTTAGTGGTATGGGAGTGTTCTCAGTGTATCTCTGCTAGTATATTTAAAAAAAAAAAAAAAACAACCAAAAAACAAAACCACAAAAAACCCACAACAAAAAACCAAACCTGAACAACCCCTCCACAAAAGACCCCCTACATGCCCCCCCCTCCAAAAAACCCAATGACCCTTAGGAATTATCTGGAATTTATAAAAAAATAGTTTTGGTTACCACGCTTTTTATTCAGTACTAAGTTTAAAAATAAAATTTGTAAATGACAATAACCAATGAGTCTGAAAGAGCTTAAGGATTTTAGTCTAATATTAGCCCAAATATTTTCTGAGTTGATCAGGGGAGTGACTTGCTGGATGCTAATCTAGATAAAATGAGAAATTGTCCATGTAAGCAATGCACAGTAAATTTATACTGGGCTGTGTGTAACAGGTTCTTTGAATTGGTTCCCATTTACAGCAACAGTAACAAATGCTGATGGTTGTAAAATTGTATTGGCTCTTCAGTAGGCGTCCTGTGTGTTTGCTGGTGCTGCCAAACCCTCTGTTCACTTGTAATCCTCAGCAGATTTGAAGTGCATATTCTGTATTGCTGGTGAGCATATGAGGAAGATGGCTCAGTGGTTGGTGCTAGTAGCTTTCTTGCTGTTATGTCTACACAGCTGTGATTCAAGCAGCTGTTTAGGGATGAGTTTCATGAGCATGATAGCTGTAGTTACAAATTTAATTTTGAAAGTGATCCTAGCACAACTGCTAATGTCTTTAGACTTCTTGATTTATTAGAGGTTAACTCTGTCATTGCTAGCAAGCAGTAAGCACAGCTAAATACATTCAGGTATGTAATGAAATGTGACAGTATACCGAATGTCTTCACATGCGAAAAAAGATTCATATATGCCAGTGTTCAGTCAGGGACAGACAGTTTCAGAGCTCTATTTTCACAAAATGTATGATCCCATGAGTTCAGAAGTAGTCTCTTGTGCTGAAGAACTATTTCTCAGTTATTTCAGAACATGTCTTGATTGAGTCTCTTGAAACTTTCAATTTTTGAAGATCAGAATAAACTACGTCTAAGAATATGATGTGTATCTGCAAGCGTCTTTTCGCAGTATCACAGTAAAACCCCAACAATCCCCCACCTCCCAAGCCCTGTTGTCATCACAAACAAGTTTAAATGAATATAATTCTCACCGATTACTGGTTGCGTTTTTTTCTTTTTTTTATTTCCCTCCTTCAGGATAAAGTAGCCAATCTTTGGTGCAGTCTGAGTGTCCTTATAAAGATAAAGAATATAGTATCACCTCAAACTCAACTAAAACTCAGGTAAGACATAACTGAAGTGTTTAAGTAGTGTTTTATCCACATTTTTTATAAAATGAGTAAGTTTTGTCAAAATTACTAATTTTAAAATGTTTGTGTTTAAAATCTTGAAAAAATGTTTTTTTCCCTATACTGTACTTTTCTCCCAAGTGACAAGGATTTCCCCAAGTACTGTGGGCAGTATTTACAACTGAAAAATTTCCTGCTTGTTCATACAATGATTAAGCTACTTTGGTGGATATTGAGTTAAAACTTGCATGCCTTCCTTTTCAAAGAATTACCTCTTTTAGTGCTCTTAGAAGTCGGAGTTCACAGTTCTGTTTTTTGACTAAGTGAAGAATTCTAAGTCTAGGTCCCGAGAGTCTGAAATGTTAATGGAAATGCTTTATTCCTTTTTCAAGAGCGCTTATGTCAGCACTTATGAAGACAGTTTGGTGCTTTTCTCTTGTGATTGAGTCTCCTTGAGTGATTTTGAACTTCTGAAAATTACAGTTGAATTCCCTAACTAACTTAGTTTTCAAAAGTGATTATATGATAACGTGGAAGTAGTTACTTGTGTATTAAAACTCTTTTTCTTACAAAATTCTTTAGTTTTGCTGTAACATTCCTGAGCCTGCTTCCTACTTGTATAAAACTAACCGTCCAGCCTTCTCTCCGAGGATTTAAATTTGCTTTGGTAAGTGTGTTTTTAATTGCTCCTTGGTTTATATCCACTGCTGAGCAGCGGTGTGCAACCAACAGTTCTACTTACAGTTGTTGGGATGTGCAGAAGCATGCGTACCATTAAATGCGTTCTGTTTCTGCTGAAGATACTGGTTCTGCTACCACATGTCTGGGAGGTCTGACCTGTCTTTTATATCCAGACTTTTTTTTCTTTAGCCTCAGTTTTCTTTATTTAATGCTGTATTTTTATTATCTTCCTCTGAAGAGTCTTCAGAGGATTCTGTACACATTAAAGCATCGCATAGAGTTGGCATTTCTCCTCTTTCTGTTTAGCTTCCAAAGTGCTAGTTTTTTCTTACTGCATTGGCTGCAAAATTCAATAAAAAAAGTCCCAAGATGGACATTATAAGCTCGTTAGCAGTTTGAAGAGGAAAGGACAGAATTTTCCCAAGTGCTTTGCCTTTTCTTAGTCGTATTGTATCATTGAATTTGAGCACCTTAACATGACTTACATGTAAAAATCAGTTGACATGGAGCTGGTCCTAAGATTTCAAGAGTTTGCAAGATAACTTATGTTTTTAATTTTGTGAGAGTAACGTTTGAGAGTTTATCACAACATTGCCTAAAACTAATGTTTAGCTTTTCTAATAATTGGTTTGTGTTTTAAAGTGTGGTTTTTATTTGGTGGAGAAAAAAGACAGCTTGTTTATTTTTGGTGTATTGGCTGCTCATGATGATGAGCAAAATTTAGTGTCGAAAAGGTGGGTAGGCCTTGCCATGGCTGAACTTTGCCAGTGCTTATGTATGTGAATCTTTTGTCTCCTTGGTGGGAATGCTCTTGCCAGTAAAGCTAAGCAAGCGTGAGGGCTCTTTACATGAAGTGTTTTCTGAATAATTCTGCATAAACTTTCAAACAATGTATTTTTTAGTATGTATAGGTGGTTACAGAAGCAGCTCTGTGTGTACTTGTAAATTGCACTGGAGTAAATGTAGCAGTTAATTAGAAAAACCAGATCATTTAGCTCATACATTCATGTGAAGTCTGTGCCAGCAAAGAAACTAAAACAGTGCTTTGCATTGCAGTCACATAGACTAATATATCTCTGATTTCCTTTTCTAAGGTTAGTTGTGCATTGTCGTTTTTCCTGTTCTCCTTTCAAGTACATGAAAAATCTATTCTTCTAGTGTCAGTGTAAGTAAATTATTTTTCTGTGGATATATTTTGATATTTTTATTGCGTGCTGCTTTCTCACTTACAAATATATCTGATTTTTAAAATTCTATGCATTTCCTTTTCTGAATAACTTGTAAATGAGAGTGTAGAAGTACAGCTGTACTCTCCTGCTTCACTCATCTCTCTGGGCCAGTGTTGTGCCTGCGTTTCCTGGAGCAGGATGTGGCCCAGCACCCAGCTGTGTGCCCAGGGGTCAGCTGGCTGCGGCATTGGTTCAGGCGATGCTGCCGGACGGGTACTTAGCTGCCCAGCAAGGCTGGAGTGCAGTTGCAAGTTGAACAGGGTGATTTCATGCCTCGCTAACGGCGATGGTAAAGGGCCCTCTCTCCCTTTGTCATTAAGGTGTGTTTTTCCCATCCCCTGCCCCAGAGGAGGTGAGGGCAGCAGGGACGGTCCGCAGCTTTGCTCTTCTGCTGGATGTCCTGCAAGTAATGTTCGAGAAAGGAAGATTTGGAGAGGTGACCTCCTTAACTAGGGAACCCCCGTTAGCTCTGCAGGCGGTTCCCTAGAAGCTCCAGTGCATGCACGTGCTCCTCAAAGCCAACCAGAAGCCTTGTGCAGAGCAGGCACTAACCTGGTGGTGCGCACTGTAAGGGTGCTGCTGAGTGACTGCTGCAGCCCCTGCAGGGCAGGGTGCCAGCACCCTGGGGTTCGGGGGGGGGGGGTGGTGTCAGTGGGGCAGGGTGCCCCAGGAGAGGAGGCAGCATTTTGGGCACTGCCTGTTCCTGGATTTTCTAAGCCTGTGCCAGCAGTGCTCTGCCCTGCTCCTGAGGAGTGGGAGTGCAGCGTCCATGCGGGAGGTTGATGATGAAATGCTGTCACTTCATGTTGGAATATCTGCGTCTCCTCTCTTCATTCTAGACCAGTCTGCTTAATCATAAATGAAATCCCGTTTATGGCTACGTGGTTTTTACTTGTATCAACTTTCAGGTGAGTTGGACACTATTTTCTTCCTTTTAAGTTCTTAGAGGTAGAACTCGGAATGCACACTGACTTCTGCGGGTGATTCTGTTTAACAGTATGTTGCCCCTTCTGCTGAAGGACGGCCTGCTGCTGGCCTACGCTGTGACCACGCTGGCTTTCCTGGCAGCCTGCCTGACTTCCTTTTCCATATTGGAGAAAACTTCAGCAGAGGACCTGCAGCTGAAGCCATTTTCCCTTTCCCTGAAGGGATATGTTTCGTGGTTTAAGTCATTTCCCAAGATGGTCAGGAGTCTGGTAAGCGATTTTAATTCCTGTAACTCTTACTTGCAGCTTTTCATCGTATTGAAGTACTTGCATAAGCCAGTTTTATGTCTGTAACTGTGCAAAGAGCCCCAGTCAGGGAGAGCCGAGCTATGTCAGTGTAGAGGCGTTTGCTATCATTTTTTTCTGCGATGTCACTGATGTAGAGATTGAGGAACACAGAACATCCGGGTAATGAAAGTAACTGCTCACTTGTTTGAGGTGTTAAATCGCCATGAGCTAATGCCTCATTCCTTACCTTACAGTTTCTTCTTTCCGTAACCCTGATGGGTGTCCTGTCTGCAATGAGTGCTGCGGTGCCTCCTCCACATAGGTTACCGGATTTATTTCCTGTATCTGTGTCAGTTATTTCTTGCTTACACTTTTTATTATTTTTGGTATATTTTAACATTGTTATACTCTGGGACTCAAAGAACAGTAGAAGTCAAAAGAAAATCAGTTAATCCACCCATGAAGATCAAGGACCAAACTGTGAAAGGACAGAGTATTTCCAGTGAACGGTGTCTGGCATTGCAGGTAAACCTGTTTGTGACGTAATACAGTTCCTGTAACCTAATGAGAATCGGGACACAATACACATATTGAAACATAGAATAGTCAAAGACTGGTTTGAAGGAGAACTATTTTGAAGAGCACTTGGAAGTGTGATTTGGTGTTTTCTTCAGAAGCGTAATACTTTGTTACCATTTGTAAACTTGAAATACCTAATAAAGGACCAAATTTTGAATTCATGCTAAAATACCCCAGCCATATTGGCAGAACAGCAAACTGTTTTGTTTGCATTGAGTTTGTGTGTCTCCCAGCATAAAATGCATGAGCAGGTGAAGCAGTGCAGGTTAAGTAGAAACTCTTGACTGGTGGCTCTTAAGTGGTGTTGCTGAAGTGCTTTATGGTGTCAGCAGTCCTGCGTAGTCACCGTCCTCTGTCATTTTGTGTAATGCACTGCAGTCCATCCAGGCCGCTGCACAAGGCCACACGTTGGTGCTCGGTGCTCCCCGGGTGCTGTGGTCTAAACAGGGCACTTGGTCCTCCAGCTCATGGTGATTGGTGCGGATGATACAGGGCTGGAAGGAGCTGCTGATGTGCCAGGAGGCTGCGCTGCTGTTTGGTGGGGCCTGGGCAGGCTGGAGGGCTGGCGCAGAGGGACCTCATGAAGTTCAACCAAGGCAAGTGTTGGGTCCTGTGCCTGGGGAGGGACAGCCCCACACACCAGCACGGGCTGGGGCTGAGCTGCTGGGGGGCAGCTCTGTGGAGAGGGAGCGGGGAGTGCTGGTGGGCGGCAAGGTGCCCATGGGCCAGCAGTGTGCCCTGGGGGGCATGAGGAGGAGTGTGGCCAGCAGGTCGAGGGAGGGGATCCTCACCCTCTGCTCCGCCCTGGGGAGGCCACACCTGGAGTGCTGGGCTCCCTGGTTCCCGAGGGACAGGGAACTGCCGGAGAGGGCCCAGCGGGGGCTGCAGAGAGGATGAGGGGGCTGGAGCATCTCCCTGGGGAGGAAGGGCTGAGGGAGCTGGGGCTGTTCAGCCTGGAGAGGAGACAGCTGAGGGGGGATCTTACCAGTGCCTACAAACACCTTCAGGGCGAGTGCCAAGAGGGCCAGGCTCTCTTCAGTGGTGCCCAGCGACAGGGCAAGGGGCAGCGGGCACAAACTGCAGCGCAGGGAGTTCCTTCTGCATAGGAGGGAAATTCTGTGCTGTGATGGCGATGAGCGCTGGACGGGCCGCCCAGGGAGGCTGCAGGGTCTCCTCTGCAGGCATCTGCACCCGCCTGGATGTGGCTCTGTGCAGCCCGCTCTAGGGGACGCTGCTTTAGCAGGGGTTGGACTAGGTGGTCTCCAGAGGTGCCTGCCGCCCCTGACCGTTCTGGGATTGTGTGTCTGTCAGGGAGAGCGCTCAGCCTTGTGGCAGCGTCCCTGGCTGGAGACCTGCGCGCTCAGCCACAGGGTGGGCCCCGTTCTGTGGCACATCAGGATGGCAGAGCCGTAGGGGCTTCAGTTCACTCACAGGCTTCTGGTTGTCTTGCGTTACATTCTTTCCCCCAATAGCGATACTTCCAGAATGCTGCAGAGTAGCCGAGGTTAGCACTGGGCGTGGAAGTGGAGGCTGTAATGTTTGGGAAGGCTCGTGTGTGTGCAGCGGGTTGCAGATGTCATCCTTCGCTGTGGGTCAGCAGCGACGGGTTGGTCTGAACACTGTCACAGTCTTGTGACCCTCAACAACTGCTTCTAACAGGAGTGCAAAGCCAAAAGCCCTTGGTTCTGCTGGAATGGAAGCTGAGGTGCTGCAGTGCAGTACAGAAGCAGGTACTGGGCGCGCTCAGGAAAACAACCCCTGCCCCACAATAAACCCCACCCCCCACTGCAGGGTGGTTTGGAGGTGTAAACTGAACTAAACTGCAGTTTCTCCTTCTGTGCAGAACGGCCTCTGGTGCTGGTAGTTCAGAGAATACAAATTGATTGATTGAATAAATCTATACATAACAAAGCAGGTAGTAAGAAAAATCATAAAGCAATTCCTGGTAGTATAGTTTAATTAGGCGTCTGTCGATCCTTTTTCTTTCTTCTGTCCTGATGCTATATATAAATATATATTTTAAAAAAAGCCAACCCATCCTCGTTTAAAGGCTTCTCCCCTGACCTCGCTGCGCTCTGTCACATACCAAGCTGTCACTGACATTAGCACGTTCTGGGCTGTCTCCACAGCATCGGTTGTGAGTGTGTGAATCAGCTGTTCTGGGAACTTCCAACTGTGTCAGTTATGAATCCCGTCAGTGAAGTGTCTGCAAGTGAAGTGTCTATTTATTCAGCTTTTCCAGCTTTATTTGTTGTGGAAAAAGTAACCCCAGCCAACACTACCCATGGCAGCTAGGACTAAATATAAAAAAGGTGCTTTTGAGCAATAATTGTAGTGCTGTCAGGGCGAGTACAGTTCAGCAATTTACCCTACGCTGTAACAGTTCACTATAAAGCAACAAAACTTAAATATTTTTCCAAGTATTTAGAATTTTTCTGAGGGTGTAACTGTAATGGTGGCATGCAAGAGCTCTGCCCACAGCACGGCCTTTCTGCTTGGAAGCGTAGGCCGAGTGGTGTTGATGTGTATCAGGCCACCTAAATAGGAATCTTTGTCTCCAGAGGCTGCAAAAGCTGAACCCCGCAGCGGGAGAGCCCGCGAGCGCTGGGGCTGGCCCGGGAACGGCCGCTTCCAACCAAATGGCCTGTGAAACAGCAGAGGAAGATGGAGGGAAGCAGAACGACTTTAGGTTCTAATTAGCCTGGTCTCGTGCTCATCAGAGATCCTGGTGCCATCCTTCCCCCCCATAGAAAAACATTAGTTTTGAGTGTATCTCTTTTCTTTGTCCTTGAGATGGCCTCGAGGGGTGATAAAGTGAGAGTCATCCGATCCACCTTGTGTGGAACTGGAAATGGTTCTTAGTGGAGCCAGCTGCTTCTGAAAGGCAAAAGCCTGGTACAGCAAGAGGTCAAAGAAACAGTAACTGCTTAAATAGCCAAGGCGTGTAGGAGGGGTATTTGCAGCAGAATCTTAGTGTATAACTTATTTCCCTAAAAAATGACTAAATACCAAATTTAATGATGATTAATAATTGCCATGGTGTAAGTTACTGCTGTAACTCATTATGCATCATCACCTTTACTGTTATTTCCTGTAAAAGATTTATTTTGTTCTTCTAAGACTACACCGAACAGCTTGCTTTAGCACAGTTCGTTTACAGACTCTTTTCAGATCAATAATTATTTAATTTCCAGCTACAGGGGTTACAATCAGGTTATATAAACTATTGCTGGTTCAGGTGAACCTTCCATTATCGTACAAGGCAACTGCCTGGTGAATCTTACACATACAACAAAAACCAACAGCACAGAAAGCTGAAAGGAAGAAGCTATAGAAATAAGAGAGTAACCAATTCCCTTCAGATAATTACTACCCCTTTGTTCCCCAAGCAGACCGCACAGGCATTGAAGTAGGAAAACATTTTCATTAATTAAAAACTCTGAAAGCTTGAGCGTGTACATGCACATTTATCATTTTGATCCTTAGAATTTTAGTTGTTTGAGTAAATGGTACTTTGCAGTGGTAAAAAGGACACTCACGCATGTGCATTTACATTGAAATTTTTTTTTTAAAAAAATATGATTTGCCGTACTGCTTTCCTGCACCATGAGAGAGGTGGTACCTATGTCAGCGAGCTGTGGCGCAGGGTGTTCACTAGGTTGGGGTGGTGGTTTTGAGCGTAATCAAAAAAAGAGAAGAAACTGTTTTAGAACAGCTCTCCCCACACAGCATTAAATATCCAAACTAAACTAAAACATTGACCTAACAGGCAGGTGTTTCTGGAGCGGCGTGTTTTTAAGGCTGTGGGCTTAAGAGGCCTTGTGTCTTCAGAGGCAACACCTTTGTAGGTTACAAATACATCCCCGGCCGTGGCAGCCACAGCCAGGGAAGCTGGTATTTGTGAGCAACTTAATGCATTCAGTGCTCAGCCTAACTCCCTCCACACCGGAGCTTCCTTGAGGAGCTTTTGAGCCCAATCATCATTAGAAAAAAATTAATTTTTTAGGCAGGCTGTTGTAAAACTAGATGCATTAATTCCAGTCCTGTTTTGCTAGCTTTTTTGGGGTGTGTGTGATAAACTGATTAAAGGAGCCTGTGCACACACCTGCAGCGCACCCGAGCAGGAGGCGACCCTTCCCCGCTGGAGGCCCGGGAGCTGCAGCCCATCGTTTAACGTGGCTGCTTCTCACCCAGCTCTTAGAGGGAGGGTCACAATGGTTTGGGTTTTTCTGTTTGTTTGTTTTTAAAAACAAACATGGCAGCATAATTATCTATTTCCAGTAAGAACATACAGAAAATAACAGTTTATTTACCGTGCAGCATCAAACCTAAATCAGCATTTTGTACACAGCGCTTGCATAAAACAACCATGATGTATTATTTACATTGAGATTATCTGGTTATGCACATTGTTAAGTTTAAATAGATGCCAGAAATTTTATCTAGATGTGCACCTGCCTAGTGCAATGAGCAATCCCAAAGTGGTATTTGCTGGGGAGATAGGTTTACACGCATTTCTTCTCTCCTTTTAAGTACAGTCAAGCAGATGTAGAACTTCGGGTTGATGTGGAATGCATTTTTCACATAATGCCTGAATGACTAAAATAAATAGCAATTAGACAACAGCATCAACATTCATGTGATCTGCTCAGAACTGTATGTCTGTCCCATGTCCAGTACCAGCCTCAGTGTGTTAAAAAAACAGACCCACATGCATCCTCCAGGAATGCAGAGCAACAGATGGTCCCCCCTTGAACGGCAGTAATGTTTTCAGACGTTTTAAGGAAATGCATAGTTTTTATCTGTAGAAAAGGTTGAGAAAGCTAAATAATCTTTTAGCAATTCTATCACAACTATTTATTTTTTTAACAGTAAGAAAGGGCTTTACAGCATTGGTCACACCTGGGAAGGGACAGAGAGAACCAGAAAAAATAAATGTCTTATTTTCTGGGTTTTTTTGGACATAAGGTGCAAAACCAATATTCACTGACTAGACACTACTATCCATGGACCTAAACTAATAGTAGGGACATGAGTGCTCTCTGAGCTAACTTTGAATTGGAGCCTTGTAGTTGTCAGCATGAGTTTATATCAAGCTAATAAGCCAGTGTAAGACTTCAAGTGATTATTGTA
The DNA here is from genome assembly GCF_015220075.1 of Falco rusticolus. NCBI lineage: Eukaryota > Metazoa > Chordata > Aves > Falconiformes > Falconidae > Falco > Falco rusticolus. The sequence goes on along the minus strand of NC_051197.1, from coordinate 3,152,742 downwards.
CCATAGAAAGGTCACTGCATTCTGTAGGACTCAGAAATTACACTGAACGGAATAAACGAGGACGCTAGCTCCGCTCTCCTGCCCTCTTTTCCTTCCCTCAATTGCTCTGCCTTTGGCGGGCCGGAAGGAATAAAGAGTAGCAAGAATCTGGCATAAGTAGCTAGTAAGTATTAGGGTAACATTAGCTTGTGGACAAGTGGGGTTTTAGAGGGTGGTTTTTTTGCTCTTAGGTTACCTGTGATTACAAAATAAAATTTAACCTTCATTGAGAAGCAAAAGCTCAACCCTATGTTAATTCAATTAAGCACCTTGTAAAACCCGCAGATCTACTTTTTCCATATTCCTTGATTACAAGAACTGAATAAGTCTAAGCTGCCAAAGGAGAGATGCCCTCACACTATGCAGGGACTTGACACAATCTGCAGCTATGCTCATCTTTAGAGATGACCATGTCTCACAAGACTTCATGAAACCTGCGAGCAACCAGTTTTCTCATGCACAGGTAACAGACAAGGTCAGTCACTAACTGGGCTTGTCCTTACAACACTGATACAAAGACAAGCAGCCAAAGGAGGAAGAACTACAAAACCCCCTAAAACATGTCTTGATGCGTCTGCTAGTATATTGTTTTACGCTTTCTGTTCTGGTAATGCTAAGGAAGTTGATGTGGGGGATTGATCGGCAGCAGCCCCAGCCTGCCTAGGTGCACATGCAGGCGGAACGGGAGGGCGAGGTGGTCCCGGGGAAGCAGGTGGTTGGAAGCGGGCGGCTGCTGCTGCTGCTTCAACCAGACCATCTGCCCTGCAGCCTCCTGGCCTCTCTCAGAAAAGCAGCGCTGCTGGGAGGCCCTTGGCTGGCTGAGTTGTTCTGGCTGCCAACAGTGAGCCGAGGAGTCGACCTGCGCATGAATAACACCGTGACAAAGGGCACACGCAGCAGCTTTGTGGAAAAGCAAAGCCTGAGCCCAGGCAGCGAGGCAGCCGTGCAATCAATAGTGCAGCAGGGCTGCAGGCGGCCTCCTTGGCGATCTCCAGGGCAGTCCTGGCATTTAGGAGGGTGTGCTCTGAAGTACACAGCCCTGCCTGCTTTTGTTACACATACTACAGCCAAACTGCCACTCTTGAAAAAACCACTCGGTTAGGAACTGAGAATGTGAACAAGGAGCAATGCTATCAGACATTATAGAGTGGGACAGAGTTTTCTACAGATACAATATGTCATTTTGCTTAACAAACCAGTAACAAGAAATACCACATGCACAGTGACAACTGTTTTCCCACCAAGCTATTATGGTCGTCACTGCAGGCCTACACACTAGGTCACACTGCAAATGTTTTACAATCAAGTGCCTCGGTCCTCATGATTATACTACCTGTATGTGGCAGCTGGAGAAGGCACAGGGCAAACCAAGGGGCTGCTTACCTCAGTCAAGGAGCAACTTCAGGAATGCGGAGCTACTGGCAGTCTGAATGTATTCTGTAGAGGAGTAAAATCAGTTTTGATAAACAGAGCAACGGTGTTATTAAAGAATTCGTGAAAATCCCTGCACAAATGCAAGTTAAGTAAGTTACTAACAGAACCCCTTTTATCTCATTCAGTCACTGTGTCTCAACAGTAATTTAGGAGATTGTCTTAATTGTGCATGTATGCACATATGCTACATCATTACCAATGATGACAAAGCAGAACAAAACGTGTTACAAGTATTAGAAGCTGGTCCTTCTTTTTTGCGATTAACAATTAAAGAATAAATTAAAATCCATAAGGACCATATCAGCAATTCAGCAGAATCCAATCAAGGACGGCATGAGAGGAACAACCACCCCGGAGTCCTCTGAGGGGGTGGCAAAAAGAGCAGCAACCACACCTGAGCCCCGTATTCTGGGAGGGCTGGGCCAGGCCAGGGTGAAGGGCTGAGCAGATGGCTCTAAGAAGTAGAGGAAAAGTGTGCGAGGGTAGGAAGGAACTCAGGGCATGAGAGCACACAGGGAAAGGTCTGGAAGCAGGTGCATCCGAGTGCCAAGATTTCCAAATGGCTTTCTGCAGCAGGTGATCAGCTCTGGTCTCAGTACCCTGAGCATCTGCTGATGGTTCATACTGCGTTTTGATTCCACCACCACAAAAGGGTGAAGAGAGAATTCAGAATTATTTGCTTTATATTAAACATACTGAGACCAATAAACAGATATTTACAGTGGCTTATAGCCAAGATTACTCCTATGGAGAGAGGCATCAAAGCCACCACAGACGTGGGTGGTGGTGGGGCAGATTCTCCTCAGTTCTCATTTGGCACGCTGCGATCCCTTGGCTGTCACGCTCCAGGGATGCGATGTGATGTGCAGAAGACCTGCCTGCGGACCTGATGTGAGGTGCCAGTGACACTACCTGGAGCTGACTCAGACCAAGCCAGAAATCCTGTCCTAAACTAGGTCTCATAAGCTTACTCCATAAGAAAGGCATCCATCCAATTCAACCCTGCCTCAGGTACAACTTCTCAGCATTGTACGTAATAAACACCATTTGTTTACACACATCATCATCAAAAATAACAGGAAGAAAAAGGACAGGAATCTGTCCAGTCTTGTATGACAGGTAACAGAAAAAGACGGATTTAATTACAAGTTGCTTTATTTGTGCTAAATGCAACTTCCTAATTCAGTCTTCAGTCACTGATTGCCGCATTCGGACTACGCAGTACTTAAAGAACCCATACATGCCAAAGCAGCCGTGCCATGGTCTGCATTTCACTCCGAGAAGCTGCCTTAAAAAATGTGAGCTGCCCAGATACATATAAGACGTCATGAACTCAGCTTTCTTTCCCAACATATACCACAATAGCACCTTTTGACAAAAGCCGTATTTATAGTAATATTTATACAGATGGCATTAAAATTTAGATATTTAAGGAATCAAATTATATGATTTACTACTCATGTGCTCCAAGAACTTAGAATGCTTGTTGTAGCAGTTTAAGCTTTTTTGTGTGTGTGTATTTTTGAGCTGATGAAGATCATGGAGTCACATCATGGTTTGGGTTGGGAGGGACCTTTTACAGACCACCCAGTCCCACCCCCCACCACGGGCAGGGCCCCCTCCCCCCAGCCCAGGCTGCTCCCAGCCCCATCCAGCCTGGCCTTGAGCCCTGCCAGGGATGGGGCACCCACAGCTGCTCCGGGCAGCCTGGGCCAGCGCCTCGCCGCCCTCACAGTAAAGAATTTCTTCCTAATATCTCATCTAAATCTACCCCCTTTTAGTTTAAAACCATCACCCTTTGTCCTATCGCTGCAGGCCCTAGTAAAAAGCCCACCCCCATCATGTGAGATATTCTTACAAAAACCCCAGCAAAAGACACCCCTCCCCGCCCCCCGCAACGACCCTTGTCTCTCTCAGCATTTTTATATGCGGCACTCCGAAGTTAGTTAAACTATGCAAAAGCGAAAAGAACGTCAGTGAAACTTCTGTATGACAATCTGTTGTGACCAGAGCAGGTAGGAAAGGAAGGGCTCTGTGGCAGCAACCAGGAGGACCCTGTCTGGGCCTGCGGCACAAGTGCTAGCTGGCAGCGGGACCAGCTTGCTCTCTCAGCAGCTCCGTGCTCCAGGGCTGCGCAGGGGAAGGCAGCAGCCGGAGGGTCACCAGCAGCTCCCCCCGGTGCGGGTGGGTTGGCAGAAGCCTTGCTGCCCTTTGCCATGGTGTCTCCTGTCCCCAGCTCACAAAAGCATCAAAAGGGCAGAATCTTCCCAAGTTTTGTTCCCTCTCCTATTTCCACCACTATTCTTTCCCAAGTTTGACTGCTCTAAAACATTTACAGATCTAAAAAGCGGGAGAAAAAAAATGTTCACCTGTCAGGTGATATAAAACCAATCTTCTACTAAATGTGCCAGAATAATTTTTCTCCACCTCAACCACGGCTAAAACCTTCAGTCTATTCATTACTGTCTTTTTATAGTATTTTTATTTAATAAAACCTATTAAGACTACCATACAAATCTCTTTACTTATGCTTTTATCTTTTAACTGATCAATTTTTATATTGCTGACATCCCTTCTTCACCATTTGCTCATTTAAAAATTCATAGTATATGAGCTATGTCTCTGGAGAAAACGTCTATAAAATTTGTTACAGCTGGCAAATGTGTATGAGTCAGTGATAGCACATGACTAAATGCTTCACAGAAAATAAAATTTGTTTCTGTAGTAAGCAGAACTGTTTAAATGTTATTTATTTTTATGTTTCAAAGAAAATATATTGTGAAGTGCTGCATTGATTTAATACGCAACAATGTCTGTGTACACGCTGTACAAGGAAAATTTATGAAACCTTTGCACAACTCCTTTAATTGAATTTTCCAAATCTCTCACCACACACAAATAATCAATATCTTCTGCAGAGAAAACCAGTCAGAATTATTACAGTCTTTCTTTTCAATTTTGTTGTCATCAGCACATACAGAGTACCTGGATATTTGTAATGTCTGGATAGCAAGTTATTTACACCTCTTAAACATATAATTGCTACTAAGTGAGTCCAAACTAATGTTTCTTTTCTTTTTTATTTAAAATAATTATATTCATGGGAGAAAGCAGTATTTATTCTCATGTAGGAGTTGCTACATGTATTGCTGAAAGAACTACAATTCTTTTAAATTTTTCATTAAGCTTAATACTCTGAAGTCTAGATCCACTAGAATTAAAAATTAATAGCTATTGCATCTGTAAAAAGGTACATTGGAAAACAGAGTATAAACACAAGTGTGAGATTCATGAATAAATGTGGCCAACACCTAAATATAAAATGCAGGTTGACAGTTCTATATGTATATATGTCTGAGGCCTATAGTCATATGTCTCGTGCATTTCTGTATCTGCCACAAAAGTTAATAGCTTAATATTTCATCTACATAGCAGAGGATGTTGAATCATTGGAGAGGTTTGTAATCTGCCCCCTTCCTTCCATCCAAAAAGCTTATCATGCCGGTGACCTCAGACCCAGATACTTCTCAAATCTCAGGCTGTATTTTAAAATACACACTCTTAAGGTGCACATACCATCCAACAGACCCATAACCTGCTGGGACAGAGCACAGCATCTGGGGGTCAAACAGAAACCTGTCCGCCAGCTCCTGTACCTTTCAGTAGACAAGATTACTCACTTGTCCTAGGAAAATCGCGAGCATTGCCAATTTTGGGTACCAAGCTAAATGGTTTTCGTTACCTCTTCTAAACTGTAAAGGATTTGACACGGTTACAAACCAAAAAAAGACTGGCTTGCACAGAATGAGAGGAGATGTACAGTCAAGTCTAGCCCAAGCAACAACAGCTTTTAATCCAGGCAATACAGATGAGAATACAACACACTCCTCTACCTCACAATTAGTTTTGATTGTCCATGCAGGAGGGCAGAACGATTTCTCTGGGTCTCTGCATGGGTGTAATGAACATAACTTAGGAGTAAACAAACAAAGTGAGTTGCTCTAAACCATGTGTGCACACGCATGTTCAGCGCTGCAATAGTCTTAATTCAGTTTTGCTTAATGCAGTCCCATTTACAAGTGTTCACACTGAGGTTAACTTTTCCCCATGTCTAATGGTAAAAACGCCTTATGAGCAGAAATACAGGCAGATCTTCCACATGGAAGAGCAAATGAACAAGGCCAGACTCCCTTCAGCATCACATAAGCTTATGATGCCTTGAAGCTGTCTCACCAGTGACACAGACCCCAACACTCACAGGGCACGCTCATTCCCATCGGCTGCTTTCAGCTCCAAGGGATCTGCTGCCAGGTGGGAAGCGCGCAGTGTCTCTGCACAACCTCTCTCGACCCTCTGCCATTCACCCACCCCTTAAGGGCCCCAGTCATGCCAGCCACTGCGACTGCTCCGCTAGAGGAAATCCTGCAAAGTGGTACCAGAACAGCCCCTCCGCTCCACTTTTGGCCAAGAGAAGACTCTTGGCCTAAGGTTCCTCTGTCCTGTGGTAAAGGCAGGTATGTACTCCATGCTGCAGTGCATTACACACCTAGTCTGTGTATGCGTCAGCTCTGGCCTACGCAGCCTTGGGCATACAGGCTTCCCGGCACTAGGCTGACCGGACTTGAATGCCATTGAGTAGCAGGCACTAGAGCCAATTTTTGCACCTTCAAAAAATATCAATTCTTAAGTAAATTTGTCTTAGTTTCATAGCCTTTCTGATCAGGCCAGGAGGGCAACTTGCCTCTTGGTTGAATGAAGGACTTAAGTGAGAGTACTGATGACCACCGTGTCTCTTCCACACACTACACAGGGACATCGACTCAGAGCAGACATTTCCGATGTGTGGCAAACCTGCCCTTTAGTGTTAAGATAAGAACTGAAGGAAGCATATCTTTTGCAAATGCAAGCTCTAAATCTCCATCTAATAATAATCTACTTCAAAAAGAGTCCTTCAGCATCCTCTTTGTTGCTTTTAGAGATGATGTATACCACAAAAAGGCTGCTGGAGAGATCTTGTCAAACTTATGCTGGAAAGAAGCCTAGGATTTAATGGAAAGGACCTGGGTAGAACTAAGAAACTGTTGTTTGTGTCAGCATTAGCAACTTCTTCCGAACAGATTAAACACACAGAACTGAACCTCAGAAAAGCCTCCATCACAAATGCCTAGAAGTAGGGCTTGCACAAACAAGATCATATGGTTCATCCTTACAGAATCATAGAACTGTTCAGGTTGGAAGACCTTTAAGATCGCCGATTCCAACCATTCACCTTGGACTGCCAAGCCCACCACTAACCCGTGTCCCTAAGCACCACATCTATGGATCTTTTAAGTACCTCCAGGGATGGGGACTCCACCCCTTCCCTGGGCAGCCTGTTCCAGGGCTTGACCACCCTTTCTGTGAAGACATATTTCCTAATATCCAATCTAAACCTCCCCTGGTGCAACCTGAGGCTGTTGCTTCTCATCCCATCGCTTGTTACTTGGGAGGAGAGACCAACCCCACCTCGCTACAGCCTCCTTCCAGGCAGCTGTAGAGAGTGAGGAGGTCCCCTCTGAGCCTCCTGTTCTCCAGGCTAAACACCCCCAGCTCCCTCAGCCTCAGCTCATGTACCAGTTCTCAGAAAAGAGGCCTACAGCTCTGTTAGAGAAAAAGGCCTTTCCCAACATCTACATCCAACCCCTGCATCCATCTCATCACTTCCCTGAAAAGCAAGTATTTGCTGTAAGCAAAGACAATCATTATTTGCTCCATTTGCTCTCAAGGAATGGAAATTCTGGAAAGAAAGTCTGTTTTGGAATAAATTTACTTGTGTATTCATTTAGTTCACTTAATGAATTTCTGCTTAGCCAGTTCACAAGACATACTTTTCTCAGAAAAGTTATAATGACATTTTTTCCCTGCAAATGAATACAAAGTTTGGCTGAGAAAACCAATAGTTTTTTAGGTTAGGGTTTTTACAATCAGAAAAATACACAGATATATTCCTGAAAATACGCATCTGAAGCATGGTGTATTTCCCTTTTCTGCAGAAGATCCCCAAAAAGGAGGAGGAGGAAGGACAGGCAGGAGACAGACACCCAAGTATGTCTAAAGGTCAACAGATTTATTCTATTTTATTTGAGACTGATACAGAAATATATTGTAAACTTGATTTACCCTCACTCACAGCAACCCACCAGCAGTCCAGACCCGAGCTATTTGCTTGTACCCAAACACCCAATACAAAGTCCAAACCAACACTGATATGAATTGGGATAAACGGTGGAATATTCTGTCCTTACCATTTTATCTGTTTTGAGAAGGAACTCTGCTTATTAAGGAAGCCTCTGTATTTTGCAGTGTTTCTGAAATGGGATTTTATGTTTCACCATATATACACAGTCTTCAAAGAAAACTGGACTGGTGAGAGGGAACTCAGTATTACTTGGTCCCTAATCTCTCCAGTTTTGCTTTCATTAGTAGTTTCAAGTGGTGTTAAATGAAAATCCATCTAGTTAATCCTGATCTAGTGTCTTGGAAAGCCACTGCTGCTGTTGCAGAGTGCAAACTTCAGTCACTTGTATTATAAATGATACGAAAGTTAGGAATGTTTAGTACTGACCTTAGCAGGGGTGATCATATTTGCCCATGGGCTTGGCAGGATGAACACCACCACAGAAAAGAAAGGGTTTTTTACTTCATTACAAGATACAGTCTGAAAATGGTTTTCCTTAACACTGCAAGTATTTGATCCTCTATAACACTCTTGTTCTTTCTTACTTGGACAGCAGATGGAGTCATGGATATGATTTATGTCTGTGTTTCTCTTTTTGGTAAGCAAATTATTAGTATAATTTGTAACAACCAGCTTAAGTAGCTTTCCTGTTTAGAATGTTATCTTCACTCCTTGAAACTCTGAACCTGTTAAATTTTCCTTTACCATATGCGCATGACAACCTGCACAATTTATTCTCAACATGCATAAAGCATGTTTCGGACTTCAACATACCAACTAGATTTTGTCTCTTGGCAGCTGCTTTACAGTTTGCTTACATTCTATTCAAAAACATTTTGTTTACTATAAATGCTAGTCATGGACAAACAATGATGCCATTTTTTATGCTGGTCACGCAAAATGATATACTGAATTCTACATAATGCTGCCCATTGAGTAAGGAATGTTTTGTATTAAGTTGTTTTAAGTAGAGGTTGTTTATGTAAAGTAAATAAATTTCATGCCTCACCATGTGATGATAATGTGACATTCCATCTGTATCAAGCCACAGAACAGTCATAAGTTTTAAGTCTGAAGCATAACTAATTAAAAATAATTATGAAAAAACATATCCAAATCTAAAAGGCAAAGTAAAATATCTCCAAATGCTTTTATCACATACTTCTTCACCTCTCCTACTACTGTATTTTCAAGACTGCAAAATGGAATTTATTCTTTATTAAAGCAAAATTGACATTGAAACTTTATCAGAATTGGTCAACTTAAACTCATAATTCTATTTTCCATCCTACTTTCACAAAGTATCTCATTTCTCATCTAACAAGATGGATATATGTTTAGTGTTAGAGGCTAGTCTCTTGAGCAAAGGTTGGAACTACAAATGTGTATCCTGATGACCATTAAAAAGCAGAGCACAAAGGAAGCAATGACTGTTTAAATCTGCAATGGCCCATGGCACTCACCATTATTAGTGCCAGACAGGGGCTGTTATCATTTGAACAGAAGGACAGGGGGAGTTGTAAATCAGAAATAGCAGATTGCACAAATGAGCCAAATTCCTTAAAAAGTTATGTCACTCCTTTTCATTTTGTGGTAATCTGCTGGAGCTGAGGAAACTAAGTTTGATCAATTTTCTTTCCTTTAAGAGAATTCCCCACAGCAGAGAGAATTCAGGCCTGTGGAAAAGCAGACAGAACCAAAATCAAAGGGACATATGAGGCAGTCCTGCTGGCTGGGACAGCCAGCAGGCAGAGCAGTAGAGCTGCCACCACCGATTTTGATTCTGGTTTTGTTCTATTTTAAGACATAACATGTGAAGATACAGAGATATCAGAATATGAGTGGTGAATGTTTGTTGATTTTACTGGGTGTGAGAGAAAAAAAATAAATCTTGTATGTATCCCCCCCCCACCTTTCCTGCTAGACAAGGCACTAAAGCAGCTATGTGGGCCACACTCCATTAAATGCCACCAACTTCAAATATTTTCACAGCACTAGTTATGAAGAAACCTAATAGTTAGGATTTCACAGTCCCCTGGAGTGTGCTAAATACCTCACAACACATCTAAGGTGAAAAAGGTTTTGCTGCAAAGACTGTATGCTACTCGGTTTATACTCTGAAAATGCGAGGGGAGGGAGGAGAATGAGGAAGAACAAGGAGAACTGGTATACAGAAAAGGTATGTAAACTCTCTAGGACCTGACTGCACTTATTTCTGGACCATGCCTCAAATGCAAGACCATTAATGATATCTTCTTACACAGTTTCATGGAGAACTACCCAATAAAATGAAAACAGTAGAAAAGATGAAATTTACATTGGAGCAGCACACAAGTTTTTGGAAGAAACACATTGATTATCATCATTTTTACATACTAAAGGTTACCCAACTTATTTCAAGTGGAAAGAATGAAGAAGGAATCAACTAACAGGAATCATCAAAACATCTGTTACACAAGAGTTTAAAAAATTTCTTACCTTGGGCAGGAAGTTTTCCATGGTTTCTTTTCAACAGCTGCAGCTCTTCTGCTTGACTCACTAGTGAAGAAATATATCTGAAATCAATAAATGTCACCCCAGAGATTTCAAAGAAAATAATACTTATGCTGCCTTTTTCACTTTCAAAGCATTTGGATTCTTCTTCAAGTGATGACAAAAACCCCCACTTACCTGTGTAACTGTGCTCAAAAAAATGGTGAAAAAATGTCCAAAATTAACATAATTTTGAGAAGTTGTGCTTACAGGTCTCACACCACATTTTGTCCCCATTTTTGTCTTTTACTGCTACATGCTGCTTTGTTCCTCATCCAGAGATGGGGAAAAGATAATTCTTTCCCATTTTGAAGGCAACAAGAAGCTAACAGAAAGAGTGGGCATAACAGGAAGTGTCAACAACAGGTCTGACATCTCATTTGAGCAGTCTTACTGCCCTAACCACAGCGTAGGGTAGTAATCTAAACACAGACTATTTTCAGAAAACTTCATTTTGTATAAGAAAGCATCTGGTTATATGCATTACAGTGGGAACTAATACAGCATATACACATGCAAAATGCAAACTGAAAGAGCATGGGAATACAAGTCAGGAAAGAAATGGTCATTTAAACAACAGTAGCTGCTGGAATTGTGTGGTGCATAAATTCCACTGCTGGGGCACATGCACCTAGAGCACTAGAAGCACAGCACCCTTTGGTAAGAAAAATTCTCTAGCACCTGCAGTGTTACCGTCCACCTTTCCAGCTGCAACCAAAGCAGCAGTCCCAGTAACCTTAGGTTGTGCTCTCCTACAGGTAGTTCCAGTGTTTTTACACTCTGCAGAAAACAGAGCAACCAGATAGGTTATAGACTGGCAAAACATCACATTTGCTGCAGGTTAAGAAACTGTTTTATCAACTTTGCACGCTCGTCCAGAGACGTACATATATGCATATATTATTCATATTCCCTGGTCAACTGGAAACTAAATTATCACACATAATTTATGAATTATTATTATAAAAGGTATGAAACGTCTACAACAACAGTTATATTTGCCAACCACTGAGAAGTAGCGGTAGGTAAATGTAGTCTTAGACACACACCTGTACCACAAACATGTCATGTGGGTACGGATAAAAGGTGTTGCTATTGTAAAAACAAATGAAGCAACTGTTCTGAGGCATGAAGATTGGGGTCCCCTGGGTGCCCACAGCTCAGCTACCTTTCACTACTTTTAACTCTTAAAGGAATGCATGACCTGGTAAGGGAGATCTTTATTTCTTCTTCCTGAAGAAGAAGAAATAAAAAAGCCAACAGCTTTTTTTCCCCTGCAATTTGAGCATTTTTTGCATTAGAATATTTCCCCGTCACATGCTCCCCTTATAAGTTGCAGGGCTGGTTGGGAGGAGAAGTATGGATGCACTTTTGCTGCTGAGCATTCACATGTCCCAAGAACCTCTGACTCAGAGTAAGGATAAAGAGCTTCCTAAAAATTAAAATCTTTGCCTTTCTGGGTTTCTTTGGAAAAGCATTACAGATGTGCCATCTGTGAAGTGCCCTTATCCCAACACAATAAGCATCTGGTATGCCCATCATTTAAAGACACATGAATAGCAATTTTTAAAGCCTGGAAACCTATATTCAGCCTAATCCTCCTAACAGGCAAACAAACAAAACAACTTCCTTGCAAAAAGAAAAGAAAGGCAAAGCAAACAAAGTGCAAACGTTTAGCCTAATCACTAGCTAACTACCTACTAAGTATCTAACTATTTACATAAGAAAAGGTGTTGCTCTTGCAGGTTTTTCCTCCCCATCTGTGACTCTGAGTTAGAAGAGTGGGCCGTTGGGGTTGCTTTTCTTTCATGTTCCTGGCTGGATGCACAAGGACATTAAAGGTGCATTCCTCCTGACCAAAAGAACTCACGCATCGAGTCCTGGGGTATAACGCTCCATTACAACACAGAGCAGGGTATGACTCTAAGAAAAGTTTGGAGTGATCATTGTTAAATTAGTATAAAGGAGATAAATATTATTAAAAATCCTCCTTACTTAGCATTTCGGTTTTCTGCACTTCAGCACTCAAGATGCACGACGAGTCTGAGACACCAACAATATTTTCAAGCTCTCTACTGCCCTCTAAAGCCTGGAAAAAACCACCATAATGAAAGGCACTGTTAAATCTCATTCCGACTTTCTACTTAAACGCCTATAAACTACTAAAAATATCTGAAAAAAAGAACTTTTAGAAATTTTTCATAAGCTCTAAATGATGCATATGAGACGCCACATCACGGAAAGTCAAAAGCACTAAAAAGTTTAAGGGTGTAAGAACATACATTACTTTTGAAAATGGCAATCAGGTGCTTTGGAAGTGTTACTTAAAAATCCCCTGTTATTTACGCATCATTCGTAAGTCTTCAGCTGTTTAAACAGATTAACACTTGATCCCCAGAAAAGCAATCCTGGCACATGTACAAGCTTGCTATATGTTAGCAAAATGGAAATCTACAAGCATTTAAGATAACACACTCCTCAGCATTTCATGGTAGACCTAAAAACATACACTATCAATCTCATAAGAAATAGAAAGGATTTTTCAATACAGTTTTCTAAATAAACATTTCAATTAAAATATTTTGAATTAGTATCAGTCTTCTTTGTAAATAAAACATTGCCAGACCACATATGCAAGTAAAATAAATCAATACAGTACTTTGAGTACACTGAATTATTTCTCAGATATTGATATACACCAATGAACCTTGTGCTAAATTTATTCAGGAAACAAAATGTGAATAAACCAGAAAAATTATTTGCATTTTAGCATGTACTAAACAGACTATTAAATGATGATACATTAGTGGTAAATTAAATAGTACAATCACTTCAACACAAAGATATTTAATCTTCAAGGACATAAAAATATATGCAGTAATGATTTGTACTTCAAGTTATAAGTAATAGTTGATAACTACTTCATATGCTTTTATTTGTGTACAAAATGATAAGTGATACAAATTCAAATTGGTGTACTTGTAAATGCAAATCCTCTAGTTTAAAAAAAAAACACCAAACCCAGACTACTAAGTTCTGAGTGGATTTTTTTGGGGCTTTGGTTTTTTTCCCCCCATTTTCTGGATTTACAAGTCAAACCTGCCCTATTTCAAGTATTTTATTTATTTCCCTATTCCTTAAAACTCAAATGTTGCATATAAGATTTTCATTTTTTCTTCAAATCCTGTATTAACAAGTAGATTAAAAAAATAAAACAGTGTACACCTGACCTGTAGGCTTGTCAGATTTGCTCTTTTTTCCAGAGCTCTAACCAATGAACTTTTCACTTTGAACTGCAGTTCCTTGAACCTGCATAAGAAGTTAAAATAAAACAGTTTCAATTAGCCACATCATTACTTGCTGAAAATCAGTGTTTCCAATGTTTCCCAGAGTTTCTTCACATTGTAATCAGGATGGATCTAGCTAAGCTGTGAACAGATGGCCTGTGCAACCTGTGTCATGTAACACCAAATATAACTTGCTTTTGGTTAGGATTTATATGCAAACTGCCAAAAATACATATATCCTAATTTTAAGGATAGGAACCCAGGTTCAGCAGTATCAGGGGATTTTCTTATGATCATGCAGGAAGACAATGGTAAAAGCAGGAATTTAACTCATTTGTTCCTAAGAACAGGAATTTAATCAAGAGGATGAGCTCCCCAAACCCACTGACTGTTAAGACCTTACAACGCTGCTTGTAGCCATAGGAACCATGAGAAGTTAAAACTGAGCCCAACAGGGACATCACATGACGTTATTTGTTCAGCTTTGTTGTACTATCTCCCAGTTTAGGCCACAGCTATATTTTACTACCAGTGTAAAGATGGTCAGCTTTCAGAGTTTAATGGGGTTTGCAATAAAAATTCTAATAATATACCTTCAGATTAGATTGAAATGGCAGACTTTAATGCATGATTAAGGATCTGCACTGAACATGTATTGAAAAACATTCCTGCAATTTGTTTAGACTATTTTTACTTTGAACCACTTAAAAATGGAAATCAAATGGAGACAACCAAGAAATGATCTATTTACTACTTCCTGTCACAGAAGGGAGAATCAGCCTTACAAGAAACTTCAAACTCAGAAACAGAACTATGGTACGAGAAAAAATTATCACTATTGTATTTTGACATGGGAACTGAAGACTGCAGAAAAGGAAATGCTAATGTCAGTGTACTGTACAATATATTTTTCCATGTATAAAAATAAAGTGTATGGAAGTTCACATATTACTGTATAGGCATTAGTTTATAAATTGTATTTTACTGGCACGTCACTAACTGCTAGTCTTCTGCAAATCTTGCAATTTTTAAAGAACATACTGAATTATTGAATGCAAATGCTTGCATGTCAATGAAGACTATGAGTACTCAAATTGTTTGCAATTGTTGCCATCACTAAGAAAGGAGTCTGTAAGTGTTGACCAAGGGATTTACTGAAACACAAACCCTCCACTATTAATCAGTTTACAGCTTTCCACTAGTATAACTGTTAAGATTTTATTTTTTACCATCTAACATGCCACCTAAACAATTCTACTACCTCTCAAGCTCCATCACTTAGAAGATACTTACAGTTCTACAAGGAAGAAATTTCAAGCTAATGATGGGGGAAAGCATTTGTTACGAGAAAAAAACCCCAACAAACACACTGGGAGTTCAAGTGCAATAATCAAGAGGAAGACCTACAACTTCAAACATAAGAAATATGGTATTTAGTTAAATAAATGTCACAAATACTATTTTTTATTCACAAATATTTGTTAGTAAAAAAGAAATGCATTCATAAAATATCTAGCCCCAAGGGAATTTTCATCTGGAAGACCAGGTACAAATGTGATTCAAATATTTACTACACACAGCAAAATACAGAAACAGACTAACAGAATCAACGTATACTTAAGCGTATGATGGAAAAAACCCCACTCAAGTACAACCCCCCAACTCTTGAATGTGGTTAACAAGCCTGAACGAATACTGCACTAGCATGGTGATACTTCCTCCAGTGACACCAGCTGCAGCACAGCACTTGTGCTCTGCCTTCAATATCAACAGGACTTCAGTAAGACTTGTGCCAGAAGCAAGAACACAAGGAAAGCGCAAAGATGGTCAACAAAGGAATAAATAGGCAATGGAGGTTTGCATTACACTGAGAGGTGGGCTCTTAGTAACAAATTGGAGTAATAGGAAATGCACTGCAGATTTTGGAAAGTGTGTTGGACCTACAGGCAGAATTTACGTAACAAATTGAACTGGCTGCACAGGTACGGGGCCTGAATGAAATACAGGAAAGTCACATTACACAGAATGATAAAAAAATGTATAACGTTGTAGAGAAGAGAAGAGGAGATGTAGTATAGCCATGTCAATGCTGTGGTGTGAATTTAGACTTCACACAGATGTTAAAGATATACGTCAAGATTCCGCTAGTGGACAAGATGAAGCATCAAATAAAGAGGCAGGACAACGCAACAGAGTAAGATTTGAAAAATAAAAACGTAGACAGTGTTGAAAAAGAATGAGAATAAAGAATTGTAAAAAATTTTTTTGCTAACAAGAGATCACAAGAGTGTCTGGTGAATGCAATTTCAGTTGAGTAAGATGAATGGAAATGGATGAGGGACTCTCTACGATAATATTGTATTAGTAGAAAGAAGTATGAACACACTCAGTGAGGAAAGAAACTTTCAGGTTTTTAGCTGGACTAAAGTTTAAACTCAAAAGTAGTTTTACTGAGCATATATAATTTCCACATTAAAAAAACTTGCAGAATTCCCAAATAGGGTACCTTCCCATAAGATGAAAAGCATCTCTGATACAATCCAATTTACAGAGTTCACAGGTTTGCACTTTTTCCACCAAGTTCTATCATACATGAAACAAGTATTTTCTTTGTCTAACTCTTAGGGATGGATGTGTTTATTTTGGGTGAAATACATAACACATTTAGTCTGACATCTCACTGTAGGCACAGAAAATTCCAGTTCACTTTTCAGCTGGATTTGGCAACATTATGAACAATCAAATACATCTCTCCTAACAGGAAAGATCAAGCAATACTAACAATACACGACACTAGAAGCCTTACTTCTAACAGATTTGATCATTTCTCCTTCCTCACGTCTATCAAAAGCAGTTTATCAGATACTTCACCTGAAACATTTTCTTAAGGTGCTTTACTAACTGTGGACTGCCTAAAATCCACTCATGTCAGGAAGCTTAGAGCTTAAAATAAGATTGTGGCAGAAAAGACAAGAATTTTAAAAGATTTTGCAAAGCAAACATGAAGTTTCATGTTTCCATGATCACCTGTGGCTAGTTTTCAGTTAAAAAATGTCCTGCTTTACTGGCCCTGTATCTTTGGCAGTTAACTCTTTCAAAAATAAGGTAAAGGAATGTACACTTTCAGAAGAGGCTGGAAAGGCAAAAGATATCTTCCTTTCAGTGATTTAATTACAATACCTCATTTTATAGTATTATAAGCGTGACTCCTGTTAATTGGCAGTGTGGCATATGCCCCACACTACCAGTGAAAGACAGAACTGGCCAGACAGTTGTATTGCAAACCCTGCATTAAATTGTACCTATAACTGTAAGCCTGCCATTCAGTGCATTTGAACAGCCAATCCTGTGGAATTAGAAGTATGAAAAAATAATCGCTATTAATTTAATTCTGTATGAAATACTAATCCTTCCTAAGTATAAATCCCAGCACTGTACCCACAACGCACTGAACACACTTACGCGGTGTCCTCTGTTTGAGGCTGCCCTCTTCTGGGTAATCTGCTTTCCGAATCATTCTGCTTAATTCCATCTCCTAGGAGGTTCACAAGAAAGAGAAGAAAAATAAAGATGAAAAGAAGATATTGAGTATTTGAAGCACATGAAAAAATGTTAGTATGAACCCTGACTGTTGAATAGTCTTTTACAAAGAGGAAAAAAAACCCAAAACTCACAAAGCAGGGCAGATTCCCTTGTAATGAAACACACTGAGTTCACTATGATTTACTTTTGTAATTTGACCTCCCATCAATTCACATTACATTTATATTTGTGGAAACCTTGGGCTTATAGTATTAATAACTGGAAGTTAGTGTAATTCTGACAGATAATTACTGTGTTCTACTCAGAAGCTTTTTATCCTATTTAACTGCCTAAATACAGCAAATTAGCACAAACCATTATCATGAAAATACTGTAGTGACTGAGCAATGCAACCTCCATCTTCCTTTAATAAAAACTGCCTGACCCCCAAAACTTCATCTTGTAAACAACTACAAAGAGATATTGCAAATTACTTCCAAAGGGTCTGACATACTACATTGACAATATAATTTTCTAGTTCTTCATACAATGGGGCACGATAAATCATACGCCAGCTGCCATTATTCTGCATGGCAAGTCACATTTCTACATTTCAGTGCACTGAGATTTTGAGCGGTCGCATGTTTCTGTGAGGAAACAAGACTAGTTTATTACCAGAGAAGTTCACTCCCATGGATTTGTTTAATAATACCTAAGGTCATGTGTGGTGTTGGGAAACTGGTGAACTGCCTTTCTGTCACTGTAGGTTGGGCATTCCTAAATGACCAGGTTCCAAGACAGACGTCTAACACAGACTGTTCCCCCAAAGCAGATGGACAGGGGGATGTTTTCAGAGGTGCCGATCAGATTAAGAAAGTTAGTGCTGCACTAAAACAACATCTTTGGCTCACTGGCTGGTACCTACTTGAGACTGTTCAACTGCAATTTACAAAGGTCTCATTATATATATATTTATGCATAACAATACATCTTTGATCACAAAAGACTTTTTGAATTTACATCTGTTTACACAATTTATCACAACCTATGCAATTCAGACAGAAATCTTATTAGAACAAAACCAGATTTTATCTTGTGTATCAATTATTGTTGTTTTTAAAGTCAGTACATTAGCTTGTCCATTCTGCACGCTCTCCAAGTAGCATATCAGAAGGGTGATGTACTAGCAGGAAAGTCCTGCATTCCTCCTAACACTTATAATTAGCATACACTCGGTATATACTGTCACATTTGATAGGATTCCACAGGACAATAGTCTTTGGTGAATCTACTGAAACTAGTGAGGCTATCCGTAACTATTCATGATATTGTGCTCCACACAATCTATATGGTCACCTTTCAATATTTTAGAGTGTTGTATCTGTCTACGTTCAAGCAATAAAGAGGTCACACCTGAATAGCAGAAATTATTCCTGTTTAATTGTGGCTGAAGTTGAAGACATCACATAATGTGGAGTATTTTGTAAGTTCCACCTTAAGAATTTCCCAGTTTTTAATTTAACAGTATCAGTCACATACTCGGTCTCTCATGCAGTTGGATTTGATGATCTTGATGGTCTTTTCCAACCTAAATGATTCTATGATTTACTACTGCAATGTAAAAACTCCCTTTTTTGGACACAGTTCTATTCTCCTGTGCAACGAATTTCTTTTGGATCTGATACATTAAAGACAAAATGGTGGAGGTGTATGCATACATATGAAGGTGGAGAGGCATAATCATGCATTCTTTCTTTTTTTTCTAGTAACTGTTTTCCCCTTAAAAAATGAAATCATCAGTGCATTCAACAATTAGTGACTTATAATCACATACCAGTAATTCAGCTTTAGAGTTCACTGTCCTTGTAGCCATTCAGTTTATACTCATCTTTCCTATACCTAAAAAATATCTTCTTTTCTGGTGCCAAAGAAGTTCACATGGTGTTTCACATTAGTTTTCATGTACTCTCCCTCCAACAGATAGCTACATATTCATACAAATGCTTCACATTGAATAGCTGTTACTGTGAGGTGAAATTCACCTTTAAGTGAAAGATTTGGAAGAAACTACAACAGGTCTTTACTGTGGCCTTAACAAATGCCTTGATCCTAGAACAGACCCTCTGGAATGAGGCACTTTTCACTGTAATATGTCTCCTTTCTGACATTAGACTAAAAAAGAGAGGGCACACTAAGCATTAAACGCTTTGATTTCTTCTTGCTAGATCTAAATTATTACATACAAGTATCAGCACTCAAGGATAAATTAACTTTTAATTTTAATATTTTGTAAAACATTTAGAAATGCCTCAGAATGACAAAGCGCTATAAAAGTTTAAGCTGTTCCACTACAGTAGCTAAAGGTTAAGACTGCAAAAGATTTGATTTTAAATCTAAGTACTCATAGAACTTGCACTTAAATCAGTCATCAATTGTCAAACAGATACTATTTTTAGATGAGTACTATGGAATGGTGGAGCTCGGGATTGAGTTGAAGAAAACCAAGACAATTTAAAACAAATCTTAAAAATATGTTAGCCAACAATGATGAGAAACTAGTGAGGATTTAGTATGCTGTTATTTTAGAAAATTTTCATGAATAGGTTGTGAAGCTTTCGGTGTTAGGCAATGTATGAATTATCAGGCAGCCCAACAGGACATACACAGGACAACATCATGAAGACGCACTATCTTTTAATAGGGTTGGTTCATATCTTCTCCTAAAATAAATGTTACTTTCAAACAATATTAGCATTCTGTAGGTATTTAAGTTTTTTGAGGCACTCCTCCACACTGTTATTCAAAACAAAGTTATGTTCATAGTAATTTCCATCTGTCTCATCAGTGAGGCAGATGCATGCTGCTTTGTACTTTGCACAATGCAAAGTATGTTTTCATAGCTAATGGCATTAATTTTGTAATAATCGCCATTCTGTTGTTTTCTTACATATTAGTCACATAAAAATAGAATATAGATTATACTCTAACACCTGACTTACAGATGACACGTGTAATCTATTAGAACACCGCAACACTTAAAACAGAAGTGTCTTTTCAGAAGGAGAAAAGAAATTGTCGGTTTAAAAGGACAACCTGAAACCTGTCATATAAGAGGAAGTATTATATACTACCATCTTGTAGCTAAATGAACACAGGGAAAAAAAAAAAAAGAAAAGATGGCTAGTACTACATTACTGAATAATTATCCATCTAAATGTCAGCTATGATCATGTGATCAGTCTTTTTATAGGCAAAAAGAACGTTCCCCTATGTCCATACTTAGTATCATTATGGAAAGTACATGTTCACCTTTCCCATTGATATCCCAATATACAGGCATTTTAATACAAGACATTTTTCCCCCTCTTTTCCTTTACCTAAGAGCTAAAACATGTAATACAAATGCAGAGATATTGAAAAAGTTTTAAAATTTGTGGTCGATTTAAATGTCTGTGTATTATTATGTGTTGTGTCACCAAAAAGGCATCGACTAAAACTAAAGGAAAGAAGTCATTAAAGCAGGTAATTACAAACATGGAGGGATATTTAAGAAAACATATCTAAAGAGCTCTAGCAATTTTCATTTTGTATCTGACTGCTATCATTATACACAATTCTAAAAGCTTTTTGCAAAGGTAAGTGTTAAAGTGCAGATGGATATCCAGCCAGGCTGAGGTATAGTTTCATATCTGTAGACAGCCTCAAATTAAAATCTGCATTTATACATTAAAAAGTAGACTTTTTTCAGAACTGCTTTTGTGACGTGGCAACACTATCAGAAGGCTTACTGCTCCCAGTGCCTGAGACTGGAGTCAATGGGGATGCAGACTGTTCTAATCTGATTCTTCCCTCAGGATACAGGCAATATTCATTCATCAGTGGCTAGGTATAACATGTAGCCACTTTGCTTGCATTTAAATACTTGTTGCTCCATTCTCTGTAAGAATGCAGGATTGCCACATCACAACAAAACAATTAATTGAAGTATGGTTATGATCTGACCTTTCCATGCCATGCCATGCCAGTACAGGTGTACCAATTGATTGCACTAACAGCCAGATCTCTGATGGAGAACACCTAGTGGCAACTCTTCTCACTGAAAGTTTCTTTGTACAGTATAGAGCTTCATATTTACTATAAGGGAGGGAAAAAACCCAAATAAAAAATAACAACAACAACAAAAAAAGACACATAGGCTGTCTTCACATCATCCAGCAAGTACCATCAAATTCTGAAACTGGTATAGGACTTAATATATGCAAACAAAATTTTCTTACTGATGAAAGCTGAGACTGCCATAGAAACCTGACCTAGGAATACTTTGAAAATACCTTCCTGTAGAAAAATAGAGTACATAAATATACATGCCAAAGACGTAAGTTCCCTAATGAAGTCAGAATGCTGCTCCCTGGAAGAGTTACTTTTCACAATAAGAAGCAAGCTGGAAAACACTGGGGTGAGATTGCTATCTGGCTTGGTTTAAAATCCAGGGAGAAAATTCAACACATAACTAGGGATTATGTGTTGATACAATATATCTGTGGGAATACTCATGATATACTCTAAGCAACTTCGTTGCAGAGGAAAATAATGCCAAAGAGAAACTTTATAGTCTTTTAAGAATGCAGGGATAAATACTTTAAAGGGCTGATTAAACATCAACGAAGATTTCTGGATGTGAAGTAAATGGGAGTGTGGAGATACTCACCATACCAAATAATAATCTTTTCAGGAATCAAGAAGCAGCCATTACCTTTGAGAGGAGGAATTGTTCACAAGACAGGGTAGGCATTGGGGCAAAGATCCTTTCCCGAAGACAGAGGCTTACTGCCTCCATCTGAAACCTCAAAGTATGTAAACCAGACCTTTCATGGCAAATCTCAATGCAGTTCTCAAAAGGACACATTAAACATGCATCAACAGCATGTATCTTAAATTTTGCCAAGGCAAGGGTGTTCTAAAACACAGGTCCTTTCAATATACCAGGTTTGCACAAGTAATTGAGACATGCTATCACTCACTGAAGGAATGCCGAGAAATTAGTGTAATTTTTCCTCCAAAGGTTTCTTGGGATGTCAATGGTTCAGTCATTTTTCTACTAGTTCCAGAAGCAGATGCCTAATTCAAAAGCATAGCACTGGCAGAGAAAAAAAGCTATTCTGGGGACAACTGGAATCAGCAGAGAACTTGGTAGGAAAGCTGTGAATATTCCAGCTGGCAGCGAGTGCTCATGAAAAACCTGACTGTGTTAAAACTGTTAGACAAACAGGTAAGGAGGATACAAAGCCAGGTCACAATGAAGACTGGCACCATGATAAAGAATTAGGATACAGCTGCTTCTGTTTAGCTTCCTAGCATGACTATGAATTAGGACAAAAACCCCACCCAAACCCAAAATCTCTGCATACAGGCCTGTAACTATGCATAGCTACAGTGCCACCAAAATACCAGATACTTCTATGCTTCCTCAAGTACTCTGCTCTTTTTAATAAGGAAAAGGGATTATGCTCACAGACTGTAGTATTTTCACTTTGAAGCCTCACAGTAATTTTCATTTTTTGGTCAGCCAGCTTTGACAGAATCCCAAAATTTCTTGGTCACATTCCTTTAAAAAAAAGCAAAATCTTTTTTTTCCCTGGAGGAAAAATCCATTTTGCAGATCCATCATGAGAGCATATGGTACAATAGCTAGTGCAAAAACCTGCAGACATCCAAATAAATTTCAAACAGTAGTTATTCTACGCTGCTCAGAATATTTCTACTTATCATAATTCATGAATGTTAGTGAGGTCTCAATTACTGCACATAAATTCCAAAATATATGGGGCATAAAAAGCTCTTTAACCCAACAAAAAGGCGTAACAAGAACTGATGGCTGAAAATTAAGGCCAGACAAATTTCAGATTCAGATAGGAGATTTTTTTTTTTCTTAATAGTGAATGTAATTGAACAAGGAACTTGCTAACAAGGGAAGTGATGGATTTTTATTAGTATTATTACTCTTTTTAAAAAAAGTCTTCAAGACTCAACCATCTTTCTAGGAGTTGTACTACAAGGAAATAAAAGCTCTGGGCTCTATATGAGACAGATGACAAGGAAGTCTCTTTGTATCTTTTTTTTTTTAATATAAAAAAGTCACACCAAGTCACTTGACGGTTCCTTAACACCTAAAAAGACAACAACCTATAAAGCCATAAAAGCAGGTTAGTCTACTGAAAATATACTTCTTGAGCAGTCATAGTTTGCATCAAAAACTGTGACTATGTAACTCAGTGGACACACAACCTAAAGTAAACTGGAAATAATATAATTATAAAAAAGCATATTTTCTGAGTGCTAATGTCATTCAGTATTATGTTAGATTAATTAAAAATTGCCTTGAAGTGCCTTACTATGAAAAACAATAATAAAAAATTACATAAAAGAATGCAAAGCAATCAAACTAACTGAACTTTCCTTTTAGCTTTGATTTGATAAAATCTACGTAACTTTCAATATTCATAGAAAAAGATTCAGAGCTGAGAAATGCTGTATGTATGTATGCGGGCATCCATGCAAGCATTTACCACTGGAAAACTGGAAGACATTAACCAGAACGTGCACTGCAAATCTCAACGCAATTCTCAAAAGGCCACAAAATCAAGCATGTACTAACTGCACACATCTTTTCTTTCCAGCTCTCCTGACTATGAGAGAGTCCAGCCCTCAGCTGTGTATTATGAACAATGCACTGCACTGCCTTGCAGTGAACGTACCTGAATAAACCAGGACTTTCTTGCAATAATCTGAAGTAGCACACAGTAACCTCAGAACATCTCCCCGTATAATCCAAAGAACAAAGTAAGAACAAAGTCACTGTCAGTAGCACGTGCCAATGAAAACTGGGACTTGGCAAGAAAGCAAACAAAGGACATTGCTAGCCAGTGGAATTAATGGAATTATTGACAAAAAAAGCCAGTGCAGGGTTTTTTTGCTGAGCCAAAGTCAAACATTTCTAATATTGATCAACAAAAAGCAAAACTTTGTTCATAAAAATTTGTTTCATAAATACCCCCAAGATTTGTACTGAAAAGATGCAAGCTTTAAAAATCAACATCAGCTTTTCCAAAAGAGATTAAAATTCTTTAAGAGGAAAAAGAAATCAAACATACCACATGAGACATAAGTTACTAAATCAAGTCAATAACCAGAAAAACATTGCAGTAAGAAAGACAGAATGTTCAACTAACCATCTGATGGGCGATTTCCAAGGTTTTGTGCATTATGACTTATGGGAGATGAAAATGGACTCAGTTGGCATGTTCCGGTTGTTGGTGAGTAACAGTTCAGATTTTTCTTTTTGGTCTTCAAAGGTGTTGAAATAAATGACTAAAATGTAGCAAAACACAAAGAATCTGGATGAATATTGGCTAAAGATAAAGAAGTACCTATGTCCAGCTAAACCGACAACAGCTGTAAACTTCCCTCCTGCAAACTAAATACATTCTGGCCTCTACTTTTCCTATCAGTAGAATTACATATTGCACCCCAAACCAGACAAAGCCCCTCTGAACATTTACTATCTGGTAATAGATCGTTCTAAGTAATTCCTAACTTTATGTATGCCCGTTTATGGTAAGCCCATGTTATATGTTGTGGTGGCCTGACCTTTGCTGGCTGCCAGCTGCCCACCAAGCTGCTCTATCACTCCCCCTCCTCATTAACATTAGTTTTACTCAAAAAAATAAAAAGCCCTTCAAACACTACCCTCCCAGTTTTCATGAACAAAAAGTATGTGGTTTCCAGAGATTCAGGTATTCTGGCACGAACACCTGGAAGTTTTTTTATTTGTTTTTTAAAAGCAGTCAAAACCTGGTATTATATTTCCTACAGTATTGAGAATTTAAGGCATCTGAACCGCAAGCAACTATTTTTTATTTTAATTCTGTCAAAAGATAGCTATTTCTAATATTTTCTAAACAAGTGTTAATTAACCCACCCCACCCCCAATTTAGTACCTTAAATCCAACATTTTGTCTTTGGCTCAGGATTTCAAGATGTCTAATCTTGATATAAATAATAATTAAAGATAATCTGATATAAAAGGAGTTATTTAATGATGTTAAAGGAACTGTGCAGAGAAGAACTAGTCTGTAATTCTGAAATATTAATGGGGATTTTATGGGACACAGTTCAATCTCTAGATTAGATGTTGCATTGCAACTCTTGGGAAACCGGGATTTCACTGCACTACTAACATACAGAACAAAAAAACCAAACCAAAATCACACTTTGTTCGCACATAAAAGGCTTCAACTCTAGTAACAACTTGATTTCAACTATGAAGTCTAGCAGCTTTAAATAACACCATCAATAACTGTGAAAAAAGAGACACAGACAGAAGTAGAACACATGTAGCACTTAAAGCAGACTCCAGTGGCATTGGCAGCATCTTCATCTTCATGTCATCACACACTCTCTGAAACCACTGATCTGTAGCCACTGGCTACAGGATTTTCCGTGTAGCTGAATCTGAAGTATTAACCCATATGTATACTACCAGACCTACAGTACTTCACTGTTACATCACCAGCTGATCGAGTCATTAAACAAAAGAGCTGGAAGGTACAC
Organism: Falco rusticolus; assembly: GCF_015220075.1. Taxonomy (NCBI): domain Eukaryota; kingdom Metazoa; phylum Chordata; class Aves; order Falconiformes; family Falconidae; genus Falco; species Falco rusticolus. The sequence continues at coordinate 3,127,101 of NC_051197.1, read as the reverse complement.
CATGCAGCACGCTGGAAAACACAGCTTTCCCATTCTCGCCTACTGTTCATTTCAAGGAGGTGAAGTCAGCAGGCATGTAAACTACAGCTTTGAAACAAGACCAGCCACTTCTAAAGAGGAGAATGCAAGTAGTGCCCAACTGATTTCACTCTATTAACATCTATCATGTAAACAATAAAGGGGCATTTCAGACAAAAACAGATTTTCCAGTCACTTCCAAAATTCTCTCAAGGGCTTAAAGAAAGGCTGTCTAAATACAGTGAAACAGACACTTTTTTCTATGATTTAGTGGTTTTTTTTCTCTCTTTCTCAGAAACAGTATCATCAAAGCAAATCCTACTGAAAAAAAAAAATTTCTTCATTTTTTTAATTTGTTACAATCCTGGGGCTTGGAGTTTGAGGAGAAAATTCATTTAACTGTAGCAAGGAAAGGAATGACTCGTCCACTCTCCAACCAACCAGCCTTTTCTACCAACTTGAGCCTCCTTCCACCTGTAAAACTGAATACCTGTCGTTTCCCTTCATGTCACTCAATTTCATACAGCATTTCTTCACTGGAAGCTTTATTGTACATGATTATTCTGTAATCTCTTTAACTTCCATTTACTATTCCATTTATTAATGCTAGAAAAAGTATAATAGGTAAGCATGTTACACTGTTTCAATACTGTGAATGAAATACAAGGTGAGGATCAGGGTTTTACATTCATTACAGAACACACAGTATTTAAGCCTAGTTGGGAGGGGAAAAAACCAAACCAAACCCAAACAACCTGCTATTTGTACTTTGGTAACTGACATTTCCACTCAATTCCAAATTAGTAACTCATTTATTCCCTTTTCATATTTAATGTATGTTGTCCTGTTTTGCTGGAATAAGACCCTCATGCTATTTCTTTTTAAACCAGATTAAACAAAGGGCATACAAATCTTCAAGTCCAGTAAGGATTCCTCAGCAGAGGAATCTCCTGGGAAAAGGATCTCCTGGGGACATGGCTGAGAGCAAAGGCAGTCTGAGTCCAGAGTACATGGTACAGAATGGGAAAGACCACAAGAAAGACTGAATCTCGTAGGTTTAAGGTCTCACAAATATCCGCTGGAAATTTTAACTACAGCAATTTTAGATCTCAAAAAGGTGTACAGGTGGCAAAAGCAGTATTTTTAAGGCCAGTAATCAGGTTCACCAGGTAACGTGTGTGTGAACGTCACAAGTCATACCAGGATTAAGTTGTATCAGGTCACAAAACTACATATACCAAGCCTCTACAATCCAGCAGGAATCCAAGGCCTGGGAAGTGGCTACATTTCATTACCGAGTAAATTAATGATAGAAAGCATTAACATTTACATAATTAATTTTAAACTGCTGAGGTATTATATGGAAACTGCTTCTAAAAAGTACACATTTACACAGGCAACAAATACAAAACTAGGAATACAAGTTGTACCTAGAAGTATAATGCACAATTATGTAACCCTCAGAAGTTTTCTTCTCAATTCCAGACAGTTAGCAGTTGATTTAAATGTCCTGAAGCACAATACTCCTATTTTTCACACCTACATGGATATGCATACTCTTGTTGTCTGTATGAATGAGTGTTTTTATTACAACTTCTACTATGTTCTAGACTTCATTGAAATTTCAGGATGAGTTCTAGAAGTTAACATGTTGGATTAAAGTCTCCATTATTGGCTTTCAGTTTTCCACCTGCATTATTATTAAATTCCTTTTGATTATATATAAGCATAAAGAATGTTCAATACCGCCTCTAGAAAGAATACTATATATTCCCCTTTCCTGCTCTTTACTAGGGAACTCCTATTAAGCCATCCTGATCTTTTAATCTCATTCATCTGAAGGGATTTCTTGTGGCACATGTACCACAGCCTACGTTCACTTTCATTTTCTTCCACAGAATGATACAGGTTCAAAGTATAATTTCTGCTATTGTACTTTTCAACAGAGTGATGATACCTTCAATTCTAATTCAGGTGAAGACAAAACACTGATTTATGCAATGGTATTATATTTCCAGTGCTGCTTGCTATTCTACTTATATAACTTACTGCACTTTTACATAAAGCTGCAGTTTTGATGTTTTTCTTCTGCTCTGCCTTGAGTGGTTATCCTTAATTTAGAATCCAGCAGTGTTAGTATTGGTCATCAGTAATAGGACTTGCACTGTGTTTCAAAAGATTTAATTTGCTGTCCACATACCTAGCTTTCTTACAGGTCCTGCATATTACTCTGTCTTGTTTTGGTCTTGAATACCCTAAAAAATTTGGCATCAGCCGTTCATACTCTTTTTGCAGTCTATCATTATTTAAACAATACCTAATGGAAATCGTCAGTTTGTTGTCACTAATACTTTGAACACACACACAGCAGGTTAAAGAAATGTTTCAAATAATCTTTAAACCAAATACTAATTACAATAAAGTATCAATGCCACTTTAGGCATTTAAATGCCATCAAATCTCATTTATAATAGGGAAAAACTCCAATCTGCTTACATTTTCCAGGTATTTTACCAGCTTGAACAGTGTCACCTCAGACACCATATTTCTGGATAAGAACCAAGACTCCATTAGGCAGCTACCTGGAAAAAGTTACTGTAGTACTAAGAAAGGACAGTATTCATTTGGCAGTAAGAATTTCTCTTCCAGGAAGAAGAGTCTTAGTCCAGTGATGCAATTTTTTAAAGCAACCATACTAACATTACAAAATCTAAAAATACTAATTTCTCATCTGTTCAGTTCAGTTCAAGCATGCCTTGGGTAGTCCGACCAGCAGGTGGAATGAGGGTCTCCTGAACAACAGGAAAGAAATTGTAGACACAGCAATGGATGTGGCAGAGCTGAAACAGATACTTCACACAAATTGCGTGTGTTTATTACCTTAATTTCTTCCTACCTTCTATAACGTTATTTAATTATGGCACTAAATTTTTTACATGTATCTGTTAGAGGCCTTATACGAACCAAAAACCATAGTGTAAACCTATGTTACTGAGATTTCAGTAAAAGTTTTTATCATTCAGATGGGCTTTTGTTAAGCTTTTTGCTGCACAAAACCCTGCAAGCAGGTAACCATCAAGTAACTCTTTATCTTATGGGGAGGGGGCAGGGAAGGAACACCTCTAAGGCTGAAAAAGAAATCCATGTAATTTCAGCTGGACCACTCATCTACAGAAACATTACTACAGCCCAAGAAACAGATGCAAAATTACAGTCACAGCTGCATTCTGTGCAGAACAAGTTGGGTAATGGTACACTAAGCTGCTAATTAAATTGCTAATGATTTTTTTTAGTGCCACTGCGGTATTTTGCCACCTTTGTTTAAATTAAAAAAAAAAAAAAAGAAAGAAAAAGGTGTCTAGAAAATTTTTAAAATTGCAAATTTCTATCCTGCTAAATACCAGTGAGACCTCCAAATATGCGCTGCATATAAACAAATCTCTTCAAAATGACACAGACTTAGAGATTTATTGGGAGCCCATTTGCTGACCAGCTATTTCTCTCTATACACTTTTCCAAAATTTTCCTTCCTTTAAACACTACCATCCTCACAAGCTCCTCTGTACTGATGTCTGCAGCAACACCCACTGTTGGTAGGAGCAGATAATAAACTGACATATGTCATCACATGCTGGTACTGGGAGTATACTATAGCTGCATTTACAAAAAATAATAGCAACAGTACAATTTTATTTTTATTGTGATAACTGTGGTGAAATTTATTGCAGTGTTAGTACTTTATCGTTTCATTATGCCAGATTAGCTGAGGGAGGTAATTATATCCTTGACATAAAATGCCTTTAATGTTTTCATTTCAATTTCGCAGTTTATAATATGCAGATTACAGCATTATCATAATTCCATATTGTTACATGTACAATTACATGGCAGAACATTTGCTTCCCGGATAACAGAGCTACTTTCTAATAAATGATTTCAACAAGGATCTTAACTCGTTCAGCTCTTGGGTAAATAGTGATGGCAATAAAAATATGCATATTCCTACATTATTTTCAAGTGATTCATGCAGATGTACATTACTTAACACCAGGCAGTTCTATGACAAATGGAATACAATAAATTTTCTACTAATATTTTCAGCAGTAATTTTGTGCCTCGTTAAGATATTTCTAGACAACATCCAATCTGTAACAATATAAATACAGCTCTAATGACATAGTGTTTATAGACACATATGTGTGCATAGATACATATACACACATACATACATAAATATAGAGTCCAGATGATTCCATACACCAAGAAATACTTACATTATTTTTTTTAACACTGTCCAACTTTAATGCTCTCTTAACTCTGCAAGAGAAAAATAAGGACAAGTTTTATGGTCATCCAGACACAAAGATTTCTGCTAGTAAGGGCTATAATTGGTAATTTTAAAGACATTTTCCTTTCCTGTGTTTCACATTTTTTTGCGGCACACAAGAAAACTAATGTAATCCAAAGCAAATACATTAATTGATTAAAAGACTGTGTACCAAAAGCATTGCTTGTTTAGAAGGATAAAGTGTTTGCATAAGAAAAACCAATTCTCCATTTTATACTAGAGATAAAAACAAGACACTGAAGTGAAACTGCACTGTATATTTGTCTCTTTCTCAAAGATTATAAACAATGGAAAAATGCAAAAGCATTATGATTTACATACCTTCTGAGCAAGGGTTGAAATTATTTTGCCATTAGTAGAAATAATGTATTAGGCGTTTAAAACACAGGTACAGCCAAGGTGAAAAAAGTAGTTCTTCCCATCATTTTAGCTCTTAACATGATTCAGTGCTACCAGACTATGACTTAACTGGGGAACAGATGCTCTATGTCTTTACAGGTCCCCAAACCATAAGAAACTATTTGCTAGTCTTCTTCACTATACTGATTCAGGAACATGCCAAGATCTCTCTGCAAAATCTGCTCTGCTGAACTGGATGCCCAGCTGTTAATGGCAACACTAGAAGTGGAAAGCTGAATATTTATAATACTTTATATCGTACAGCTGTCTTCTAAAGAGCAGTCATCAAAATTTTATTGAATGCAGACTAAATGCTCAAAGGAAAGAAAGGTCAACATAAATTAAGACTATTTTTCCCAGAGACAACTGAAACTTTTTAAGCACGTTCCTAAATCTTAACAATAGTTAAAAGCATGATATAAAACATTGAGGAAAAAAATTAAAAATCTTTATAAGAACAGCCCCCAAGAAACATATGTATTATATCAAATTAAACAAGATTTAGACAATACATCGTATTTCAAGAACTTAGTTCACAGTTTTCATCTTGGAAAAGAATTTGACTTGTAAAGGAATTAAGATGACCTCATTCCAAACATATCTTTTAAAATTTATGTTACTATTCCAAAACTGTAAATTAAAGTATTGGAAAAATAGAATGAAAACACATCTTTGAAATATAACTCAGGTAACAGTCTTACATGAATAGTTTTACAACTATCTCTATTACAAAAAGGGGAAAAGAAGTATTTTATCTTAAAAACGCCAGGTAAACAGGTAACATTTAAATTAAAAAAGCCTGTGAAATTCTTGCCAAAGGGCAGTCAAAGCTGTAACCATTTGATGGAATTCTTTACGATATTATTTCTTTTTTAAATAGAAACCCATATTGCTTAAGGAATAGAGACTCCATTACATCTTCTATCCCAGTGTCAGCAGAGAAACATTATATTTATTAATACATCTACTCTGAAAGGATGCTTTAGGGGCCAATGCATTTGCATGTTATACTAAGGCATGTTATGATGAAGTTTTTATGATGGACTCCAAAAGAAGCTGGAAGCCAAAGTAAAGCAGAATCTGGACTCAACATAGCTGTAGGATGAAGATAAATGAGAAACTACATGAAAATCCCACTAAATTATAAACATTTAGAAAATTTCTTAGTGAGAAAGTTGTGGACCAGTCAAGGTTATCTTTAAAGTCTGTCAAATATTGTGTGTGTACAGCAAGAGTTGCACACAGCCAAAACTTCTCTCTGCTGGCCTGCAAATCCCTTGCAAACACCCTGAGCTATGGCGGCAAAGAGACAGCCTCATTCCAGGCAAGCACATCAACACTGGAAGGGGCTGGAATATTGTATTGGAAGATGCAATTTTGTCTTCAGGAGTTCAGCTTTGCCTCGCCTTTCTCAAACCATCCTGCCCAGCAGCCTGGTTTGCTTGTAGGCTTGGTTTTGCCATAATGTGAGAAGAATCCAGGCAACTGTGATTCACTCAAAATAAGTTAATATTTGTGTGCTTAGACTACACACAGTCCCTGGCTAGGACCACTGAAACAAAATTCATCCAGACACCTAACGTGAAGACCCTGTCGGCCAAACTCTCATATCTTTCAAAAGATGAACATGGAGAAAAACCAATACGTACATCTAGGTGCAAACAAAATTCTTCAGATATTTTGGGAAACACCATGCAGGAAAAGCACCAGCTTTAGTTTGGTTTACCTTTTTTATATGGCTGGAAAAACCTTGCTCTGGCTATGGTGTAGAATCAAATGTCAGAGTGTGAACAAGAAAAAGAGACAGAAAGATGAGGCATATGTGATGACAGTACACAACAACTTATTTACCAGAGTTTCCTACTCTTGAATGGGTAGCCTAATAAGGCTTAATTTCTTAATAATTTATTAATAATCTGAGTAATTTAAATTTATTTTCTTAACTACGCAGAGTATGATGGCACATGTTTACAGGTAGCTGTACAACCTGCAAATATTATTTTGCCCATAATATTTATCAAGTTAAAGAACTACGTATTACTCCTATTGTGTATTGTTCATCTATCATTTCAGGTCGCATTGTCAGTTCCTTGCTAATACTGGGAGGCCTTTATCCACTTAAACAGTGCTTTGGTGAAACCACTTACATGAGGAGCTTCTCAACAGTGAGAGTCTAGACAGAAATGAGTTTTTTTATACTGTTTTAAATTCTACATATACTTAACTTCACAATTCATTTATGAATGAACACAACGGTAAGTCATGTACAGATTTAATGCACAAAAAAGAATACACAGAAGCAGGAACTTGTTATATTATTATATACTGTAACACATTTTCAGGCCATTTCAGTTAGCTTGCTCTTAAAGTTCTACTTTTTCTGGGGAAAAAAAAACCCACCTCTATGCTATCTACATATTGCTTCATCCTCAAAACCTGCCAGCAAAAGTGTCATTAATTGGAAAAGCTGTAAAAATACAGATTCATTTTCTATGTTCAGCTGAAATGGTAGCAAAACTCAGCATGCAACCAGTGAGAAACTGACTTGAACACAGAAAACTCAAAGCTTGTGCATTGATAAGCTCCCTTTGCGTTACTACTGTCTGGCACAATTACTTCAACTTCCAGTGACTGGCAGAAGTTGGAACCTATGTTAGCGCTAGTGTATCTTTGAAATCGCACAAGGAGCTGTTAACTGGGACAATAAGCCTACCTACGGGCAACATGAGCCATACAGCCTTATTTTACTGTGGTTGAGGTTAGCAACATCCTACATGTTGTTCTTCAGAAGCCCTAGCAAAGATACACAAGAATAGCGTCAGACTTACACGACTGTTGGTAGATAGATTGCAAAGGAGAAACCAGAACAGGATTTATTCCCACCAGCGACAACATGAAGAGACAGAGCCTGACGGAGAAGGGCCACTGTACCTGCCACGGCCACAGGCCCGCAGTACCTCCCCTCAGCAGCCCGCCCCACGAAAGCCAGGTGCCAAACTCTGAAAACCCACCCATGACATGGCTCCCGGCCCTCTTCCCCCCGCCCCCCCCCCGGCTTTACCCGCGGCATGTGCGGAGGTAACAACTACCCCATGGCTGGGGAGGCCGGGAGCGGACAGGTGAGGTACAGAAAGCGTTACCCACACCACTAGGCACCGCCCACCCGAACTCCGTCGGGATAACGGCTCTGCCCCAGGGAACCACCATTTTAAACACTTCCCGGTCCCATCCAGCAACTGGAAGGCAGAGCTAGAAACAAAACCCACCCTCCCCTACGCAACGGCGTGCTCCTCCCCTGCTCGGGATAACCCGAGGAGCACACTCCTCCTCAGGGAACAAGCCCCCCGCCGTGAGGGAAGACCGCAGCCCGCCGGGGAGAAGCGCCCCGCCTCACGGCGCCCCACGCGGGCCCTCGCTCCACCGGCCGCCCGCGCCGCGGCAACGGCCCCCGGCCTGCCCTCAGGAGCCGCCCCGCTGCGGGGAGGAGGCGGAGAGCGGCGCCCAGAGCCGAGCTCCGCCGCCCGTGCCCGGTACCTACGACATTACGCCGCCTGAAGCCGTTCTCGCCGCCTTTGCAGATCTCCCGCCGCCGCCGTGCAGCAGCCAAACAGCGCCGGCTGGAAACGGCGCTGAGAGGGCGGGACGCGGCCCCGGCGGGGCGGGCGGCGGCGCTGGCCTGGGCGGGGGATGGGGGGTGGGTGGGGGCCTGGCGCCCGTCAGGCCTGCGGGACGGGGTCGGCTCGCCGGGCCCCGCCGTCCCCGCGCTCGGTGCGGTGCAACGGTAGAAGCCGGGCCCGCCTCGGGGGGGGTGGTTGTGCGAGGCGGCTTTGGCGGGAGGCGAAGTGCGGCCGAGCGCGGCCTCTCAGGCGTGCCGGGCAGCGCGCAGCGTCTCTGACGGGAGAGCCGGTTCCCGTCTGGGGGAAAGGGCTTGCAGCGTCTTTTGCGGGAGGGTGGATGGTGAACTTTGCCTAAGACCCCAGTGCCTGCCAGAGGGGGAGGTAATGGGATTCACGTGGTAAAAGTTTCCTCATTGCAGGTAAGCGAGGCCTGAAGGAGCAGCGCGAGGTGCGCGGCGGTGAAGGCTGGCTCGCGCCCGCGGCGGAAAAGGTCCGTATTGGCGGCAGGCGCCTGCCTTCCCTCCTGCTTGGGGGACGGGTTTTATTTGCTAAAATCATAGCAACTACAGCTGAAAGTGATAGGCTGTGTCGTCCTCCCACTTCAGCCACGGCCGGATCGCTCCTCTCTGCCTTGTTTTGTCTAAAGTGTCATTTGTCCAGTAAAAATGTAGGAGCCTCAGCCGTGGGGCTGCTGGCCGTGCTGTCACTGGGCTGCTGCGCGCTGCTTTGCTGAGCAATGTATTGGCAGCGCTTCTTGGCAGTACTGGGGCCCGTGTAAGAAATATGTTGGTAACGGGAAGTTACCAAGGATACTAAGGAGTATACTAAGGAGTATAAACGAGAGTTCACATTTTATAAACTAGTTACTGGAAAATTAACATTTATTCTTCTTTTCCTCCTTGACTTTAACCCACTCCCATTTTGTGTGTGTAACTCTGGTGCTTAATTATAGTGACACTCGTTTGCAGTAACCAGACTGTATCACAGTGTCCCTGTGGGGTCCTTCTAATGCCAGTGTAATATTAAAGTGTCAGGCAGGCGGCCTGTGTATTACAAATAGGGTATTTCATCCATGATAAGCGATTATTATCATTCTTTCCCAAGTGTAAAAGACCTATATAACTCAACAAGGTGCAAGTGATTTAGGCCTTCTGAATAAAAATCCAATGAGTCCTGAAGGGGACCCTAGGATGTAGTTGTCTTGTTGCTGAACTTGAGATAGTCAATTTATTATACTGGAATATATTTTCTGAAGCCAACATTGGGTAAAATAATATGAGAGGCTGTTAAACCAACAGTACAACACGATTTAGTGTTCCTCTGTGATGGCCTTCTAAAAACCTTAATCACCCTTGGTAAAAACAGAAAGCTGCTGTTAAAGTTTACTGGCCATTGGTGGGCAAACAGCATTAGTTACTGCTTTGAATCATTTTAATAATTTAGAGAAAATGCATTTCATGTTTTCTTCCATTTATTTACAATTACATGAGTAGTGTTCTTGTACTTGGGCCTCTTAAGTTGTGCAAAGGTTTATGCACGTTCTTGGCTTCAGACTTATTTCTGTTGATTATGTGGAGATAACTCTTGAAAGTAGAATTGTGTGTTTAACTTTGCATACTTGAAGGACTAAGGGTTACGATTTTGACCCATTTCACTATTAGCCATATGTTTTATTGAGTTACAACTATAAAAACAGAAAACAGAACATTTTAGTATGTTTTAGTACCAGAAAAAAACATGTAATTAATGTAATAATAAATATATAGTTTTTTAAACAGTGAATGTTGTATAGTGTTTAGGACATTACACAGTCTCTCTGCAGAAGCTGTGTAAAGCTACCCAGTTTTCCAGCTAAATCAGCCTTGGAAATACAACTCAACTTTTGAGTAAGGGAGAAAATCCTGACAGAAATGCAGTTCAATATAAACATACTTACATGTAGTGTTTACTGGAGGACAAAGGTGGCTTTTACTCTGCGCTTAATACCAAGAAATATAATAGAGAACTTTATGTGGTGTGAGTCAGTTGTGATCATGCAGCCTCAGAGCTCTTTCCAATCAGGTAAGCACTGCGTCCATTCTTGGTAATGTTCACATTGTTGTTTGGTGGAAAAAGTTTTTTAAGCGATCCTGTGCCTCTCATACTTGTGGCCATGCAGCTGTGTTTAAATTGGCATTTTTTTCCTAAAAACACTCCACCTTTGCTGCTTCTGGTGAACTGTAGCAACAATGGGCGTGCCGCTGGCAGCGAAACAGTGGTAGGTATGGCATGTTCATTAATTTACCATTGTGACAGATCATGCTGGGCATTGACACTGGTGTCATCAGAGCCAAAAAGTGCTCTACAGTATTAATCCTCCCATTGTGTCATTAGGAGAATTTAGCTAACATAGAAAGAGTAGAAATTCCAGTGGAAGCTTGTAGTAAGGATAAGTCCTGGTGGTTTGTTTCTGAACATGGATAGCAATGGTTTGTATCACAGATAACTTGGAAATTTATTTTTATGCTTTCAAATAACAACTATATAACCATTGTGATATCAAATGTCTGAAATTAAAATAAAATACAATAAAGTTAAACTTTTTACTGCCAATAAAGAATAAACTGTGAATAATAATAGGGTTTTGTGGATCTCATGGCACTTACTTGCAGGTATAGGTAAGTATTTCTGTCCCGATTTAGAGAATAGAAAACATATGACCTAGATGTTAGGATAGTTTGTGCTCATCTGTTTCAGAGGATAATGCGGAGTTGTTATTGAACAGTCAAAACAGTAACAAATTCTAACTGCAATTGTATTCTTCACAGAATGGACAGCAGTCCTGAAAATAACACATCCCTCTCGGTTCAGAAAGTCACGCGCTCGGAAAGCTCCCAAGCGAAGAAGTCCCAGCACACAGAAGAAGCAATCTTTTACATGAACTGCCGAGCAGCTTATCTAACTGTTTTAAAAAGCAGTTTAGAAAATATTAAATCAAAAGAACAACTCAGTTTAGGTAATGATTAGATATTTTTTCCCTATAACTGCTGTGTGTGATGATTACTGTGGGTAGGTTACAAATAACAGCAGTTCAGTAGTGAGAGTATCCCAATGCATAAACTTGGTAACTGTTTTAAGGAATTTACAGTAGTTTTCAGATTTCAGATGTTGGTGACTGTGTCTTTGAAGACATTTTCATCATTTATCTGTTATAAAATGTCACATAGTTTCTGTAAACTTTGAAAAATCGCTACCATTCCTCTAAGTTGTTCGGTTTCCTCAAATACTTACCTTTGTTGCTACTTGTCAGATTAGTCCTGAAAGTAGGAAAAGTAGACAGCTTTTCAAGATTTTCAGATGTAAATCTCCGGTGTGTCTGGGCAGAAGTCAATAGTAGCTGACTGCTTATGAGGTACTTAAGTGAGCTGTTTAACACCACCAAATTTGACGGTAACATTGCTTACTTGAGGTGGGCTTAGGTACTGCTTTTTGATTGTGACAGTTCTGCAATAATTGTTTCTCTATCCCTACAAATTATTAAGTGAGCTGATCTCGGTTCAGTAATTGCCTGGCACAGAAAATCACCATGAGAACTGGCATTAATTGGCACAGAAGTTTGCAGACTCAAAGGAGAGGTTGTTATTGGAGGCATGGGTATGGTAATTTACCCCTAAAGGTAGTCTCACAGATCAGTTCTAAGCCACTTTGAGTAATATGTGAAAATACTGCCTTTCCTTTTCTAAATTTATGTGATCAAATGGACTGTTTCAGACACTGGTGTTTCATAAGGATTCTTACTGTTTTGTTTAAGCTCCTGCTGAGTTACAATGTTCCATGAATAATGTCCCATAAACTAAAATAAAAAGTTTTCATTTTTCATCCATATTATATTTGTGTGTAAGTGGTATGGCTGTCAGCAGTACAACAGGAAAAACTAGCTGAATGCTTCAGCTGTACTAAATAAAGGTGTTAGTAGATACTGAGAGCTGTGGAGCCTAATAATATTTGTTTTGAAAACCTATGGAATTTCAAAGTTCCTTGCATGGAATTATTAGGAAAGTTTAAAAAAATGCACCTGAAAAATGGTAGTTAGGGCTGTGTATTGGAAATTGATTTCTTTATGATATATCTTAGTGACCAAGTAAGATAAGGAAGGAGTAAGATAAGACTGAGTAATAACCTGTTTCAGTTTTGAAATAGGTTTCACTATCCCAGATAAAATTTCTCAAGCAAATATAATACCAGCTTTGGTATCTGTTGGAGTTGTAGGATTATGCACAGTGTCTTACCACGTTTGGTAGGTTTTCTTTGGTTTTGTTGTTGTGTTGTTTTTTGTGTTTTTTTCTTGGAGCATTTTTGTCCTTTCATGAAAAAGTTTACTCATGGTTGTAATAGTATGGGATTGTGTTAGGAAACTCATGAAAGTCTCTCAGTCTTATTTTCTATCTGGAGTTCCATTATGTGAAAATCTTAGCTTGCTTTATTTGAAAAAATGTTTTCAGCTCACATGGTTGCCAAAGCAAGCAGGAGAGCATAAACCTTCAGTTAGACAAAGAGAACCAAAATGTATCATAAAACTAATGATTTTTATTTTGTGGTTTTTGGGGTGCAGCTCAGAGTGCAGTTTGGATTGGTGGCAGTATAGGTTGCTTTCTCAAGTCATCCTCATAGATTATGGTGCCGGTAAAAGGTATGTGTATTATGGCATTGTAGCTGTTTGTATTAAACCAAGCAACAGCTAAAAGCAAAAACATGCTAAGCTATCAAATCATTTAGTTATGTCCTAATTCTAGTGACCACATTTTTTTTTGCATATCTGAGGAAGTATTTCTTACAAATTGCTGCTTTGCCTGTGCCTAAAATAAGTGAGGTCTCCACATGGAAACCACCACTGTAAAAGCTGAGCGTACTTCTTGTGCTCATTGTTTGTAGCTTCTTTCCCTATAGCAGTACCTGGAATTCTACCCTTTAGCAAGCACATTCTTTCAGCATGTGACTTAGTGTTACCCAGGCTTTCTCAGCTATAATAAAAGCGCCTTTATAACATCCTAATGATAGTTTTGGATAATCTGGATTTTAAGATAGGAGCGGTGTGAACAAATGTAATCTCTTTTATATATGCTTTGGCTTTCATCTCTATCCATATGCCACTTCACTACATAGCAAGTGTTTGAGCATTGTGGTTTCAAGGTCAGCTCAGAAAGGGCAAATACTTGCTCAGGCTCCCAGTCTTTTCAGAGATATTTAAGAACTTCTTTTAAAATTTGTAAACTTTGAGAGTTACTATAGACTTATATTGCAGCTAAAGGAAATTGTGGCATTTACCAAATGAGTGGTGCCAGTGTTTAAGCATTTCTTGCTACGTGATGTTTGGCTAATATTCTAAACTGTAAAATGCTCACTTGAGATTGGCCCTGCGAAATTTTTTTTGTTTGAGTTCTACTTATTCACAGATAGTAGCTTCATTTCCTGTGTTGTAATATTATGTAAGGTATTTAGCAGAATCGGTCTGTGAAGAAGTATAAATAAAAGGTGCAGATTAATAGAACATTCAAAAATACAAACTTGGGAAGCATGTAGGGTATGGCAAGTGCTGATCTCTCTGGATATATAAAAATAGTCGTGTATTTGAAGGATACTCTGTTAAATATAAGTGAATACTGTGCTATATTGACATTCCAGGGAACTCTGCTATCCACGTAAACAAACACACAGAGTAACTGCCCTTCCTTGGCTGACCTTGACATGGAAATCCTTGCACAATTGCTATGTGCCCAGGCGTTGCATGGATAAAGATGTAAGCTTTGCTGTATTCTCCTGACTCTGCTTGTAGAGGTGACAGGGCAGAAATCTTTATTTAGTCTTTGGCATTCAATCGGAGATTAGCAACAAAGGTGTCTGGTTTTGTTTGTTTGTTTTTATGGTGACACAGTTGCCTACTGAGAATTACAACGATGCCACCACCTCATTTCACAGATGCTGCTGAACTGCTCTCAGCCGGGATAGATTTGGTCATTGGTCAGCTGGCTAAAAATCAAACTGCCAGCCTAGGTAGAGATGAAGGATTTTCCCTAAAAACCTTGTTTATATGGGAAGGTGTAAAAGCATCCCTCCAGTTTCAGATAGACTGTGCATTTGAATTTAATTTCAATTTAACATAGTATCTTCTTCACACTGGAAACTGACAAAAGGATGTTTTCAGTAAAGACTTTAAGAGGCTAAATAGATTCAGCAAATTAATTTTGAAGAACTCTGGGTGTAGGAATAGTGGGAGTGGTTGTGTGGATGGTATTGGTTGTGGGGCTTAGCTATGCATGTTGGTGTCATTTTTCCTTTACATTTGAAATCCATGTTGCATGATTTGAATTGCTAAGTTCAAATGTATAGATGTGACATAAAATATTGCTTAAGATAAATTCTACAGTAGATCTCCGTTCTGGGCAAAGTTAGTGAAAAAGTGTATGTGGATCTCAGTAGAAACAGGATCTAATAATGTGCAAGCTTACAAATAATAGGGGATATAGACAGGGAGCTGAATTTTACACTTGTCAGTTGAGGTGACTCTGAACTCATGGATATTTTGCTTAATGGTTTGAACCCATCACATTTCTTTTGAGGAGGACATCCCATTGAGTTTAGTAGAACAGTGCCCATGAGTAAGTGGAAGGTGCAGATCAGAGCAGAATAATTCCCGCAATATTGTTGTGTTACAAAAAGTCAGACTGCTCTCTGGTTTCTTCCTTTTTCTGTAGAAGAAAGTGGGTGTGAGATTCTTACCAGTGTGGCATACATCATCTCTGTGCTGGGTTGTGGCTCATAAGCGATGATCTAGAATGCTAGGTACTGCCTGTTTGATGACTCCTTTCAAAAGAGTATGTGAGTGAGCTTATCTGCCGCTCAGGCTGCTTGAACCTTTGATAGAAACCACAGAATTCCGGGCCAGGGAAGGTCACAGTCAGTCTGTATTAATAGAATACAGGACTGAGACTGTAAGTAAAACTGTCCTTCAGACCTGCTTTTCCCTTGGATTGATTAGGCTTAAAAAAAGAGTCTGAACATGGAAATTGATTGAAAGATGCTTTCTTTATCGACAGATGGAATGTATAGTTAATATTGTGTTTTATTGTTCAGTACTTCAACAGGCTGGAAGAAATCCATCTCAGAAGACAGTTAATAAATATTGGACTTCACAAACGATTGCACTGAATTTTGATGATTTTTGTAATATTTTAAAAAAAGAAAAACCAGCTACAAGAACTGAACTGCTTGAAGCATTTGGGAAAATAGACACAGATAACACTGGATATATTTTACATGATGAACTTTATAAAATTCTTACAACGGTAAGTATCAGTACAAACTTAATTATCCATCTTTAACCATTAGTAGAGATTTTGGAAATCAGACAGTAAAACTATTCTGAATGTGTAAACACATACTCCTAATCAAAAGAATCAATAACTGATTCATGGGGTTTGGGTTTTTTTTCCAATGTTATATCTGGTCTTTCTTCCATTTTTTCCCATTACAGTCTTTTCCTGTGCAGTTCATAACCTGTCTGTCCCTTTCAGCAATTGTGCCTTAAAGGTAGAAGCTGGCAGAAAAAAGTATTTTTCATGCTTTCACAGAACGCTTTGTTAAAAACCTACCTATATTGCAGTGGAGCAAGGGAAGTACACGTCACTCCCTTGGTTCAGTTAGTGCAAATCCCTCTATTCCCAGCAGTTCTTTAGGGTTATGAACTTTTACCAAGAGAATTAATGACATACCTTTGCTGTTCTTCCCTCGCAAGTTGTTGTCTATATATGTTCAGATACGAAGTTAAAAAATAGTATTTTTATGTTATGCATAAAATGTTAAGGTCAGTGCTTTAGTTTTATCACAGCAATGATGTTCTGTCACACCAGGGGCTTCATTGGATCTTATAGTTAGTTCCTTAGGCTCTTGAAGGAAACTGTGCTATGGTAAGTCAATACTTTGGTTAGAGATTATGCATTATCAACCCAAAGGATGCAAATGTCATAAGGCTTATCTGTACATGTCATTAATATGGCTTAAAATAATGACATTAAAAAACATCTGGAACTTCTTATTTAGCTCCTGAACTGCCACCATATTTTTAGGTTTCTAAATCTATAAAATTGTATAATCTGAAAGGATAGAAATACTTTTTTTAAAAGAGCAGCTGAGATTTTTGTGATGCTATGACATTGTAGGAGATGGAATTTTGAAGAAGACATTAGTAAGAGTATGTTAGAATGACAACTGTTGACAAGATTAAAATCCAGGTCCTCTGAGGATCTGCAAAGCAAGCAAACAAAACTCCTGAAACAGAACAGTCTTCCAAGTTGGTGTAGAGCTGATGCTCTGACTCTATAAACTACATAGATGTACATCACAGATGATTACAATGATTTTCTTTCTCTGTTCTGTCAGGTTTTTTTGCTCTGTACAGCCAAAAAAACTTCCTTCATTGTAAAAGCCAATCATCTTGCACAGCACAGACACTAGGGAGTAGTAACAATTAAAAATGGACTAGTAGTAGAATTCTAGTAGAGTCGTCAAAAGTGAGAATAAAACAATTTTAAGGAAATGTAGAGGAGAGGAAACCGGGATAGAAGGAACAAACACTTTACATACTGTATTTGTTGTGGCTGACCTATTAAACCAAAACGTTGTGGCAGAACCTTCAGTCCTCCTGTATGAACAAAAAGAACACTTGCAACAGTACGGAAATATTTCTTTATGTAATGAAAAGTAGAAGTAACTGATGTTGAGTGCTGCTGTAATTATGCCATGAAGAGCTATGATTTCTGTATTGTTACATAAAGTCAGGGCATTGATTTAGACCTAGACTGAAGAACTTGCTAGATGTGCTTGTAGTAGCAACTGGTGCTATTCAGACAGGGGAGGATGAGGATTTGTTGCAGTCCAGTATGGATCCAGGACTATATGTCTGCATCACATGTTTACCAACAAAGAAGTTCACATTAGTTTTTAGTCTCAAGTTTACACCATACATATGTAGCTGTAAAGTGATGTGGAGTCGACTTCTGTACAGCAGTCATATGTTGCTCTGTCATTGCTAACAGCCCTGTGAATCTGTGTAGAGGAAGTTGCTGGAGGACCTTGTGGAGGACATGCTTTCTTCCTGAGAAATGTACCTTGTGTCCACATTGCAAATGGGGCACTCAAGATGGTATTCTGTTAAGCAACTTCAGGCTTGGTTCCAAAAGAATAGAAATTGCTTTGGCTTTACAGTAATGATTCCAACTAGAGATAGCTGCATGGCAAATTCATGCCTGCAATAACCCTTCTACTGAGCTAATTTGCAGATGTAGACTTGTACAATAGGATAGCTCAAGTAAATAAGTGAAACTAATTGTTATGAAGTTAGTTCTTGGTTGTTAGCATGCTACAGTATAAGTAAGAATGACTGAGAGCTGGGATTCCCCAGTTTATGGAAGATTTTCTAAAGCTGATGTGTTATTCATGGTGGGTTTCCAGAAGACACCACAAAATTGCAGGAACTGATGCAGTTCATCTGTTCGGTTTTTAGTAGCATTGTAGGGACGTAATTTTTTATGATGTTGACCTCTATTTTGACGATTCAGACCACAATCCAATGAAATCTAATGCAAGATAAGATTCCCTGAGAGGATATTATAAGAATCTTTATGCTTTTATTAAATGTGCACCGTAGGTGAACAGCATTCTTGATTAGGAGCTCAAACTGAGTTGTTTTTTCATTGCAGAGAGGTGAAAAAATGACTCGGGATGAAGTGAGTGCCATTACTAAACAAGTTGATTTTAACTGCAGTGGTAAACTTGACTACAACAAGGTATGGCAAACAGTGCTATTGTTTGTTCTTGTGTTATTGGCCTGATGTGATTGACAGTATTAGCATTATCAAACACAGCATAACACCTCAATTTGTTAATCTATTGATGACCTTCCCCCAGGCCTCCTGCAACTGGCTACGTACCGGAACATGGGTTGGAATATGTTTCTGTTTCACTTACTTTTATCTGGTTATTATCCTTATAAAGGTCGCTTGCTGGAAGTGAACTTAATGTATTAGGCAGAGCCTAACAGTAAGCATGAAACTTATGAGCTTGTGGGAAGGTCAGAGTTAAAGGAATGGTGGAATAAAGATGACAATCGACAGCAAACTTAGCTAATCAGTGAGAGTTGCTATGTCTGTGACATTTCGTAATTTCTTATTTGTGGGACATTATTGCATATGTTGATCATCTTATTTTCAAGATGCATCAGGTGTTTTTTTGACATCCTCTCAAAGCAGTGACTAAGGTTTGAACTGAATAAACAGTCCACAAAGATTTGTACATAAACATAGTTTCATAGGAGAAAAACAGCTCCCTGTGAAGAATCGTATGTTAAAAAAACCCATTAGTTTTCAAATATCTAGAAAGAAATATAAATCATGTCTTGGGTTGAAAGTCACACTGAATTTTTATTCAATATTTGGACCTCCTTGTTGAATCATGGCTCCATTTTACTGTGTAACTTGAGTGGTTGCTCTGATTCGTGACAATGAAAATTAATATTGTGCTTTAAAAGAAAAGGCATTACACATATTGATGTGTCCTTTCCTTACTAATGTTACATTTTAATCCTAAAAACTGTGAGAAAGAATGTTTCACATACCAGATTGCTTTTCTTTATTTAAAGTTTTGTGACTTATACATGACAACCAGCGAGCAATGCTGCAAGACTGCACGAGAGAAACTGGAAGTTAATAGTCGATTGAGGCAACAGCAGTTTGGGAGTCAAGCTGAAACTTCCTCTGAAGGGATCACACTGCCAGTGTCAAAACCATCACTGAGAATCTCGAGAAAAACTGATCACAAACTAGCACCAATAAAAGGTATTTATATTTTATATTGGGAGTTTTCATTCTGTTGGAGATCATGCTTGGGGTCAATGAACAGTTGAGTATTTAATTTTTCTCAGATTAGTGAGAATGTTACTGACTAATAACAATTTCTACTGTGACAATTGCCTAAATGTTGTGGTAGAATATCTGACCTCTAGGTTCAAATGGACTTTGACTACATCTATGATCTGAAGCTCTGAAATTCTTAAGGGTGAGTTTCGTTGGCTCTTTGTGTGACACAGACCAGAGGAAAGAGAGACAATGAATGCTCAGATGTTGCAACATAGGCGAGTTACTTATTTCCTTCCCAGAACAGAGATGAAACCTTAAACATCTATCAATAAACAGTCTGTTTCCATTATTGAGGCCCCTTTTCAAGCACAATCAATATGAGAGTTTAATGTTCTTTCTGAAGTTACAAAGGTACCTAAAAAACATCTCAAACTGGAAAAAGACCACAGGCTAACATACTGCAAAGGTACCGTGTATGAAATATTTGCATGTAGTGCACACTGTTTACTTTTAAGTTGCTTCAATTCTAGGTGATACTGAAGAGATGCAAAAATGACAACAGTGATGAAGGCTGAGTTTATGTAGCTGAAAGAATTGTACTAGCAGAGTTACTCCAATGTAAGGAACCAGAAAGTAAAGACTTGGAAGTAATTGCATTGGGCAGCTGTGCCCAAGTGATTTGCTATCTGGTGGGGAAACTATGTTGTCCTGAAAAGAAATAACTTTAAATTAGAAGCAGGTTAAATCTATCCACTTAGGACAGATTTACCTTGATTGCAAGGTAAATGGAATCACGGGGTAACAATTTCTTGTCCTTCAGGCAGATTTGGTTCCAAGGTTCTGCCATTCATATGCCCGTGCCCATTCACCTGGGACGTACAGTCAGCAAAGTAAAAATGTTTGGGTAATAAATTATTTAAAGTTACATAATTACAAGGGAAATCAGCTTCTCTGATTGAAGTTCTTGTCATCCAGTTTTTCTCTGTGTACCTATAAATGTAAGCCTTTATGATAAATAGCACTAGGAGTGCGTTGAAATAATGTAATTGTAACTAAATATTTATGTTTATAGGTGACAGCAGAACTCCTTCAAAGCCCTCATCAGCTCAAAGTTGCAAAGCATCCATTTCTACCACAATCAGCATGGGCGCCAGTAGCAACAGAAACACAAAGCTAATTGAGCCAGACACAGTGAAGGTATCATGTAAGCTAGTCCTATTGAAATTATGCTGTTTTCCTCGAGGCACATATGTTATCGTATTTTAAATAAGAAACCATTTTTCTCTGATTTTTAGCTTATATTTTATTTATAGTTTGTCAAGGGCAGCTATAAAGTACCGAGAGGTTTCTTGATACATATTATTATTAACATTTTTATATACTGTTGGTTTTGCTGACATCTAGTTATTGAAAATAATTTTTCAGGTGTGAAGGTTTAATAGAACAAAGTGTGGTTTTTTATAAATGAAACCACTGTTGGATAAAACGTTTAATGACTTTTTGAGAAATTTAAAATTTAATAATTTATTAGGTTGGTGAGAACTTTAAATGCTTAAGTAGTCTGAAAGATTGTGTATCATAAACCTTTATATGAAAGGTAATTGGAAATAAATAACACATCTGTGAGCATATTCAGTTTGTTGGGCATTACTTTGTAAATATATGCTGTAGCCTGAAACTATTGATTTTTAGTTAGACTAATATGTTCTATCAGTACTTTGTTTTAAATAAATCACTCATTCAATATAAATTCCTGTGGGAGAAAGACAACAAAGTCACTTTGCTAAGTCAATATTTGTAGAGTGTTAATATTGATCTTTTTCCTTTGTTTTCCCTTTCTTGACTGAACCTTTACTAGTTTTCTTTCAACAGAAAATAATAGCAGTAGAAGTATAAAACATTAACTGGAAACCACTAAGATACATTAAAAATGTGCACCTTGAGACTCCTGAGAAAAAGGGAAAAAATGGTTATGACCACATAGTATAACTGCTGGTAGAAAACTGAACTGATTGTTCTCATGAGTTACATTTTTGTTTCAAATAACAACTCTGTATTTGTTATTGAACTCTGAAGTCCTTTATATCTTTGACATTGCTATACCATGACATTTGTTCTATATTAAAATTTAAAAACATAATCTCAAAGGAATTTTTTGCAGTCTGTTTAGGTATCTGGACCTCCATGCAATTTAACCTGCAATTTCACCTTGTTCAAACATGATATGTAGTATATAAAACCATTGCAGTTTCCCAATATTGGATTCCTCTTTCTTTGTACAAGCTAGTAAGAACGGAGTGAAAAAAAGCAGCTGCAGATATTGATTACTGTTGATTAGCATCATACAAAAAGTGAAATTAAATCAATAAACATGAGAAGGTACGTTAGTAGAGCTACTAATTTTTTTTTTAACCCTAATTATTAAGAGCAAAATCCAAACTGTCAAAATCAGTGAATAAATATACAGCGATTTATTTGTGGTGTAGATCAGAATCTAGCACCCCAAAATTCTTCTTACTTATATTCAGAAATAATTCTTTTTTTCTGCAGTTTACCTGTCTTTGGGACAGTAAGAAAGTATTGCCATCATGAAGTTGGACCAATGCTAGCTTGACATTTCTGACAGAACAGTGGAAGTCAAAACATGGTGAATTGTCTAAATTTTAAAAGCCCTTAGAAAACATGGAATGTATTCATAGTGCATTCTTCCATGTGTTTTCTTTTTGTCAGTGGAGTTTTGTGACAGGTTCAAAGCCATATAAATAAATCCGGGGACTAAAAACCAGACAGTTGGAGAAGTGTTACAGATGTGCATAAACAACATGCTGACCTGTTGGGCTTTGGCTGTAGCTGAATTGAAATTCATTAAAAGATGGCAAATGGAGATCTTAAATTTCTGCAAAGTATTCTTTGTGACAGTTTTAGTCAAGGTTGAAAGACATAACAAAAAAACCCCCAAACAAACAAAACATCATCATCATGTTCTAAAATCTTCTACCTGCATTGGGTAGCTAAACTATGCATGCCAAGGAGTCTCACCTTTACATTCTGCTCCTCTGAAGTCAGTGAAAGACCTGTACAGACAGTGGGTAGCAGAAGAAATACCTGACAAAAGTTTTTTTCCTGAGAGTAAGTTATGTGCCTCTGCTCATGTCTGTGAAGTAGCCCTACACAGTTAAACTAGCAAGAGTTTTTCTGTGCAGATGGAACAGCTTTATACAAGACAAAGCGTTGAACTGAAGTTCTTTGCTTTAATCATAGGAACAATTCCTCTCAGAAACATTGCTTTCTATTTGGAATTTTGCATGACTGTATGGACAATGTCAATAATAACCTAAATTGTAATAGCAGTGGAATGCATTATTTGGGCAGTGATCAGCGCTGGCAGCAGCAGGTAGTGCCTAACATTTCTAATACAGACATTTCCCACTGTGTTAGCTATTATTAGACAACTTTTGTTATGCTTTGAAGTGACATAATCAACCCAGAAAATAATCTTTTCGCTTCCCAAATTTACATACCTGTTTGTAATTTGACATGGATAATTTAGAGAATATAGCACCACCTCATGCTCTCTGCAAGAATAACAGTTTAGTATTTGATTCTTAAAACGTTGTCAAACTTGCTTACTGTTGCTCACATCTTAACGTGCATGTTGTTCCTTGAGCTGTTTTCCCCTGCTTACTTGGATTGTGTGATTTCCCTGTTGTAACAATGTCTATCTGAAAGCAAAACTGCAAAACCTGTAGTCTTTCATCTGAAGTAACAGGCAGAAAAATGGAAGGTGAACAAACAGGACAGAGCTATTCTCTGAGGACTGTCTGTGAGGTGGTGGTTTGAAGACCACTGCCATAGTGAGAAAGGGGGAGTAGAACATGGCTGTTAGAGTAATTTTTTGTATGTGAAAATTGTCACTGTATCCTTTCAAATAGTTACAGCACATTTGGACTGCTGTTTAAATTTATATTATGCACTTTTATGTCTCAAAGAACAGCCATACTACTTCATTAGAAAACCTTTTAACTTGGATCTTTTTGAAACATCATTAATTTTTCAAACAGTTTTGTAAGGTACTAAGCCTAGAGGCTAAACGAGCTAGCAACCAGTTATCTCAGCTGTGTCAAGTGTTAAGGATAAATCTTAATTTGCTGCATATGGACTTTACACGAAGTTAGGAGTCTTGGAAGTATTCGAATAAACAGTTCACTGAGAGTGGAATAGTACTAGAGGTGATTTAACAGACTAAACTACATATTCAAATTCTAGGACAGACTTATGTTGTCTCTGATGTTAATATGGACTCCCATTATCCATCTGTTTGACTGAGAGAACTCTGTTGCTCCATGTTTAATCCTCAGTGTTAAGTCCCAGTAACGTTTTATCTCTATTCTCCTCTTTCCTAATTGTTCTCTGTGATTGGACGCCTTCTGCTTATCCTGTCGCTAGAGATCTAGTTTAGTGGATAAAGATTGATACAAAATTTTTAGGTGGTCTTGTTAATTAGTTCTATACAACCACATAGAAGGTGGCCAGGGACAGATCTCTGACTTTGTGGACCAAGTAGCATAGGTAGCTGCACTTCCACAAGGCTTAGGCCTAGCACCCTGTCAAGCAGATTGTGTCTACTTTAAATGGCACTTGGCTTGCTTCTTTTTTCCTAGAACCCATGTGGTAGTTTTGTGGGTTTAAGAAATTTTATTTTTCAATGCTATTCATAATCTTATGTCTCTGCATCCCAACCAAGAATACACATTACAAGCTGTAGGTTAGGTCATGGCACAGAGTGTGCGAGGTTTTAAAACCTGATGGGATGATGTTGACCGTGTAGGTCACAGGAAGCCAAATCAAGTGCAGTTACATGCACGTTCCTCTTTGAAAATGATGCCTGAAATGAAAAATCTTCTGAACTGCATACATGTTTTCTTGAAGAGCACTAGCTGTAGTCACCTGAAACAGAGCCATGGAATGAGCTAACAGCTAAACAGTATGGATGGCAGGGTGTTGAATGCTTCACCTTGCTTTTCACTGTCTTATTTTGCAGTGTAGGTAGCTGGTGAGATGAGATCATTGTTCCTCTAATAGCATGCTGTTTCCTCTGCATCTCTGATGGCAGAGAAGATAGGTTTCCACGAAGGCCCTGGATCCAACACGTTATTTTAACTGGGAAAGATTATGGGAGGAGAGGGAGTTGGTTATTAGCTTCCACCAGGGATTTGATGTCCCATATTACTTTAGATAACTTAAATGATCTTTGGTTTTTTGATAGCTTGTGCTCTGAGGAAGTATGTGTACTTCTAAAGTCTCTTAGAACTTCCTTAGCATAGTCTTAATTTTCTTGAAAAATCCTAAACCTCCAGAGAACAGCAGAAAGTAAGTTGCAAAGTATATAGTATTGGTACTTAGAAGTACTCCGTATTGTCAACTGTATGCAAATATAATTAGAAGAATTTGACATCTAAAATTGGTATGATGCATTATGCTACCAAAACTATTGGAGTACTGAAGATTAAATACTTGTTGCCTTTAGATCAACATCTTGGATGGGACCAGGGTAGTTTCACCATAATAAAGTGCAGTTTGAGATTAAGACAGTTTCCAGCTATGTAAAATCTGGAATTCTCATATACCTACATTCATGTGTTCAGGGTGATATATTTTTATTTCTTTAAGGTGAAGATTCTTTTTATAGCTGAGTTTGTGCTATTTGTGTGAAACTTGTAAGAGTGATTAAGAGACAGAAAATGAAGTGAGAGATAGTATTAGATTCTGCAGTCTTTCTATGCCAACACAGATGGTGAGTTTTCTCAAAGTACGTTTCTTTGTTTTGGTTGATTTATAAAAGTTCTTAAAGCAGAAAGGAGTATAATAAAGATGAATTTGGTAATGTTTGAATGAGAAGTGTTTAGTATAGAGGAGTTGATCCTGTTCCCACAGAAATCAGTGGCAAAATTGTGGCACAGGACTGAAGGCTCTTAAATCCATGAGTTCCAGAGTACTTTACATTCTTAAGAAATGCAGAGTTCTGAATGGAGAAATTTAAATCCAGGATCAGAGCTACATGTATTACCACGTGTGTTGCTTGGCATCCTGGGTGTATATACGCTAGCAAAGTCCAGTTCTTGCCTGACACCTTTAGGTCATTGACTGTAAAGTATCATCAACTGAGTGTGAATGCATTGTAATGAGGATCGGTTCTTTAAGAGGAGAAATTAATTGTAGCATTCTAATGAAGACTGTTTGGCCTCAGTTGGACTTAGTAGTAGTCAGCCTCGTTACTGGGAGTTACATGCAAAAGTTTTCCATTTTTTACAAGCTCTCTTTTCAAATCTGTGTTAGCTTACCTGTGACATTGATCACTGAGCATTGGTACAGCCACCTGGACAGAGCTCTCCACTAAGATGACACTGAAAGACTCCTTCTGTTAGGCTCTGCTCAGAAACATTAGCTTCCATTGCTAGGAAAGTGACTAAAACCGTGGACTTAATCCAGATCAGTGAAGGCAAAGCAAGAATGACTTCTGTTCCTCAAAGCATACAATACATCTATAGGTACTTCATTTTTATTTTGCTAAGGAAGTATCATTCTGATTATATTTTAAATTGAAAATTGGGACTTGCTATTAAAACAATAAAATTGAAGCATCTAGTTGTTTTAGCATCTCAGCAAAATCATGGCTTCTCTAGAAACGATATTATTCACACACAGAACAGTTTTCAGTTTGTCTTTCCAATACTTTTGACAGAAGTCAAGAAGAATCACTTAAATGGACCAGTGCTGGTGTTTGTGATTTGTCTGAAGGAAACAACTCCTCATTGTTCAGCTAATCAGTTACGTTCTTTGCTTGATTGGCCTGATGGAACTAATGTAGCAAAATTCCAGCCTTTCAGTGGCAAGTCACATAATTCAGAGAATTTTGTTAATTTAGATGATTCTTCATGACAATTTAAATTTCATTTCCAGTATTTGAGCATTGGGGCAATTGTATGTTTTTCATGCATTTTCACAAGTGAAGCAATATTACTAACTGCTCTGCAAAAATTAACTACAAAAAGGACTGTATGAGAAAATTACTTTTGTTTAAAGCAGAAGATCAGTGCTGTACCTTTTACAGTATTGTAAAAAAAATACAGTGGTGTATTTTATGCAGGATTTATTAAATCCTCAAATTAATTAATATTTCAGAGAAGAAGCTTTTATCTTGATCAAAGATGAAGGCAACATCTAATATTTCCTTGGTTTCCAGGACTGGCAATGTGCACAATCCAAGGGATGCTTCTACTTAGAAGATGATGGTGAAATCATTAGTCACAAGTACAAGCTGTACTTACCTGAGAGGTCTACAGTATGTATTACCATCAAGCCTTTAAATGTTCGTCAGGTAGAAGGTAAGTGTATTTGTATTTCTTGGGAGAATTTTCCATTATAAAAAATATTTTCTCTTCTCATGCTGATACATCTCTCCCTTTCTTACTTTCAATACTTTGCGATATTTTTCTCTGTTGACAGAACCCTATTGAAAATACAACTTAACTTGTCACACCACATTTTCTGCTTCATGATTTTGTGCTCACTGCCTGGGCAGTGAAAATCAGCTAAGTCCATTATCTTTCTGTTTGTAGTCAAGCAACCTCCTAGATTATTTTTGGCCATACATTTGTGGAGTTTCTGACTACGAAACTGAAATGTTAGCACTGTTTGCAGTATCTTCCTTTAAGGTGTTGATGTACTTTGTGAGAAACGACGACACAAGGTGAGTATTGCCTGAAGGATCTTGTATTCTCCACATCAGATACTTCTGTAAATACTTAAAACAGATTGTGGCTTTTTATGGCAGTATGGTATCTTGATGTTTTCATTATGAATCTTGTCTGATGGATGTATAGCATAGTATACCAATTTTAATTTTCATCTTAAAAGAGTGAAGTCCAGCATTAGAGCCACCTGAGATGAGTCAGCCTTTGTGCTCCTTTTTTCCAAACAGTGTTGGCTTTTTTCTCTCTGGTGATTCACCAAGGGTCTTCAGTTGCTACGTTGAAATTGTTTTTTCTCCATGTAGATTATTTCCTCTTTAATCCTGTGAAACAGGA
The DNA here is from genome assembly GCF_015220075.1 of Falco rusticolus. Classification (NCBI taxonomy): domain Eukaryota; kingdom Metazoa; phylum Chordata; class Aves; order Falconiformes; family Falconidae; genus Falco; species Falco rusticolus. Next base: position 3,099,743 of record NC_051197.1, on the reverse strand, counting down.
GCCATTAGATCCCAAAGATGTTTGAGTCACCTGGACTGGCTCTTGTGCTACAAGTTGGTAATTGGTTCTGATTGAGGTTGGTAATAAAAACTTCACTGCAAATAATTGAGGGAAAATAGTTATTTTTCAGTTACTATCTGGCTGAAATGGGAAGCTGATTGACTGACTTCTAATGGTGGTTTGATACTAACAGATTTGAATAACAGGATGTCTCAGTGTTCTGCTCATAACTTTTCTTTTTTCATGTGGCGCCCTTTTAAACTCTGCCTTAGTATAGTTCTGCTGCAGGATTGTCCAGACATTCTGTGTAACCAAAAAAGTACTTGCTTCTCTTTTGTGAAGGGGAAAAAAAAGAATTCTACTTCTACACTGTTGTAGCTTATGACGTGTCCAAACCTCAGCGCAGCACCTGAGGGACCATCAGACTCTCATGGAGAGGAAGGCAAAATGGCAGTTTATTGAAAGACACAGGCACTTACATACAAGTAGCAGAGCCAGCCCTTCGTGGGCGGTTTTCTACTTAGTTCCTATGTTTCCGTCAGAACACGTGATCTTCCGCATCACCACATCCCTATGCTACTACACTACACAACGTTACTGTCCTGTTGTATGTAGAAATATCTTCTGTTATGGAGAGGAAGGCATAATGCTTCTATGTAAGGAAGAGGTTAATGTTAGCAGAGCGATTACCTTTTTATGAGAAATCAAAAATACCTTCAAATTTGTAAAAAAGTTATGTGGTGTGTAGCCACTCTTTGCTATTCGTGACTCCTAACTGTAGAAAAACTAAGCCCCTACATTCATTGTTTTGCTGTGGGTTGATTAACTTGAAGACCACTTAATAGCTCATTTCTTGATTGTGCCAGGAACTGAGCAGCTACAAGAAATCAGAGAGATTCAAATGGCATCTGTTAAACATCCATGTAGGACCAGGCCTCCATTCCAGTCCATCCCAAGACAAACAAATCATACGTGATCAGACAAATCATATGTGATGCCATGTAGGAGGATCTTTCAACTTAAATTTAAAATATGATTTAAACTTACACTTCTGAGATTTAAATCTTCTGGTATCCCTAGCTTTTGCACATAATCTGGGTTTCCAGTCTAGATGGGTTTAACAATATTTTACAGAACATCAGATGAGAATATGATATAATTTTGCTAACATACTTGATTGCAAATATCTAGGAGCCTTAGTATAAAGAAAAGTAATAATAATGTTCTAATGGTAGAAAACAACAAAAAGAGCTTCCTTAACTACCAAAGCTTTTAGTATTAGACCTACTAATAGTAATCATTATCTGCAAGTGTCACAATACTTGGAACAATTTATCTGATCGGCCTAAACAGGAAAGGTAATCCCAATAGCATATAATGGATTTTTTTTTTTCCTATCTTGCCTTAACAGGGATCAGTATTATAAATACCATGGAAATACCTACTTTGGATTGAAAGAAAAACAGTTTTGTGCCATTATTAAGCATTTTTCTTGGCAATGTTTTTCTTTTTAGGAAAACCTTGTAATTGGTTGTCAGTGGATACAGCTTTGTATATTCTGAAGGAAAGTGAAACCCAAGAAAATCTACACCTTATGGGCTTTACTGAACAACAAAACAAAGAGGTTAGATATTTTTGCTGTCTTCCTGTTTTGATTGTTATATCTTTAAATGCTGCATGGGTGAGTTCCCATGTGTTCGGAAGTAATTCAAACTGTACCTAATCAAACTAGAGAAGAAACACTTGTTCTGTGCATGTTCCCTTTCAAAATGGACAGCAGCTGTGCAAGGTGAGATGTAATACGGTCTTACTTATGCCCTTTGGATGGGCTGAATTGCAAGCCACGTGTGGAAGTTTAATGAAATTCTTGTGAGGACCATATTATCATGTGGTGTGTTAGCAAATATTTCTGAGTTGCTGGTTATCTGTATAGATGTGGGGTGTGGAAACTCATTTGTATCCCTCCATCTTGAAAGATAAAATGTCAAAGGTAAAATTTGTTAACATTTCCTTTTGTTTTCTTTCTCCTTGCTATATGTATGGTTTTGAACTTCATAGTGCACAGAATATTCTTATGCTATAAGAAATAAAGGAGGAGAAATGTCAGCGTTAGCTGACTTCCCCCTTCCAAGCCACAGGGAACTCAGCTTGCTTCTTAAACCCTACATTACTTGTGACTTTTTAAATAGGAAGTTTTTGCTGCTAGTTTGAACAAAGCTGAATAGTGAGGGAGGAAATTAAAAACTCAGTGGGTTTGTCTGCTTCTGGCTGCTTTTTAGTGTAACAATTAAAGTGTGTTACAGATCTGAAAAGTGATAGGGCTGTTACTAGGCATTTCTAGTAATGACCGTTATCCCCTCATCTCAGGTCCTGTATGTTTTTCTTAATCTTATTATAACTAAGACATTCACTAGGTTTTTTGTCTTTAAAATGGCATCACATAGCATCTCACTGTAGACGTTTTCTTTAAGGAAAGAGCCTAGCGTTACCAGTGTTTTCAAGTAATTAATCACTTCTTAAATGATACCTTTCCTGATTACTAATGATATTCATACAGAAATAACTTACAAACTTGTCTGTCTTCCTTCAAGAGTAGATGTTTGGATGGAGAGGGGAGCTTGGATCAGGTGTTTACTGGCTGCTCCCATTCACAACAGGCTGTAGGTTGAAGAAGGTAAAAACACAAAGTACTGGAGAAGCAAAACTGGTGTATAGAGGTGAAGATGGAGACCTGGCTCTGACCAAGGAGTTCCGGTGAGTTGTGTTCCTAGATAGGCACAGTAACTATCATAAAAATGCGTGCTCCGAAGAGCATCTAGCTTTTTAAAAGCTGTATGTTACTGAAGTACTGTTTGTACAGAATATTCTCAAATAGACTGAATAGTTATCGACAATACTGTGAGGCAGTAAATGAAATAAGTATTTGGAAATAGTTCTGCCTTTTTCATCTTTTAGAGCAGCATTATTGGATATATTTGAAACAATTGATTTGGATGGAAATGGCCTTCTGAGTTTGGAGGAATACAATTTCTTTGAACTGAGAACTAGTGGTGAGAAATGTGATGAGGAAGCATGGGCTGTATGTAAGGGTAAGTTCTTTGCTGTGCTTGATACAACTAATTAGGGCTATCATTCTACTTGCAAGCTGTTGTTCATAGTATCGTATTATGTATCTAGTATAGAAGAACTGAAAGTTTTGTAGCCTACAGCAAGAACACGTGTAGATACTGTTCTCCCTTTGTTTTTCTTTTTTTCCTTTTCTAGTCTCCTGTCTTGTTTTGCTTCATTCTGGTTTGTGTGCCACTGACCTTCTGCTGAGAAAATTCTTCCCATTGCTAACTGCAGAGTTTTGTAGGTGAAAGATTTTGTAGCTGCCAAAACCTACAGGTTTTCTAATCGTGGATCATATGGTGAATTAAACTGTAAGAGGTATTCATTTAATCAATCTCTTTTCTACAGAGTAAGCTGCTACTGCTTTTATATTTCACAAAGTGTTGAGAGGGACTTTTAAATAGTGTGTATATGATGCTTTAAAAATGCCATCTAGAGCTTATGATGACTGTTTGGAAAATTAATTAGAAAACGCCTGTTGCAACTATACATTTTTTTCAGGTGTAAGCAGTTATAAGTCATTAAAAATCTGTCTTTTGAAGGTTCATATATGGTGTGTCAGTCTGTCCATATTGTGCTATATGACAGCATGAGATTCTGAGACTTCCATGGGTGAGACGGGGAAGCTGACAGTTAAAACTTTCAGCTGTGCTTTGTTTTCTGTCTGCTGATACATCTCATCAATGTTACTGGAGGTCCTGCCAGCTTGCAGCAGTGTTGGGCCGCAGATATCAATGTTAAAGAAAAAAGGAGGTCTGTGGCATTGCGAAGGCCTTGAGAATGCACGTATTTACCTTGTAACAGGGCTAGGAGAATACAACCACCAGTGACTATAGGCTGCTCTAATAATACAGTGCGTGAAAGCAGTGGTTTCAAAGCATGGGCGGTTTAGCCGCACTTGTGTGAACAGACTGCACATCTAGAAACGATTCTGTGAAAATTAGAGGAAACTATAAGAAATAGTTTTTCTGTAACTTGTGTCTGACATGCCAGTATGGCATATCATTGTATATCAGCCCAAGTCATCTTTGATATAATTCATTTGTAGGCTATGACACATTGCTTAATTTGGGCCAAAATACTTCACATCTGGCAAGTCCTGCTAATTACTTCTCCCCAGAACACTCTAAGATAGTGGATTTTTTCCAAAATGACAGAAAGCTCATATAGAAATACTTTTCTATAAATGAGTTTCTCATCTGTTTCATCCCTATCCTTTGCCACACTTTATGCCTTTGTCAGTGTTGCACCTCTGTGCACTGGTCTCAACATGCATAGGAGGGGTATATATATATATATATATATATATATATATATATGCGTGTGAAGTGTGTAAGAGAGGAAAGAGAATATGGTGAATGTTTTACTAGGTCATTAATCAGTTGAAGGGTTCAGACGAATATCATAAATCTTGACACCAAAGTTCAAGCCATTTATTATAGCATCTGTACCCTTAGATAGATTTATTAAATTGGTAATCCCTTTTTAATAATATATAGTAAAGATTTAGCATTGTTATGAAGATGAGAAAACCATTTAAAAAAATCTCTGACACAAGGACATTTCAATTATGTGTTTGCTGACATTAGAGTGGTCTATCTGTGATATTCTATCTAGAGAGGGGTGTTAGGATTACTGGCATTTTATTGCTTTTTAGGAACTAAGTAAATCATTTCTGTATCAAGGACCTCAAGCGCTAAGGGTGCTGGCTCCAGCTTCCTAATATACCCCATTCTGCAAATCTCAAGCACAACAAACACTGCTAGCAAAAAGAAAAAAAAATATAAACTCTTTCTGTTTTGAAATCTCACCCTCTTTTGGGTTATACAAGGGGCCAGCTGTTTCTAGTCATTATCTAAAATCCACAGGGAAGCTCTGCAAAGAGCATGTATCTGGTCAGGGACATCTTTCCCAAATAATATGGGAGAGCCTGAGATGGCGCGAATGGCTCCATCTTTTAAACCCTGTTAACATAAGTGGGAGTTTGGCTCTGGAAGGATGAAGGGTGTTTGCAGAGAGAACAGATGTTTAAGTGCTACCTTATATTTCTTTTTAAATAGATAATTTTGATATGAAGAAGAATGAACTAACAAGACAAGGATTTATGGATTTGAATCTAATGGAAGCCAATGACCGTGAAGGGGATCCTAGTGACCTTTGGGTCACTTTATTGTCTCTGGGCTACAACAAAGCATTAGAAATGACAGAGGTATGATAGCCATATAGCAAAAATAACTGCTTCACATACAGCTTTCCACACATGTTTAACTGCAGTACTGTTTCTGTCATAAATTGATTTGAGTAGGTCAGTGATCCAGTCCAACAACTGTTAATACAGGGTTTACACTATGACTTTTGGTCATTATGGTATCCTTAGGTATGCTTTCTTAGGATAACACTGGCGTTGTTGAAGGAGGAAATTTGCCTTCTGTTTTAGAGAAAGCCAGTGTTTTGTGGGGTTGTACAGGAAGGAATCTTGGGTTATACCTGTGGAAAGAATTCGTGCACCTAGCTGGTAGGAAGTGATAAGAAGACAGTGATGGTAAACTGTGACCTGTCAGCAAACCTACAAAATGTGTGGCTTGCTCTGCTTAAAAAAATCACTTTCCTGGCCGAGGCCACAACATAAGTGGGTAAGGATAGGTAACTTTTTTCCCCCCACGTGATTCAGAATTCGTAATTCTCAGACATGGCTATTTCTGTTACTGTTGCCTTTCACTACAGTGTCTGAAGGTGTTCAACGTACAGGTTTATGAAGGGGCTTCAGGTGGCACACTGTTTATTTTACAGGACCAGGGATTATTTCTCTTATGTTTATGCTTGCTTATAGAGTTATTTATTTATTTATTTATTCAGAAACAGTAGCAGTGTTGATGTGAATAGCTCTTACTAAAGAACGAGGATCTCTTTAATGACGAGAAAAAAATTATGAAAAATTAAAGGATACATTAAATATGCAGATAATCATTTAAGTTTCATTTCCAAGGAAAGCTGATTTTTTAAAATCATCATCTGATTATATTCTTTCATTAACATTTGTTAAACCAGGGTTAGCATAGTCACCATATAATATATATCCGTGTGTGGAACAAATATAGGCAGACCCAAAAGTACTCAGTATGGCTGAGAGAACATCAGTTGTCTTGCAGTGAAAATCTTGAGGTCATGGTGAATGATTTCTTGATGGTGAACACTTTCTCCTTTTCCTGCGAGTATGGTTAGTAGAGGAGCTATAAAACTGTCTTTCTGCATTTCAGACGTAAGAGGGAGCTATTCTCTAAGAAAAGATTTGGGGAGGTTTTTCTCAAGTTAAAGAGATTTCAGAAAGGTATTTTGTGCCTTATACTAGCTGTGGTTTATGGCTATAGTCTTTGCTTTCCAAAGGACAACGTAGCTCTCCGAAACTCTATGATTTTATTAATCTAAAAATGTACATCTACTTAACATATGCCTATATCTTAACCCTTTAATTCCTCAATTTTACGTGGTTTAAGAGATTAATATTTCGGGAGCATTGAGCCCCTAACAAATTAAAGACAGAATCTGAGAAATCCTAGTAGATTCCAATAGCCATTTGAAAGAAACCGAGGTGCTATTACTGAGCCTAACAACTAGGAGTTTTTGTTTCTTACAGGTACTAATCTTAGCCAAGATATTGTAAAAGCAGAGTGCTTAATGCAGCATTGCGCATAGTTTAAATCTGTGGCAAGAGTGTGACAGGTAAAGGAGGCAGGTTTATTTCAGACACTGAAATACATTCATACTTCTCCTTAATTCCTTTATTTTTGTTTTTAATTCCTTGTACGTTTTGCTATCCACGAAAGGATTTGCTATGTTGGAGCTGAATGCACCAAACTGCATCTTGAGTGTGATGTGATTGGCATGAAAAACATTCATTTGTCCTGAGTGTTCACTTGGTTTAAAAGATTGCCACAGCTCTCGGGTTTTAAGTATTTAATGTTCAGGGACATACTCGTATTTGGGTAATTCTGTGTCAGAGCATATATGAAAATACTTAGGAGCTGTGGATGAAAATCTGAGGGGGAAAACTACAGATAAAGTCATGATGAAACTAATTTTCTCCATTACAGGCATGTCCCTTTGTCATTGACATCTATGCAGAAAAATGCAAACCCAAAATTAAAGCCATATATCTAGAGGCAGGGAGCTCACAACTCAACAGGGCTATCTGCAAGTCTGTTGTTAATAAAGGAGAGGCCAAAGTAATGGATGGCTGTGAAAACATAATCATCTATACCTACAAAGCGGGCAGGAGAATCACTTCTGTTATTGAAAATAAGGTACGGCATTAGACTTCTGTAAGGTACTTTGTGTTAATGTGCATTATTGTTCTTCTTCCGTCCTTACATCATTTTTGAGAACTACATTTTCTCATTTTTGATATCAACTTTTGTTAACTACTTCATTAAAAAAAAAATTAGTGCCTGATGCAAAGCTCTTTTTGACATATGACTCAGACTTTAAAAGAGTCTGGATCAGTGTTCTTGGAAGGGACAGCTTATTATAATGAGGCAAACAGTTTTAAGTATTATTTAGAATCTGAATATTTGCTTGTGTTCACATTCCAATTTGACAGTATGTTGATAATTATTTGAGACATAGTATGTTCATAATACCAGAAAACAAATACTAGGAATAGGGAATAGAATTACAGAAAAACTACAGCATTTACATGATTTAGTGTTTTCATTGTGCGTAAGAAAGTAGAAGAACAATGATTTGCATTGGTTGTGTTTTAGAAGTGTATTATGGATGAACTCTTAACTGGCTAGTCTGACAGGTTTACTTTCTTACTGATCCAAGCTAAGAATTGTAAATCCAAGCAAAAGTGGATGGTGAGAAGCAGAGATTTTAAATCTTTTTGCATAGATTGTAATGAATGTGCTTTTTATTCTCAGTTTCATTTCTGTCAGGAACTGTGAGTAGATAAATACAGTGCAGTAAGATGCTAAACTTTAGATGCTTTACATTTTAAAAGATCATAGCAAGAAGTGTATTTTTAAATCTACAAACATGTGAAAGGGGGTGGGTTGATGGACTAATATTAGGAGTGAATGCTGAGGCTCCTTGGAACTACAGGTTTAGATCTGCACTTCGCCCTTTAGGGTAGATATACTGGAGTTATTTATATGTTTGGGGATATGTCAGAGAAGGAGATGAGCTCTGTACTGAGGCAGCTGGGTGCTGTCTGATTAAAATCACTGACCGCTGCCATTTATACCATTTGGGCTTCATTTGCAGACAACACCAAGTTGGGTGGGACTGTTGAACTGCTAGAGGGTAGGAAGGCTCTACACAGGGTTCTAGGCAGGCTGGATCACTGGCTGTAGGGACACGTAGGGTCTAGAGCACAAGTGTTATGAGGAGCAGCTGAGGGAACTGGGGGTGTTTAGCCTGGAGAACAGGAGGCTCAGGGGAGACCTTCTCGCTCTCTACAGCTGCCTGAAAAGAGGTTGTAGAGAGGTGAGGCGGGTCTCTTCTTCTAGGTAACAAGCGATGGGATGAGAGGCAATGGCCTCAGGTTGTGCTGGGGGAGGTTTAGGTTGGATATTAGGAAAAATGTCTTAATGGAAGGGATTGTCAAGCCCTGGAACAGGCTGCCCAGGGAAGGGGTGGAGTCCCCATCCCTGGAGGTATTTAAAAGATCCATAGATGTGGTGCTTAGGGACATGGGTTAGTGGTGGGCTTGGCAGTGCTGGGTTAATGGTTGGACTTGATGATCTCAAAGGTCTTTTCCAATCTAAACGATTCTGTGATTCTGTTCTAGAAAAGAATTTAATAAAAGTCAATTTTATGCATCTGTCTTCTAAGATTCCCACAATGCAAGCAGTCTGGTTATACCTTCAGTTATTGTACTGATGATTTCAATGGAAATAATTGTTTCTGTTATTTCTCTAATTAAATTAAGGAAATATGGTAGCTCCTGAGAGATTCTCTTTTTAGTCTTGTGTATGTATTTAATCAGTGGGTAAAGAAAGGTGTCTTTTAACCCTCCCTAGTTAGGGTGTGAGCTGGAGAGATTAAACGACCTTGCATACAGAGCATCAAATTTCTGAGAGAGTAAGCAGCACCAAATCTATTCTTTGCCTATTTGTGTGCCAAAATAAATAGTTAATGAAGCATTTCCTATCATCCAAAGCACAAGCTTACTCTAATATACCCTCTGTGCTAGATGAATCTCTGTGACCTTGTTCATATTATAGGAAGATACTTTTTGGCACAGACAATTCTTTTGTTTGCCTTTATCTCACTGCCATGTAGAAATGAGGACTTCACCAAAGTGATGCCAGAGCAGACAGATCAAAGTCATAAGCAGCTCAATGCTAAATTGTGTTTAATTTCTGCAACACCACCGTATTTCAAGAATTATTATATTTACACTCAGCTATCCACAAACCCTTTGTACTGTGAGCACTAGAGATAACTTTTTTTGGTCAGTCCTTACCAGTCTTAATGGTAGCCTCTTTGCTGCCTAAGGTTGATTGTGTGAAGTGACTGTGTTTCTATTCCAATTCTCAATACAGAGAGAATGCTGGATAACATTGTCTAAGAATCAGACATTTTCCAATGTCTCTATCAAATTGCAATTTATCTAGAGACAGCTGAAAAGCAGGGTATATAGCATGTCCTTAGGTCTTGTGTCTTGAGTATTGCCTGGAATAAACTGGCGGTTAATGAGTTTTCCATTACCCACATATCTTGGATATTTTTTTTTATATATATATATATCTTGGATCCTTCTTGGAAGCATTTGCACAGCAGGAATGTCTGTTCTTTAAGTGATTGTACTTATATGAAATTTCTCAAATATTTTAAAAAATCTCTATAAAGCCTAGCTGGTTTTATTCAAGAGAATGTTTGAAACAAACCATGTGCAGCAGATTGGGATGGGTCACATCTTGATGAGTGTCTCTTCCAAACACCTTTGTGAGGTGTTGTCTTTGATTTGTGGCAGTAAGGAACTAGTGAGGATTCCTGGTCATTTATTACAACAGGAGACTAAATATGAAGGATGCTCCTACTGCTTACATTGGGCATTTAACTTCAGTTGTTAGGAGCTGAATCTCTATGTAGTTGGTGAGAATTTATGAACATGTAGTATGAGCTCCTGAGGGAATGGCCTTTTGCTGGTGGGATAGGAACTCTGAAAATCAGAATGGCCATTCAATGTCAGATGAAGATCCTTTTATGTTTCCATAAATGACCTGTAGGAGATGTTGCAAGTACAAAAACTGGGCAAGCATCCAGTGACGCTTCTCTAGATTGTGGTCCTAGCCTCTAGTGATGTGCAGTTCAAGGACTACTTGAGTCAGAAATACTTTCTTTGTACTTAAAATCCCTTCGTCTTTTTTTCTAGTATGAATTTATCCAGTCACCTTTGGAAACTGTAAACCACCATCAGCAGCGATGCGTGGCACAAAGTTTTCTCACTCAGTGGTGCTCCCATGTTGTATCTTCATAAGTGCTTAAGTTATTTCAGTGAATCTTAAATGACTATTGACAGTGAGTCCAGGCTCATTGTCCAGACTGTGATGATGCTAAGATACGCTTGAAATTGTTACTCTTCAAAGAGAATAGACATCAGCATCCTTAAAGCATTTCCATCCTGTACAATAGCAAAGTTAGAGGAAGTAAGAGGAATGTGTAGTTGTTACATAAAGAACAGCCACTTAACCATTAGGACTAATGCGTTCCTTCATGTTTTTTCACTTGCAGTCTGAAAACAAAGTGATTATTCATGTCAACAATGAGCAGAGTAAGAACTGCCTAAGTAGTAGGGGACTGCCTGTTTTTGCTGTAGAAGTGGCACCAAAATCCATGATGGTAAGATTTTTATTGTTTAGCCAACTTAAAATCTAAGCAAGAAGAAAAAAACGTGACATCTTTGCAGTTCCCTTTTGCAGGTCTTTTATTGTGATAATGAGTGTGTGGATAGTGGCATCTTAATCACCAGTACAGATCAGAAACAGTTCTTGATATTTCAAAACTGAACATGTACTTGATGTATCCATGTTTTTCTGTGCAGATTGCTATAAAAATCCATAGCTGTTCAATTTTTGATAGGTGTGCCTATTTCAGTGGGCCATCCAATACATGTACCGTTTATTCTTTTTCTTTTATTCTTATATTCTTTTTTTAAGGCTGTATTTTCTTTTTTTTACTTGGCGAATTTTAATCAGATATATTGATGTCTGTGAGAAACAGACCAAGTATGCACTAGTCAGAAACAAAAATATATGCGTACTGCACTCCTTATGTACAGTGTCATTTGCAGATGGCTAACTTTGGTTAAACTTGACTTAACCGATCCTGTTTAGCCACAAGACAATTTGATCTGCCGATCCCCAGTCCCCATTCTGGAGCTGGGCTTTAGTGAAATTTCTATGAGGGTTCTAAGAGACAGAATGAGATTGAAAATGCGTTACAAATGCAGTTGATACTCTTCTTCGTTCATTTGTGAAGAAAATCCAGTTTTTATTATTCTAAAAGTATGGTCTCTCTTTAAAAGAAGAGGCATCTGAACTGTTTTATATTTCACAGTTTTCCAGTGTAGATACATACAAACCTGTTGTAAACAGGTAGAGTCCTATGACAGAGGCCGGGTTGGGGCCTGTTCTAATATTGCTGCTGACACTTGAGGTAACTATAGCCTGATTCTGTAAGGTGTTTTATTAATTTTAATTTCAGCTTCATTCAGTATAAACTGTAGGCTTAGTGCCCCTTACGCATATTTTGCTATCATGCAATTAAATTAAATCACAAGTTTTGAATACCAGCTGTCATTATGGATGATGGATGTTCATAATATAGTGTTAGTGATATATGTACTGGAACAGTTCATTTTGCTTACATAGCACTTGAGGTAACATACGTGCAGTTCTCCAGTAAACAAGTATTTCACCTCTGTTTTCTCTATTCTATACAGGTTTCTCAGCACGTGATGCCACTGAACGAGCAGGAAGAATGGCTTTATAATTGTGTGCATTCCCTCTTACATTAAATGTTCTAGTTAGAGGGCTGTTTCTTAGCACTCATGCTGAACCAGGAATCTTTTTTGGCAGCTTCTAGGCAATTGGTAGTTTTGTCCTTCTCAAAAAGCTGGTATACATTTATACTTTGCAGAGTTTGATTTGTTAGTCAGTGAATCACATAAGTACTTATTTCTGGTATCATACTTCTGCTGATGGCTTTTAAGAAACATTTATAGTGATAGTTTAGGGATGGATTAACTGTAAGTATGCAAAATCCTTTGCAGAGTATTCATCACGTGTGGTCTAACAAAATATATTGGCGTGCAAACATTGAGATGCAATAAAAATTAGGGCTGTTCAGTAATACAGCTGACAGTTGTAATATAATTGTGTTTTATAAAGGCTAGTTTCCCTAAATATCCTCTTATTTTCTATAACATGTAATGTAGTTCCATCACATGCTGGAACTGCTTCACCGAGGAAAAACTTAATCTGTTAAATGGGTCTGATGGATTCCTAATTAAACATCCTTCTGGTTTTGATGTCAGAAGCATAAAGTGGTGGGGTTCATGATTTCATTTTGCCACCTGATAAAGTATGTGCTTCTTTCCTTTTTATTTTTTTTCATTTGATGATAATACTAATCTTATACTTGTTCTGAGTAATTAGTGCCTGGTTTTATACTCTCTTATCTAAAATAAAGTCTGCATTTTTATGTGCAATAAGGAAGTAACATTATTTGAGGAAAACAAAAATTTGTCTTCATTCTTGACTGTTAACAGCTATTAATTATTTCCAGGGTAGCTGAAATAAGGAGACTGAAGTCCACCAAGTTTAGGCTGCAATATCAATGAGAAACAGCTTTGAGGTGCTAAAAATATTCATCCTATTATGTTTTTCTGGTTCTTTTAAATGTCTGCTAATGTGGAAAAAATAATGATGACCCTTGCCACTGGATGCTTAAAAAGTGTCTGAGTTTAAAATAGACATTAAATGTATGTGACCTCATCTGTGAGGGCAGCAAGTGGTCTTGAAAAGCTATATTTATCTGCCAGCAACTCCTGCACTCTGCTGTTACTCTGCTGTAATTGTACACTGGGCGAGTAAATGTCAGTTACAAAATGAGAGCCCTGCTAGAGGCTGGCTGTGATTTGCACAGCTCAGCAATTGGTGCTCAGGCAGCTTTACTGGTGATCTTTTAGTTTGTTGGTTTGGTTTTTTTTTCTCCTTAGCAAGTACAGCAGATACCGTTTTCATTTTCAGACTTGTCTGAAAGAACTAGAGGTTGTATTAAGAGGCCCCACGAGTATTTGCTAATTTCTAGTTCTAGCAAACAACAGAGCTCTGTAAATGCTGCCCCAGGCAAGGTGTGGATAGGGATGTTCATAACCTCGGAAGTTCCTAGCTAGGTGTCTGAGGAGCTGGGAAATAATGAGACACTTTCTGTGCATGGTAGAGAGTACAAAACAAGTTCTATATTATTTGCATTTCTTTTGTTTATAAAATCAGTCATGTTAGATGTGGCAGGAATCCATATGCTACCTAATGTGCATTTTAGGAAAGGAACAGTTAAAACTGAAAGAAGTACTTAGCTGAGAAATCATTGTGCATGCAAAACCTTGGCTTTGCTGCAGGTAGGGTCTAGTTGAGTATGACACAGTGGTACGTTCAGAACCTCTTTTTTCTTTTCTGATCCTCTTGCTGCTAGCAAGAGTTTTGTATCTAAGTGGAAACATAGGCTTCGCTCGCCATGGTAGGTTGTACCTTTCCTGGCCTGGACAAGTTGAGAGAAGAGGTCTCAGTTGTATCTGCGGTCTTCTCTAGTTTGCTCCAAGTCCAGGTACCACCAAGGCAGAAAAAAGAGTCTAGCATTGTTTTTTTTAAAGCTGAACACAGGTAGTAGCCTCTTTCGTTCGATGGGAGACATTTGGGAGAAAAAGCATCTGTAACAGCTTTAATGTGAATTTCTGAAATATTCTGTCTTTTGAGAACTAGTGCTATAGTAACAATGCAGCTTCTTCATAATTTTGCCGACACTGGCCTTCCCTGACCACCCTTCTGGGGGCACAGGGTGGGTCTCCTGCTTGTGTCAGGTGGTGAGGTGAGGCCTGGGGTGCCAGAGCCTGCATGTAAGGGCCTGTGGTGACATCCCCATGGTGGCCATAGGGACACGTAGGGGCCGGAGCGCAAGTGTTACGGGTGTGTGAGGGAACTGGGGTTGTTTGGCCTGGAGAAAAGGAGGCTCAGGGAGACATTGTCACTCTCTACAGCTGCATGAAAGGTTGTAGCAAGGTGGGGCTGGTCTCTTCTCCCAGGTGACAAACCATAGGAGGACAGGCAATGGCCTCAAGTTGTGCCAGGGGGGTTTAGTTTGGGTATTAGGAAAAATGTCTTCATGGCAGGGGTAGTAAAGCCCTGGAACAGGCTGCCCAGGGCAGTGGTGGAGTCCCCACGTCCAGATGTGGTGCTTAGGGACATGGCTTAGTGGTGGGCTTGGCAGTGCTGGGTTAATGGTTGATCTCCATGATCTTAAAGGTCTTTTCCAACCTAAGCAAGCGTGTGACCCTGTGGCAGGGGGCTAGGCCCCGGGGGTGCTGGTGCAGCCCCTGCCGGTCGCAGCACCTCGCCTTCCTCTCCCCGCAGAGCCCGGCGCCGGCACCCGCCGAGACCTGCCGGCGCGCAGATCCGCGGCTCGCCAGGAGGGCTGTCGGCCTTCCGCCGCCTCCTTAACGACGGTGCGACACCGGGACCCCCCGGCCCGTCTCCCGGCGCCGGCGGCGCCTTTAAGGGGCGGGAGCGGCGGCGGGGCCGGCCCTAGCCGCGGTTCCCCCCGCCCCGGGCCGCGGCCGCCCGGAACTGGCAGCGGCGGCCGGCCATGGTGCGGATCGCGGCGGTGAAGACCCAGCCGTACGGCGACCAGAAGCCCGGCACCAGCGGGCTGCGCAAGCGGGTGACCGTCTTCCAGAGCAATGCCAACTACACCGAGAACTTCATCCAGAGCATCCTGGCCACCGTGCCGCCGGCCGAGCGGCAAGAGGCCACGCTGGTGGTGGGGGGGGACGGCCGCTTCTACATGAGGGACGCCATCCAGCTCATCGTCCGCATCGCTGCCGCCAACGGGGTAGGGCTCTGCGCTCCCGGCGCTTCCCTGCCCCTCGGCGGGCAGACGGCAGTCCCCCGGGCCGGCCCGGAGGCTGGTCCCGCGGCGGGGGGCGGCGAGCTGGCCGCGGCAGCGGGAAATCGCTGGCGCTTTGCGTGTACGTGGCGTGGAAGCAAATCAGCGAGTGACACATACGCTGGGGAGGCTCAGCGTGGGGACAGCTCGTGTCTCACGCAGTAAAAGTGACCCGGTAGCCTTACCTCCCTGTGGTACGTGCAGGAGCAGTCAGACGCGTGCAAGTGCGGAGGTGGGGAGGAGCGTGCAGTTTTCCTGGTACTGCTTTTTGTTGCTCAGGGCCATGGGTGTGTTTTTTAGCTAACAGCAAAACCAGTGGTGCAACGTGGAGGTGGTGAGGTGTGCAGGGTGGGGAGCAACACAGAATTCCACGATGCTGGACTGCATCTGGCTGCTGGAGACTTCATTCCTGTTGATCCCTCTCTGTTCTGTCACTTGGTCAGCCCAAGAGAAGCCCAGCAGGCACAGCTGATAGGGATAGCTGCACTGAAACTGAATTTGCAGAGGGAGGTTTTTCACTATGGTTGGTCTTTTTCAAATGAGAAACATCCCCGTCTCCTGGGTCACTTGACTCCTTGTCAGCAGCAAACATTCTTCCTCATAGACCAACGAGGAGGGAGTGGGCTGAGGATGTTTGGTGGCTAGGGTTGGACATCAGGGTAAAACCTTAGTTACGTATTTCAGCCTCCCAGTGGCAGTCAGGTGCCTCAGTGCCTTTTAAGTGTCTGGCTTCTTAAGAAACAAAAAAAAACTAATTAGAGATACCTGCTGCCTTATGGCATAAAAAAAGCAAATAACTGTTTCTTTTTAAGCCATGTAGAAATTTGTCTTTTGTGATTTGTGGTAGCTGTTAGCTTTCAGTCTGTGTCCCAGCATCCCTGAGCAGCACCGGCCTTGCTGTGTGCACCTGTGGAAGTGATGGATAGTGCAGCCTACCCTGACGAGAAAAGCGGCAGACACTTGTTTATTTATTTGTTCTAAGAAAGGGTTGGAGTAGAAACATACAGCATTTTTGCCTGACTGCACACACAGACAGCACCTTGGATCCCTATGAATAAGCAGACTGGGAGACTTGTTCTCAGGGATAAAGCCCTAGTTTGTGCAGGTTTTTGGATGTGCACCCCAGGGCATGGTTGGATGTGGCAGCCTTCCAGGCTGAGTTCATCATCAGAACCTCAGCCCTTTCCCAGAAGTAAGCAAGGATGTGAGGGTGATACCATGCTGGGGTCTGATGAGGTGTCTTACTGGGAAGTGGGGTCAAGGGCCAGTTGCTACTTGAATCCTCCACCCTGATTGTGCAGATGCTCACGTACGTGCAGCATTGCAGCACTGAGCTTTCTGCCAGAGTTGCAGAAGCAGGTCCCAAGGGGTGCACTTGCTAACGGGCATTTGACTTGTATTTTGTCCGCGTGAATTCAGAGTGCTAGGATAGAATTGGCTCTAAAGTCAGGAAAATGTTCTAGAAAGGCAAGAAAGGAAACAGGAGGTAGAGGAAGAAAACAGGTGGAAGAATACGTGGATTAAGAACCAAGACACTAGTAGATGAAGTGAGAAGTTTTACTTTAAAATCATTTGTTCTGGATTTTTAATTTGTAAAACAAGATAAAGGCCATGGCCTGAGACAAAATGTTAGACTATTTCAAGCAAAAATTTGGCACTATTACAGCATTACCATTCATCTACTGATGCAGGTTTTTCATAGCCTTATTACAGCAGAACAGAGGTAGTAGTATAGGCTTGCCAGAGTACGGTGGAGTGCCATGGAATTAGCCCATTTTTTCCCCCCAGAGACTCAAAGAGGAGTGGTAGGTCAAAAGCACTGCAAAAATGTAGATGTAAATATCCAATTTAAAAGAGAGGAGGAAAAAGACCTCAAAAGGGGAGCACTGAAGAGCAAAATATCCCCCAAATTCTTTAAGAAATGAATAGCCTGAACAAGTAACCAGAAGGAGGTACAGTGAAGTGATTTGCAGAACACAGGGTCATTGAAAACTTGACATAAAATTGCTGGCCAAGTTTGAGTGGCACTGGCCGGTATAAGACGGTGCAGGTTTTGTGTTGCCAAAGTAAAGAATGGCAAAACCATCAGGTTCCAAGAAATGAGGTGACTAAAAATAGAAAGTTTCTTTAGCAAATGCAAAATGTTAGTTTTTAATAAATTCCTACGTACTTGCTTTCCTATTGGGGAATGGTTAGGGGACACTTGCTTTGTGGTTTTTCTCTGTAATTGCAAGTATTGCTTCTCTGATAGTTACCACACTGTAGTTGAGTAAGAGCCTATGAAAATCGTGTTTCTTCATAATAAATGTGAAGTAACTAGAAGTTGCCTACCCTTCAAAAAGAAGGGTGGACTACTAGTGTTAACTGGTAAGAAAGTGTACTGCAGAACAGGGAACGCTTGTTCCTGGAGGCTGTGGTTTTGTCTGAGTGCTGGGGCTCTTGGAGGGTCTCCTGACTCCAGCAGGCACATCTCAGAGAAAGACAGTATTCTCATGCTGAAAAATACTGAGTAACATAGGGAAAACTCCAGAGGTGGCTGCATTGCCCTGTCTGGACACTGAACAAACAGCACTGTTCTGTCTGTAGGGAAATGGTTGTTACAATGCATGTGAGGAAGGACTGGAATGTAGTTACAGCATGAATGTAGTGGAAGCGAAAACAAGAAGTAAGGAATAAAAGTAGAATGAAGAGAAGTTTGGGCTACAGTATTTTCTAACATGGCTCTTCTGATTGCTTGATTAACAAGGTATGTTATACCAGGCTGTATTCACTGATCCAAAGTCAGCCAGCCAGCCACCTGTACCAAAGCAAGTGCTGGAAAACTGTATTTCTGGTTCCAGGGATTAAGAGGTGATTGGATTAATACTTCAAAATCACTTAGTTTTAAGATCTTGTTGAATGGTCCTCTCAAGCCACAGGAGAAACCTGAGAAACCACAGTTCATGGTTGTTAGCTTTACAAGGAAAGGAGGCTAAAGTGACTTTTAGTTTTGTTTCCATCTGGAGTGGTCAAGTGTAAGTACTTAGTTATATATCAGTTAGCAACAACTCAATTTGTAGTTGCACGATTAAGGAGTGTTCATGCTATTTATGTTTGCTTTTATATAAGTAAACTAAAATAGAGACTGTTAGTTTTGCCATTCTCAGTTGGCATCCAGTGTAGGTTGCCTGCTTTAGGTTGGTCTGTGTGCCAGGTTTTCTTCATGTTATTGACACATAGTTCTGACTCTTAAGCTTTTTTTCATGTAATTAAAAAGCTCCTGTCAGAGTATCATTTGTCAGAGTAGAATGACATAGCTTTATGTCAAAAATAGGCAAAAATCACAGAAATGAAGCTAGAAATCTAGATCTGATCACATAGTTAGCATCAGGTTGATTCATTAATGTTGTCACCTGCTGTTCAACAAATTTTCTGTGCCCCTGGTTCCTTCTTAAATAAACAGATTTCAAAGTGCTGCAAAGTAGCTACATTAAAGCAAATTGCTTGGAGGTGTTTTGAATGCCAGGCAGTGCTTTGCATGTTAAGTACTAGCCTGGTTTTGTTTTGCTGCTGCAGGACAAACAATGCTTTTGTTAGAAATACTGCTCTGTACCCTAGACAGTTTGGTTTCCTGGCTTCAATGCTATTAACCTTTTCCCCCACTCAATTATCCCAAGGAAACCAAGTGTTTAAACTCGATTGCATTGCTCAGCAGCCCTTTATTTGCCACTTTCTACTTTTTGTAGCCCTGCTCCCTTTTTCTTTGTGTTGTTCCGCCATCGCCTCCAGACCAGTTTCCATTCCAGTGGTGCCACTGAGCCCATAATAAGCAGTGTGGTGCAGTGCAAGCTTGGATAGCCATGTTGGGGTCCTGGCTAGAGTGTGCCCGTGTTCCTGGACTCAGCATCCCAGCTGTGGAAGGGTGGGCATAGTGGGACTGGCATGTCTGTGATCTGCTTTGGGCCTACTGATGCGAAGTGTTCATTATTGCTCACCTTTACGTCAGCCTCACTTGTTTTCTTACCTGGTTTTTAAGAAATCTGTAACCGACGTTTGTTGTTGTTCCTGTTTCCACGCAGCACTGTGCAGTCAGCCTTAGCCTTGTCGGTTTACAGACCTTCATCCGTTCAGCAATTGTCATTATCCTGAAGAAGAAATGCTCTCAGTCCTCAGGGTCAGATCTTCCCTTTAAGTAAAAGCAGCTGGTATTAAAAATATCAAACTAAAGTGATGATAAAGGAAGTTGTTCCAAAAAGCAATCCCTGTGTACCAGAATTAGAGGCAGTGACGCTAGGTCCTGCAGGCCATTAGGAAAAACCTCTGGTCTGTCTTGTATTACAGTTTTTCTCAGGAGCCCAAGGAGAAATTGAGACGTGCTATCTGAAGTAAGGAAATAGAGACTGGTTATGCCCTGAGCATTCCCATACAGATATATCCTGGCTTCAGATTATGGCAGGTTTTAGAAGACAACCATGCATGCAGCAGCTCTTACAGCTTGGGGACTGCTTTTACGCTAGCTTAACTTCCTTTTGCTTGTAAAGTTATTTGGCTCATATCAGTTTACAATTGAGGGTTATTAAAGCAGCGGTCAGATTGTCCGGTTTCAGTGCCTTTTTGGAACTCTACAATAATGAAACTCTGGCTCAAAGGAAGAGCTAAGGTGCTTTGCAGTTAATCTCTGCAAATCCAGCAGATGGAGTTGAAATTCATACTAACGGGGATTTAACGGTAATCTCCTGGAACAATGACTCTGCATGACCAGAAACCTTAGCTCCGGTTCTGCTGGTAGGACAGCAGGGTGGAAGTCTAATGCCTTCTCTTTGTGAAGGCAAAGTTTGGGATAGGTGAGCTGGACTGAATAGGTGCTATGGTATTATGCCAAGACTGAGCTGCAGCAGCATCAAGAAATGCGCTATGGTGGGGTTCTCTCACAGCTAGCCAATGTATTGGTTAATGTTTCAAATGATGAACTGGAACATATCTTAGAAAGAAACAGAAATAAGATAGGATATCAGTAAGAGCAAGTGCGTGAAGGATGCATAGGCAGAAGTAATAAAATATGAATGTAGTATGTACATTTATAGTAATTGTGCAGGTTGCAGAGTAACACACTAAGCAGCAGATCTAATGAGCAGACCACAAAGACAGCTGGCAGTACCATCCAGTTATCCAAAAAACCAAATGTTGTTGCTAGATTTTTAAATAAGGTTGTTGTCAGTGAAACCTAGGAAATAGTCTCACCAGGACTGTGATCCTGCTGTGGGGTACTGCCCCTCAGAGAGGGTGCAGTCGTCTTAGGGGAGACTCCAGCAGGAATAACCTGAGTTTGGGCAGGTGGGGTCAATGAGGAAGGAATGAACTTAGTCTGGAGATGGGGAAGCATGCTGGCAGTCTGCGAACGTCTGTGATGATGCTGCAGGGAGGAAGGTAATGAATTGTTCTCTGACCTGCTGGGGATAGGGCAAGAATTAAAATTGCAACAGCAGAGGTTTAGGTTAGGCATTAGAAAGCATTTTGGGAAGCTTAAGGCTAATGAAAGGAGTGTGTTGCCTGGGAAAACCTCTAATGAGAATGGTTTGGGTAGGGTTGACCCTGCCTAGGGCAGGCTCTAGGTGACCTCTGCACAGCCCTTCCAGCCCTCTTTCCTGCTGCTGTACTTAAGCTGCTTTTGACTGCTGGGCCCACAGGCAAAGCTTCTCTAGCACATCCTGGTGAGCTTCTGAGAAAATGCTGGTGTATGTCTCCCGCTCTCCCCTCTGTCTGTGCTGTTCCCCACTACGTGTAGCCACCTCACTAGCACGTATACATACAGCGAGTTACTGGTTTGCTACCAGTCATCAGCTTGGCTCTGTACAGCTCAAATCAGAGCTTCTGTCCCTGATCCTGCAAGGTTTAAGCAGATATGTCACGCTAGCATCTGGCTGAGCCAGCCAGTGCCCTCCCTCTGCTCCACAGCATTGTCGGCATTTTGTAGTTCTGGATTTATTGGGTTCAGTTTAGGAGGACCCAGGGACAAGGGGCTGTCTCTCACTAGGCTGGGGCCAGAAATCCTGGAGCATTCTTGTGTCTGCTTGAGGTAAACCAGCTGGAATCCCTCTTCCATCCCCTGGTGCAGGGGCAGGACAATAAATGCCAGGGCAGTCCAAGGTAACATGCAGATACGGATGTTCTTTGAAGAGCTGACCTTTGAACAGAACGTTTCTCAATCTTGCTTGCTGGTGTGTATTTCTCTCCAGGAAAAGGGTGGATCAGCCTCTGCCTGTGTGACAAACCTGCAGCCCGTCACTCTGTAGCAGCCCTGCAGATGGTGGTTTCATCCCTAGCCCTGCAGAGCCCTTTCTCTGCCACCCCTGTAGCTTGTCTCTTAATTTTAACTGGGGTGCAGTGTAGGTACAGAAAATTGTCTCTTAATTCTGGAGTGACTTCTATGTACGTGGTTGCATGTATATGCACTCGTGCTGTCAAGATGGTGGCAGATCTGTTGCCTCTCTGGAATCTCTACAGCAACTTCAAAACCTAGATTTTTAATTAATTCTTACAGAAACCAAGAGTTCTGCAGTTGAGGCAACACTCAGTGTATGACTAACAGGCTTGCATTTGGTCTGTTTATTTTATGTTGGTGCCATTTGTGTTGGTATTGCCCAACGTCACGCAGCAGTGGCTGCCTGGACCAGAGCTGTGTTCAGGCAGCAAGTGCATGGTTTTGGCAGCTGAGCAGCAGGGTTGTGCAGGGCTCTTGGCACCCTCTTACGGTGAGCGTGCAGGCGGCAGCTCAGGGATTGGAACTGTTCTGTGAGCAGGAGTTAGGGGAATGTGATTTCTGTCTTAAAGGCAAGTCACAAAATAGGTGTAAAATACCTGATTTTACTCCACTTGTTCCCTGAGATTTCATGCTGTGTACCTTTTTTACTAATCACAGAAAAAGAGCATAAAGAGGTAATGCCTACTACCAGCTGTTTGCTGTCAGAAAAATTCCTGCAAAGCTGGAAAAGAAAGATTGCAGCAAAACACAGCTCTACAGCAGGTGCATTGGCTTTATTTGCTCATGGAAGGAAGAGAGAGGAGGGAGAGAGGAATGGGCATAAGCTGAAAGGAGAGGATAAGAAGGGCTGCTGATGGAGGAGAGGGCATCTGGCACCTTGGAGAAGCCTGCCCCAAGGGTGTTTGCAGGGGATGAGAAGAGACAGTTATTGTTCACTCCAAAATACGAGATCGTAGCTCGATCTCGGAGGAAGGCTGTGCTAAGGGTGGGGTAGTGTTGGGGTGTGAAGCCGGGAGAGCCTGGCTGCCTGGTCCCAGGCTTGGGGAAGGCTGCAGACAGCCGCAGGCCTGGGTGGGTGGGATGAGGGAAGATGGCAGAGCTCACGCCGGGGGAGAAGGGATGGCACAGGAGCTGACTGTATCGAGCCAAGGGAGGAGCTGGGTGCTCTGCAAAGTTTTACTGAAGTTTAAGTCCTCTCAGAATAGCCCTGTTTGCCTTTATTATCATTAACCAAAGTCAACAGTTAGTTTCTTGATTTAACTCTGTTCTTGCATGTCTGAAGTGCAAGGGAATTAAAGGGCAGCTAAGCCAGCAGATGTCCCTGCCTGTGGCAGAT
The DNA here is from genome assembly GCF_015220075.1 of Falco rusticolus. Taxonomy (NCBI): domain Eukaryota; kingdom Metazoa; phylum Chordata; class Aves; order Falconiformes; family Falconidae; genus Falco; species Falco rusticolus. The sequence goes on along the minus strand of NC_051197.1, from coordinate 3,076,887 downwards.
CAGCTGTTTGGATGGGAAAACACCCTCACCAGCCTCTCACTGCCATGAGGAGTAAGAGACGGAGGAAATAAAGACCAACAGGAAAAATTAAGGAGATTGGGGTTGTTTACTGTGGCAAAGAGAGGGCGCTCAGCATCTGTGTGCTAAGGGATTTTTTTAATGTGTGAGTTGTGTCAGGAAGAGGATTATGATGAATTTGTTTTCTGTCTCAGCTCTGGAGGACTTAACCCACAGCAAAGAAGGTGGACAGCAGACTGTAGGAAAACACTTCTAACTGCATGGCTAATTATGCACTGGCACAGCTTACCTAAAGACAAAGATTTCAAGAACCAAGTTGTATCAGGTTTCTGGAGGATGCCCTAGGCGTATTTGATCCTGCATCAGTTCTAGGGTGGGAGTGGATGACCTGCTGAATTCCTTTCCAGCCTGTAAGTGATCTGTAATGATCACGGTCATCCAAGCAAAGCCCCCAGATGACAGATCAAATGATACTTCCACAGTCTCTTCTCCAGTCCTTAAGGTTGTCAGGATCCACCTTTGGTGAGCATTTTTTCACCTCTGAATCTTTTGGCAACCATATGATCATGAACCTCTGTACTGGTCCTGGCTGGCTAATTACTGGTGATTTAGTTTATCCCAAATAGTGATGCATGTGCTGCAGGAAGGCCCTGGGACCAGGTAGGCTCCCCAAAGGCAGGGTTGGTGTATATGCTATTGTTTACCCTATGCTTTATATGCACTGTTTTAGTGCCTATAGATAGAACGTGTTGCATTTCATGTACATAAGCATGGCACTAATGACCGTCACCTTCCTCCCCAGCTTAATTTAGTTTGATTCCTTTGTTCAGTACATGTGTGCTTAATTACACACACAAATTTCTCACCCTCCATAGGCCTTTTCTCTGCCAGTAAGTCCATGTGCATCTTCTTTGTGTAGCCGCGGGAGCTGGTTAGTGGCCTGTGCCCTCCTCCTGTCACTTAATGCCGCAGCGTTTTCAGGGCAGTAAGTTATCTTGTGGGAGTAAGAAGGGAAGGAGCTTGCTTAGGCCTTTTCCTGCCAGGAGACTTGTCTGGCGTGAGGCTCTTCAGAGCTCATTTTGGGAGCTGGATTTTGTTTTCTGTGCCACTAGAGGGAAACCTCTGCCTTTGCATGAAAATAAAAGGCATCTCAGCTGCCGGATGCTGAAATAGCATGGATGTACAAAACGCAAACCAATTGTTTCTAGCTGCATATCCCAGGCAATCTCACTGTTGATGTACAATATGTGTTGTGCTAGTTCTGTACACATTACTTGTGGTTTGGTGGGGAAAAGAGAGGAATTAAGGAATGAAATTCTGAGCCCATGCTAAATAAGTTGCCTCTGGGGCTGTGAGCTAAGAGATTTCTGGATGGATGAGGCGGCACGGTTTGTGTGCGGTGTGTTTAGGCCGGCGCCCTGCAGCATCCTGGTGTTTACCAAAGCCAGTGCTTGCCCTGTGGGTGAGCCTGGGTAGGGGTGTGTGGGGCAGCAGCCTTTGGGGTCCCGCAGATGGCTCAAATAGCTTTGCTTTCTGAGAGCAAACCTGAATTAAATTCCTTCCCTAGGGAAGCTCACCTGGCTCTTCAGCTCCCTTGGAGGACCCAGGTCAACTTTCATAGATCATCAGGTAGAGCCTTTCTCTCTAAAGTTGTTTTTCTGCCATGAGGTTTCCCCTCAGTCTCATACAGATTACCCAGCTCAACTTTAATGTGCTGATGCATATAACAGGTTCTCTTTACCCCTTGGAATAAAATCTGTCAATTATTGGAGCAATGACAGAATCAGCACCTTCGGAAACAGTCCCGTGAGCATTTTACCTTTGTAAATTGTCACAATTCAGCTGTGTACACATCTCCTTTCCCTCTCTGCTTCTAATAAGGGGACAAACTGAATCGTGATAAAGTGTATGTTCTTTAATTGCTTCAGTAATATCTATAAGTTGTCTCCAGCAGCATGGACAGAGGACTCCGAGTGTTCTTGAAGAGGTTTGGGGGAAACTCTTAATTTCAACGTAGCATTCAAAGTTACCTTTCCCTTATTCAGGAAGATGATGCTTCACAGAAGTTTCTTGGTATCTGTCTCTCTTCTGTATGTGTTTAAGCTGCTCCAAAATGAATAGCTTTATCAGACATTTGGTAATTTTTTTGTGGTTTTTAGTGACTCCAAATGCATACACTTGCCCTTAGTGAGACTTGTGTGGGTATGCAATTGCAACTGTTGGTCTTGTGGCTTTTTAGCTACTCTCGGGTTTTTTCTTAGTCAAACAAAAGTTGACCCACTACTCCCTGTGCATAACGCTCCTGGGTTTGAGAGGGAGACCATGGAGAAGTCAGGTTGTCAGAGCAGGAGCTGTGTGAGCGAACTAGCTAACAGATCTCTTGCCTTCCATTTTAAGAGTGACCTTTAACTCACCAGGCTTTGCAAAATAACTCCAGCGGAGTGCTGCCATGCCCGCTGGAGGCTTACCCCCTGGGGACCTGCCGCCCTGGGGAGCGGCGTGACGGCCGGCCCCGGCCAGTGGCCTGGCACTGCCATGCAGATCTGCTTGGCTGGTGAAACGCTGAGCTCTGCGCCAGGGCAGCCCATCGGCGCATCCGAGCAGAGGGCTGAGCTGCTCGCCACGTCCCCCGGCACCCCTGCCCTGAGGGAGAACCAGATGGATTGACGGTGCTGGGCTCCAGTGGGTGATAGCGCAGAATGGCAAGGAGCTATGCCTGTGGAGAGCAGGAGATGGTAAAGAAGAGAAAAATCCTTTCCCAGCCATTTCAGTGAGGGACAGCAGCGTGGAATTGGATGTTCTCGGTGACATTGATCCTCTACAACAAGTGCAAGAAAACGTCTTCTATTACAGAAACTACCTTCAGCTCAAGGTTCAGGGAGCTATTTTTGGGTGCTCAGCAACTTCACTGAACTTCTGTCTAATAGGTGGGCTATTGCTGGTGTCAGGATTGATTTTTTTTGTATTTTGGCGTAACTTTTTAAATGCATTTATATGAAAAAAGAACATGGAAGATACTCCTCTGCCTGTGCTGACTATGCCAACAGCTCCTTACAATGATCAGAAACCAGGAACCAGTGGACTACGGAAGAAGACCTTTTATTTTGAATCCAAGATGAACTATTTGCAGAATTTTATCCAGAGTATATTTTTTTCCATAGATCTAAGAGATCGACAGGGATCTTCTATGGTAATTGGAGGTGATGGGAGATACCTTAATAAGTCTGCAGTGGAACTGATAGTCCAAATGGCTGCTGCCAATGGGGTTGGTAAACGTTAAATGACTCAATTCCTATAGTTGTGTAGCTGATAAATGCAGAAAACCATAATAAATAAGTCACTATAAGATTTAATTTCCCCAAAGATTTTATTCAACTGCTATAGTTAACTTTTTAATGGAAACTCAGTTTGGTTGCACAGAAATGACTCTTTTTTTTACTTTTAAGTGATGCAGTTGGACAAAAGTATGTGTGAATGCACATGCAGCAAAGAAACAAATACTGCTTGGGTTTTGTGCGCTCTTGTTTTGTGTTTTGACATACGACAAGCTGTTGGCACCTGTGGATTTCATAGTCTGTCCATCAGATCATAAAACCCTGATACTGTTCCGAAGCAAAGTAGCAGGTAAAGCCATAGCTCGCTGCTCAGTGGCAGCTTGGCAGAAACTCTCTGAGCTGCTCGGCAAATGAAAAGGCAAAGCGCGGTTGTTTCTTTCTCAACGGGTACAAGTTGTGGCTATGTGATAAGTACACCAGGAGCCTCTGAAAATCACAATAAGATGGGAGTTAGCAAGTGAGTGGCAACCTTTGCAGTGATCTCTGATTGTGCTGGAAATCTGTTTTGGAAGCAGAACAGAAGGCTTGTCTGTTTGCAGCAGTGCACGGTTTGTGCGCTGTGAGACTCTTGGGCACTGGGGTTTTGTCTGTTTCCTTCTGCTTCTTATGAATAAAAGATTTGGCTGTCTGTCCTGGGTCTTTTAGTGTAGACCAAACTTTACACTGAAAGACAGGTTTTTAGGAATTTGTTTGACAGAAAACCTTATCTGATCACAACAGGGTAATTAGTAATGAATGGGAGAAGAGGAGGAGATAACTTTTTTTTTTCCTTTTTAAAATCAACGTATTTTCCATCTTGGGGAAAAAAAAGTCCTTTGGCATTGAAAATTAATGTGTTCCCCTTAAGTCAGTGTGTGGGCTGAGATGAAGAGCTCAAAAATGTGCACAAAGAGCCAGGCCTGCTGCTTGGACTGTTTGACACTAGGACAGATTTTCTGCTGGTAAAGGTGAGATTAGACTGATCTTCACCAGCTGAGACTTTTCTCATACATTTCTTTTCAGCACTGTGGCCCATGTCTGGCTAAAATCTGGTTTTGCTGCCAGTGTTGACATTTTTCATTGATCATTTTGATATGCTCTGCCTAATATCTGTGATTATCAGCATTGTGCTCATCTTGCTCTATAGACTAGAAGGGATGAGTGCAAGGATGTTTTCAAATATAAAAAAACCATGAGGAGTGCATGTATGTGGTGTTCTTGAGTATGTGAAAATCTCTTTTGTCGGTGTGTGGCAGAGATAGGTACTGTTATCTCTACCAATGTGGGATCAGCGGGATTTCCACATTGCACCAAGCACACTTGCTACGTTGGTAGCATCACACTGCGTGTTTTAAATGATGATTATTTGGTTAAAGGAAATGACCGAGGTAGTTTGTCCCTTTAACGTGGCTTGTATAGACATGTCTCTGTTTGGAGTTGTAACTGTGGCACAGTGTATAGGATTGGTGTGTCTCGGGATGCAGGAAGACTGGAAGGCTGTACTGATGACATGGTACAGCTGTAGACATTGGCTTTCTTGGCATGGAAAACATGTTTTTGGTGTCAAAGCATCAGCCTGCGTTACTGGGGGGAGGAGGGAGGTCGAAGGAGCTCTCCTTCATTGCCTGTGTGCGTTTCATTGGGGTTTTCAGTAAAACCGGGTTGAAGTATTGCCTGGATTGCTTTGAAGTGCTGTAACCCAAACGCTGCTCAGAGTGCATCTGCTTGTGAACAGGTCTGTTTTGAGCATTCTGTGAAAGATATTTCTGCATCGTTATATCCTTTGATTTTTCTCATAAGAAATTCCAGAGAATTAAAAAAGATAAAGTGTAAATTACTCAGCACACTGCTACACGGAGCAGCCTTTTCCAGTGGTTACCACCAAGGATTTAGCATTGGATGGGTGGGGAATGGCAGCTGAAAACCTCTGAAAGCCAAGGAAGACCCCAGATCAGAGAGCAGCTTGTACAAGGACAAGTTTTTCTTCTTTTCCTTCCTCGCTGCAGGAGCTGCAGTGCACATAGAAAAGCTGCAGTTTGGCTGTGCAGGAAGGACGAGTTGGGTAAGGACAACGGATCTGGTGTGTTCACCCAGCTCTCCTGCAGCCACTCTGCGTTTGGGAGGAAAACCCCCTTGTTTTGCCAATCCTCTGCAGCATCCCTTGGGCGGCATGCGAGGCACGGCAGAGCCCTGCTGCAGAGGGGTGTTGCAGCTGAATGTGACCCTTGAAGGGAAGCTGGGAGACAAAAGAGGAAGTTTTAGAGAGGAGCCTCCTGGGCACTACACTAATTCTCAGTGAAGGTGAAGGAGCAAGACTCAGATGCCGGAATAAAACACTAGACAAGGTCTGCTGGCTTGGACTGAGAATGGTGAATAAAGCAAAACCTATGTAGGTTGGGCTGCTTCAGATTAAACATGTGGCATAATAAACGAGTGCAATCAGCCTGGTAGATAGGCGCTGTGAGGGCTGTAATACTGGCTACTATGGCCAGCTGGAAGAAGGGCATTCACTCTGAGTTTATAAACTGCTCTTTCACATTTATGCTTGTTGTTTGCTAGAGCTGCAGTTCTTTTAGCGGCACCTCACTCGCCCAGCTGGTCTGTGACAGCTGTAGCATGTAATAACTGATCAGCAGCGAAGCAGGGGCTTAGCACCAGGCAGTGCTGCAGGAGAGGAATCACAGTCATCCAGTGCCCTTGGCTTAGCACCCAATGTGGACCTTCAGTCTGGGAACGCTGCCTTTTGTTTTCTGGTTTGTGTTTGAATGGAATTCTTCCTCTTTTCTCGGTTGTATACAGGGTCTAATCTCCTCGGTTGATGGAGAGTGGTCTGGTATGTTTTTAAATCTCCGTCACCTCATTTTGGGGGCTATGGTAAAGAGCATGTTCTTCCAGAAAAATATTCATCTTCTGTTTTATTACATGAACTCCAGCAACTGGATCCTGCTTACCTTGTATTGCTTAGCGCATTGGTCTGGGTTTAATCTCGGTGATATTACTAAATTTATGGGAAGGAGGTGTGTTAGCCGCTGCGAGTAAGAGAATCTGCAGCTGGTCCCGTGGGAGTAGTGATGATCATCGATTTTTATTTTCTTTTAGCTTCTCTCAGTCCCATTGTGTCTTCTGAAAGTAAAGTTTGAGACCATAGCCAACGGGGCTTGTTGGTTTGTTTTTTTTATTGTTGTTGTTGTTTAGGTGCCTCTGGAAGGGTCAGCTCTTCAGTGCAAGCTGCCGTGTCCAGTTGAGCTGCAGCATTCATAAAGGAAAATGCTAACAGGGCACCACAGAGCAGGGTCAGACGTTCACTGTGCAGAGAACTCTGGCAGCCTCCCAGGAACAAGGGAGTTTGCTTGCAGAGAAGCAGCACCTCTGCCGTGAGCACGTTTCCTGGGCGCTCCAGTTTACCTGTCGCCAGCGTTTGGGGGTTTGGTGGTGTTGCTGGTTTTAGGATTTGGGACTCACAGGAGTTTGGTTTGCTCTTTAATTTTCAGATTGGCCGCTTGGTCATTGGGCAGAATGGCATTCTGTCCACCCCTGCGGTGTCCTGCATCATCAGGAAAATCAAAGCCATTGGTGGAATCATTCTGACAGCCAGCCACAACCCCGGTGGGCCCAGTGGAGATTTTGGCATTAAATTCAATATTGCCAATGGAGGTAAGGTCGCTTGGTTTGTTTTGATTTACTTTGTTTCTGTTTGACTGTTTCTTGTGTTGACCCTGAGGAACCTAATTTAACTGTCTTTAACATCACAGAGATTCAGTGCCCTAAGCAGTGGGCTTCCCTAAATGGAGCAAGTGACTGATCTGCTCCCCTCGTACCCTGATATTCCTGTCCTCGGGAGGTATTCCCAGCCCCAGGTCTTTTGCTGTACTTCTGAAGTATACTCCTTTCGCAGGCTGATTCTTTAATGCCTTCCCCCATTTATGGCATAAAATATGCCCATTTTATCTTGCAGGCCCTGCTCCTGAAGGTATCACAGATAAAATTTTCCAAATCAGCAAGAAAATTGAGGAGTATGCAATCTGCCCAGATCTCCACGTGGACCTGAGCACCATTGGGAAACAGCAGTTCGACTTGGAGAACAAATTTAAACCATTTACAGGTAAACAACTGTTCTTCTTGGGAAGTTTCCTTTTGGGTAGAGTTAGCCCATAAACAGGCAAAGACATCTGGTGCTTCTGAAGGACAGACGAGGCCATTCTGACCTCTCCTCACCTGTCGGAGAACCCAAGCAAGGACATTGCTCCTGGTCACGCGGGTGGCATCCTGGCTTTTTTTTTGGCCTGCATCGCATGTTTTATAGACACTTTAATTATATCATTGTTTCTGTCCTATGAAAGGTGGTTGTTACGAAATGGATAGGTAAATCTGATCCATCAAACTTCACTAAAATTAGAGACTTTGTCTGTAAGGCTACCATTAACATGTACTTGCAAAACAGACAACTCTGCAGTTAAAGTGCCTTTTCCTGGTTTAAAAACTATAGTGTTAGTGTTTAATCTTTGATTTTTTTTTCCCCATGGTTTCACATATAAAAGCTGCCTCTGTGAGTAGGAAAGCCATGTCACACGTGACTTCTGTCAGTCAGCAGTGAAAGATGAAAATGCATTAAAAGAAGACTTGAAAAACGCTTACTGTGCGTATTTTTTACCATCTCCTGGTGACTTATGCTTATAATTAAAACAACAATAAATCAAAGATCATAAAAGTTGGTGTTTCTCAGTCCCCATTTCTGTATAGTGGAATTTTTATGTTAATGGGGTTTTCAGGGCTCTAACTTTATATTGCCTGTTAGTTGCAAAGGTGCAACTTTTTCAGACTATTAGGTGCACAGTTCCCATCGACTTTGGTGGAAATTGGAGATCAGTTTTTGTATGTATGTATATTACTTTTTTCCCCTTTTCCTTTAATCTCCACTCTCCCAGTAAGTGGAGTGGGACTGAGCCCTCTTGAAAGGAGTCCAGGAAGCCATAGCAGTGATTGTCTTAAGGGTTTTGTTGGTCTGTTTGGTCTGTAACCTGGTTAGCCGTGACAGCCCGTAATTAAATTCTTAATATAGGACCATTACTGTTGTCCTTGTGAAATGATTCTATGGGATGTTCAAAGGCTCTGTGCTGAGCCCTGGCCCTTTGCACTAGGGACTGTCAGCACTGTGCCATGTGTAGCAAAATTACATTTCTGCAAAGATTTCAGACTGTGAGAGCTGGTCTCTATTTACTTTTTTTTTTTTTTTCCCAGTGGAAATTGTGGACTCGGTAGAAGCTTATGCAAATATGCTCAGGAACATCTTTGACTTCAATGCATTAAAGGAACTGCTTTCAGGGAAAAACCACCTCAAGATTCGCATAGACGCTATGCATGGAGGTATGGCTGGGCTTAGGTTTGGGACATTGTGGGTGGCTGGGTGTCCTTGGGGCTTTGCCACCTACTTCAGAGGGAAAGCTTTTTTTCTGGAATTCCTATACAACACCTCTAAATTTGGGTTTTGTTTTGTAACATCCTGCATTTTGCAGGCAAAGTTTTTATGGCTTTACATTATTTTCTTTTTTCAAATGTTTGATCTCAGGAGTTGACCTAGGGCAGAAATATCAGTGGGGTTTTGGGGGGATGCTGTGTGGCTCACACACGTCAATCCATGGTTGAGAGGCAGAGCCGGTTAGCACTGATGGTGTGGTCAGAGCTGCCCTGGTAGACTTAATATCAGTGTCCCATGGAGGTCACAGCAGTTAGGCAAATATCTGCCCATAGAAATTTCAGTACAAAAATGGGGCTGTTGGACTGTTTTATATAAATTAACATACAAGCCAAGCTTGTGAGTCTCTTTACCATAGACATTTTTAGGAGCACCCTAGCTTTCTTACCATCTTGTTTCTCTTGTCTCCAGACCATTCCCATTCCTATGCTCACTTACTTTTTTTTTATTGTCTACATCATTAGTGTTTGAGAGCAGTAAATCCTGTTGTACTGCTGGATATCTGTGAATCACACATGTATTTTGTTCTGTTATATGGGGCTGTCATACTCACACCTCTGTGCACCTGGGGCATAAGCCCTTCACAGTGGGATCCTGGCTCATGCGCTGAGCCCCTGGCATAGGCTTATCCTCACTTCTAAACCCGTGAGTGGTTTCAGTTATTTAGTGGGACAGCCCCTCAGCTGAAGAGCTTGCTTTGGCAGGAACTTGTGTGTCTGGATAAGAGCAAGCTTAAGCACACCTTTGTGCTGCTTGAGGCTTTTGATGTGAGCACTTGTGCTTTAGTACAATAAACCACATAAACTGGCCCAAACCCAGAAGACCAGAGGCCTGGCTGGTTATGTGGCTGGTGCAGAGCTGACTGAGGGCAGAGCTGACTCATTTCCATGTTTTGCCGTGATAGTTGTGGGCCCTTATGTAAAAAAGATCCTGTGTGAGGAGCTTGGAGCCCCAGCAAATTCAGCTGTGAACTGCACCCCGCTGGAGGACTTTGGTGGCCACCATCCCGACCCCAACTTAACCTACGCTGCTGACCTGGTCCAGACCATGAAAACAGGAGAGTATGACTTTGGAGCTGCCTTTGATGGAGACGGGGTAAGTGGGCTCTTCTGTATTCACCTTTTTTGCCCCTTGGTCAGCTGTGGGGGAGTGACTGCTCAGCTGCTTTTAAGCAGAGGAGGATGGAGGTTGAAGACCTATTTTATTTTTTCACCCCCTCCCTCTCCCCCTTCTGTAACTGTGAATGGAAATGAACCACTTGCTGCAGTTTGCCACTGTGGCAATAGTTGGCTACTGTGTTAATAATGCAGTCCAAACTGTATTTAAATAGTTTTAAAGGCTGTGAGAAATCAGCAGGAAGGTGCAATGCTATACAGGTGTTGCTATTTAACTTTCTCAAACTCTGTATTTATTTCAGTGCAGTCAAAAAATCGCTGTGAGTTGTTGGGTTTATAGGCTGCGCCTGCCAAGTAGAACAACTTCTGCCACTGCAGCCTCTCTGTGCTAAGTGGGGATGAGAGCTGTTTCTCTCTTGTCTTCACCAGGATCGCAACATGATTCTTGGGAAACACGGCTTCTTTGTGAACCCCTCCGACTCTGTTGCTGTCATCGCTGCCAATATTTTCAGTATCCCTTATTTCCAGCAGACCGGCGTCCGTGGCTTTGCCCGGAGCATGCCCACCAGCGGGGCTCTCGATAGGTAGCACTACTTCTGTGTGTGGTGGGAGAGGGGAGGGGAGCCCTGCGAGGAGGGGTCTGTCCCTTTTTTGTGGTTTAACACATGTCTGTGGCGGGGAGTGAGTGCATGGTCCCCCTGAAGGGTGAAGCGGTGCCAGGGCTGCTGCGGGCTGGCTGCCAGGGGAGGCAGTGAAGTTTAATGAATTAAATCCTGTTTGGGGACATGGCAGAGCTGGGCTCTGCTCTTGGCTCTTTCTCTTTGCTACAGCTAAGCCCAAACAAATGATCCTCCCCACCTTTTTATTTATTTTGTTTATTTGAGAGTGATACTTTCTTTGTTAAATGCTTTGAGATCTACAACTTAAATCACGTTAGGAAAGCTATGTGTTTTATATCTATCCTTCAGTTGCGCATCCCACCCATTTCCCAAATGTTACACTGGGATAAAATAAGAGGATTGCTGCACAAAGAATTGTTGGTTGTAAAAAACCAGAACAGTGGCATGACCTGTCTTCAGTGTTACCCCAAAGGAGATGCTTGGTGGCCACTGAAGCTCCTACTGCAGCATTTCACATGGGAGCGCTGAGTCCGGCTGTGACGTGACTTAGCCTTCTTACCTTTGAAGGGTGGCCCATGCTACAAAGATCGCTTTGTATGAAACTCCAACTGGCTGGAAGTTCTTTGGAAACTTGATGGATGCAAACAAACTGTCTCTGTGTGGAGAGGAAAGCTTTGGTACTGGTAAGTCAGTGTTCCTGATTTCACCAATGATGGTATTATTCCTTCTCTTAGTTCTTTATTGCGCTGGGTAGCTTGGGATTTCTCTTTCATGTGTAGTTTTTAATGCTTCTAAAATAGTAAAACAAAAGCTTGCAAGAATCACTGGTAGAAACGAACACAATGCTGAAAGTTTTGTCAGGCAAGAGCTAGTCCTCCTTTTGGCTATTTAGGAAGGCATATGCAGATATGCAGGAAGTTTAAGGGCCTCTTTACTAGCCCGGTCATTGCGTCTATGGGGATTAAGTGCAATGTTAAATGTATTTTTCAACTCTTGGTGGCCAGGAAAACCTTCTAAATGTTTTCATTTCTGGAAGAAATATGGTTTGAAGCATGCAGTTTTATTAGGGAAGGTTTCAGGTCACTATTAAATCTCTGAGCTTAATAGGGCCCTCATTTTCCTCTTCTAAAAACAAGGTATGATTTATAAAGTTTAAATTAACACTTGCCTTTGAACAGTCTAAGCAAGTTATTAAGTTACCGAGAAACAAAGTGAACATCTTAAGGAATTTACTAGGGGTGTGCACGTGACACAAAACTATTATTTGTGCAGGGAAGTTAAAGCGAGCAAATTTTGCTCTGCATCGGAGTGGCGTGCTCAAAATGCGCCGTGTTCCTGGGAGGCCTCGGCAGTTTCTGAGTTTTCCCGTGGCACCTACCACATGGTTTTAACATCCTGACTCTGGAAATGAGACCTTCCCTGCATGCAGGAGGTCAGCACCTAATTCATGCGCAAAGGCTGCGTTTTATCTGGTCTGAGTTCTCCCTGAGATACTGTTTTCCCTATTTTCTGAAAGATCTTTGAAGACCAGAGGCAGCTGGTAGGATATGCGAGGCACAGGGCCTTGGGAGAATTTAGGTTGGATGATTCCAAGCTCGAACCTTAAGTGTTTTTGTTCCCCGTGTTTCAGAAAAACATTTTAGGCTGTGCATGGATGTCCCACAGAGCAGGGATGGTCTTAAATCCCCAAATGCCTGAAATTAAGTGCTTTGTAGAACTGGGGTGCACAACTTGACATAAAATAATTACCCCATCTTTTCTGTAGCTGAGGAAATGGGGTCACAGACTCTGGCTGAAAGCAGTTTGCTGTGGGGCTGAAGCAGTCTTCAGTATTTTAGCAATCGAATGCTATTCTGATACACAGGGTTTGGCCTCAGGTTAGAAGGAAGGGAGAATTTCAGAAAATGTATCTCTGTAGAGAAATCTTGAAGTAAATCATGAGTAAAGAAAGATTTTGGAGTTTTGCCCTGGGTGATTTTCAGCATGCATTAAGTTCATATTCTGGACTTCAGTTAATGAGAGGGCACTGGCATTTCAGTAAATAAATAAAAACAAAAAGCAGCAAATGATTCATGGAGCTGCTGATAGGAGATGGTCTCTAACGAGCAGCTCTCTTAAAATTGTTTCCATCCTCTGTTGTATGAGCAATGAACTCACAGTTTCTTTCCGTCCTCCAATAGGTAGGTGACTCTGCATTACAAATCAAAGCGAATGATTCCATTTGCAGCCGGGGCCGAGAGAGAGGTTTGAGATTTTGGCCATGCAGTGGCCAGGAACTGAAGCAGTTTTTTGTGGGGGGACAGATTAAGGAGTATTGGGCTCCCCCTGCAATTCAAAGGGGGGTTGTCCATCTGGCAAATGCACTTTAAGGAATGAAAAGGGGTGAGGAAGGTTGTTTGATAGTAAGTTAATGAGGAGTTGTTTGGAGCCGGACAGAATGTGAGTGCTGAAGGGGAGAGAGGTGAAGGAGCAGCCAAATAGACCCAGTAAAAATTGAAACAAACTGTGACCCAGTGGGACTGGAGTCCAGGAGCAATTAGAGTAATGTGACATGACAGAATTCCTGCTTGCTTTCTTGGGTATTTTATTCCAGCAATAAGTTGATACATCACATGGGACTTCTGTTTATTTAGCATTCCTCTCCATCACCTCTGTGCAGCTCTCTCCGCTGTAAAGGACCGTGAGGGTAATTTATGGCTGCGTCCACAATAGTGGGATTTGTGTAAAGCGCCACGTAACCTGTGCCCCAGCCCCCAGCCCTTTTCCCCAGATGATTGCCCACTCTGGTAATTCTTGAGAGAGTAAAGTGGCAGCTCTGGAGCGCTCTCTGCATTAGCAGGCATGCTCTGGCTCCTTGGGATTTCGCTAATACCTGTTTGGAAGTTTTCCAGAGCTCAGAGGATAGAACTCAGGAGTTGTGCATCTGTGGGGCACAACTCCGAACTCGTAAGAAGCCTGGAATCAGAGTTGGATGTATTCTGGGCTGCCATTCGATCCCTCATTTAATTTAGGTGTTCAGGGTGCCGTCTAAGTTGCGACACCCTCTCGGGTTTCCCGAGGGCCTGGGTGCTGCGCAGTCCCTGCCCCACCGCCGTCAATCCCTGTCCGCTGTGTTCCCAGGGCAAGGCTGGGCAGGCTCTGACCGCTTCCTACTCTCTGTGTCACGCACGCTGTGGAGGAGCCCCCTGCTAGCCGAAACAGGGTCTTTCAGTGCCCGGCGCGTGGGAGTGAGAGCAGGCGCGAGGCTCTCTGCCGGTGTCCACGCGTGAATGGGGTCTCTCCTTGCGCAGCCGTTTGCCAGCCCCGGTGGCTGGTGCTGCCTGACGGGCTGCTCTGCTCTCCGTTGTGGGGTAATTTCAGAGTCATTAGGGTTTGGCTTCCTCAGCGAGGGCTGACATTTTTCTTGGTGCTCAGCCAGAGTATGTGCTGATCAGAATATGCTGATTTGGCAGACGGTACGTGACAGCTGCCTGAAGAGGTTGATGTTAGTCCTTCCCAAGCTGTTCCTTTGCATTTGCCTTTTTTTGATGACCTTTTTAGTGTGCATTCCCCATTACTTCCTCGGAAACAGAATTAAGGATCTGTGAACAATGAGAGTGTGTGTGTGTGTTAAAAGGAGCCGAATGTTTTATTTGGGCTACAGCTAAAAGCAGATGATGTCTTGAACCGTTTTAACAATACAGCAGGGATGGAGCTTATGAAATGTCTTCCGTTTGTGAGTTTGTACGACTGCCAGTTGAATGGAGGAGAGAAGACAAGGTAGGGCCGTAGCACAGGCTCTCGTGTGAAAGAGGGTGAGAATGTGTTTCTGCTGTGGCTCTCTGCAGGCTCTGACCATATCCGTGAGAAGGATGGGCTGTGGGCTGTCCTGGCTTGGCTGTCCATCCTAGCCACCCGCAAGCAGAGTGTGGAGGACATCATGAAGGATCACTGGCAGAAATACGGCAGGAACTTCTTCACCAGGTGGGGAGAGCGCTCCTGACGCCTTTACGCTTACCTCTGTCCTGTGTCCCACCCTCTAAGGTCGGAGCCCCAGGCACCAATGGCACCAGCAGGTGCTACCGCAGGGCTGGTCCTGCCTTGTTACACTTGCAACACTGTCCTGTTGCAGTAATTTAAACACCCCTGAGCAGTTTGCTGCAGTCTGCAACATACCTGGGTTAAATAAAACAGGGGGCGTTCACCTTAACCTTCCATGATGTCCAGTTTAAGATTTGTTACTCCAAACATGAATCTAGTAAGTATCAAAGTCAGCAAAGGCTGTACACGTTATATATGCAAGGTATCTTTTTTTTTTTTTCTTTTAACGGAGACTTTTTTTCCCTGCGAGAGGCTATTTTGCCATCGGAACAGTATGTCTCTTGAGACCACAAATCACAAGTTAGTTTGCATTATCTGCAGTGATAGCAGTGTCTCACTGAACTGATGCCCAGCTCCTAGGCTGTTACTCACCTGGTTGACTTTCTGTCCGGTCCCAAAATACTCTTAATATGAACTGTGGTAGACACGGAAGATGAAAAGGGAAGGAGTGAGAACCAACCTGCACATAACCAGAGGTGGAAACGCTGTCTGGAGGGAAAGCATTAGGTAGAAATCTTTCAGCTTGGAAGACCTATGTGACAATTCTGTCTCAGATTGCCAAATGAAAGAGCTTGCCTTCTCCTTCCGCCCACCTCCTTGCCAGCCAGCGTACATCTGAGCCATTTAAATCTGTGGAAAAAATGCCAAAGTCTAGAATAAAAAGTCAGTCTTTTAGCACCAGAGGTATGTCTGCATAGCGAGGTAAGTGCAGTGGTAGGCAGGTTAGCAAGCCTGTGCGTGCTTCATCTAGCCAGCCGGGCAAATGAAAGCGGTGCAAATCACACTGGCAATCAGAGCACAAAGTCTCAGATGCTGATGTGTGCTTCAGCCACTCTGCTGCCTCTCTTACCTGGTGAATGAGATCAAAGCTGGCACTGGTATGTTATCATGGGCTGCAATCACACCCCCATTTTGCTGTGGGGATGCACATGAGGATGTTCAGGCAAACTGTTATCGTGAGCAACCTGTTGAGATCCTATCGGCAGAATTAGAATAAATTATTTGCAGTCAGCGTTGTTGGAGTCCAGCCCTCTGTCTTCGATCTGTCTGGTGCACAACAGCACAACTTGTGCTTTCATCTCTCCTGACGCCACATGCCTGTGGTACAGTTACAGTGTCTCCCATGAATTTGCGTTGGATTGTAGCTATATTGCTGCACACAGATTCTCCTCTCTTTCCTTACCGTTGTCCCCTCCAGTAAGGGGGTAGAGAACATCTATAAGGCAAACCACAGTGTTTCAGCAAGGGCATCACAAAACATTGCTACTTCTTACAGCCTCCCCTAATCTTTGTTTTGTGGTGACTGGTTGTAGATACGACTACGAAGAGGTGGATGCAGACGCAGCTAACAAAATGATGAAGGATTTGGAGACAGTGATGTTTGACCGTTCCTTTGTGGGGAAGCAGCTATCGTGTGGTGACAAAGTCTACACGGTTGAGAAAGCTGATAATTTTGAGTACAGTGATCCTGTGGATGGAAGCATCTCCAGAAACCAGGTGGGCATAGCCTCACCTGGGCTGAGCGTGACCTCGGAGGGGTGGTGCGCTCTGTATTTTGGGCTTAGTCCTTGTCTGTTGCGTTTGTACCTGCTTTAAAGTCAAACATTGCATTTGTCCCTTGGAAAATTTTTTCTGCCCTGTGTTTGCTGGTGGGATCCTGCCCTGTGTGAGACAAATTGCTGCCTTGGAGAGGCACTAGAGCAGCAGGCTGCTGCGAGAGAATCCTCCCTAGATGCCTTTGTCCCTGAGCTGATGGCACTCCTCATGTCCTTGCCCCTAAGAGGGCAGGTGGTAGTGCAGGGTGGCTGTAATGAGGGATTGAGTTCCGGGCTCCAGAAGTCACAGAGGTATTAAACACATGTGATATGAGTGACCTGTCACCAGAGATTACTGAAATAAAAATGATGGATTGGTTTAACAGCTCAATGTGGAAGCATAGTAAGGGGGAGGAATAATGGAGAAATCCTGCAGGAATTATTGCCTTGCCTGTAGGACGACAGGAGCATTTTCTTTACGTCCTGTTTTTGTGGAAGAGCAGTGGGTTGGTAATGCTGTGTCTGACAGGGGATCAGTCCCTGGCTCTTGTTTCCAAGCAAGTGTTGGGGGGATGGACCTTACAGCAGTAACGCTCTTTGTGTTCAGGAACTCTAGCGAGTTCTCCAGAGTTAGGTTAGGAGGGACACTCACACCCCTGGGAGAGGGGAGAGGATAAGAGAGGAGCCTTCTGTGGCTCCCTGAAGAGGAGGAGCTCAGGGATCATGCGGGTCAGGCATAGCCACACTGGGTTGCATGGAAAATACCTCGGGTACCCAAGAGGCGCGTTGCTGAGCGGCTCTTCTCCCCTTCTGTCGTACCAGGGCCTGCGGCTCATCTTCTCCGACGGCTCCCGTATCATCTTCAGACTAAGCGGTACTGGCAGTGCTGGAGCAACCGTGCGGCTGTACATCGACAGCTATGAGAAGGATGCTCAGAAGATACATGAAGACCCACAGGTAAGTGTTGCATCTCAGTCACCGGCACCGCTGGCTCCCACCCTTCCTAAAAAGCTTAAATCTTTGCTTAGTGTTGCTTTCTGTAGAGCTATGTGGAGGTGCTAGGTATTTTGGAAGCAAGAGCTTTGGTAGCTTTAATCCCAGTATAAATAGATGTATTAAAAAAACCAGCTCTGTGTGTAGCAAGTGTTACTTGTTCAGAATTGCTCACAGCTGCTTCTGCAGTAACAGATTTGTTTTCCTGTTTGTTTATCGTACATCTGTGGCTGGTTGCAGGTGTGGAAGGGCACTGTTTCAGTCCTGAACTGGCCTTCTGGTTGAAATGGTGCATCGCTAGGGATAAAATGAGCTCTTTCCTGTACTGAGTGTGGGAAATACTTGTTTGAAACAAACAAACGGGGGTAAAAGGATGCAGTGGTATTTAAGATGACACTGACCTGTTTTGTGCTAAGTTTAATGCGCATTCTTTACATCATTTAAAAATGCTGTTTACCTTTCTTGTAGGCATGGGAGGAAAAGAATTCTCATTTTATATTCTCCAGCGAATAGTCTTTGAGCTTTTTTGCATAACGTACTGTGCCATTATTGACAAAAGGACTAAAAAACCCCACTTTCTGAGAAGCACAAACTAAACCTAGGGTTTAAATATCCTGTGCTGATGGTGCAAAGTTTGGAGTATGGGACAATGAGGGTAGTAGCAGCAATGCTGGAGCTGCACTCGGGTTTTTTCTCTGAACCTGCATGCGGTCGTAACACTGAGTCCCTCGCTGCGCCGTTCCTCTCGCTGGTCTCACCGCTCGTGCTGTGAACCTGGAGCGGTCCTTGGGTCAGTATTGCCGAGCTTTGCGTGTCCCAGGCCGACACCAGCTGCCTGCGAGGGAAGGGTGGATGTGACGTGTGTAGGCTGCGCCTGCCGCTCTCCTCCGCGGTTCTGAGCCATCTCTTTCCTTTCTGCAGGTCATGTTGGCACCTCTCATTTCTATTGCACTGAAACTTTCACAGCTTCATGAAAGAACCGGCCGCACCGGTCCGACCGTCATAACCTAAAGCCTTGGTCAGACATCATGCTGGAGTGCACACAGGCCGACTTCCTTCACTCGGTTGCCCCTTTTATTGTCAACTCTGTCACTAAAAGAGGAATATTAGTTTTATCTCTGTATTTAAGAACACTATTGAACTCCTAAGGATAGACAATAAAACCCAGCCCCTGTCAACACTGTGTGTGCACATTGCTGTGCTGCTTTTCTGCGTCACACAGCGCTGCTGGCGATTTGTGTATGGTGCTCATTAGCACAGCCTTTTGGTTTAGCATATATACTCTTTTTTTTTTTTTTTGTGCTTAAACAAAAGGCTCTAGAAATAACGGAGAGACTAAATTCTTTGATAATACAGAGGCTTTTTTTGATCTTGGAAACTTTCCTGGAAAAGAAGCACAAATACTTTATCCTTGTTAATACAGTCTTTTAAATGTGATGTCTCTGAATAAGCAATGGCTGTGTATTAAGGCTGAGTGGTTTTGCTTAGGTGGATTTTTCCCTTTCAAAACCAAGTTATGTAAATTGATCTCGATTTGCCTTCTGTAGAAGAAAAAACCCACAACAAACCCTCCACACAGAAATGAGCAATAGCAAGCGTTGCAGGATATTAAAGTGATATGGGCTGCAGTTAGTGTTCAGTGCTCTTTTATTCTCTTGCATCGTGATAGGCTCTCTTTTGAAGAATGAATTTGATGAGCTCTTGTTTGGTTGAACATGGATAGTAAGATCCTTGGAATAATCAGATTTGCAGGCGTTAATGTGCAATACCTTACCCAGGGGCACAGAGAGGGTCACTTTGGAAACAGATGCATGTCTCTGCAGCTGCATCTTCCTGCCCTTTTTCTGGAAGCCACATCCCCTTGGAGGAGCTGCGTTCCTGCTCCTGGCCTGACTGGCTGGCGTTGCCCTGGAGAGGACTAGATGTGCTCATGCGTGCCACGTGGCTGACTTTGTGCCCCTCATCCATGGAGGTGACACCCTCCAGCAATGGGGGGCAGACCCTGGAAAACAACTCCAGGCGAATCCACAAGATGTTGGTTTACTCCCTCCATCTCTAGGCTGTTATGGCTTAAACTATGTTAATAAAAGTAGTCACATTAGTGGGAATGAGTTTTGGTGACTTTCCCCTTTAGGTTTGCTTGCCTTTGTCACCCAGATCCCTGCGACACCTGTGCCCCATCTCACCCTCTGCCCTGGCTGGGCTCAGCAGTGCGGGGCCTTGCTGTGGAGACGCTGCCCGTGCAGCTGAAGTTCAGGCTGGATCCCTGGGCAGCCCTGAGGGAACAGCTTTGTTTTCCAGGAGTATGAAACATCCCTCCCTCAGCCTAACCAGGACCAGGTAGGTGTAGATGTGCTGACAGAAGGTTCTTTATCAGTCTTCCACACAGAGGAGAGGTGTCTCTTCTGTGAGGCAGACTTCTCTGCTCAGTCTGCGCTAACAGTTTTGCTGGCAGAGCTACTTTGGTGTGGGGCATATAAAAAAAAAAATAAAAAAAATCTCACAGCCTGTTGCTGCTGGTCTGCCTGAGCCCTGGTGCTGGATGTCATCAGAGCTCCTGCACCACTCACTCCAGGGATGCACGGAGACGCACGCGGTCCTGGGGGAAAGCTGCAGCTGTGCCACTTCCACCGCAGCCCTCTCCACCCTGTGCTCTGCTTTTGGACCAGCCATGGCCTCTGTTGGATGGATCCAGGTCAGCAGTGCACGATACCAGGAGATCATGTGAATAAACTCTTGTGTCCTTTGAGGAAGCAATGCTTGTGCTCAGGGTTTGGCCACAAACCATAGCAACAACAAGTTCCATTTACAGTGGAAAACAGCAGCAGTGGCACATGGGTTTCTCCCACTCTGGGCAAAAAAGGAAAAACCAAGTCCAAACAACCCATGTGTGTGGAGCCGGACCAGTTTCCACCCTAGCACGTGGTGGTGAGCTCTTCACAAAAACCAGATGCAGAAGGCCAGTCTCCAAAACCCATGTGTTGAAAATGCTGAGTGGCCAACAGCCGTCACCAAAACTGCTGTGTGCCGGTGCAGCGCTCTGCCCGCTTGGCCGTGCTCCCATGGGACTCACTTCTGCACCTCTTCCCGCCCCCCCACGGCCACGCTGGAGCCACTGATTCCTCCTCCTTACAATCTGCCGAGCAAAAGGAAAACTTCCTGGGGGAAAGTACAGGTGCAGAGAGCAGCAGGCGGGGGCCGCTCCCAGGGGGCACAAAAGCCTTACTCGGAGCAAGCCGTGCCACGTCACTTAATAAAATACAACTACAGAGATCCAAAAATCCCAATAAACTCTGTGGTGTGTGCATTAAGGGGAGAAAGGGGGGAAAAACCCCTAAATCAAACCTGAGTTGCACATCCGACCTGACAAAAGGCAGTTAAATATGGCCCAGCCTATATTTGTATCGAAGTGAAATTACGTAATCCAGGTATATCCGCGCGTGAGCCGGCTGCTCTGTTTGACTTTGATCTCCTCTGTCAAAAAAGATGCCTGTCTGGATCTGGAGGTTGGCAATGAAACCTGGAGCCTCTCACTTGTAAATCCTTGCTTATAGCCTTTCTCTGGGTGGCAGCAACCGTGTGTCCCCCTTTTGTGCTGCCTTGTGGGGCACTGTAGCCCCGCTCCTGCCATAGCGGCACTTGTAGCAGAGAAGCATCAGGGACATGGGATCAAACCTGCAGCTTTTCACTGCTGCTGTCAGATCTCTGCTCCATCCCCTTTCCCTGGCCCAGCTCGTGGGCAGCGTGGGATTCCTCTGCCACGTTTTTTATTCATGCGGATCACTGCTGTGAAACCTGCCTGATTTTCCCCCAACATTTTAACTGGCAAATAGAGATTCCAGTTCTCTAGTAGAAGCCCTTGTTCCCTGATGGTACTTGGTGCTGGGCTATGACAAAAACACCTCCTCCTTGCTGCTGCTCTGCAGCACGGAGCTGGCTCAACTCTTCCATTTTAATCTGCAGGGGAGGTTTGTAGGTGTTTTAGTGGAGACAATGTTTGGAGCATTTGGGGCTGTAATGAAGGACTCCATTTCCATACTGTGTGTCAGGCATCATTAGCACGGATGCTGCTGTGACTTTGGCCAAATGAATTGGTCTGGAAGCATGAGCCACGTGGCCCGGAAAGGGCAGATGCAGTCAGCAAGGAAGCTTCCAAATTAATCTGGGGAGTCTCCTTTCTTCTGAGCACTTGAAAGACCAAGCCTAAATCTACTTGACAGCTTCTGTAGGGACGTATGTGGTACGGAAACATTTGATCTCTCAGTTGGCTAATAACAAAGTTGAAAACAATGTAGATAGGTGACTATAAAATACTTTCAAGAGACAAAAGAATTTACATTTGCACTATAGAGCTTCAGTCTGATTTGATTATGAAAAACAACGAGAATCACAAATAATGACTTCTGTAAATTGTGTTAGCACCCTGATAGCTACTCAATAGAATGATCTAGATCAGTCTCAGGGTAAAGAGGAAAAAGGAGATTATAACAAAGGCTAAAAGCCGAGGTAGGAAACACTGCTGCCCGCAGGCAGGCTGTGCCAAGCTGCTGCGTGCATTCTGCAAACGGCTGCTCAGCTGTCGGTGTGGGTGTGAGCGCGGGTGTGCGCAGCATCATTGCCCGGTGGTGTGGCAGCTGCTGACCCAGGGAAAGCTTGTGCCTCCGTCTGGGAGAGCCGTGTTTTCTGTGCCGTGGTCCTGTGCCGGCACTTTGCTTGGCAGAGTGGGGTCTGGGAGGCTTTCCTCACCGTTGGCTGCAAAGCACTAAACCAGAAAGCTGGGATTAGTGGGGAAAAACAATTTGGCTGCTCTTATTTGCCTTTTGAGCACTGCATGAACAAGTGACCTTGTAGTTTATGGTTGGCCTCTTTTTAAAAAAGGTCAGCCCTGAGGTCTTTCTAATGGAACCATGAGCACTTTTCAGTTAAATTGTGTCCTAAAAACTGCTCTCTTGCTCATGATGGTGCTAACAGCTCTATCGTGGGGTGCAGCTCTCCTCTCTTGGCACTCCCTACTTGTTTCAGCATCTTCAGGATGAGTTGCGAAGCTTCCTGTGCTCTCATAGCTTACAGTTACAGTTTCTCCAGCTGTTCCTTTCTGCTGTACCTGGAAGTGCTGCGAAGTAGGGCCTGAACTGTTCCCCCCTGTCGATACCCTTCCCCCACGACAAACAATTTGTGCCTCTGCAGCCCTTGCCTGTTCATCTCATGGGATTTGGAGCCTTGCATAGGAGAGGGAGGTAGTCACAAGCAAAAGACTGCTCCTGGGGAAGCCCGTGTGGATTCGCTTGCTGGGTCACTGAGCAGGGACGTAGCTCTCAGCAGCTGCCTGTGTGCCGGCAGGTCTCTGAATATACAGCAAATGAAGGAAAAGTGGCTGGTGGTTAAGGATAACTGGTACAGCTCTGAGCACGGGAGACTTCCGTTCTACACACCAAGGTTCAGTTAGTCGTAATTTTCTCAGGAAATTCACTTTTACCCCTGGGCTGTATTGTAGTGGATTCCTTCCAAGTCAGTGACTCTGTGCAACAACAGGGAAGCACGGTCGGCCCGTACAGCACTTAATGGGCCGCGTTTGCCAAAGACGTGGCAATGGAGGTGTTTGCAAAGACTCAGCCCCTCTACGCAGATGGATATTTGCATGAAAAATTACGGCTGCTCTTCCTTTGCTTCTCTTCAGGCTAAAGCTATAAGACTCCTGTCCCGGAAGAGCCCAATTAGATCCAGATGTCTCGCTAGTTGTATGTGTTTTAATCTTTACCCCAAGTTTACGTAATGTAATATTTCATTTCTGCATGCAATTTCCACTGCACAAATGAAAATACATCACAAGAGCTCACCGACAAAAATAACCACAGCCGTACAAAGTGGAGATCAGCCCAGCCACCAAACTGCCACTCGGTGATTTCTTGTCCCAGTCTGGTGGGTCTTGCAGAGGAGCCATTGCCAGAAGCCAGGTTATTGAGCAGCAGCAGCAGCTGGCGTGACTCCCAGCGCCCAGGGTGATGGTTTTCCTAGCTGGTGTCAGTGAGCACCTGCACCAGGGGCTGAACCCTTGTGCCAGAGGCAGAAAAGCTCTGAAATCCTGTTCAGATCCTACTGCTCCACCTGTGGAAGGTGGACTGTTTCTCTGTAGATGGTAGCAATGCTAAAGAGCCTCGGGGCATCCGTCTCCAGTGGACCCAGGGTCTTGCTACACCTCACTCTGGCGTGATTTCATCTATAATCCAGGTGTTCGTTCACAACTCAAAATTACCGCATCTTTGAAGTCCTTAGCGAGGCCACAGGCTGCCAAGCTGTTCCATAAGCATCATCTCCCAAGCATATGCTGAAACCCAGCCTGGTAAACCAAAGGTCACTTTGAGACTGGCTAGAGCAATTCAGGAAGATGCTGCATAGTGCTGGGTTTTGCGGGGTATTTCCATGTGATAAATCCAAAGTCTAATCCCCAGATCTTCAGCATATAGAGTTTTGGGCAAGATTTCCAGTTACCATTGGAAAGAATCTGTTCCCTCAGCTTTGCAGTGAAGAGCATGTGTTATTCAGCACGTTTCTATCACAGCACTGACAGCTAT
Source organism: Falco rusticolus (assembly GCF_015220075.1). Taxonomy (NCBI): domain Eukaryota; kingdom Metazoa; phylum Chordata; class Aves; order Falconiformes; family Falconidae; genus Falco; species Falco rusticolus. The sequence goes on along the minus strand of NC_051197.1, from coordinate 3,053,167 downwards.
GCCCAGGCTCAAGTGGGGAAAGTGGCTGCAAATGCAATAAACCAATTATCAAATCAAATAAACCAGTTCTCTATTTTCCTCTCAACATTACCTTACGCTGTCCAGGCACATGGGGCCGCCAGCATGTCCTGGTGTCTCTGCACTTTTCCCACCTTCAGAAGAGCTTCCCTTCCCTTAGTATTTCCTCGCACTCCCCAGCTCTGGGAGGCTCTGGAAGGTTCTGGGAAGACCCCAGAAACTGGGAGCAGGGCTAGGCTGGGCCCAAGGAGTGTGGGTGAAGGACCAGGGTCAGGGAAGCATGGCAAGAAAAAGACAGGATCAAGAGCTGGCGCTGGGGTGGAGGTTGGGCGGAGTGTAGTGGTATATATGGAAACTGAAAGGGGCAAAAGCTTCAAAACAGTGATGGCTTTGGTTTTACTGACTTTGTTTTTGCAGGTTGTGATTACAAGCCAGAATTAACAAAAATAACAGCCCTATTCCCCATTATAGGACATGGCTGTACATGCCAGTTCAGAACCTGCTGCTCACAGCATCCCACCTGCACTTTAATTCTGTAAATTCATATTTTCCTCTGTGGCTAAACACTCAGTTATACTCACATGCAGCTTGGTTATAGGGAAAAAATAAGTTTTAATTAGGATGAGGAATCCTAGTGATGCATAACAGTCCAGATTTGAAATTCATCCAGGCTTGTGTGACAGTGTGTGATAGGAGCCAAAGCCATATCCGTTAGGATGGATTTGTATGGCCTCTGAAGTCGTTATTAAATACCCATCCTCCCATTTTAGATGGTATGGGTTATAATTTGCATCATCTTGGTAAACAAACCTCAGCACAACAGGGGCTGGGCGCTGGGAATGTCTCCCGGCATCCCACTGGCTCCTGGACAGAGCAGCAACACTGTGCACTTCACCAGTGAAACTACAGCAAGGCAAAGGCTGGTGAAGAAAACCTGCCCGTGGCACATTTATGTTGCCATAATTTTGAGCTTTCTATCCATCCCTAGAAGCAGCCAGGATGGGATAAATTTTAGAGGAGTTTGGCTGTATTTAACACCATGGCATTGCTTGGAAAGGCATTTCACCAACTCTGGATCCATTCAGCTCCCTCACCCCCTTTACAAAAGCCATTCTGGAGTGTCTATTAAAAACCTTCCATGCTCTGCTCCCTTGAGGTGCCAGTTCAGGTGCCTCAGGGTGACTTTCAGATATGCTGTGGCTCCCACCGTGGTGTGCAGCTCCCTGCATCGGAGAATCCACAGGGTTGTTCCCCAGCTCTTTCAGGTCCCAGTGAACCTCCTTGCATGCACAGCAGAAAGGAAGGTTAAAAAAAAGGTAAGTTGTAGAGGGAGTGAGTGGGCAAAGAAAGTCCTGTGTCACAGTGAGCGAGTATGCAAAGCTTTGAATCATTTGACTCCGTGTTTATCCACTGCTCCTGGGAGAACAGGGGGAGCTGGAGGGAAGCGGAGGAGTTTAGGAAGTTCGCAAGCAGAGTGCTTGTGTTGTTTCTGGCACAAAATTCCCAGTCGTGTGTCCCTTCACAGTGCCGTTAACCTCCCATGGCGAGGCTGGGATCCCTTCAGCAATGATCAGCTCCAGCACTTCCATGAAGGATGACTTGGGCAGTTGTTCCTGGCCAGCAGCAAGGCTTGGGCTGCTGGTAGGAGCCATGAGCAAGGTGGGGCAGGATCCAGTTTTGCAGAATAAATCTGGTAAGTGCGGGTTAAAACGCTGGAGATGGCTGCTATGGGAATGAGAAACAGGTCTACCCCTGGATGGTGCTGCGAGCTGGAGGGTGACTCGCTCGGAGGAAGGTGCCTAATCTGGCTGTTCGGCATCAAGGCAGCAGAAGTTGGAAGCACTGACAAGGGGGAGCAGCACGTGGGGCTTTGCCTTCTCCTTTGGGGTCACCTGCCTGCGAGGATCCTTAGGGAGAGAGGCTTTACTGAGTTCCAAGGCAAGCATGCCTGTAAGCATTTCCCTGCTCAGGTCACTGATGTTGCTCCCTCCCTGAACTGAATGTACCGCTGTGGTCTGGTTTTGGCTGTGCTAATGCTACACACTCCTCCAGAATGAAAGGAAGGAGAAAGTTTTCTGTATTTTTCCCTTCTGACCATGCACAACTGGATGAAACAGGAGACAGACTACAAATCTACCCTGCCCAAAGATAAAAGCGTTAAAATACTCTGTAATTATAGTCAACCTCAAAGGAGAAGTTTTATGAGGGCAGTAATCAGATGCTCAGCTCTTACAATCCATGGCACAGAATGAAAGAATGTGATTTTTAAACAATGCTGGGGTTTAATTTGGCTCAGCAACAGTTCAGAGGTGTTTCTCCCTTTGTAAGAATTTTGAACTGTTTGAGAGTCCGACCACTTGGATGACAGAATAAAACCCCACATTTAAATGGCAGTCCTGTCCCGTTCTAGATGCCTGCATGTTTCAGGGTGAAGCGTAGCTGCCTACAAAGCAAAATGAAAGCATTGGTTATATGCAGCTTAGGCTGAGGAAGTTAATTAGTATGTAGGTGTTATTTTAAATAGCTAAATTAGAATTTATTAGAATGCTAAGATGGATGTGGCCCAGTTAGGTCCTGACTGCCTTTTTCAGGAGCACACGAGCTCCTACCGAGTTCAGAAGGTCAGAGTGTACCCCGTGCTTACCGGTTCTTAGCTTTAAGTGTCCTGCTGATAAAATTGTTGCTTTTGTGGAAGCTGAAACGTTAGGTTACAAGGAAAGTAGAGAAGTCAGGAAGTTTGGATACCTTAAGGACAGATTTCCTAACGCAGGATGGCCACCCTCAGCCTGTGTTATTTAACCAACTAGCTTATTAAAAATTAAAAACATTCTGTTAAACGTTCTCAAAACACTCTGGTTTTCAGTGTTCAAGTTAAAACTCAGTTATCAGAGATTCCCTCAGACTTCCTGCAGTCAAAGGGAACTTACTTTCCCAAGTTTTAACTTCTTAATGGGCAATGCATAGGTATCACGCCTGCCTGCACAGCGCTCTTGTGAATGTTTTAGCCTGATTTCTTAGAGTCCCATGCGATCACCTCACCTTTGCTTGTCTCTTCTAGGTGACACCGGAAAACCTGTTGACATATTTCAAATTGGATATAGATGTGAGTTCGCAAAGATGTTAAAATCCTGTCGGTTTAATGGCACTTTGCAGCAGAATGGCAGAGTGAGCAGCCCTGGTGAGACCTTCACCGAAGAACAGTGGCTCTGGGGGTTCAGCCCTTCCTCGACATCAGTGAATCCACACGGGACTGCATGCCTAAACCACACACCCATAGGAAACCCAGTACTGTCGTCTCTTGTGCCAGTGGAACTATTTGTTTCATCATTAGTTGTTCAAAAGAAAGGCGTGAGGTACTGGTGCTTCTTGCGGTGCTGCAGCGAGCCCGGAACTGGCTCTGTTCGCCCCCTCCTCGCTTAGCAGGCGGGGCAGAGCTCTCAGAGGTCTGGCTCATGGCAAAGGAGGTCTGGCTCATCCTGTCCCTTCTCACTGTTGTTAATGTCCTGTTTATTTTCCATGATCCCATGAGCCCTCCAAACTCAGGAGCTGGTACTTGCACCCGTGAAAAGGGATGCTCTTTAGCCCCAGAGCAACGTCAGCAGTCAGCTGCAGAAGGATCTGCTGGAAAGCTTCGGGTTTTTTGTGTTTTTTTGTTTGTTTACTCCTTCTGCTTATTTTCCTCAGGGAGAAGTTGTGGTGTGACCTCAGCCTCTGCCTGCTCTGCCCTTGGCCGGTGTTTGTGTGTGTGCAGGCACTGCAGCTCAGCACCAGCCACAGCAGCACCTTCGGGGCGAGGAGGGAGAGGGGAGGTGGGGAACTCGGTATATTGGAGTCACAACGGATGCTGGGTGGGTGGTGGGAGATTTTGGAGGTGCATGCATTAAAGGATAAAGGACACAAAGCTGCCAGGTATCATTACTTGTGCTGTTTGTATCTTGCTTAAAAATACATTCTGGGATTCTGATATTAGTCAATAGAATCACAACACAGCAAGAAATATGGCAGAATGTGGCCAGAGCTGCCCCGGTGGAAGTAAAGGGAATCTACAGGGCATGAAGCTGTGTCTGTGTTTCAGCAGCACACCCGGCTAATTTGTAACTCCCTCTGTTAATAGGAACGTGCTGTTGGATGCAAGTTACTGGCATTTTAGGCTTTTGTGTGTGTGCACACTATTAAAATCTGTATGTGGTGAGAGTGACGAAGACACTGACCCGCAGAGCCGCGCATGCACGCCGCAGAGCCCTGGTGCTGGCTTCGTGAGCCAGGGCTGAGGCAGGGCCAGGACTTGCACTGGGGGCTGGTGGGGCGTGCAGAGCTGGGGCTGCTCTCCTCCGTGAGTCCACCCCAGTGAAGATGGATCGTGATTTGTGATGCTGCACATACTTGTTTGCTTCGGCACATTGTTTTGCGTTGAGAAAATCAGGGAGATATTTTAAAAAAGCTAATCTTTCTTGCTTCTGTATTTTCAGGATAAGCTTCCTAATTTTTGTACATTTTATTTTGATTGAGAAAAATGTTTAGTGTAAATTAAAGCCATTTATTTTTTACTTTATTGCAAAACAAAATTGCAAGTGAAAATGTGCTACATATACGGGCTCTTAATTAGTATCTCGCTCGCAGTAGCAGGTGGGACAGCAGAGCTTCTGGCAACATTTCAAGCATTTACTGTTGATAACATTTACGGCAGCACTAGCAAGGTAAGACATTTTATTTTTCTGCTTTCACAGAAAAAAAAAAAAAAAAGAAGAAATGGAATTGATCCATGCAAATTAAACAGCAACAAAACCTAAACTAGACATTAGTGGTTTCAAATACCCAGGCTGTACTGGTAAGGTCTCTGTCATAGAGGGAATCAAAGTCAATCTTTAAGCAGCTACTGTATGTTCTACTTTGAACTGATTATTGTAGATGCCTTATAAAAAGCAGCTGAGCTGCATTTTTCAATTTTATATACAGGCCTTGAAAACCCACTAAGTAGCTGAATGCCCCCGTGCATGTATGTTAAACGTCCTGTGTGGTAGGAAGAAGGTACAGAATATACCTCAGCTCATATATAAATAACAAACGACTGATTTTTTCTGCCATTTCCAAGTAAGTTGATGCTAAACAGCATATAGCCTGTGGGTGTTTCATAGGAATTTTTTTTAGATCCAGGGAAGTGCTACAGATTCCTCTCACTATGCACTAATTCCTGCAAAATTGTGCTTTCATACTGGATCTTTCTTTCATCTTAACTTTTGGACTTTCTCCTCCTATCTTTTTTCCTTCCTTTGTTTCCAGCTTCTCCTCCTCTTCAGTCTCCTTCACCATTTCCAGTTTGCCATCTTCTCCGTACATAATATTTTTTCCCCCTCTAGATTTCTTTTATCTTTTGTAGTACTGTGTGGGACCACAAGACTTCAAGATATTTAAGCAAACCAACATCTGCAATCCTTCCTCTGGTCCATGCTTTCAGCATTGACTAAAAATCCCTTTGTGGAACTCCAACACGGGTGTCTGAGGAGTTACTGTATGATCAGGTGAGCATGAAGAAAAGGCAGACAATGCAGTTTTTGTAATGTCCCCGGAAAGTGCCCATGGGAGAAGGGCGAGACAGTTGCTTCCCTGGCTCTCCTTGGCTGTGGTGGCTCCTTCAGGGCTGCCTGAGAGTGGCTGGGGTTTTGGCCACGTAGCCTCAGTTGTGTAGGTTTGTCCTACTAAAAGATGTTGTAATATGTACAGCTGTGTTAAAGTAAAGAACATCTGCAAAGAACATAGCAACTGCAGTGTTTGTAGTAGCAATAGCACACAGGATTGCCTCCCTCATGCACTTCACAGCAGTGATCACTGCAGTGATCATCTGTTGCAAGGAACGCTGAAGCCATGAAGCACTGACTGGAGAAAAAAAGGACATAACCCCCTGTTTTCAGAGCCAGTATAAGCAACTTATAAATGAATCACACTAAGAAACAAAGGGGAAGCAGCTCATCAGTCATTGCAAACCTGAGTTGGATGGATTAAACCGTGTCTTGTCCAGTTCCATGGCAGCTACACACCACAACCCTGTGCACAAACCCATGTGCTCTGCTGTGGAGCCCAGGTGAGTGTGCAGTGGCCTGACGGGAGCAGCTCAGTACTCGCCCAGCTCAGAACTCGTGTTCTGAAGACCCCAGGGTGGACGCACCAGGGCACTCGGGCACCACTGGGCAACTGGGAATATTTAACCCAGAAGTAGAAGCAAGGATGTTTGTGCTATGTATGTGGTCTTATTCCCCAAGCTCCAGCCCTCCTGCCAGCTGCATGGGTCAGTGATACCTGGTACCTATGCAAACCTCAAAGATCTTAAAAGTTAGTCTTCTTGCGGCACTCAACTCCCTCAAAACAGTATTTAAAAGCATATGAAATGGCCTTCAAAACCAAGCTATCTGTATTTTGACATTGTTCCCTTCCCCACCTTTAATAATGATTAACATTATTTTAAATCTCTGTAGAGAGACCTTGAGCGATGGCCAAACACAGAAGGTGCTGATGCGGGTGCCAGAACTGGAGAGGATAGATCAGGGGTAGGAGAAGGAGATGACATGGGGAGGTGCAGGCTACCTTTTAAGAGAATTTTTTAACAGTAAGGTATTTTGCTAAGGGTTATTTGATGGAATTTGTAATGGAACACTCTGGAAAACATCTCTAGTTGTTATGCATTTAAAGCTCTGTAGATTTTCAGTTTAATTTACTCCATAGAAACTAATGTAAAGAATGTTTTAATCAACATCCTTTAGCATAAATGATACACTAGAAACATTACAAAATACTAAGTATTCAGTTACATCCCAGGGTCCCATCGCTTTTATTCCACGTACAATGAAACATATGTGTCCTGAAGCGGTCTGAGAGGTAAAGGTTAAATTATGGATATATATTCAGCATTTTAAAAGTCTAAGAAGTTGTCAGGCTCTGTAGTCCCTTCTACATGAAAGGCTTGTCAGCACGTGTTGCTGAGATCAGTGGGAGATCTGCACTGGCAACCCAGAGGAGACAAGCTGACATGTCATGAGCTGAAAGGATAAAGAATAGAACTAGTAGTGGTCCATAAACCCAATATAACTCGTATTTGTTCCTTTGGCATTGCAATACCACTCCAAAACAGAGGCCAACTGTTAGCAGGGGCAAAGCCAACTTCATCTTTTGCAGGCTGACAAATGGTCATGTAAGTTACCAAATAACCCAAGACCTCAGGATTAAACTTCGCCAATTGTTTTCACATGATGCAACTTTAAATCTCTCTTTTGAACAGTATTAAATTTCCTTTCATTCCCATAAACTTCAGAAAAAGTTGACTGCTCTCACATTTCAGACTGTGACCCAGCTAACTTGCACTTTTCCCCTCTGCTAGTCTGGAGAACAGAATAATGAAATTCAGACAACAGTGACCAAATGTTGCTCCATAGAACTTTCCTTTTACAAAACAGATGAATACTCCTGGGCTCCAAAACACTGCAGGGAACGAAACTTTCAAACCTTATGGAAATAAAATAGTAAGCCTATGCAGTGACTTCATCTCCTTTATCAGATCAGAGACATTTTCACTGGAATTGAAATGGGTTTAAAAAAACCCTCTAAATAGAGCAAAAGAATTAAAAAATCCCACTGAAGCCATTACTGAAATACTGTTTCATTTAAAAAAACCCACACCCATGTGAATGAAAGCTAAATTTCACAGAGCTACAGAGGAAAAAAACCCCTCTATCATCCTCATAATTTACATAATTCTTTGTTGCAGATAGAGGTGCACTTTTATAACAGCCAGGAAAATAAATATTTTAGCTTTTGTGTTTGTGATTAAAAAGATGATAAGCAAATGTATTGTGTACTCTAATTTGGACAAAGGGCTATAGAAAATGACCACAGACATGCTGTGTGGAGGTTCAGTTGCTGCAAGGTCTGGAATTTCTCCCTCGAGGTGCTGAGCACTCTCGGATCTCACAGAAACCCAACCAAGTTAGTCCACTCAGCATCTTGCCAGATGAGGCCCTATATTTATATAACAAGAAATACCCACTGTGCTGCAGATTTGCTGCTGGTGTGAGTGGAATTGCATTCACTTAAGCCCATTGCAAATTTAGCCACTAGAGTCAAAATAAAAGGAGCCAAAATATATAAATCCAGCAGACGAAGTTTATGGGGGAACTAAACCAAACATTCAACATCAAGATTTAGTGCAGCCAAATTGTTATAACTAAATGGGGTACCTTACATCATTTTGTGTCCTAGGGGCATAGTCTCCATTTTAGTGGCGTGCTAAACTCACGCTGATATCAATAAAAGTTTTACATGCAAAATGAGTGGAAAATACGAGATGTTAGATAGTACGATACAAGTCTATAAACCTGATACCTAAACCCTATCATGGCTTTGCCAACCCCCTGCTAACTTCCATGCAAATTCCACCGATGGATCTCTAGTTCAGTTTGTCTTAATTGAAAGTCTTAAAGGTGAATTGAAATGTTGTTGGAATAAAAACCTGTTTAAGATGCCAAATCCGTAACAAAATCCCTGTGTAGACTTACGAGTAAATAAATTGTAAAGGCAAATGTACAGGCCTTCTTATTAACCTGTCAAACCACAGATCCTGGAATCTATTTTTCTCCTGAAAAAATTGTGACATTCTTCTTCCTTTAATGACTGATGTATTTTACTGCTTTACATGCCTGGCAACAAAGATTATATTGTTCAGGAAGGTGGTGAAATCTCCCTTGTTCACGCTGATGACTGCCATGGCCCTTCCCGGCAGGACTACTTACTACAAGTTGGTCTGGGGCTACCTGCAAATTGTGTGAAGTCATGGATTAAGACAGCTGAGTGTAATACTAGTTCGGTTTTCCAAACTATTGCCTTAATAACCTCCTCCTTGAATCAGATTTTTTGAGGATTGGTTTAACTGATTCCTTTTAGGAAAAGCAAACAAACCCTGCAAGAGGAATCAATTAATGAGGAGTTTCACCTGAAATTACCTGAGATATTTTGCAACAGGACAACCTGGTCATGCCTGAACTGAGCTGTAAATCCACAGCCTTCTTCTCAAGGCTCACTTCTGGGGCTAATGAGAAAGTCAGAGATAAAACAGTTGCAACTCTTTCCTCCCAAAGGACAACTACAAAGCTCAGCATCTGAAATGTAAATAACCAGCCTGTGCGACTACTTGGTACATGCTTCTCCTATTGACTGTCCCGCTCTGTACCATGCCTGGTTATTCAATTAACTCTTTGAAAGTGCCTGGCACAATGGATATCAAATTTAATGAAATGCTGGATGCCAAACAAATATAAAGTAATATCAACAACAAAAATAATAAGCGTGCCAATATTTGCGTATGTTATTAAGCAGTTGCTAGTGTTTGTGCCCCATTCTATCGCCCTCGTTTTTCCAAAAGGGTAACATTACATGTTATGGAGGTATGTAATTCAAGGATATAAAGAACAGAGTCCTTCTGCTATATATATAAAATTCCAGTGTAATACACATATGAAAGGGAAAGAATTGTGGTCTATTTCAAGGCTTTTCCTTTTATCTTTTCCACAGTCTCCTGCCAATTTTCAAAGTACTCCCAGATCACAGACTGAACTAGATTGTCTGAACAAGATTGTACTGCACCTCCTGATACTCCCTCTGTCATTCCCCAGGGCTGCAGTCTGTCCCCTGTCCCCTGACGGTGCTCTGCTCCACCTCTCCCTATGGATAGTTGGTCCTTTGCTTTTCAGGCAAAGAAAAAAATTCAGCCTGGGAAGGTGGCAGAGCTGCTGCAAAGACTGGCACAAATGCAGCTACTCGTTGGCCTAACCTGGTGCCTTCGAATCAAAGAGGCCCCTGGCAAGGGATGCGTATCCCACTACCTACGGGCATACCCTGAGCTACTGCCTGATGCCTGCAGCTGACCTGCCTGATTCAGGCAGGGAAAGGCACATCAGGAAACATCCTGACAATAATGACCAGTGCTGGATTTAACTCTAAAATAATGGATCAAGTGCAATCCGTTACCTCCCTGTCTTTGGCATCTTCTTACTCCTGCTGAAAACAAATACTGAAACCAGCCTTAAATGCTTCAGAGTGTTCTGTCACGATCACCAGGTTTATCAACCATTTTCTCATGCAATTATGAACAAAAGAGAAAGCTTTTGCTACATGATCACATAAAGTAAAATTTTTCCCATGCATGCTGGCCAATATCTGTAGTTCTTTAACTGTCTGCAACAGACTTTTACAAGACAGCTAACTTGCTGAAAAAAATCACGTAGCGCGACATATGTCTTTCTTGTGCATGCCTGTTCTCTACACAGTGGCTGATTTTTTTTAGAGAAGTCAGAAAATTTACACTCATATCTCCTGTTCCTTTTAAAGAAACATGTTATTATTTGCACTGCACTTGCTCCTGAAAACTCAGCTAGAAAACAAAGGATACATCGAGTGGGACAATGGCTTCACGTAAATTAGAGAGAATTCCTATCCTAGAGAATTGACAGCATAAGGTAGACGTAAATCTCCAATCTTTAAGAAGTACCGGCAATTGTTGTTTTCCATGGCATGTCAGCATTTAAAAATCAGCGGTGAAATCAGATTTACATGTGGTCTTTCCACGGATGCACAGATTCTAGGAGTCCACAGGCAGTTCTAACCTCATCTCCAGGTTCCACTTGGGAAGCCTTAACACACTAGTGTAATTCTAGTGGAATTTCAAATGGGCAAAGGATGATTCATGTGGCCTCAAATGGTTGAATGAAAAAAATCTGGTATAGATTAATAGGAGTATTAGTGAAAGATGGAAAGGAAAACAAGGATTCTTTTATAATGTGACATGATACTTAAGAACACACATTGTCAGTAACTACAAATGTGTAATGTTTCTCTTTTATTTTGCTGTACTTCTGACACTATTCTTTTACAATATTTTGCTTATCATCTTCTTGTGAGGTTTATTGTACTTACAAATCATTCCCAGACAGTCAGCTTCTTTGCTATCTTTTCATTAAAAAAAAAAGAATAAAAAAGTTTTGTGTGTAATACATTTTCCCTGCAGGAACTAATTCCACAAAGATATTGACTACAAGCCTTTCGTTGTTTTAAAATATGTAGACATGCATCAAACAGTTGATTTTTCTCCCCAGAGTCACCTTCTGAAGCTTTATCTGTGCATTACATCTCCGAAGCATCCTGCAGACTGCACAGGAGAAATTCTCTCTGATTTGTCCTCCCAAGCCAGTGCTTATCCTTACCTCGACTACTTTTTGCCATCATATCATTATGAATACTCTGTGCTATTCATTTCATGGTGTTTAGGGCTGTGTCCGCTCTAGTTCCTTTGTTTAATATATTTTTACTCTTCCACTGTGGTATGACAGACTGCAGCATGTTAAAGGAAAAGCAGGGAGAATATCTGTATTGATTTCAAAACGCTGCAGATTGAGAGCAGATGTACCATGTATTCCCAAAACGTATGTTTTAACTTTCATTTATGTGCTGTGCTGAACAGTCTTCAAGCCAGGAAGTGATTTATATTTGCTAATTGCATGCACTTTGGTAGATCTGCAGCTAAAAATAAGTGGTTTGTTTTTTAATTATAAATGATTTATCCTTTCACACTGCATGTATCTAACACTTAGAAGCTAACTGAAGACTTGAGGATTCTGCATTTAGTTTCCTCATCTGCCGTAGAAGCAGTATCTTTAGGCACGCACTGTGGATTACCCCTGTGCCCAGCTCAGAGGTATCTGGACCTCACGGACATCGTACTTCTTTACACAACCAGCAGACAGATTAAGGAAACACTTTTGTGTTACAGCTAAGCAAGTCTTAACAGCCAGTTGCTGCCAAAAGCAGTGTTCAACTGCTCCTACCCCACCCCTGAACCAGGGTCCCACTTGCCTTTGCTGGATCTAACACCCAGCAGCTGTGGGGGAGCTGACCCAGATGGCTCTCCCGGAGGAGTATTGCTCTTCTTTTCTCTCATCAGAGGGTTAGTTTTCTGTAGGACCAGCTGGCTGAATGGATTTGCCCGGATGAACATACAGGAAACAAAGTGGATTTTTTTATTGTGGACAGCTTGCAGTTAGAGCACCTAAAAGTAACTTGAAATGTCACTTTAGGGGGTCAGGGCGGTCAAGTCTGGGCTGGTGCTGCAGAAATCCTATCCCAGCTGTACAGCCTGACCTTCTCGCTGGCATTAGCTCTAGTATTCCTGTATCTAGATGACACGTGTCAGGACCCTGAGGGCACTCACAGCTCTTAATGACTGACCAGCTTCATCTGGGGCCTCAAACACCACTCCACCCTTGTCAAGGGGCTCTATTTAAGCTCTGCCCTGCCCCCCACTACCTCTTAGTCCCTGCTTGGGCTATGTTGGAGGGCTTGTAGTCCGCTACTCCAACATACCTGTGCCTGGCTATGGACCCTGGCACGTGGACTGACTTCCCTGTTTGACCTCAGACCTGTCTTATTGCTCCGGACCTGCCCGGCAATCACTGTCCTGATGACCATGATGGAATGGACCCTGGCCTCTAGTTGATTTCTCATCTTGATGTTAGACACACCCCACCACTACAAACTTGCCTGGTAATACAGACTCTCGGTTGGACCTGGGCCTGCCTCGTTCAACTTGGTTGGGGGTAGTGAGACAAGCTCTGGCTTCTAAGGTCCATGTTCTGCTGGTTCTGTCTGGCACCATTTCAACTCCTTGTCCCTTAAGAACCAAAAAGCATTTGCTATGCCCTGGGAAAGAAGTGGTTCAAGGACCTAAATTGGCAGAAACACCTCCACTCTGAAGCAGTAACTATCTGTCAGCTTGGCTCTTGAACCATCTCAGTTCCTGGTTCTTTGTGTCAGGAGAAAATGCATGGGACTGGGAAGACCACGTAGCTGTCTAAGGAAGGCAATGGTGTGGGTCTTTCCTAATCTTGATTTGAATTGGCTTTTGCTGGTACTGATGGGCTTGGCTTCGTGGTCAGTTTAAACTGGCCTAAGCTCATACTGCTGCTGAAAGGGCAAATCCTGTGTGGCTGTGTACCTGCTAGGGGTGACACAAAGACTGTATTGGAAATGCATGATTGGGAAAAGGGGGGAGGTGGCAGCATGGCTGCCTTCAGTCAGCTGTGAAACTGCATCCTAAGGCATATCAGAGCAAGGTGGCAAAAAGTCCTGCAGCTCCAACAAGGACCTACTTTGTCCAGTGCTGCAGAAATTAAATCCCACCCTGCTGCAAACATAGGCACCTGGGTCCCAGGCACAGCTGGTCCCTTCCATGCATCACACACAGAGCCTGTAACAGCTCTGGCAGTACCAAGCTTGGCTTGCCTCTTCCAATGATTCTGTGTTTGCATAGTGGTCAATTTTCACTAGGAAGTGGATAATCTCTTGCCATTGTCCTCCTTGGTCTGAGGAGGAATATGCGCACATTTGTGTATGTGAGGAGAAGGTGGTTTCAAACCTCCATCTACTTCCCTAACATGCAGCCAGATGCTTATCTGGGTTTGTTCCTCCTCTTGAAACTCTATTAGTGTCTGACAAGAAATACAAGATTCATATGGCAGAAAGCAAGCCTAGGAGGGCTGGGATCTGATCTAGCAGGAAGTGAGGAGGAAATTCCTTTAATCTTGTCCTTGTTTCCACTCTGCTTATGAACTTTTTATTAAACAGTTGCTGACTTTTGAAATCCTAAACCTAATCTAAGCATCCCAGGAATGTGATCCTTCTCCTGAATGGAAGGAAAGTAGTTATCATCCTAGTAGCTTCAACTAGCTTTGGCAGTGTCCTTCAACTCCAGCAAAACAGTGCTATCCACTATGGAACCTGCCCGGGCACAGTTACAGCTGTGATGTAACATATGGTCAATGGTCCTTTGTGTTGGCAGGAGGGAGCTGCAGCCCTTCTGCTCGCAAAGCTTAGCTTCTATCACCAGAGCAAGGGAAAAGCATGTTTGGGGCCTGGCTGTAGGTACCCTGGGATGATTGAGCCCTGGCAATGAGGCCACAGCCGTGCAGGCAGCATGCTTGTGGGGGTGGCCCTCCCCTGGGCTGAGGTGTGCTGGAGAAAGGTGGGTAAGAGCAGCATTACAGTGCTGCTCTTAGCATTTACGATCTTAGGTAGCAGGTATACCTGACTCCTTTCAGGTAGGGTGTGGTTTTTTTGGTTTGTTTTTTTTTTTTTTTTTTTTGTGAAGAAAGGCTGAACTAGGAGAAATCTGTATATTAAACATTGATTTCACTGAGGCAGAGAGGGTTGAAAGTGATTCCTAAGAACTTCTGAGTTCCTGACAGGAAGAGTAGGAGATATCCAGTAAATCTGAAATGTGAGGGGAAAACTGGAAGCTCTTGACCCTCAACCCATGTATGAAGAACAGCCCCCCTGCCGCACTGCCATGAGCCCTGTGGGAGGCCGTGGCATGTGGGGCTGGCCTGTGCGCCTGGCTTGGAGCTGGGCACCCTGACATGGCGTCCTTCATGGCTGGGGAGCTTCCTCAGGGAAGTTTGCTGACAGGGTATTCCAGCTGTCATGTGTGGTATGGGAAGACCAGGAAGAGACCTGGACCGGTTGTGAGTGGTGGTAACAAGTAACAAAACTGGATTCTGCCTGGGAAAGTGGTTTCCCCCCAGTAATCCCACCTGTCGTGTTTGCTGTTTGATCCCTGGAAAGTGAAATGTGGAGGGGAAAGGCTGGTAACCCCAACTGCTGCCTTTGTAAATCCACCTACTATGAAAGGGGAAACGTGAGGTGGGCTGTGAGGAAAGGTGCTTCTCCTCCGTCAGGTCTCTGGCTCACGGGGCAGGGAGGCGGCTGCCACCCGCCGAGGCCCGGAGGTGAGAGGCGCCGGGGCCGCCTGCTGAGGTGAGGAGGGAAAATGGCGGACGGCGGGGAGAGGAGAGCGCCCCCCCGCGGCGGGCGGCTGGGAGGCGGCGGCGCGGGCGGGGCAGTAGGGGGCGCTGCCGGGCCGGGCTCGGCGGGCCCGCGGCTGGGGCCGGTCTGTGAGCGCAGCTCGCGCAAAGTGACAAGTGAGAGGGGCTGAGGCGGCGGCCGCCCGCGCTCGCTTCCCCGCCCGCCAGGAGAGCGCAGCCCCGAGGGCGCGGCGTGGGACGGCTCGGGAGGAGACGCGGCCCCGCGGCGGTGCGAGGGCCGGCCCGGGACGCCGGCGCTGCGCGGTGGATGTGGGAGTAGCGCGGCGCCGGCTCAGGAATGCAGCAGCCGGGCGGCGGGGACGGGAGCCTCTTGCTGCTCCCGCTGCTCCTGCTGCTGCGCGCGGGCAGCCGGGCGGAGCTGGGGGACGCCACGCAAGGTAAGGGGTGTGCGGGGCCGCCGGCCGGCTTTTGTCCCGCGGGAGCCTCCCCTCGCCCGCGGCGGCGGCACCGGAGGCGGTTTGTGAGGGGGACCGAGCCCGCGTGGGGTCCGGCGCGGCGGGGCCGGCCGTGAGGCGCGCTGGGGCGAGCGCGGCGCAGCCCGCCGGCGGGATGCCGCCCTGCTGAGGCGCTGAGGGGCTGGGGGCCCTCCGCCCGCCGGGGAGCCCGCGGCTCCAGCGCTCCCCTCCCGCCGCCCGTTAACGAACTCCGAGTTTTATACTCGATCGGTGTTTAATTGCTTCGTAAAAAGCCCTTCCAAGTGTTCGGCCGAGTTATTAGCTAAGTGCAACCATGCCCAGGCAGTCCCGCTTTTGATATGTGATTGATGGTTCCCGAGGCGGCGTTATCGACGGTGACTTGTCCTTCGGCTTGTAGTCTTCCAATAAGAAGTTTTCGGCTTTTCTATTTTTTTTTTTAAACAGTAATCTTAAAGTCTCTTTGATTTAGTTTTAACGAGTAATATCTATTTTGCTATCCTTCTGTTTTATGAGGGTTTTGATTTCAGCCTTTTGCAAATGATTTATGTTTAAAGCATAGCGTAACACATGCATAAAGGGACCTAGATGGAATTAGGCAAGAAGGACTGATTCTGAAGCCAAGTCAGTAAAATGTGAGCCTGCTTTTGGACGCCTGCATGACAATTTCAGTAAGAGGTGACTGACTACTCATGAACTCCCATCTCCTTGAAGGTATTTTATGGTGCGTACTTAAATCACAAGCCAATTCTGCAAAGTCCCGGCTGATAATATGGCCATATTTAGTATTTAAAGAAGAGGGGAAAAAAGTGAACACTGAAGAGATCAAGCTGATTGAATTTAAATACTTAGCAGTTCAAAACTGAAAAAGCTGTGGTTGTAAAACCTCCAAGCCAAACTGCAGATACTGTAGGATAACTGCGTTTAAAAGGCTGGTCGTAGCTAACAGATACAATGCTTTTGTCATATGCCTGTGCCTGAATTTCTCTCTGTGTTTCAGTGTGTCCCTAGTGATGCCATTACCTGGGACTGTGTGTTAGGTAGTGGATCTGTTTGAATGACTTCCAGATATTGCAGTGTGATTCTGTTGGACACAGGAGTCTCCTGGTGCAGATTCAACGGCTGGATGATGTTCTAGCTTAGGGTAGGAATTCTCTATGACATCTCAGTGGGAAAACTTTCAAATGCTGTTTTCTAGTGTCCCCAGGGAATGCTGTATGTGCTTAATAAATAGCTGTATAATTAAAAGGGGCAGGGGGGAAGACAGGCCATCTTTTTCAGATAATTTTAAAACTTTAGGGTAATAATATAAAAACTTGTGATTTTCTAAGAGCCTAGAGAGGGGAGAAAACCCATGAACATAAAGCAACTGATCATGTTGGGTCTAAACCTGCCCATTTTCTATTTACTGTGAATTGTGCTGGGAAGTATCTTTCATTATATGAATTCACCTTTATGTATGACTTAATATGGTCATTATGCACAATTACTTTCCACAGTGAAATATTTCTTGTGTTTTAAGTAATATTTTTGGCAAAAGCTGACAATGTTGATTCATGAGCAGATCAAGTGATTTTTTTTTTTAATAGATAGACATTTATCACATGTTACAACTACATACTACGTTTTCCCCCAAGCTTGCCAAAGATCTAGGTTTTGTCAAAGAGTAACGAAACCTAAACGTCTAATGCTAATTAAACAAACAAAAAAACTATTATAATGTGTTTTACAAATGTCTTTAAGATAACCGTAGTGGCTGGGTAAATAGATTTTGCTCCATCAGAAACCCAACGAACCATACAGTACCCTTCAATCCCTACCCTTTTACCTTCACATTTTTCAAAAAGGTAGAATATGGACTGCTATATAAGTAAAAGACTTGATTTTTCCAGGCATGTCAAATAAGGACTGCAATGAAAGTCCATCTCTGGTGGTAGCCTAACTTCAGCTACCAGAAAAGATGGCCTGGAAGTCCAATATCTGACAGTCTAATACACTGAAAATATTGAAGAGTAGTTTGGGCTCTTAGCTCCCTGAGGTCCGTAAGGATCAGAGCCTGCTTGTGCTGCGCTTGGTCCAAACATTTGTGAAGACATGGCTCCCAGTATAGAGTTTGACGCTGTGATCCAGTAAACATATACAGATGTGCACAGATGGCCTCATGTGAATAGGCTGATGCAGCTCAGTAGGACAGGTCTGATGCCAGGAACTTGCACAGCTATTGTCACATCTCTTTTGGGGAGGATTATTACCAGGTCATCCATTTAGTTGAGTTATTGTCAAGTGACCAAAACTGTGTTGCTGTGTTGCCTTCCAAAGGCTCTTTTTTGGCCTTTTCCTCTTCACTTTTACCCCTGTCTCCTGCTGCTTCCTTTTTGTCAATGACCTTTCCTTGTAGAAAGCAAAACAAAACAAAAAGCACATTTTCCTTTGTATATTCATGCTGTCTTTAATGTGTGCTCTTCCCAAGGGTGCTCACAGGCTGCCCAAATGTTCTGAATAAAACCACAAAGTTAACTGGAACAGAAACGCTCCAACTTGGGTATTTTTTCATTCTTTGCAGTATCTGACTATGGATATTACCAGTTCAGCTTTGTTATTTTTATTCCATAGCATGTAACTTTGCGAGGAGTCAGGATAGAAGAAGTGTATAGTATAAAAGCATTATAAAAACATACAGTAAACCCACAGATCTCTAGATTAGGTTTTAGATTATAGGGGGTACTGTTGATTTCTTTGAAAGTTGCCTCTTGTGAGATAAAGTTCCACAAGCTCTTCATTAGTCCCTGTAATACTCCAGTGGTTAATTGTTTTGTCCATAGGTCAACAGGCTGCTATTTCAGCCAGTATCCACTTATGAGTTCACAAACAAACTAAATGCTTTTGTTGCCTTAAGCCTATAAGAGGATGAGAGTAGATGTCACTGACTTACAGTGATTGTAGTCTCACATTTCTTGAGAAAAGTTGCTTGAAGTATCAGCAGATTATCTTCAGGACATAATTTCTTTGTTTCTATAATTAACATTTACTGGAACTGCTGTGTTGATTATGTACACACAGGAACTTTAAGTTAAAGCATTGCAAATGAGATATGGTCAGGAGAGCGTTTTTAAGCTTGTATATGGATTTTAAATACAAATACCTAAATGTAGGCAAAGGTGGGGGAAGCTTCCCTGAGGTGTGACACTAGATACCACTCTTTGGAAACATGTGTAGAAATGCAGCAGTCTTCTGAGACTCAGAAGAGCACCTCAGAGTTGAAAACTCTTTAAAAAGCTCTCTTAACTGAATGCAGCTGCTTTCCACATAATGATTGTCTTGCAAGCCAGAAATATCTGGAAAGTTAACTAATACAAAACAAGGTGTAAACGTTTTCTTCCCCAAGCCCTGGAGAAAACCTCAGTGGACCTCACTTGCAATTACAGCATGTTTTTGAAACTATGTATCTTAAGAAACAATTTTTACTGATCTGGTAGACTGTGAGCTGCAGTTATTTTCAGCTGCAAAGCCCTGTGTTTTATCTGCTGTTGTAGTGTGATGTTCTTGTCTTGCTGTAGGTACCCAGGTAACGTTGGCTAGTACTTCACTGGTGAAGTTGCTCTCTGAACCAAAAGAAATGAGGTAGAAGTAGTGTAGTACCACGCGTAGGTAGAGGCGTGGTGGTGGTAATGCAGCTTGCATTTTGACAGTGACTCCTATGTATTGAAACACTTAATAGGAATGTCAAATGAAGTTATGCTATTGTTAAGATGCTGTCTTTGATCTAAGTTTCTGCTTCTAAAAATTACCAAATTGGGGTATATTTCTTATAATAATCTCTTGCACCTGAAGGCAGAGGAAAGGTTTATGTGAAATCTGAATCTGGTTATGCAGTAGGAGGCAGTTCCTAGTGGTAAGGGTAGTGCAGCATTGTGGGGAGAACTGTGGAACCAACTCCTTAGAGCAGAACTTAAAGAAATTGTGGGTTGATTGGGGCTGGGGCGGTGGTTAAGTGATAGTTCAGAATAGTTGAGTGACTTTATAGGGCTTCTTCTGTCCTGGTTTCTTTTTCATTCTAATAATGGAAATATTGAAAGGCAGTGAATCTGCTCATTTATAAATGAAACAATAAGGAAATGAATAAATCAGCGCAACTGTCTATGATCCTTTGGAAATAATAACAAAATACTGCTGTTAGCTGAAGGATGGTTCTATAGGTTTGATGATTGCAGTTCTACATTCTTTATGATGAATGGAGAGCACTCTAAAATTCCTGAATTTTACATTTGGTGTAAAATTTCATTTGGGCAGGTGCTGCAGAAGAAGTTATAATTTTTTCTGTCTGTTTACAAGCAGAGCCACCCCCTGCCCCCTCACCAGGAGTGTGGCATGTGAGAGGCTTGGTTGTGTTTAATGTCTTTTAATTGGGCTGAAATGACAGAATGCATGGAAAGGCTATGAAGTTTGCTAAGGTAAAAAAATGGAATTATTTCAGCTTAAATAGATACTACTAGTGTATTATGTAATAATAAAGATCTAAATACTACTATTTAAAACTAGTAAAGTTCATTTAGGTCCTCTTGGGAATATATTGTAAAATAAAAGAACTTGCATATATTTGGAATCTAGTGCAATGTGATATTGAAAATGGTGCTCCGCCAAAGTTAGAGAGCTTGGGAAAAAGAAGTAGCTTTACAAAGGAATCCTTTAGTGAGGGAAAGCAATAATGCAGGCTTCTCAGCATACTTCCATGCCAGCATCCTGTAGTGAGGAAGATTGCTTTCCAGGATCTCCTTCTGAAGTGGAGACATTGGAGTGCCACTGTTTCCAAGTAAATCTGCAGAACAGTATATGAAAGGAAATGGCTAGTGACTTGTGAAAAGAATCCCATGGTGCATATTACTGGGATGGACGCAGATTTGGAGGATGATTAGTTAGATATGATTCCTGAAGAAATAATGCAGAATATTCACCAACAGAAAGCCAGATCACTCCCATTGAGGCGGGACTGACAGGTATAAATTAACTGCAGGGCCAGTACTGTGTTTCAGCAGTGCTGCGTTCAGTGCTGGGCTTTTTCTAATGTGTTTCAACAAGTCATTAGCTGGAGTTCCTGCCGAAGGCATGAAATAGTCTCCAAAGCAGAAGAAAGCCTAGGTCAAGTCTGCTTTGTTACTTCTACTGAGTTTCATGGCGTAATTGTACTTGATAGCCTCTTTTAACAAAATCCCTTCAGGGAGCTGCATAGAGGCTTTGGTTGTGTTTGATCAGTGAGGTGCTACAGAGCACCTTCACAGGAGATTGAAGAACAACAAAAAATTGCCTCTTGCAGGAAGTATCCTGTATTGCTGATGCTGGCAAGGTCTGGGGAGTGTGTCTCTGTCAGCTGGATTGGGACAATTGCATGCCAGTTCTAGGCATGTGCTGGTCCTGGCATGGCTTAACCCACTTGGGCCTTTCTGTTCTCACGTTGGAGGCAGGGAACCTGGGCACATTTATGGTGCTTCGGGAGTGTTGAAGGGAAAGGAGATATTTCTGGCCTTGGTGTAAGGGGAAGTTTAGGAAAAAAAAGAATTAAAAAAAAAAATAATGAGGTGAATCACTATATGTAGAGGCAAGACACGCTCCTGAAGAGTTCAAGAAAAAGTGCTGGTAACTTTGTGCAGATGTTGCATGTTTTTTATAACTGCTGCTGATGCCCTGTTCTGCGTTGTGTTGTGCAAAGACATGCTTTCACTCAGTAACAGATATTTGGGTCTAGGTTTACATTAAGACTTAGCGATCCCAACATGCAATGCCGAAGTTTCATAACTAGATGAGTTCTTGAGAAAACAGTTAGTGGAGGCCCTGGTGGAAGCCTGCATTTTATTAAATTTTTTTTTCAAACTGGTCAGGTCATATGTTGAAACCGATACTTCACGATGGCTTCCTGTGACCTTCTGCTCCTTTCCTCCAAGGGGTGTCAGTTGTGTGTACTCCTGTCCGGTTCCCAGATGCTCTGTTCTGTCTGCAGCAGAGGTCTGAACATCTGTTCCACGCGGATCTGGGAAAGAGACGGAGTAGTGAAACTGTGTGTTGGAGCACAGCAGCAGGCCATGGGAAATTGAAAGATCAGAGATAAGCAAGGAAAAATGTTCCGCAACTTTATAACCTCATTGCACATTCTCTCCAGAGACTGGAAATATATGAGGGTATGCTTTTCTTACCCTTAGAACTTGAGATTATCTTTGGAAGGATATGCACTTCCAGATTCACAGAGTGAGCATTCCTTTCAAGAAAGCTGTTTTGTCTTCCTCTGAAGGAGGTGGCACGGTCCCTCCTTGAAAATGCTAAGCCATGCTTTCAAGGATTGGTGGTGAAAGTTTAAAGTGCTGCCTGAGAGCGTCCGCATTGTGGCCAGTCAATACAGAACATAATGGCTACTCATTCAGAGAAAACTGTGTGCTGGGAATATGTGCTGGGCAAGGAGGAATTTTATGATCTGTGTGGCTGTATTTTCAAAACTCATGAGGATCTTTAGCTCTTACCATGTTTCGTTGGGAGAGCCAAGCACTTCTCTAAATCTCATCAGAAAGGGCAGAGGGTGCAGACCAGTCTAAAGGCTTCAGAAGCCTAGTCAGGAGGAATGAAGCTGCTTGAGATGATGCAGTGAGTGAGAAATTTTAGTAGAGCCCTTTTTATATCATGTCTGGTACTTCATCTCTTCTTGTTGGGCTAATACCACTTTGAAAAGAACCTGTCTTTGTACTTCAGTCTCCTAACCACATCTAGGTAAAAGGGAGAAATGGCATTTGTAGGGAAAAGGGTGAACTTTTGTTAGCCCAGCTGACAAGCTTTTGAGTGCAGAATGTGGGCTTTGCCCTGAGGGCAGGAGTGGACCCTAGTAAGACCTAATAATAACACTACCACCTTTCCT
Source organism: Falco rusticolus (assembly GCF_015220075.1). NCBI lineage: Eukaryota > Metazoa > Chordata > Aves > Falconiformes > Falconidae > Falco > Falco rusticolus. The sequence continues at coordinate 3,030,926 of NC_051197.1, read as the reverse complement.
TGTTCCTTTCAATTGTTACAACTATGTAGGTATCATTATTTGAAAAATAATGGCAATGCTTCCTGTAGTACATAGAATAATTCGTGCTAGGCAGAGGCTGCAGGTTAGTGTTCTGTTTTCATCTAAACATTTCCTTTAGCACTAGCACTATAGAAAAGTTATTATGATGTTCGGTATGTTGAAGGATTTTCAATTAAAGTGATTTTTCCACTGTCTTCCAGAGAGCTTTTATCTGATTTTGAACAGAATGTGTGTCTGATGATAGGATTGTTCTTACTGAAGGCTTTGGTTTAAAAGCACAGATGTAAAGCTGCTCACATATATAAAAGCATTATTGGGTAACAAAACAAAGGGTGGTAAAACAAATTGCAGAGTATGGTGACGAGGCTGGGCTAATGGACATCCTAAAATGTTTGAAGCCCATACAGCAAGGGCATAGGAGTCTTCATGTTCTCCTAGGAGAGTCTGTTGGTTGTGGTGAGCGCTTCCCTTTATTCTTTCTTAGACTTGGTACCAGCCTTTGTTACACAACTTTATGCAATGGGTATGTTTGGATAATACAAAACAGCTTCCAGAGACGTTTTGTTGCAAATATGAACATGTTATGGAACTGCTAATTGTTGAAGTTGTTGAGATAGTCAGGCATCTGGAAAAAACCAGAAAGGATTCGTCCAGACTCAGTATACCCCGTGAGGTCAGGCAGGTGTATTCCTGACGTTCTCACTACAATTTGAAAAGGGTTTGAATGTTTTCAGATGATTCTTGCATTTCATGAACTTTTAAGTTTTCATCCCACTTGCAGAAGTAATTATCTATGCTTGTGCTTGTTAACTGCTCTGAGCTATGAAGCGAGTGGTAAAGTCACCTTTTTGACTTGGTTAGAAAAGGAGAAATGCAGTGTCATAATGCTGTCATTGTGTTTGTAGCAGCAGCTGAATAAAACGTACAAGCCACCTCAGCATCCATAGCTTTGAACATCTGTGAAATATGCAACTTGGAGAGGGGGTTTGTTTTCTTTCTGTTGAATTCAGCTTCAGTAATTCTGTCCTCAAAGATTATTGTGATTGTGTATACAGAGCAGTCTCTAAGAAAAGCCAGAACCATGGCCAAATGACCAAGAAAAAATATAATTCAGTGTTAGAACTAAGATTAGATCTATTTTTGATCCAGCAAAGTCCTCTTTGAAAAAAACTTATTACTTCACCTTTTTCTTCTTGGAGAGTTACTGTCCTTATTGTACAGTGAATATCATTTTAATCTGTGACACCTTTATAGAGTTATTGTATATCTGAATGCTGTGGATTCTACGCTGTATTTACAACAGTTTTTGCCTCTCCTGGTTTTTCCTGTAAGAGGTCAGTTATCGTGGCTGAACATCTCTTCTCAAAATTAACTTGGCTTCAAATAAAAGGAAGTATTTTTGTAATTGTTTTGTTTACTCTGAAATATTTGATGTGCTGTATAAGTAACAAGCATGTTTTAGTTTTTAATTTTATTTTATATGTTAATTATTCATTCCATGTTTTGATTTTTATTTTTAAAATGCATTATCTCTCTGTGAATTGAGTGAACATCTGTAGCATGATGGAGACATCTCTTTTTCTCCAGAACAAGCTGAGTGTAGAGAGCACCACGTTGAGCTCTGCTTTCAGTGTGTTTCACCTAGAATGACAAGAGGTCACTTAATTTGAAATTGATTGTCAGGGAAATAGATTTATGTCATTAAATGCTTTCAAAAAGCCACCGAATAGCATTAGGTGGATCTCTGCTTTTGACCATTGACATACTATTCTAGTGTGTTGAATCATTTTCTTTTCCTACATTTAAAGCACTTCTCTAAATGAAAAAAAAAATGGTTTCCAGCTTTGATTTGTGCGCCCTTTTTTTATGAAGAGAGGAGAGTTACTGTGGAGGGCTACTAATACCCACAGCTGAGAAGCTGGCAGCAAGAGGGAAGGCTGGTAATTAGAAGTAAAAATGTGGTAGTTTAGAAGTGACTATCAGCCAGCGATTAAATCTGAAATTGCAAGTGGGTTTTTCCTTTGTTTGGGCCCTGTCTGGGCATTTGATGCCTTTTCCTGCTACTGGACAGGAGAATTGCATTTACTCTAATTAGCAATATGTCAGAAGTCCTCCCAGAAACCCTGGCTGGTACAAAGCTGGCCCCCTTCTAGCTGGTACGCGCTCATGAGGCTTGAGCCTCTTCATCGATTTGTATTTAATATCTGGGGCAACTTGGTAGTGTTGCCAATGCTTTTTATAGCTCTGAATGGTCCAGTCTTGTGGTTTGAGAGCATGGTTGTTCTGCCTGGTATTGCATCAAGCAGTTAAGATTAGCTTGGGAATGCCGGGCTGCTGGCATCTCTGAGGCTGAAACACTTCATGTTCACGATAGGATGTTTTTGAACTGAGGGCCCCTTACTTTTACATTCACTTGGCGTTCTGTCAGAGCCCAAGTCTGGCGACCTTTGTCGTGAGATGCAACAAGCCTTACTTATTTTAACTATTGGTCTGTCACTGTGTTTTTAATTTACTGTAATTTAATAACTGACACAATGCTGGAATAAATAAATGGGCTGTGAACATTCTCATAGACCTTGGAAGTCCAGCTCAGGGCAAGATTTAGCTTTTAATTAACACTGTCCATGAGATTTATTGTTAAAACTATATCCTTTTAAGTAAGTACATCTGAAATTGAGTAAGAGATGAATAATTGAAACCTGGTGTGGGATAACAGAATGCATTCTAGTGCATGCAATAGTGTAGCACAGTGACCTTCTGCAGCAGAGTGGAGGACCATCACAGCTCTAAACTCTGTTTCTATTAAGTTATGGGTCATTCCACTGTTGGGCAACAAGTTGAATGTTGTCTTTATGTCTCCCTTTATTTTTCTTGTGAATGATATGCTGCTATATGTAGAAAACCACGTGTTCTTCACTACATTAAGAACACTAGTATTTTCCATGTGTATAAACCAGATTTTTAGTACAGCAAAGAGCTTTAGGAAGGCCTTTGGATGCCCAGCTAAAAAGAACTGTTGAAGGGGTTTTGCATCTTTTAGCCCCTACTGCTACATAAATTTTCCAAAAAGAGGCCCAGGCAAAGGAAGAAGCTGTAAAGGCATCCTCTCACTATGGAGGAATCTTAGTCATTAGCAAAATTCTAATTAATGAGGGATCAAAAGATTATGTTCTTCTGATTTTCTTCCGTTATGTAGGGAAAGATTTTGGCTGTAGCGCAAACGTCTTAACTGACATAGTTGTTCTCTGTTGTGTCAGTAAGTGACTGAAGCTGTTGCCTCAGGCATCGCAGGCAATCCAGCAAGGGTCATAGCCAGCAGAGCAGTGCTATCGCTGTCTTTGATTTGGGAAAACTGCAGTGTGTAGTGTTCTGCACAGTTTTGTACATTAGGAGGTTTTAATTTTATTTGTCACCTCCACAGAAATCCCCTACCCAAACCCTGTAATTGTTGGATGTTCTGTTATACTATTCCCCCTGCCAGTTATTATCTCCTAAGATTATCAAGGGTAACTTCACATGGACTAATTGTAATAACTGAAAAGGCCCAAGGGGAAGAATTCTGTCTCGACATTGCAAGTAGGGGATTAAGTGTGCATGTATTCAATGTAATTTGCTGAGAGGTGTCTATGTACATAGCTGTCAGAAGAACTGTAAAATTGTTTGAAATACTGCAAAGGATAGATACATGGTGATATGGAGGCTCAACTTTTGCTTTTGGTACATTATCCCATTGAAGGTAAATGTGTATGCTTTTTTCTCCCCTTGTCTGTATAAGCTAGTGTCAGGCTCCTCAAGAAGGAGGAATTTATGTTCTTGAAGGATTATTGTGCTAATTTAGCTTTCATTTCATCAGGTATCAAGGACTGATATTATCCTGCTATTTGTTACTGTATTTTTACTGTAAATTACTGACACCAGAGATGGTTGATGATTACAGTGAAGATGACTGAGGTGCAGGAAGGAAATACTAGTTTTTGATCTCTACTTGCTTTGCTGTCTTAAAAATCCTGTAAGTGGTTATGATCCTCTGGGGCTCAGTCATTCAGTAACGCTGATTAAAATAGCTATTCTGAGCAACAGACCCTGACAGATTTTCTGCCAGGGTCCTGTAAAGAATACATGCAATGCATCTTTTAGGAAATCTAGCGGGCAATTGCTTTCAGTCAGCTAAAATATTTCCCGTGTAAAAGAATGCCTGCTATGATGGACTTGTGATGGGAGGTACTGTTGTGTCAGAAATAACAGGCTGGATTCATGGCAGCTCTCCTGACAAATATATTTTTCTAGTGATCAATGTTTTTGTTAAAATAATGTTAACAGCACTAGACTTGTATTTGTTCTATAGTATTCCTGGGTTCCAGGTTGTTTCTTCTGAACTGTAGCATATTGAGTAATACAAGCATCCAAAGCTATTCAGTGTCTCAGTTTTATTTAAACAAAGGGTAAAAAATGAATTATCTAACTGTTCAAAGAAGATTTATCTTTCTTAATTTTGGCCTCAGTGGAATCTCCCTCTAAGCTTTTCTTGGGGCTTCTGGGTAAAATAGAGCCACTTTCAATGTGAGAATGATGATGTGTGCACTGCAAGCAAGAGCGTGATGTTACTGCCCCAAAAGATGCATCTTTGAACAGTTAGCATGATCATTCCTGTTAATGATGGCACTTGTTACTGTTAGACATAGAAGTAAATTGAAAAGTTACTTGGATATATTTTCCTTACTTCTGAAATAAAATCCGTTTTTTTTATAGGGAATAATTTTGCTACTTTGTTTCTTGGCATACTTCATCTAGCAGTGAACAGAGCAGAAAGCAATTTCAGTGCTGAGTGTCCTAGAACATCTTATCCTGAAGAACAGAGAAGTGCAATTCCTGTCATTAATTTCATTGGGACTTAAAGTATGTGGGGTGCTTGAAAGAAATGGGAGAGGTGCTGAGTTTTGTTTTGCCACATTGCTCCATTACACTGGTGCAACTCCTGAGTATTTCCCATCAACTCTGGTGTTGTTCAAATGTACAGTGGTACCACTGAGGTGGTTATTCGTCTGTAGATTTGTGCAGCAAAAAAACCCTCATTTGACAAATGGTGATAGTCTGGACTTCTGCTGGTGCCCCTTTTCTCATCGAAGTTAAGTGTCCACTGCAGAATGTGTGAAATTTGAATACTTTGGATTTTGTCTGTAAGCAGAATATAGTGTTGCTTTTGCTTCCTGCACCAAATGCCATGGGAGAAAGGATAGTTTTGATCTGTGCTATCCATACTGTGATGTGTAGCTGTCTCGGCTTTCAGGGATGAAAGACGGCTGTCATTTACAGCACTTGCCATATGAGAAAATAGTGTCTGTTCTTGCATAGCTGTTTGGGGGAAGGGAGAAAGTGAATGCTTTGCATACAGGAAAATATCTGCTCAGGGGGTATTTGATTTCACTAAACAAAATATTATCCAACCTCCTTTGCATGACTTTCATACTATAGTGGGGTTAAAATGAACAGCCAAATGCAAATGGTTACACTTCTTGTTCCATATATGTTTTCATGCCTTCTCCAACATTAATTATAATATCCTCTCTTTTTTCTTAAAGAAATATATACTAGGAAATTAAAAGGCAACACATTTGACTAGTAACAAATAGTATAGAATTCAGTCAAATCCTAATGAAAAGATACTGTTTTTCTATGAGAAATATTTCTCAGACTGAATGTATGACTCGAAATAAGCAGTTTCATTTCCCTATTTTAAATCCATTTGTATGTCAGGAAAGCATTTACACTATTTGATGAAAGCCATTGCTACTTGAGACAATGTTTGTTCTTGAAGCCTGCATTTAGTAATTGCATGTGCAATTCAAGGAGAATAACAGTAGTTCTCTGAGCATGAACTTTTCACATTTTGGAGGAATATAAAGATATAAAAAAGGAAATGTTTGATGCTGTGCATTTAAATCGGCTCTTTTGATTGGGGAAACAACTGTTTTTAGTCTGCTATATGGCTTCTTTGGCTTTTATTAATTTTGTTATCACTTTTAGAGTTCTGAAATGAGTGGTATTTGTCTATAAAAAGGATTTTATAATCTTCAATATTTTTCTGTTTTGCCTGCATCTATCAAACATTTGTTCAGATGATGTGAAAGGGAAGACAGCTTGAAGTGTCTTTTTCCTGTTGCATGAGATTTGATCCTTGTTTGAGTTCTGCAGAATTTACTAGTTTGAGCCAAACTAGGAAACATTTTGGATATTTTATGTTCATTCATCTTTGATGTTTTTGATTTGGGACTTCAATGGCTTATTTTGGATATAAGTCCAGGTGAAAATGGGATGGAAAGGGGTTGTACCTGGCAGGTGAGGTTCTGGCAGCCCTTTTCTGGCCTGCACCAACAGGTTCTGTCCTGGGCCAATTTTAATCCAAGTCATTTCTAGGGTTTCCATCTCTGTCGTATCTAGATACTGGTATGTCTGAAGATGCAATACCAGGAGGATCACCCTTGGAGAGCACAGATACTAAAGATTTGGAAATTCAGTGTTAGTGCCTGCTTTCCAGAGTAGAGTTTTGGTTATTTTTTTGTTCTCTGCTAATTATGTATTTACCCTCCATGGAACTCTGTTGATTTGGAGGTGAAATGGCATACACTGAACTTTGTGATTTATATTGTCTTTGGCAGAACACTTATTCAGAGATGCTAAGAGTATTAGAAAGCATCAACCCAGAGTGTAGCCACATTTTCACTCATGTTCTTTCGTGAGGAGGGGCTATGCTATTGAGCTGCTCTGATGAATCATTTCTATTGGCAATTCAACATCCTGGGGTTTTGTTTGGGTTTTAGTGTATCCTTGTCTCAGCCAACATCTGCTTAGATGCTTTTTATTGACATCCGTTTAATTTGGGGATTTTCTTTAATTGAAACTTTAAAGTCACAGGAAGATAGTTCGACCAAACCTGTTCTTCTTTGCACTAATATAAATGCAGAATAAATCCATACTGTGACTGATGCTGGTAATAAATTGTGTGTGTTGAAGAGTCCATGGTTTGATAGTTGCCAGTTCCTTTGGTTCAGCAAGACTTAAAATTTCTTGACTTTTGAAGCATGCTGCAAGGCTTGCCTGCTTATTTGAGCTGCTTAATAAGGAATAGATAGAAGGAAGGGTAGCTCTTAGAAATCGTGAATGGGTAGGGGTAGTCACTAATAAGTACGCTATGACATACTTTGCATGCATTTTTTTTTAAAAAAATATTTAAATGCATTTTTTTGTACATGTGCCAAAAACATAGGGCAGTTACAGTTTTAAGTGAACACCCTGATCTGACGTTAGAGATGTGGTATGGTTCAATTCTTACGTGCATGTGATGAACAGCAGAGAAACATAGCATACCATGAAGTTAGGCAGCAGTGCCAGCTCTTCAGTTGTTTTGTGTTTATAAGCAGATACTTATTCTTTAATCTAGGGAGTGATTGGTATATTATCCACAGTGTGACTGATTTACCAAGAGATGCAATCAATTTGTTTCTATGCAGAGACATGTCTGGCCTAATACAATACAGGCACACTAATGACAATGCAGTTTCCAGTGCTTTTTCTTATTTTCCAGTTTTTAGTGACTGGCATTATTAAAAAAATGAATAAATCCATCTGTACCAATTTACATTTTCAAGGGAGAAGGTAGTGGGGAGCAGAATTACAGATGTTTGTGTGCCCAAACCCTATAATGATATTAGCAAATAACAGAGCTGCAGTGCTATTTGGCATGACAGCTAAAATGATTGACCTGTTTTTCTTTCCAAACCTTTGTTTATATTAGAAGCTTTATATCTCAAATAAAATTAGCTTTATATGAATTGGAACTATACTTGTAATGATTTAGTTTAGAAAAGTAATGTCAACACCCCAAAGGATTTCTGGCCTTTGATTTTTTTCCGTGTCCAATGGAAGCCTTTCATAGAGGCTGGATAATGTCTTGTTCTGACTTCTGTTGCAGCACACAAAGCTAAGTGTCTTGACAGCTTCCAAACCAATAATATCTTACTTATGTTTCAATATATGAATAACAGCACAGGCTTTCTAGAAGTTATCTTTTTATAATGTCTTTAGTTCTGTAACATGATGTAGCCAGATGAATGTAAATCCTTGAGCATTTTGAAGAACAGGAATGTATCCCTTTAAAAAAATGTGTGTTATAGCAGGGATGCGCAGTAATATTAATTCAGTAAGCCAGAGCTATACTCTTTTAATTAAGAGGAACAGTTAGCAGAGCATATGATACTTCTTCCTCTTCATGCTGTTTCTTTCCTTTTTTCTAATCTCTGCTCTCCAGTGTGTTTTTTTCATGGTCCTTGGGAGTCTTGTTTTTTCAAAGTGATCCCCTGCTGACTGTTTTGAGGTCTGTCTAAGCAGTTTCTTCAGCTCTAATTTAAAAGAAAGTGTTCCCTTTGATTACTTAAATAATTCCATTGCTGTCCGTGTGCTTATTTTCTTCGCGTGGAAGAGCTGGGAGGAGAAGAGACCAGAGAGCTGCCAGTGCTTCTTGGTCCATCTGCTGTGGTGATGTCTCATCCAAGTGGATGCATCTTTCTGCATCCCAGGTTTGTCACCCTAGGCTGGGGACTGTGTAAACAAGCGTTTGCATCAGGTAGTGCATGGAGAGACTGGTGGAGAAGCCATTCTGTGCAAACTGGTGCTGGAAATGCTCTGTTTCTGTTGAAAAAGCTGTTCCACACGGCGCTGCTACAGATGTCTCCTCTCTGGTCATTCTCGGCAGGCAAGTCCTATGGCAAGCTCTAGTGCTTTATCAGCTACAGCAAGAAGTGAGAACTCCTGCTAATTTTCTTACAGAGGCAATTGGTGTGGTGAGGAAAAATGCCTCAAGCTGCTACCTTCTCTGCGGGCCTGGTTTGTTTTCCCCTTTCCTATCATCTCCCTTTGTCCCACAGCATATGCACCACTGCCTGTGTTTGCCTTCTTTCTCCTATTGACGGCAAATGTTGCTAATTTATTCTTGTCTTGAGGAAAACTTTGAAAATAGTAACTTGCCTTTAAATTTAATATCTGCCGGTTCCTAGATTACTGCGGTGGCAGAATCTGAAGTGTTCTGACTGGGGGACATCTGTGTTTGTTCAAGAAACAACAGGAGATGCAGTGGATGGAAAATAGATGAAGTTTGTTGAGGCACAAAAAACTGGCAAGATACCTTAAGAAAGTGTTAAATAACAATCTCTGTTTAAGGCCCCAATCCAGCAAAGCACTTAAACATATATTGTAATTGTAAACAGTCGAGACGCCCAGTTGATTTAAATGGGAGTAGTTTTGTTTTTAAAGTTGTTAGATACTCACTTGAGTGCCTTTCTGGATCAGGGCCTAAGTGAGCGAGGGACTGAGTTGTTTTTCATTTACAAGAGTGAGACTTGAAAGTGAGACCTGACTAGTGGTTAGTGGTGTCCTGGGGCATCTGAGATCTCAGAGAGACTTTTTAAGGCTGTATCCCTGCTGATACTTTTCCTGCCACTTGCAAATACGTTGCTTTTCCCTTGCTTATTTTTCTGCTCACTAGTCAAATAACATAGGCAGAATGTGAACCTAAAAGATGCAAATAATTCATTTCATGCCAGGGTCATGGTGTAACTGATCACATTTTTCAACCCAGCTTGTGTGGTGGAAGAGAGAAGGGAAGGAGCAGAAAAAGTAGTGATGTAGAGGTGGCTTTCTACTTTACTGGCATAAAGTACATGTAAAATTCTTAGGTTTATGTAAGTACATATAAAATGATAGGTGAAGTTTTAATATATATATAGGTCCTATTTAGATAATCTGTATCTTTTTGTGAATCTTCAATCCATCCTAGAAGTGTTTCTTAGGAAAACAGGATTTTTTTTCAAGCAATTATTCACATATGACTTTAATTACTAGGAGGAACTTGCTTAGTGGGCTTGATCACACATATTTCTCTTGCAAGTTGTCTTTACTCCAGAGAGCTGACTGCTGTTTTCAGAGGAGACTGCTGTGCAGAGAATGCTCTTCTGCTTCAGGTTTGCCATTGGCTTACTCTGCAACAATTTGTCTCCTTCCCAATCTATGGGAAGCAGGATAATAATGTTTACCCACCTGTGTAATACAAGTTCAGATTCTTGAATGAAAGGCCCTACTGTGCGAAAATACAAGGTAGCACTATTGGGGAGAGGGTGGGAAGTGTTCTATACCTGCAACTTTAGATGACTTACTGTGGATGTAATGAAGTTTTCGTTAACAAATAGGTAAGGTGTAGCTGGTATGCACCAGTGTATGATGTTGCTTTAAAAAGATAACATTAGGGAATAATGCTACAATTGTCACTATCTTAGTATTTTTAAAAATGGGAAGGTCAACTTTCTAATCCCTTAGGTGTGGAAGTTGTGCTGTAGCTATTCCTGGTTATTGAACTATTCTGCTCTGGTTAACATGCTGCTTACCTGCTATTCCTCTCCAAGGCTTGCGTGTCCATGTAATTTCTAACTCAAAATGGCAATAGTATTTTGAAGGAGCTGGTAGAGGAAAACTTTTGCAATAGCAGGGTGATGAAGAAGAATGAAGAGGAGAATCAGATTTGCTGAAGAATAATATTGTTTTTATTGTGTATTGCACCTGCAGTGCCTGGACAAGATTTATGCCACAGTCCAGGTTGTGTACAAATGCCTGGTAAGGAGCAGGCTCCTTTCTCTGGTGCTTTTATAGTGTAGATCTCAGTGGTCATGATGTCAGTGGTAAAACTCCATTGACTTCCACAGGGAAGGGAGTTTGCCTCCCTTCAATATATAGTGAAGTGTGTGAGATGGAACAGTAGCTTAGAGCAGAGATTTGACCAAAAGTCACACAACAGGTTAAAAATAAAGCACATGCTCTCCCAAGTCTCCAGCAGGCGCTTTATAAGCTGCCCAAAACACTTCTCAAGAAGTAAATGAAAGTATATAGGAAATTGTGAAATAAGCAGCTCTTCTGTTAATCTTCAGTCATCAGCCGTGGGGGTGTGTGGTAGGTGTGTGTGTGTACAGCATACTCAGTAAAGGCCCTTATAATTGTTCCTGCATGAGCCTTAGGTCAGGAAATACACCTGACAAAGCTATAATTTGTAGACCTGTGCAAAACACCTTTTCATAAATCTTTGTTTCATATTTGTTTGGCTAAATCTTCTTACAAATTTCCCTAGCATTTTAGGGGCACAAACTATATCATTGTTTTGGAAAATGCAAGTCTGACCACTGTAAATGGGTTTATATTTCCAACAGGGCAGTTATTTAATTTCCTGTTGGAAGTCTGCAAATGTTGGCACTGTTGGCTCTTTGGTAGGAAGCCAAAAGAGTACGGTATCATTAACATGCTGCAGTCCATTTGAGATTTCAATTGGTTTCATCCAACCTTTCAGACCGGACTATAACAAAATATGGTTTTTTGATTAAATTTCATAAAAGCAGTCAGGGAGACAGGGGTGAAAGGGGAGTGACAGGGTATTCTCTAGCATGAGAACAGCTTTTGTTCTTCCTTACCTAGTCTTGTGCTGGAGTAATCCTCGTTTTGCTGCAGACTTTATCTCACTTTGCAATTTTCCATTAAAGCACCACAAAAGGAAGGATGAAGTCTGATCCTGAAATTGGCTCTTTCAGTATAAACACGTTCCCTGATGCAGTTATCTTCCTTGGGATCCACGTGCAAGGTCCCTGCAGAAGGAGGAGTGCCAAGGTTTGAACTTCTTAATAGTCACGGTAAGTCACCCAGGTGCATTTCCAAAGGATTCGTCAGCATTCAGACGACTGAGCTGTTTGGAAAATGCTGTGTTTAGAGACAAGTGCTTAGAGATGATTTGGAAAGCAAACTCTTATAAACAGAAAAGCTATTTTTGTTCGGAGTTTGTTTTAATTACACAGTCTTAACTCTGCAAAAATTAATCACACTAGTATAAAACCACATAGTTTACCTTGGATGCCTGGTGTAGGCTATCTATAGCTGCATGATGCATCAGGCAAGGCAATTTCCTCTGTGTAACAGTTACTGGCTCACGTGGACCTGCTGGTGTACCATTTCTGGTGCCCAACTTGCTTGTGGAATTCTCCATTTTACCGTGGTTTGTAATGGAGATATATTCTTAACAAAATCTACATCTTGAAATAGAGGAAGCCAACTTCAGTTTTCTTTTGCAAATTTTTCACTTTGAAAGGAACTATGTGTTGAAAACAAATGATCGAATGATGTGATGAACTCTTCATCACTTGGAAGCCTTTAAATCAAGGCTGACTTCCTCAACAATACGCTCACAGTCACAGTGGGCTATGCAAGAATTGCTGGATGAAGGAAATTGGGGCATGTGTCACACAGGGGATCAAATATAGGATTATTGTGGTCTCTACTAAATCTCGCATAAGACAGTACTTCAGTGTAATCTGTTTGGATTTACCCTGTTCTCAACTGGAGCAGCTGCTTTTTCTCAATGATTCGCATGTTGAAGAGGAAGCGCTCGCAGAGAAATGTGCACAATTTATACATTGTAGTTAATATTTGCACTCACTTTCTGGCTTATCTGAAGCTGTAATAGGTAAAACTATATGATGGAAAGCAGAAGGAGGATAAAAAGCATGTTTTGTACACCTGTCATACTTTGGTATTGTTGCTTGAATTAAATTCTTGGCTGCTGATACGTAGCTTAGGCCATTGATAATGTACTGAATCAGAATGAGGAGTACCTAAATAACTTGTGTGTCAAAAGATCAGGTTCTTTTTTCATTGGGTCCTGAGAAGTATGCAGTGCAGCTAAAGAAAAATGCATGTAAAGATCAAAACATATAAAAAATTATATTCCTGAATTGTGTACTGCAATAATGTACTTCTGCCACTTCCATATTTTTGGTGATAATTTATTTAGTAAGATTTGCAGGTTTTCTTTTCCTTTTTTTTCTTTCTTTTTTTGAAGCATACAGGTGAATGCACTTAACTGTATTTACATCCCAAAAAGGCAAACTAGAGAGTGTTCTTTCCATATGCTTATGGGGCTAACAGCCGTAATAAGTATATAGGGACAGGAGAGCCTCTGGTCCTTTACAGTTTCTTCTGGGTGTTAAATTTCATGCAGAAAATATGGTTCTTATTGCAGTTTGGCAGGCTTTAGAAAAAAAACACATCTTTTCAGTGTTCCATCTACATGGGAACATGGCACGCTCAATTTCTATTTCTTTGCTGTCTCTTAGTGATAGTATCCAGAAGTTATCATTTTTTTTATATTAGGTTTGATCAAGGGATCTCAGAACTGTTTATAAACCATTCTTAATTTTTTACTGTGTCTTGTCTGTGATTTCTGTGTTTTCTCCTTTTAGATACATGTAATGGAGCACAGGGTAAAATAGCTTGTTTGAGATCCCAAAAGAGAACGCCTAGCAGGTCTGGAAATAGAAGCCAGGGATCTTCTCTTACACACACCTCTGTTACATCAAAATTTTAAGACCAAAGTCCTATTTATTTATTTTTTCCCTGGTAGTCTGGGACCTTGCCTACATGTGGTTCTTTTTCATGGTGTATGTATGCAGCTGTCTTACATTAATCCTTATTGGACTTGCCCAAACTCTGCAGTCAGTGTCTCCTACCCATGCACCTCCCACATCCTGCAAAAGTCTTCTGCCATTCCCAGCTGCCTACCTCCCAGGTTTGTGGATTTGGGGAGGGGAGTGAGATGTTGACAGAAAGAAATCATTATCATGTTTCTGAAGTTGCTAATTATTTCAAAAGTTGTTACCTTCATGAAATAAATGCATTTGCTAGCATTTCTTGAAATTGCATGACGTTGGGTTGAAAATACTCTTTTCTGCACAATGTTGCATACTGGTTTGTTAACTCCAGTTGCCCTTGAAGGCTTGCTCTGCTGCTGGCAGAGATTGTCCCCAAGTTCTGATTGCCACCTGAACATCAAGAAAAAGTGTGAAGAGGTCATGGTGTGCAGCAATCTGAAAAGAATAAAGCCCTATATAATGCTTTATGCATTTCAAATCAATATGAGATATGCTAAATGTTTTAAATGCAAATTTGGATCAAACCCTGAATCTATAGACATCTAAAAAAATCAGGTTTACATAGCAAAGGGACAATAAAACAACGTAAATCAGCCACACAACAAACAGTGATGTCTGTACCTATATGTTAATATATCCTGCTAAAACAAATGAACTCTCAACATCATGTAAATAGCGTGAAACACTTACTGAAGTGTAACAACAGAGGCGAATATATTTTTCCAAGGAGAACTTCCATTTATCATGTAATGTTCAAAGTTTAGCTGAATGTATAGCCACCAAATATAAGATGACAAAGTGCTTTTAAATTTGCGCACTTGACTTTGAAAAGTATTTTGATTTTGAATCAAAAAAATTTTTGAATTCAGAAGCTTTGAATGATGTGAGTTCAAAATCCTTAGGAAATAAGGATGATATAAAAAACATTGTGATGTGGTGCAGACTAAAGACTAAAGTTTGTAAGTAATGTCCTGTGGGAAGCAAATCTAAAGAGAAAAAATATTTAAGGGAGTCTATGGTTACATACAGAGATTATACTGCTGATGTGAGGGCATCCTCTTATTATATGGGAATGATAGCTGTGATTAAAAGGGAGCGAGTGGCCTCAAACACAAGAGGGAGGCATCTAAAAACTGCAAATGAGATTACCAGAAATGGGTACAAAAGCTTAGGATAAACACAGCAACAAAATCAGAAAAGCAGAGGCACAGAATAGGACTAAATCTCTAAGTGATAAGAGAAGCAGAAAGAGAAAGCCAAGAGAAATGCTGACTTGTGAATCAGTGCACAGGAAAAATTCTTGATAGGTGAAACCGAAGGCTGAAATCTCTAATGCCCTTTTTTTGCACTGCTTTCCATTCTGCCCTGAAAAAAACAGCAGATGCAATGAGTGCAAAGACGTAAGGACTGTAATCTCAGTCTAGAATAAGAAAAAACAGTCAGAAAATACTAGATAAATTAGATGTTTTCAGATTTCTCTTGTCAATTCTTTAACCAGAGAAAGTTGTTTGGTCCTGGTCAGTCTCAGGAGTGAGAGACACTGTACTGATGGAGGTAGGCCTAGAAAATTGGGAAGAGGGGGGAAGGACAAACGTAAAGCCTGTTAGAAAGAGAAGTGCTAAGGAATTCTACATCAGTCTGCTTAAGAACAGATAAATTATTTGCAAGCAGCTGGAAGATAACAAGGAGATAAATAGCAAGCTAAAATGGTTTTGTCAAGAACAAATCCTCTCACACCAATCTCCTTTTACAGCAGTGTATTGAGTCTTGTGGAGAATGTGAGACCATGTATCTTGAGTTCATGTAAACTTTTGATGCTGCATCTCATGTGCCATTCCTACAAGTCACTTAGAGATGCAAGGTCTTAGTGAAACTAGTCTAGCCTAAAGGCAGAACTGGAGTAATTGCACGTCGAGGATAGTTCTCAGGGTTCACAGGAAAAATGGAGACCCTCTAAATAAGTGGAAAGCCTTGGACCCAGGGGTTTGGTACTTCTGGTAGCAAGCTGGGAAATGGAATAGGAATTATGCTGGAGGACACACATGTGGGAGCGACTGTGAGGGTATCGGCAGGCAGGTTTTAAAATGCTCTTGCTAAATTAGAGAAATAAAAGAAATATTATGAAATGGAATAAGTGCAATATGTTAAACTTCCAAAGGAGTAATCAACTGTATAAATTACAGAATAGGAATGTGGTTAGGTTGCAGCTCTTCTAAAATGATTTGGGAGTTTTTGTGGAACAGAAATTGAGCAGAGTCAACAGTGGCATACTGTGAGGAGAAGGCAAACATTGTGTTTGGCTGCGTCACTAGCAATAGACCCAGCAGGGTACAAGAAGTCATGTGTCCCTCTGCTCAGCATGGGTAAGACCTCAATGGGAGGAGTACTGTGTATAGTTTTGGGAAGCATATCTTGGGAAAGGTATGGATCAGCTGGAGAAGGTCCAGTGAGAACAGCAAGAATTGTCACAGACTAAGAAAACATGACCCGCGAGAATGAATGAACTGAGAATGAATGAACATCACCAAAAGGGGGGTGGAGGGGCAGGAAGCAGCAGATACTATGAGCTTTTTGGTACATAAACTGTTACAGGGAGGAAGAGAACAGCTTATTCCCAATGGCAGTGATTGATAGGACAAAAGATATTTGGCTTCATTAACAGCAGAATAGATTTAATTTAGATATGAGGGAAAAAAACTTGCCCAGGTGAGGAGAATAAAGCCCTTCACAGTCAGGAGACTGTGAATTTTGTGTTGCTAGAGGTCTTTAACCACAGATTAGGTTTACATCTGTTAGGACTCAGTTTGGGGAGTGAGATGGGAAGAGGACTTTTGATACCTCTATTTTACCCTGGTTAATTTGGTGACTCTAAAGAGATCCTAGAGAAACTAGCTTCTGTAGGCTCCATTTCGTCTTTGTGAATATTTCTCTCACCTGTTTCTTCAGATCTTCACAAATATACACATTAATTAAAACAATAATAGTATCATACCTAAATTGTTTCTCATCTAAAACCTGATAGAGTATAAAATGCTTTTTGATATGAAAGCTTACAGACCTAAACAGTAGCACGTGATCCTGAAGCCCTCTTCTGTACTTGTTCCCAGGACTTAGAAAAGGAAGGGTGCTTTTGCACTGCACATCTTTCTCACGTGGTGGGGGAGGAAGCAGTACTGTGGGTGGTATCCACCTGTGGTGTTTATCTAAAAGCCTATTAGTCTTTCCTCCTAACAAAGTACGTTTTTTGTTCTGTCCAAGGAGATGACAAATACGTCTACTTTATTAATCACATGAGTCACTTGAGAACAGCAAAACATCAAACATTTTCAAAGGACCGAGTATGTCAGAATTTCTGTATCTGTGTAATAGTCTTTGATTCACTTATGACTTCCCAAGTAGTTCAAGTCTGCCAAGAAGCCTAATCACTCGACACCAACCCACAAAACTGGATAGACTTAGGTTCACTGTCGTTTTGAGTTAATACATCAGTGATGAGTCTAGTCCAAGAGCAGAAGAAAAATCTGTTTTCCAAAGTTGTGTGAGCCATTAAGAGGGGTAGCTCTGCTGGGACTAGTTTACATATAAGTTAAATACCAGATATGAGGGGTTGTCTGTACTGAAAAATAAGTAGTCTGTTGTTATATAGAAAACAGAGGCCCGTTTTCCTATGTACATGTGTCTAGCTCACAATTTAGGCCCCAAAGGATGTGTCTGTTGAAAAGAGAAGGCAGAGATTGCCAAGAAAAAAAGGCATGCCCTACTCAAATAACAAGTATTACTTTCCCCTTTCTCCTTCCTCCTTTCCCCCCCCAAAATTATATATACACATACTGCCCCCCTTTTTTAATACTCAATTTTTTATTCAAATGGGCTGAACCTTAATCTCGTGAGTCTGAGTGCTATGTTTAGCTGCTTTTCCTTCCATTGGAAACCCCAGCATGGTTTTTTGTCACAGTAACTTCCATCTAACACATCACCTCTTTGTGAAGTCTGCTGTTACTCACTGTCCTGTAAGGATCAAAGTCAGCCTTTTAATATTTATTAATTAGACTTTAGCCAAGAAGTTTTGTGTTGTGTGTAATGGTGTCAGTCAGTTGTGCCAGAATCTTGCTATTTTCCAGGATGCAGAATGTCTCAATTTTATAGAATCATGGAATCCTTGTAATGCTGCTCAAAGGGACTTGGGGTCACCCAGTCCAGCCTCCTGGTTGGGGTCAGACTGTTTTCCTTTCTGTTATATTATGCACATGTGCTCTACTTTTCTCAGTGGGTTTTGCTGTTTTTCTTATGGTAGTTCCTCAAGGCCTTATTAAGCTGCACATGATGCAAAGACATTTTCTGTAGGACACTGCTCCCGGTAAGCTCATGTCCTGGGTAATAAAGCAGACAGAAAGGAAATATCCAGAGTAACTTGCCTGAACAGAGCTGCAGTTTAACCTCTCCAGGTTCTCAGTGTCAGCCTCATCTCTTGCTCTAGCTGCTCATTAACACGGTGGCTGTTAATATGAAACTTGCACATCGTTTATTCACATGTGTACGTATATATGTATGTGCTACACTGGGGAGCACTGCAGAGGTGTTTGGGTTCTTCTCTTAATTCTGAACATTTTTCTTTCTTCTGCATGTAGAAGGGACCAGCTCATCTGCAATGTATATAGTTGTTCCAGGGGGCACTGCTAAAAATGTTTAGGTTTTTCTTCCCCTTTTATTATTATTCTATAATGTATCTGGTTTTTCAGATACTGCTTAAATATAGTTCATTCTCATGCTGTGTCCCCTGAAGGCAATGTAAGCCATTTCTAATGCAGCAGTGAAGTTTGACCAGATGCAGTTTTGTTGAGTATTTCTCAATTTTTAGCCTTTGCTGGGGTACTCTGCATGGTATTGTAATAAAGGAAGGAAAATGGTCTTAGTCAACAATAAATAGATACTTGTTTGTAAAACCCGATTTCTGTTATTTGGCCAAAAGGAACCTGCAAGTGAGTATACACAAGATCAGTGAGGTTAGTGGGCTTTCTCTACAGCTGTCATGGGAAAGAACATTTCTCTACAGCTGTCTTACTAGAAAGGCTTTCAACAAATTGGGGTGAAACCTTAGAGGAAAAACATCAAAATCGATTCTGTGGTTTGTTTTTATTTAGGGGAAAATGAAAGCATGTTGAAGTTAAGGGGGAGGATCTCGCGCATACTTGATTTCCGTGACCAACAGGGAAAGGGGTGATTGTTTGGAGCAATGCAAAGGAAAACATGGCTATAAATAGGAAATGCAGACAAGGAAGCCTCGGCTAAATTTCAGAACCAGTTTCCTAAGAGTAAAACCTGTTGGACTGAATAATCTTGCAAGGGAGGTTATTGAAGCTACATTGTTTGAGATGTTTAAATTGGACTGGGCAGAACTACAGGGGAATATATTTCTGGCACCAAGTCCTCCTTGGCAGTGGATTGGATGTACAGGTTGGTCCAGCACCTGGGGAAGTCAATGGGAGTCTTTCAGCTTGCTCTGGATCAAGCCTCTACTGACTGAAGATGTTGCTTCTGTTTCTGTGATCTCAGTCATGTTTAAATGTCTGTTCAGATTTTCAGGTTTCCTAGAATGGAGGAGGGGATGAGTGGTGGGACCATATTTGCCATCATTCTTTAATTACCTCAGACTGCTACCTGTAAATGCTGCTTTAGAGACTAATTTTTTAAGATGAGATTAAAAGAGATTCCCCTGTTGAGATGGGAATGTATCTTTTTTCCCTCTTGGATTTTCATAAACATATTTTTAACCTGGATCTATTTCATTAATATTAAAGGTGAAAGATTTTTCTGGGTTTTTTCCCCTGTCTTTTTAATATTTCTCTACTTAATGCAAAGTCCCTGTAATGTTTGCCTTGTTGGTGGTCTTGAAAGAATCCAAAATATAGATTTGGTTGATAATGTGTAATGTAAATACAGTTAGTAGTATGTGCTTGCTTGTTTTTCTAACAGAAAAAGGTCTACAGAAAAATAATACATCACCAAATTCAGATCACAGGAAGGAGCTATGATATATCCTTAGGTTTGTTACCTCAGATTGTGTAACTGCCCTTAGTATTTAAATTCCAGAGCAATAAAAAGCAGTATTTTTAGACTCACAAATTTAAATAACACAGTATGATTCCCTGATACTGCGAAGTCTCTGTGTGAGAGAACTGTGGCAATATTGTGTTTTTCCTCCCTCATTTCCCTGCCATATGTAGTTAATAGAATAATAGTTGGTGGTATGCCTATGCCTCGATGCAGCTACCACACTGGAGGAAAGTTGCAGGGCCTTTTGGCTTTCACAGTTCGCCTATCTCTGCAAATCAGTTGCTTAAACAATGCAGCAAGTTCTTCACAGATATGTGAATCCCTTATGCTGGCACGTGGCAGCCTGCCTGCTGCTTAGCTTGTTGGCATAAAAATCCGTTTCTTTGGTATTTAAAGCTTTCCTCTCTGAAATTAGCTTTTGTTGAAGTTTGTGTAAGTCTTTGGCATTAGAGCACTCCCCCCCCCGAAAAATTACTGAGATCTATAAAACTATATTTGTGTTCCTAGAATTGTATGGAAAAATAGCAACTGATATTTTTTGGTTTGTTTGTTTCTTTGTCATCCTCTGAAGCTTTGGCACCATTGACACTTTACTACTTATTTCTGTGGTAAGTGGGAAGACACTTTTTTAGTCATTGCACAGCATGCTGCAGCTGCACAGAAATGGAGACAGCCTGAACTCTTCTGCTTTGCCCAAAATCCACAGGGCAGATTTGTGGCCACCATTTTGGATCCTCTCCTGAATGCAAATTCTTTCCCACAGCCATTTAAGTCTTTCTAAATGTGTTTTTCCATTGGAAAGACACATTTGGGCATTAAACATGTGCTTAGAGTGTATAAAGAAGAGGAGAAAATTATTTCAGATGGGCAAGCGGACTCATTTCTTCTTTCCCTTGGGGGAGCATCCTCCTCAGGAGGTTGTGTGTGTGTGCATACCCCGGGCTGGCACTTGGGCACTTCACTTCAAGGAAAGCAAAAAACTGCAGTGGACCACGTATCGGTGCATTGGGGTGCCAAAATTTTACTAAAGTGAGCAAAGGGAGGGAGTGTTCAGAGTTTCAGCCTAGAAAGGAAGCATTGTTCAGAGGCAGCTCTCATTCTGTGCAGGTATTTGTTTGCTGACAGTGCAAGGCGCAATGAAGAGGGTTAGTAATCATCCACTTCATTAAATAGTACTTCTGAACTGAACCTGTGCTGCCCTTCAAAGCCCTGTGAAGTGATTTCTGTATTGATTTTTGGCTAAGACAGTTTTTTCCTATCTGATACTTACACAGTTCTTACCACTGTAAATACCCCAAAGCTGTACAATCTTTGACATCATTTTCCCCATTAAATTCCTTTTGAGACAGGCAAAACCTGCTATTTCCATTGTATGGTTGGGAAACAGAGACATAGGCTAAATAACTTTGTCTAGGATGACACCAGACAAAGATAATTATCCAAGATTCAAACCTTGAGCCCTCTTTGCTCAGATGGGTACTGTCACCTCCAGGCCACTTGCACGGAGACTGGAGGGGGTGGCAGAACTTTTGGGGCATGTGTATTTCTGCTGGCATAGTGAAAGCTGCTTGTCGCACTGGTATCACAAGAGTCGTGGTGTCAGCTAGATACTGAATCTTGGTTTTATACTCAAGGTATCAAAACACTAAAGACCATGTAGACTCCCAGCATCCTCACCACTGTCATTCTCCACCCAGTTCTGTACTTCCAACCCCATATTTTTGCCTTGTAACATGATTTTACTCCATTCAGTGATTAATTGTCAAAACATTTGAAGCCATGAACTATTTCTGGCATGGTAGAAAAATATAAGGGGACACAAAACCCCAAAGGTTCAGAGCACGTGCATTTCTCCAGGTCCAGGCTGGCCCATGGGAACATCTGGATTCCCAGTACCATCATCTTCCACTTAACCACTCCTTGGTTCTGCCAGTCTGATGTGTCTCCTTCCAGCTTGTTACTCCTACCCAGTGTGCTCTGGGTGGTGATAAAGGCATCTTTTCCTGTGTTCCTCTAAGAGACTTCACAGGGGTTTCTCCCCTGTTCTTTTTTCCAAGTTGTTACTGGGCATTGCACAGCAGTTTGTCAGCCTGTGGCAGTGAGGCAGTGGTGGTGGATGCAGGTGGGGAAGGTGGAGTGCTTTTGCTTCCTGCCATCTCCTCTCCAGGTGAAACTGCCTCATCCTGCTGTCATCTTACTCTAAACTGTGCAATGGACAAGGAGCTCGACCCCACTCCCTTTCTGGGTAGGGTTCAAACTCTGGTTAAGAAATCCCCATTCACATGTTCAATAGACAAATTTGGTTTACTTTTTATTGCCCAACTTTTTTTTAATAATCATTTTTGAGTTGGAAATCTTGAATTTACAGCAAGGTATTTGTTTAAGGAATACTTCAATGAAGTATGAATGTCTTCGGGTGAGGAAACAGATTTTCTCACTTGCTCTAGCTGTGGCTGTTTGGCATTCAGATGCTACTCTCCCATAGCATTTGGTCCTGTCACAGATGGAACAGTTAACCCACTCCACCAAACCCAGGGGTGTAGCCTTGAAAAAATCCAAACCAGCCCAGAATACTTTTAGCAGGTACTTTCCCTGACACTGTTGCTGAAGTGCTAGGTGCTTGATTCAGCTGTTCAGTATGACATAGCAAAAAAATTATAAGAGATGGTAAAATATAACCGTAGACATGAGTTAGTGTTTCTAAAATATTGCATTTCATGTTTTTTAATCAGCTGTGTAATACTTAATATGCAGCATGAACATCCCATGCCTCTGTAGGGTGTGCTTGAAGCAATTTTTTCATGTACTTTGGGTTCAATGGTCTGAGCACTTTGTGTTTTATGTGTCCTGTTCTGCAATGAAAAAGCAATGAATTATTTCCAACTAGTTATAAGCTGCTCTTATTCTGTCAACACAGAGTAGAAATCCTGGTCGTCTTTCTCTGTGACACAAATTTTCACACTTTCTGCAGTTAATGTAATTGCAGGCGCTGCCAGATAATGGCCTGCTTTCTGGGCACAGGACTGTGAATGTGCATATTATCCCATATTTTAGAATAATTGGCCTGTACATGTTACAGAGTTTGGAACTTAATTTTGGAAAGCAGCATTGCTTCTTGGCAGTACTTCTTGGCAGGAAGCAGTGTGCTTTTTTGTCTGCAGCAGCTCTGTTGAGCAGCATGAAGAGGGTTAATGCTGATAACACTGGAAAAGTCTCCTGGCTGCATGGTGGGGGAATTGACCTAGGCTGGCTGAAACAGCGGGGAACTAATAGAAGTTTTCTGCTCTATTCAGAGCAGGGTAGTCAAGCATCTGAACTTCCCACCAAACTCTGTTTTCTATTGTACTTTTGATGCCAGCTCTCTGTAGCACTCACACTAAAAGACAAACATTTGCAACTCCATCTTTGCAATTCTGACTATATGGCATTTAGTCTTAAAAAAATAAATAAATATCTGCAAATTGCTAGTCTTATTTAAACAGACTGGGGGAAAGGAGCTTTGCTATTTGCAACTAAGAACATTCAAACTGTTTCAGAATAGAGTGTAAATAATTAGACCACACTTACACGTCTACTCTGAGATAATTCCACTGAGTGAATCTTATCTTGAGGGTTTTTTTTTAGAAGTAAAGTTTTGATTAGGGTAAATGTCATTTTTATCTCTCTTTAAAGCACCTATCGTATTTTGGAGCTCTATGTAAATAGCAAAGGCAGAGAACCTAATTTCTGCTGTCACCTTTGCACTGTAGTCTGAGCATTGCTGTTCACTTCAACTTTTTTACATGAACATCTCAATAAAAGAGAACAAAATTTGACTTTCATGCTAATGAAACCCCACTCTCATTTTCCTTTGTAACATTTCCCTTTTTTTCTCAGTATATACTCTGCTTTTGAACATATTTTTTTTTTTAAACAAAGGTATAGGAGGAAATCTGCTATAAATTTTATGTACATATAAAGAGGGCGAATTGTTGTATACTGGAAATACACTGTTGGGTGGATCGCTAAACTTATATATTGCAAGAATTTTGTACATCTGTGCCTGGATATGGAACAGCGCTTGGAACGTAAAGGTACAGGAGCATTTTGCCTCTGCAAGCAGGGCATGAAGACAGCCACTCTGTAAAAATGTGTATTGCATCTGGATCTAGGAGTAACTCTTGACCTAGCCCAGACAACTGATTGACATTATGAACAGGGGGCATCTGAGCTCGAATACTTGGCAGAAACAAAACTGCCTTGTCCTGACTTTCTGTGATCCCTCAGTTGGAGTCTTTTCGAAAATCATAAGGATGGAGACCCTGTGTTGAAAGACTGTCTGGTAAGATATTGTTGAAAAGAGGCAGGGGGAAAACAATTTCTGAAGAATTTAGAGCCCTGTTGATCTACTAGCCCATTGAAAAGACTAGCTGAAGCAGAAAGTCCCAAAAGGGTTAAGTGGAGGCAGGTGTTCAGTGGACATGATAAACTATATCCCTTTCAGCTCTCAAGAAATATCTCATTTCTGCTGTGGAATGGAGAGAGCAATGACTCTATGTGCCTCTTTATACCTAAATACATTCTGAGGACTGATTAAGTTTCCTTGATACCTTTTGTAAATATTCTCATTAAAAAAAAAAAAAAAAGCTTTCTTTTAAGGGACAAATACTTACAAATTAGATGATGGTGGATTTTTTTTTTTATATAAGGAAATGCAAATGTTAATTTGTTAGGAGCAGATATTTGTGTACAGCAGGCCCCAAGCAATTCATGTGTGTCTCTTGCAGTAATGAAGGCAGTTTGGGTTTCAGGCTGCTAGCTAGCATGGCCATGTAGCATTCACTGCTGCAAAATGTTTAGTATGAAGTGTGGCCCTACATCCACGACAAGACTGTATCCCTTCCAGATGCGCAATATCGGCATACTAATTTGCAGTGTGTTTGAATGCATGTCAACAGGAGTGGTTATTTTAGGCTACAGAAAGTTTATCTTGAAGTAAGCATGATAAAAGAATATCCTTTTTGGTCCACACACCCCCCCCCCACCCCCCACCCCCCGCCACTTCCCCCAGGCAAGCTCTGATTCCTGTGCTATCCTTTTCTCTTGGAGCAATGTGCAGGATCTGGGCTACCTCATCCATCTGGGCTGCATTCACTCTTTCTGTGCATTTTTACATACATGCTGTTTTCCTTTGTCTCCTTGTTCTCCTTCCCCTGTTCCAGGCACGGCAAAATGAAGGAGTCAAATTCCGGCTTGTGAGGGCTTCTCTCTTGTTCTTCTCTGCCGTTAACATGTGTCTCCTAGTTTTTACTGGACATCCTGAGAAGGTTGCCGGATGACATGTATGGAAATGCTGATGAGGTTAATGGGACATCAGGAGAAATATTAAAAATCATGATTTATATTGGGACATCTGGCAAATCTATTTCCAGAGCCTCTTTTGCTCTGTAGGTGAATTCTGAAAACTCTTAAAACTTCATAGGATGAGCTTGTACGCTGCAGGATCTACCCTGTGCTTTGCAGCATTGTTATCCCTCCCTGGCAAGTATTTAGTGCTGTGTACCCTGAGCCACAGCTGATTTTGAACAGAGCTTGTTTGGCCTTCATCTGGCATGGCACATTAGTTTATTTCTGGTGTTTTCCTGTCCCCTTCCATTTCTCCAGCATTTAGCAACCCTAAAATTTCTCTTTTAGGGTTGGTTGCATTTAGTTTTCCTTTCTTATAATACGCCTGGTAAAAACTAATAGAACATTTTAAACTTAAAAAAAAAAAGTGTTGTGTGTGTGTACAATTTTTGGAAGGACTGGCTCATTTTTTACTTGTTTTTGTGTAATTTATTTAAATTTGAAGTATTACTGCACATGTTAGCATGAATAAAAGATTCCAGGAATTTTTCATTTACCAAAATGAATTTTAATTTATCAAAAGCTCCTGACATCTTGAGGCAAGCACGATGCGTTCTTTGTGTTTCAGTCTAATGCTGGCTCCCAGCCATAAGGCTGTGAAGGATCGTTTTCACCCGAGGCCTCTTGTAGTTGGAGGAAATCAATCTTGTGTGATACAAAATGCCTGAGCATTGGAGGCATGTCCATCTTCAGGAACTTCAAACTCATTCGCTTCCTTTCAGGGACTTGGCTTGAAGGCAAAGGCTGAACTCTCTTCTTGTCCAAGAAAAATGAACAAGCCTTGTAAAGATGCTTTCTCCTCTGACTGGATGTCTATTGAGCTGGAAGATTTTGACTTCTCCCTGGAGTAGGGAAGATGTGGGTGGCCTTCAACAGAGATGAGGCCGCTGAACAATGTAGCCATTGTTTGAGCTCCTCCAGGAGGTAGCAGAGTGTTGCTTTAACATGGTGGTTCTGTTTCTGGTGGGCTGGTAATATTGAGGCATTGCTTTTTGTCTTGTAATTATAACAGTATTAGCTAAAGTTTTCTCCCTCACTAATATTAATTAATCAATGATGTAGATGGGCTAGTGTTTGGGTTACTCTCTCTTCATGTGCAAGGGTAGGAATCTATAAGAATTAAGCATGGAATCAGAAAACATGTGTTTTCTCAGGGAATGAATTTGAGGTAGCAGCTTTTGAACATTCTCTGCATTATGATTAAGAAGGAACAACAACAACAACAAAAATCAAACTGCCATCCTGAGTCTAATAGCCTATTGCACTAGCATGACTGAGGCACTGGTTTCTGCAGCTGATGATACCCAGGGACCTGGTGTGGGCAGCTGGCATAGTAGTCATGACTGAATGATTAGATACCCCATTTACAACAGGGGCTGCAGTAAGGATTCAGCTGGTCTTTGCAGAGTGAGTTGGCTCAGGCCTTCTGTAGTTACTCCCTTTTCTCCTTTTTTTTTTTTTTATTACAACATGTTTAATTTGGGAAATAATTTAACACAGACTTCTGTTTTCTAGTTTTAACTTCTCTCTGCTGTCACTTGGGGAAGAACTGTTGTGTTCTCTCCTCAGGAGATAGGAAGATACCTGACTGAGGGTCTCCATGGTGGAAGCCTTTGGCTTTTTTCAAGGTAATCTGTAGTTTGTTCTGTTTTGCCACAGCTGCTTGTTGGAAAAAACTGTAATTACTTCAGGTTGGTATTAAAATGAGCAAATAAGAAGCCTGTTTTATCTTTGCTGGCTTACATGGTGTTTTACCTTATAAATCTTCTGTTTGAAGCATGTGGAATCTGGACCAATATCCATGGTGACATGTTATGCTCACACTGCACAGCTGTAAGTCTATGAAAGGTGAAATCTGGATGTCACTGAAGTGCATGCAAAACTCCGGTATGCAGCAGGTCTGAGATTTCACACTTCCTCTCCAAAGTTCTGCTGGATGAATTGCTTAATGCTGGGTTTTGGGAATGTCAGGACGACCTTTTTTGTTTTTTTGGGTTTTGTTTTTCAAATAAGGTAAGGCTAAGCAGCTGCTGCTGCTGGAGTCATTCAGAATGAGTTGTAGGGGGTAGAGATTAAAAATGTTTTTAAATAATTGCAATTTGATTAAGAAAAACATACACATAATTTTGAGGTGGTTTGGGGCATAATGAATGTGTGGCCCTGCTTTCTCAGATGTCTGTACCTTTCTCTTGAGGGTGTACGACTAAAACTGCTCTGTGCTTCTGCAAAGTATTCAAGCTCTACACCCCTTTCACGGAGAATGTTGTGCACATGGTGTTATGTTCAGTGGGGAGGAAAGGAAGATTTGCTTCAGGATTATGCTGCAGGAAGGCTGAAATCAGAGCAAAGGTCTTACTGCTGAAGGTGGGATGCTTTGCTCTCCTAGGAGGGCAGCGGGCTACAGGCATCAGAATTGTGCTATTTGTGTCACTAGTGACAATTCCTGGTCTTGCAGAATTGTCTGGACTTTGCTTCAGCTCTGGTGCTGTGCTTCCAGACTCTGCCATTTTATGTTACTGAAGGAAAGCACATCGTCTGGCATTGCCATTTGGAGAGGAAAGGTGATGATGACTCGGGCTGTTTCTTAGAGAATTCAGCCTGTTGCTTTCTGTCGTTATGGCATATCTTCATAATCTCTGTGACTGGGGGCAAAAGTAAAAGAACTGAACAATGAAACTGTTATTAAATTGAATTTATTACACGCAGACATGAGAGGGCAGATTTGATAATGTGGTCCAATACGTTAAGGAGCTGCCACAAAAAGGAAGGCAATAGTTGTTCTTGGCCACCGAGATTAGGACTAGCTATGGTCTTAAACAACAGCGAGGGACGTATAGACCAAACCATTAGCTGATGGAATAGCTTTCATGAAATTGCTGTTCTACATGATCTTTAAGGTTGTTCAGATGCTTGTGGTACAGCTGATGCTGCTTTGTGCTGAAGGGAGGGAAGAGGAGATGTCTCCAGTGTGAGCAGCTCTGCTCTCTGTAGTGCCCTGCAACAACCTACAGAATGGGAGTTGCTATGCTTAGAATTATGGAAATAAGGTTGCAGAAAGTATAGATTTATTAGATTTCCCTTAGCAAAAAGGTGAGGATCCTCATCTCATCACATCTCCCGTGATTGCCCTGCTCATTTTTGTTGGAATTGCTGTTGAAGACCATATCTGCAGGGTAACTGATGGCTTTGCTTTGCTGAGTGGGAAGTCACTCAACAACAAACTTCATTTCTTTTTGCCTGGCCGCAGAAGTGGTCCTCTGAATTGTTACAGCGGAGTTTGTGCTGCAGTGCCTGCCTACCACAGCATTTTCTTCTGCTATTTATTTCCCAGAAGAATAGGATAGATACAGTAGATAAATGAGCAAGAACATGAACATAAGCATGAAGTTAAATGCATAAGGAGTAGTGTTTTTTTCCCTGTGCTTATGTGAGGTGTTGTACAAAATGTCATGGCACTTGGATCTATTCTTTTCTTCCTGCCACTGGCAAATGTCCCTGCCACTTGCCCGTCTGTAATACTGGTTTCATAATAATAATAGTTCAAAGAACTTGCATGGTGAGACTGTAGTTTTTAAAGCATGTTGCAAATACCAGTTGAAGCACACTGCCTCCAAATGGTGGGTAAGCCCTGGCCTCTTCTCGCTGTAGGAGCAGCAGAGCAATGACTTGGCCAGAGCAACAAAAGAAGTTATTGTTAAAAGCAGCACGAGAAACTAGAGGCTCCTGGCTCAAAAGCCAATGCCCAGACTCCCAGGCACATGACACAATTTACCAACATGCAGCCTGGTTTTAGCAGTTTTAATGTCAAGCATATATCATCATTAGTCTCACTCCAGCAGCCTATGTATTTTCCTTTTCTTTATTTTCTTCCTGAAAGCTGTGAGCAGCTCCAGTAATTCTTGAGAATAAATCTTATTTCATCAAAGTGAGTGCCTCGTCAAAAGCACTGTTTATCTTTGCAGCTCTGTCTGGGCTTTAATGCTTGCAAGGAGTCAGGAGTGGCTGCATTGTGCTTCCTGACCAGATGTACAAATAGCAATCATGCGGGCACTGGGATGAGGCACATTCCTATCATTATTTTGCAGAGATAAGATCTATCAAGCTACTAGACAGTCGTTGTTTGTTATGTTGATTCATAACTTTATTCATTCCCAAGGAGCTCATTGATCTGGTAAATTCTGTCAGGAGCAGAGTGCTGTGAAAAGAGCTAGTTAGCACATGTAATTCAAACGGTTTTCACATAAAAATCAAGCATGTGCTCATAGCCTCTTTGGCGATTCTCTGAGTACTTTTTCCAATGGACTTTATCGGTGAAGCTTTAAGTGATAGAAATGCCATACTTATCTGCATGTCTATATAAAGACACATATGCAAATAATATTAAATGTCATGCAGTGTGACTTTTGCTGCTGTTGTGTCAATGGAAAAATCATCTCGTAGTTTTAAAAGGCAATATTTTAAAGTGGTGCTTCAAATTAAAGGAGTGTCATTGTTTTGAACCTTATTACCTAATATTGCTATGGATAGTACTGAAGATGATAGTAGGGTAACTACCTGTACTTCTGTATTTTTTTTTCATTTTAAAAAGAAAAGTGATAAGAATTATGAAATTTGCAGAATACCTCAGGCATGACTTATTCCTGAAATAAAATAGAGACTTTTACAGATGGAGGATTTATCTTTACATTATTCAAATTGAGATTTCAATTTGCAAGAATGTGATATTTTTTTTTTTCATATCACTTGATCAATTTGTTTTTATGGATGCTTATATCTAATTATTAACCATTGTGTATGGTTTGCTTGTAGGTTGGTTGTGTAAATAAGTATAAAAGTCCAGATCTGTTATTAATTACAGATAAGCTCTGTGTAACACACACAGCTTTGTATGATCCAACAGTCACAAAATCTGAATGTGTTACATTCGGCTTGATGTGTTTTTCCTCACTTATACGTTGTTTCTTTTCATTTGTACCAAAAGAAAAATGGATACAGTCAGTTAATGCACAACTTCTTTGTTCAGGTTGAGTGACTTGCTGTAGATGGTTTAAAGGGAATGTTAAACATTGAGGGTTTTATGCCAGGAAAGTACTACTTTATTGTAAAACAAGACAATAAAGGGAAGAAATGCTCCTTTATTATAATTTGCACAGTGGTACAGAAATAATTGTTTAGTTTTCTTTTGAGGTCAGACTGAAGTACAGCAGGAAGATCTTATTAATGATTGTGAAGAAGTGTTTTCATAAAAATAAAGATATACCTAGATGAATCCATGCTTTTGTGTTCACTTTAAAAATAGTACTGTAATAGAAATATTAAGGTCATGGTTTTGGTTAATTAATGTAATTTAGAGGCATATAGAGGATAAATTGAAATCCCATGTTACTTGTGTGGTTGTCTTTTGGCATGCAAGAGACATTTGATCAAACACTACTTATATGCCTACATAATTTTAATATTTGGAGTTTGTGAATGTGATTTCTGTTCCTGCATAGTTTTGAAGTAATCCATATTATGATTAAGAAATGAACTCTGAATAAATCCTAGACAATGAAAGTGTCTCAGTACATTCACTGAAGAGCGAAGTGCATGTTCCTCTCAGCGTTTTTTGCATTGATTTAAACAGAGGAGTGCTTTAGATCCTTCCCAGCAGCTGCTACTGTCTCTATATGTATGTGCCTTTGTTACTGTAGAGTATGAAAACTCAGTTTGTAGGTTTCTGTGCTTCATGTGATGATAAGCATCACTGTTGGCATCAAGTCTAGATGTCCAAGTAAAGGGAGGGTGTGTGGATTATATGGGTAACACCACCCACCAGCCCCAATTCTTGGCAATTCAGAGATGTAAAGTGAAAATTACCAAGCAGGAAACAATAGTCTGTGTAGATTTATTAGTCTGGGTCTTAGGAAGCTGTTGCAATGCAAAAGGCACCAAAGAACTGTGTAGACGGTGACTTGAACTGCTCTCTGATGGTCCCGGCAGAAGTGGTGCATCCAGAAGCAGCTTGCAATAAATAGCATTTTCCATTTTAGCAATCCATCTTTTGTTTAAAAGAGGACTGCAGACTCAGTCCTTCTTACAGATTTGAAGTTAAGTGGTATAAGCAGTCTGCTAATTGGGGGGATGTAGTAGGTAATATATTAAATCCTTTTCAGTTCTGCTGATTTTGTTAGCAGGTGGGGGTGGGTTGGGGCATGATTCACAATTCCTTTGAAGTTCATGGCATAACTGTTGATTTCAGCAGAGCTGGAATTAAGCTTCGGGTCTCTGCCTATAAATTTCTTTTTCCCTCTATCTGTAATGTTTTTAAATAGCAATGGCATTCAGGTGCAGCTATTGTCTTGCACTCAGGGTGATCACTTTCTGCCCTGATCCTCCTCTGATTGCAGAGCTTGAATCCCATGGCCATCAGTTTAGCTTGAATTTCTTTAAGGTACAGGAGAGGAAAAATTGAAGGTGTTGAAGGATTTTGTGGTTTGGTTTTTCTTTCTTTTTTTTTTTTCCCCCTCAATCCTTGGGGTTTTTGTATTCTCTTTAAATCAAGAGTTAATGATTTTACATGATACCATGACTCCCAGTGCACAGCCACAGCTGGCAGTGCTGTGTCTTGTAGCACAAATTTCCTTCTGAAAGGATGGCATAACATCACCCTTTTCACCATTAGCAGTAAGATGGTTGTGCAGATGGAGGAACTCAAGCTGAGCTCTCAGGTGGACTTGCCCTAAGTTTCCCTGCCACTGAACCCGTGAATGTGCCAGTTGTGCAGACAGCACTGTCCTGAACAGAGTCTGATTGAAGCATATAAATGATTTTTTTTCCTGAGTTTGTGAGAGTCTCTTGGGCACAACAATTTAATAAATATTTGACCTACCCTGGGGGGGGCGTTGGCGTTTATTATAGCTTAGACTGTCTTAACTCAGTGACTCAGGAGACACCAATCCAACACTGTTGATATTTTAATTGAGACTTTTCTGAATTTCTATCAGCGGTCTGAACCTAGCCAGAACGGCTGCCTACCTCCTCCCTTGACAGATTATTTAATTGTGGTCAGTTCTGGATAGTTACGATTTACGATCTGTTGGTTGTGTTCATGAATGCTTTGGGAATGGTGCTCTGCTCTTGGGCTGACTTTGTCCAGATGCATCAATATTTTGGTTTGGATGATATAAAATAAATGGTCAAGATTAACTGTCTGCGACATTCTCATTTTAACAACGAAGTAGAACCATTTTTCACATCGGGAGATGTCTTTAAAACAAATATTGAGGTTTGCAAAATGGTTATAGCAGCCCATGCAGAAGTGGCTTTCCATTAGCCTTTGCTACATCTTTTTTGGCATTGCTGTTAGACAGTGAGAAGACCGTGGGGAATCCACTTGTGATGCTCTGTGCTAAAGGCTTCAGATTGTGTAATGATGACCTAAGTGTGAAAGGATAAGGTGAAATCTTTTCAGCCTTCAGGCAGCTAGTGCTGCTCTAATAGGAGATGAGCTGGGAAAGGTTTAGAGAATTTTGTGATGAGAATGGAAAATCTGTAGTGTGATTTTTATTTGGTTAGCTCTGATCAAGTGAAGGAGGTCAGATCTCCAAAGGCTGATGTTATCTTGAGCTCCTCACAGCCTTCTCCTTTGTGGCTGCTGTTACTTAGGGTAACACCACTCTGTTATGTGCAAGGGGCTTCTGAATAGGGAAGTGCCAAGGTACTTGCATTACAAAACCATGAAGCTGACAGTTGTTAATGGGAATAGAAGAGCCCATTTCCCCTTAGTACCAGTCTCTGCCATGGATGTGAGCAGCCAGCAGAAATGGGTCATTCAGGGCCTCCTACTGTTAAGAGAAAAAAGATGAAAACTCATCTGGATAAGTCTCTGACAATAGAAGATGTGCTGATTCACATCAGCAGCTGTGAAAACCAATTCCCTGCTAAAGAGCTGTTTTTCAGTGTGTGTATTTCTTGTTTGTGGAACCAGGATAGTTTACTTGATTTCCGTCTGATGCTTGATCACTTAGTAGTCCTTGAGTTCAGAGGACAGCCACAGGTCTGGACCAAAGACCCATGTGAATGAGCAGCATGTCTCTGATGATGGCTGGCCAGTAGACAACACTTGGGAAGGAATGTAAGAAACAGTGCAGGAATAGGATCCTCCCAGGCTCAGGCAGGGAACTGCTTGAGCTGGAAGTCAGTTATTAGTTTTGTCATTCGATGTAAGATAATCTGGTATGACAAAATGAATGTAGGATATAGAGATATAACAAACCTGTTATAACAGAGTTAGCATAAAAGAGAGCAAATGATTTTGTTTGGGCAACAGTAAGAGCAGTTAGCTTTTTGCTACATCAATTTATGCATACAAAATTATTCCAACTAGGTAGGAAGAATTTTCTGCATAAGGCATTAACTGGGTCAGGCTGGCTTCCGAAGGTGATGTTTGATAGCATGCCTTGAGTTGGATGTGGAGGATGCTGGAAATGAGGTGATGTAAGTGTGAGCTAGCTTGTGACCTGTGCTATACTTTACAAATGAACAAGTAAATTGCTTACTTTAGGGCTGAAAAGAGTTGGATTTTTCAAAGAGCTGTTTCTACAGGATTAGGTCTTTGATATTTCTGTTATTTTGTTTTTCTAAGCTAGAGAAAGCTTTGAGTATGTAATACCTGCAGAACTGTTTTTTCATAGAAAGCCAATCTGATAGTAATAAAACAAGAAATGCAGCAAAAGGAACACTCTGTTTTGTTGTGCAAGTACATAGTATTTCATATAACTTTCATGTGTGCTTCCAGTAGAATGGAGGTGATTAAACACCAAACACTTCTTTTGTCTCTATCTAATAATCTGCACTGGTAAACCAGCCTAAACTCTTAAATTGCAGGGAAACAATGTTTTCCGTAAGAAGTGGGCATGTCTCGTTCTGAACTCTGAGGCTGGTGTAGCTACAGCCAATAAATTTCTTTCTAAAGGGGAATTTGACGTTTTAAAAGAGAAAATAAGGTTATTCCAATCTTTCATGGTGTAAGCCTTCTGGTGTATTACCCATACCCTTTGTGTGTTGTAGTCATTCAGTGGCAATGCCTTGTCTAAATCGGGGATAGGTTACTACTTCATTTTAAAAATCTGTTGCTTGAGTTACTAAAGGTATGGCTATAGTGAGAAGTTGCATATTTCATTTGAAGCTGATTGCTTTAACTTTGAAAATATTTGTCTAAGTTTCATTTGGTTTGCTAACTCATTATATAGAAGTGACAGTAGTTTAATTAGAAACCACAGTTTGTATTTATGGAAAGTTTTCACATGCTGTCTTTTGTGAAAGCTGAAGAATTCAAGAAGGAACACAATGTTTCCCACAAACCATACATCTCCGCAATTCCACAGTCTCTCAACAGCTGGACTAAAAAGGTTTTAATACAAGTTATGTGTTTAATTAGGGAAGGGAGCCTTGGCAGATCTTCTGACTTATAGTTCATTTTAAAGTCTTCCAAAAAAAAAGGAAAGAAAAAAAATAGAAAAAAAGGAATCAATCCAATTTGGTTTAATTGTCATATATAAATTAAGAACTCATTTTTTTCCACTTCACAAAGATATCTTCTTTGGCCCCTCCTGATGGATTGCACAGGGCAATTACTTCCAAATGAGGAACGCCAGGCTGGAATTCAGCAGTGAGTTCTCATGGTCTCCCAGAAGGCCCCGCTGCAGATCCCCCCATCGCAGCCCTGTGGTTTCCCAGTGCTCTGCAGGCATTTGCCTCTACGGTTCCTCCCACAAGACAGTTGCTCAGCCCGGAGAGAAGGGCTTCTTCCAAACGCTCAAAAACCTTCTTGAGAGTGGACTGTGGGCAAGAAAGTATCTTGTAGGAGATTCCTGCCTGAAGTGGCCATCCTGCGTGTTCAGCAGGACGCAAGGCCAGGCTTTTCCAGGCTTTGGTTGGAGGGTTCTCCACTGCTTTCTTTCCCTTTTTCATATGGGTAAATCATTTTGGGTGATAGAAACTTATTCCCTTTGTAACACTTCTGCATGGGAGAAGATTAGTATGACAAGATCAAAATAAATGGGCTTAAACCACAATAATTTAATGCAAGAGTAGCAATTGCCTACCGGTTTCTTCTATTAGGTTTAACTCTTGGTAACAGATCTAAAACAAATTGGAAAGAGAAGAGTTGCTTCAAGCTGACTGAAATTTCTTTACTGTCTTCACAGGGAAACACACAGTGGATTTGAGCTCTAGAAATATTAATGGCATGCTGAACACTAACATTTTTATGTCTATCTCTTAGCAGCCCTCATTTTCAGGATATAGGGTTGAATATGGTGAAGGATGGACAATTCTTTTTTTAAAAAATCTGAAAAAGGAAAGTTTCAGGGGTTGCAGAGGTTAGTAGTCTCATTCGTTAACTTCCTTTTAAGAACTGCCATGTGTCACTGGGCTTCTGCAAGGCACCGTTGCTGCCTTGCTGTCTCCTCCTTGCCCTCAAGAAGCCAAAATGTTAAACTAGTGGAGTTTACTAGTTCTACAGAGAAATTCTTCACGTCTGGCCTAGATGTCTAACTAAATTTGGTATGTATCTTGTGGGCTGGGGCAAGTGCTGGAAGCTATTAGAACACTGAACAAAAAGCTCTATTCAAGGACTATCGCCTTCCTGCCGGGGTAATCCAAGTATCAAAATGTTAAAAATATGGGGTAGGAGACTGTGGCTGCCACAGACGAGAACTTTTAAAGGTGTCTAGAACATCCACTCACTTTAAAATGTTGCTTCGATGGTATATGATTAATTTGAAAAATGCAACAAAGCCGCCCAATATAACATATACATATATATCCAATTAAATAAAATTGAACACTTTTAATAAAGTAGAGTTGCAAGCTGGTAAAAATTTTCTCTTGTCACTCAGAGTTAGGACAGGAAAACATTTTTCTTTCCCTTGAAATAGCTGTATTTATTATATCTGATCTGTTTAACATTGCTGGTTTTACTTAAGAACTAGAAAGAAACAAATGCTTTTCATCATTTGGTGCCTTTTTTGTAGTGTGAAATTGTGTTACCAAGAAAAATAAGGTAGAAATGGTTTCCAAAACACAGCCCTGAATAATGATTTTTTTTTTTTTAATGAAGTTGGTTAATCCTAATTATTTGAATCTATTATAAATTAATTACTTTCTGTTATAAATTATTTACTTTCTGAAAGGCAGCTTGTTCTCATTTTTAGGCTTTAAAACAGCTATGTATGGGTTTTAGTTTTCAGTAGTTTCTTCAGGAAAGGTGAAAATGCAGTGAGAATACATGTAGTGCTTAGAGAAAACCAGACCATACAAAGTGATTCAACTTCCAGTTGAGCTATCCTGTCTGTTAGTTACTTTTAGCTGCTTCCTAATGAAAAAGTTCTAGGCAGCAGGAGAGCTGCTGAAGTCCATTCTGTGCTTGGTTTACTTTTAGTGTATACTTGTAGCTATATTTTTTGAGATATTTATACAAGATTTTTTTTTGGTGTCATGTATTGTAATGGATTTGCCTGAAGAGCAGACCTGCTCCATGCATGGCTGGGCTAAATATCTTCATTCCACAGCCAGAAGCATGGGTTATTTATATTATTTGTCTTTCATTTTACCTTAACCATTCCAAGTTAGCCAATGAACTGTGCAGCTGGTACCAGGCAAGTCAAGGAAAAAATCTGCATTGTTGTGGCCCCAGCAGGCAGATGCTGAGGGTGTTGGAGTAAGTGGGAGTATTTCTGTTGGGATCATGGGAAATGAACAAAGATGAAGGAGTCGAGACCTTGCTGGGGTGGGTTTGTACACATAAAGTTGAAACTTGCAGCACATTATTTCACAGGAAGATCCAGTTGCAGCAGATGCCCCAGGATGCTCCCAGGAGGGCCTGATTCTCTCCTTTCCAACTTTTCCCCCCAGGTCCATTGTCCAAACAAATCTTGAATGAACATTGGATAAATTGCTTATTTCCCTCCCTGTTTCACCAGTGTGCTTTAAATATGGGAGACAAAAATTCAGCAAGTTTTTTTTACACATGCTATTTGCTTATCTCCCTGAGGATTTTGAAGTCAGAAGTGGCATCTATTCTGCATTGCTGCACTACTCGCATTGTATGTAATTTGTACCTGTGTGTACTTTTCATGTTATGCTCACACACAGAGGAAAAATCGTAGTTTTAAATAAAAATTAGATCTGATGTGTTTGCTACCTATTGCCACTTATTTGTCCATCTTGCAATCCTTTAAGGTTGAGAGGCAACTGAGCATAATAAAATCTGCTTGTAGGGCAGAGCCCTTACACTTACCCTGTCCTCTCTAGCAGGAATGTGAGCCGAAGCCTACTCAAGTCAATACGAGCCTTTCCACTGCCTTCAGTAAGTGGTGGATTAGGTCTGTGGTGTGGCTGTTGAGATTGGTTGAAACAGAAGGCTTTTGTATATAAATTTATTTTATTTTTCTTCCATAAATGGCAATGAGTGGTGTTACAAATAAAATAATAATAGACTTGCATTATAGAGCTCCTTTTATCTCTTGACTTCTAAGTGCTTCCAAGTTTGCATGAAGTTCGCAGCTTTC
Source organism: Falco rusticolus (assembly GCF_015220075.1). Lineage (NCBI taxonomy): Eukaryota > Metazoa > Chordata > Aves > Falconiformes > Falconidae > Falco > Falco rusticolus. Next base: position 2,993,401 of record NC_051197.1, on the reverse strand, counting down.
TTGTTGGAGAAACTGAAGCAGGTGGAAATCAAATTCAAAGTAACATGGTGCAATAGCAAGATTGGGAATAGCACTTGGCCTAATTTTCATTCATACAAAGTGTCCTTAGCTTTCGCTTGTTTTCAGTTGTCCTGAATTTATTTGGATGTATTTTTTCTATCTCCTGTATTTTTTGACAACCAGGATACCAGAGTACAGCATTAGTGAGAGGCAGTAGGTGAAAGCCCTGGCTAGAGACTTTGTAAATGTACCATTTTAATGTACAAAGGGTGATGATCTTAGATTTCGATTGTATCTGTGTTCAGTGTCATAACATTAAGCTATTATATAAACCATAGCAAAAGCTTTGAAAACTTGTAATGTATTAAGCTGTTCCTTTCCAATTTTCCTTATTGTCTAGTTTTCTTTTTTTCCTCAGTAGCTTCCCTAAAGCATGCTCATTATTTCTGTTTTCCAGGATTTGCTCTAGAAGTTGCAATTAGACTGACATAGTCACAAGTATGTTTGAGGCTTTCTGTTGTTAGAGAGTTAAAACTGAGGTGATTTCATGCCCTGAACTTGGGGTGCTGTGTGATGAGAGAGCACCAACACAGTCTCAGTTCTAAGAGGTTTGTCCTTACAGACTGGAGACTTTGAATTCTTAAAATATAAATTGAAGTGTTATATCCACTTATATTTGTCTTTTAAATACCTGTATAATGGATATTAATACCTGTTCAGCTTTGTGCTTCAGTTTCACTGGACCCATATAGTATAAACATGATCTTTCACCAGATTTTTTTCCAAAAGTAAAATGATCATTTGGACTGAAGACTCACACTTTTGGCTGGAGAGAGAGTTGTAGACTGAGCTGATTTTACAACCATCTAACTGAACGGATATGTTCCAGTTTCTTTTCAGAGATTATCTTCTAAAATAAATAAATAAAAAGCAACAAGCTGGAGACATGCACAGAATCTGTACAGAAGGGAGTCCAGAACAGCTTTTGTGTGTTTTCTGCACTTCAGATGAAACTTTCATTACAATTTGTCTCAAAATGATTGCTTTAAATTAAGCCATCTCTTGCAAGCTACAGAAGCTTGTATTGATTACAGTTGGCATAAAGCTGTAGATAACATTAAAAAAAAAAAAAAAAAAAAAAAAGAGACTCCAACTTTTACATCTTCCACGGCCCTGACTGGATACGCTTGGAAGGTGGATTGCTCTTCCCTGTCTAAATGTGGGGAGGGTTTTTGGTTTGTTTTTCCTTCTTTAGCTCCCATGTTGGTCACTGAGAGGGAGGTTGCTGGGTTTCAGAGGTCATTCTCCTTGTTGCTCCGTTCTCTGTGTCGGGTCTTGGCACTTGCATGGTTTTTGTGCATGAGAGTGTTAGAAAAATTCTAGTTTGCAAAAGACTGTATTTTCTACTTCTGTAATACCAACATAAGCAGGAAGATGAAAATTCTAATTTGATCATAATTTTCAGTAGAGAATTGTAAGGATTTACTTTCAAACTAGAGGCCAAAAAATGCAACTGCTTGGCACTAATTTGATATTGAAAATTATAATACATGAGAAATGGGAAGTGTTGACTGCTAGGCTTATGGCAATCTGTCATAGCTGGAGGGAATAATTTTTCTCATGGGACAAGGAGTATGATTTCTAGGTGTGTGATCTAGTTGCTAGGTATTTAGTACATGAACAGTGGTAATTGATTTTAACATTTACCAGTTTTTTCTTGTAATTCTTGTCTTTGACCCTGTGTTTGCTTTGATAGGGCCACATGTGCTCTAGATGTAAATTGGTGAATCTTTGTGGCCTCTGGTAATTTGTACCTGGCTCCACATTATTGCTGTACAGCAGACATAGCCTAGTTTGGCAATTTTTATCGTCCTCAGTATAGTGCTAAGGCAGGTGGTGCTTTTTGTGTTATGTTTTACTTCCATCTTTTGTGGAAATAATGAAAAAATAGTAACAGAAAGCACCCTCCTGCTGAAGAGAAAGGTGGTTTTAATTTCTTAACAAGTTAATAATTCATTACTTTGTTTCTGTCTGTACAACTATTAGTGAAATGTGCTGTAAAGATCTACCTGATTGCCTGAAGAGAAAGCTGTTATGTGTACCCATGCATAAAGAAATGAAAAGCACCTGCCAGGTCCTATGTAACGCAGGCCTGGCTTTAAACTCTACAAGTAGTACAGCAAATGCTATTAAAGCGGTGCACTGGGATCAGTTGATAGTCCAGTGCTAAATCAAATTACCAGATTTCACTTCTCATGACAATGATATTCCAGGATTGCTTTATGCTTTTTCCATTTGGAAATAACTAAGTTTTCCTTACTGGTTTTGTTTATAGCTTTGATAATCTACAAATTTGAAATCCATATTGTGACTGAGTCAAACAGAGATTCCACCAAACATTAGAAAGTTGGTATTTTCATACTGAAAACTTAGGCACTCTAAATGCCAAGGTTGAAATTAAGTAAGTCCTTAAAAGCTTGACCCAAAGTCTGTTGGGTCAATATAAAGACTCACATTGAATTTTAGTGGGCTTTGATCAGGCTGTAAGTAATGTACAATTTATCAAATTATTTCCTTGCTATTCTCTTTCTTTTCTGTAAGGTTCACAGAGGAAATGGCTTTTGTTAGTGACAAGAATAAATCTGAAAGATGAATGGAGGGGAGAAAGTATGCATATGCTGAGGGCTTGCTCCTCCTTTCAGCAATGCAGGTGTGGGTCTTGGTATCTTGTAAGATCAGCTGCACTGCTGATTTTACAAGAGATATGATTTACATTGTGTGCTCTGTGACCAGAGTCAGCCTCAGTGATGCACGCCTGCATACCTGTGACTGGGGCAGGCTGAAGTTGATGGAAAGTGCAGGTATTCTTTGTGTCTCTGTCATTAGCTAACATTAAACTGATTTAAAGGACATTTAGAAAGAGCTCACTATTTGGCAAGCACATGGAAAACCAAGCAAACAAATACAGAGGCACAGTTTTGCACTGCTGGTTGTCTTGCACTTTTTCAGTCCTTGCCAAAGTCACATGCAGGAGCAGGTTCTGGCATAATCAAGAATAATAGGGGAAATCTGTGTGTATACAGGGCAAAAATTAGTCAAAAGAACGCCTGTCTTTTGACTTCTATTAGCTAGAACTTCCTGTGTATCTGTTGTGTAGCAGTGCTTTCACGTCAACACTGTTTGTATGCTTTTCTTCAAGACTTGTCTGTGTCAAAACAAGGCAGCTGGTACAGAGTAAAAGCTTGAGCTAGTAGTTGGGAGAAGTGTGGAAAGTCTTATTACTTAATACCTAGCAAGTTCTTATGGAACTTGCATCCTGTTTCAGGGTAACTCCCTATTTATTGCTGCAAATAGTCATAGTAACATCGTCTCTCTTTTGTGGTGTTTAAGGAAGAACTACAATGGCTGGGTTATGCGATACACAGCAGGTGTGGACTGCTGGTGTATGACCAGACACGTCCATTTATACAGGTACCTACGATGCATGCAAAGTTATTTATGAGAAAAAATCCATAGTAGCTGTGTTGGCACACAAGGGTAAGGTATTTCTCCTTTTTCCAAGCTGGCAGCCTTTAGTGACTCACTTCAAAGGTAAAAACACATCTTTATTCCTGTATACCATAGCCTTTCATCCCTCTGCTAATCCGTAGGTTTGGGAGACTTATCCCATGACTAAAACACAAACTGGTATATAGTACAGAAGAATGCAGAGAAGAAAAAAAACCCCAAAACCTACCCCAAAAGAATTTGAAGGGCACAGTTCTGTAGGTGGATTTTATTTTTGCCTTGAGATAGCTTTCTTCTCATTTCGATTGAAGACTGGAGATGGTAAGTATCATGAAAACTTCCTTTGTCCTGCAGAGGCCTGCATGGCAGATAACAAACCCTTTGATCTGAGTCCCTGTCTATGTTTAGAGTTTAGTCCGGAGAGATGAGGTACAAGTGCTCGTCATTCTGGGAGAGCTGCTGGGTAAGAGTATAAGCAGAAGCAGTTACTGGTAGAGAGCAATATGCTCTTTGCTTACCTTGCAGCAACTTGTTTTTATGTCCGTTTCCTGAAGTGGTTTTCCTTGTTTCTGCTGTTTTCTCATAGCTGTTTCCCCCGAGGGTTTCTTGGGGTTTGTGTTTTTGTTTGTTCTGCTTAGTTATTTTTTGAGTTTGGGTTGTTTTTTGAATGAATCGCTCTGTTTCACTGGAATTAATAACTCTCTCTTTTCTTTTTGAGTAACCACAAGTGGTTAAGACCTGTCTCCTCTGGTAAACAGCGCGTGCAAAACCACAGTAACTTATGCTGCTGTTGACATGCTTTTTCCACTGCCTTCTGGAGTCATGAACCTCTGCAGTGCAGCTCAAAGGGTTGTGTGTCACCTTCAGGGATTCACCGTCAGTATTCCCTTCAGCATTCTGCCTTCTCTTGGAGGTGTCACATCAAGGTATTGACCTGATCTGACCTCTGTCACCTTCTTTGACCCAAAACCACCACAGCCTGAGGTGGTGTTACTGCAGGAACACCTGTGACATTTTCATTTTTTTTCCTACTGGAAAAAAAGACCAAGTTTTTCTTTCACACTAATTCCATCTAAGCACTGTATTTTCATCATTCCGGAGGTAATGATTTGAAATGACTTCATTCTGCTTCCAAGGATAGTACTCGGAATTTAATGAAGACCAACTTGACAGAATTTAGTGCCTCATCATATGGTATAATTAGGATTGTGGAGAAAAATAGAAGTGTAAGTCCCTGTGTACTCTGAGAAGCTCAAGTCTTGTGCCTGTGTAAGGTCATGGCATGTTTTATCCCTGTTCAAACTTGTTGGGAAACTGATGATTTTAAAGCCCACTTAGATGTTTTTCTTATTGGTCTTGCCTCTTGATGTTTGCTGGCTGGTTGGGGGATCATTATACTTTGGGCATAATATATCTGTACTCAATGCATAGTTGCAAGTCATTATTAACCCTGGAAGCTTGCTTATAGTTCCATTTTTTGCTCAATTTTTTTTCCTGTAGTAAAAGCAAGGTAAGCCAATGAGCAGTGTTTGGAAGGTTTGTTATTAAAGGCCTGTGATTTGCATATTTGATATGTTCAATGTCTTTAAAGATGTCTTATGGATAAACATAAAATCACAGAGCAGTTTAGGCTGAAAGGTAGGTCGTCTTGTCTGAGCCATTGCTCAGAGCAGTGGCTGCTTTGAAGTGAGACCCAGCTTTGGTGTTAGATCAGCTTGCTTGTAGGTTGAATGGCTTATGTGTTATGGACTTTGAGGGGTTTAAATCACTTTGCTAAGTGGTAATACTTGAAGTTAATAATATTTCTTGACCACTTAGTACCTTGAAGTAAACCTTCTGGATGTGTCCTATGTTTCAGTACAAGTCCATATTGTCACTAATAGGTTCTCAGTAATACAGCATTTTCTCCTAACAATGGATTAGAGAGAAAGAATGCTGCTTCTTGGTGATTAAATGGCACTTATTCTTGTGTGCTTTATTCAGCTATTCCCCACCAGTTGCTGACAAAAGGTGCTTTCTCTGAATACAGACCAGCGAGCCACCTCCTCTGTGTTAGTAAAATACTGTAAATTCCAGATGCCTTACAAATAAGCTTGGCCAAAACGTTGCATTCAGGAAGAGAGGCTACTTTTTAATTAACAGTAAAGTTTTGTAGAAAATTATAACTTCAAAGTTTTCTTTTTCCCATTTTTCCTTAAAAGTATGTTGTTTTGATTTTAAACTCCACTGAAATACTGAAAACTAATGGAAAGATTTCCATCATTTAAGTTTACATGTGGGAAGAAAACAGTTTCCTACCCAGTTAAAATTTTAACCTGTGCTCCCCCAATTCCCAACACTAGTGTTTCTCAGTAGTCCTTGTTCCCTGAGAATTTTCACAAAGAGCTGATTTTTTTTAATTAGGCATTTGCAAGCACACGTATGTTTGCATCAGCGAGTACATTTTTATCCGCTTCATGTGCGCACCTTTGAACACGAATTTTTGTGGGTATGTATATTTAACATGTATTTGAAAACTCTGCTCTTACCATAGCTGCCTTTTGAGCACTGGCGCCATAATTTCCTAAGGGAGATGTGCTGCAGCACTCCCTCCCATCTGATCACCAGGACAGTGATTGCGGTTAGAGATAACTGGCAATATCTTTAATTAAAAGGCTTGCTGGAGAGCAAAGGGCACTTGGCCAGTTACCATAACAACTGTTGCTGCTGAGAAATTATAACTGCATGCTTTGGCACAAATGGTATGCTTTCAGGTATGTTTTTTATCTCCTCACGACTTAATTGTTTGTGTTTGCAAAGTATATGGCCATTTTTTTCTTTAAGTGTCATGTGGTTTTCACTCTGCTGTTCTCATTGTGTCTAGGGATTTTTAGCTTTCTGCAGCAGGCAGTGAGAATTGTTGCTTTAGTTTATAATGCTCTGTCAGGCTTGTGACCATAAATAATCCATGGTGGAGCAGTGATTATACTGCATTTCCCCAGGAGCTGCAGGCTACCTTTGCACTGGACATACACCCACTGCATTGCTGTAGGCATTTGAGTGATTCCTATTCTCAGTTTATTTTAAAAAGTTGCAAATGGACAATTTTTTAAATGGTTTGTTATTTTTATTTAAGTTGATTTAGTATTTAGACTTTTGCATTTGTACTTTAAAGAGACTGCAAATTAAAACCAGTTCTGAGTCGGGAATGTGTATTCACTACAGCTTTCGAACATGTATGGAATCTGAAGTTTATGGCTTTGAAAGCACTTGCCCTCTTTCAAATGTTTCTAATAAGATAGAGTGTGGTGATTTACACCTCTTGAGATATTGAACTGCTCTCCAAGAATGCTGTTTGGCTCTTAAAGAAAGAAAACATTGGTGGGCCTGATTTTGGTAAAAAAAAAAAAAAAAAAAAGCCAATGTGATTTCATTGAAACTTAGACAGTATGAGTGTAAAAGAATTCATTATTTAACACTTTCTCTGCACACCACGAATGCATTTGGGATCCATCAGCTGTTAGTTTCTGCCGAGGACAAAGAGGAGAGCAGAGGCCTCGCATGACCTGCTTTTTCTCTCGCTCCAAAAGGCGTTGCTGTACCAGGAAAAGAAAATTTGACTCCGCTCCCAAAGGAAGCTCTTTGTCTCTCCGCTGCTGGGCTCTGATAGCAGTCGTGGCGGTTCAGAGCCGCAGGCTCCCGCGGGGTGAGGCCGTGCCGGGGTTACGCAGCTCAGCACAAGGCGGGTCAATCGCCATGGGGGTCCCTGATACTACTGTATCGCAGTGCTAGCAGCACTGGGTGGCTCACACATAGGAGAGAAGACATTTGGAAGCAGTGAGCTGGGACTTTTTTTATATGTACATATATTTTAATGTAAAACAGGGTGTGTAGCTTTTAAGTGCTCCAGGGTGTGTTTCAGCCTAGATGCAAAAAATGAAGCATGGGTAGGGAAAGTGAAGGGAGAGACAGAGCAGAATGAATTCTCACATCGCTCATCAGAAGAGGAAGGACTTGTAAACGGGTTTTTGGAAGAGCTTCTAGGAATAAGAAATGGTGTCCTAACTTGGGAATCTATGATGTGTTTCTCAGGGTGATTTAATGATTATCTATATAATATAACTATATTATAGTTATAATTAAGGGGGTTTTTCTTACATAAAATTGAGAATGTTGTGATTTTTATAGATTAACTACACTCACCCCATCCTTGTGGGCCAGCAGTGCTTCTGCCCTCGCTCTCCCTGACTTTCATTAGAGGTTATCAAATTACATTTGCAAATCCTGAGATGAGTTACAAATTATGTTTGCCCATTCATTTGACTGGAAGAACTGGGGAGGGCAGGCATGAAGAGGGCAGGAGGAGGTTCAGGTCTGTCCTGGTGTGTGTGGTTCAAGTTTTAATCAGTGTGGTATTTCCTCTTCCTGCAGGCCAGAGGAACACCTGTGTTTTTCTTTAAGTATTGCAAGGGACAGTTGATGGGCCCTATCCTTTTGAAGAGAAACGCATTAGAACCTATCTGCATACATAGGCTTCAATGGGTGTGCTCAGTGTTTTGGCTGATAATTTAAAAAAAATTAGGGTGAGATCTCTTGATGGAGCTAATAAGGCTCTAGGTAAATTGCTTTAACAAAGCAGCTGTCCTGGAGAAGACACCTCTGGGTTGATATGAAAGGTCAGGGAGGTTTTGTGTGGTGAAGTTTTGAAGTGTTTCTTAACCTTCAGGACTAGTTTCTTGTTTTGAGGTTATGTTTTATTTCAAAGCACAAAACTATTCTTAATTTCATCCTTTGTTTCATATAAACCTATGTTAGAAATCTGTAAAATTACATACACTGTTTTTTGTCCGGGATCTTTTTCCACTCCTGAGAACTTTTAATGGGAATTGTTGCTCCCAGGGCCATTTTGCAGCTTTGCTGGTGTGTAGTAGCACAGTACTGCCTGAATGTCTCCGGCACCTTTATTGGCACACGCTGGGGGTTTGGCAGGTGAGTGCATGTAAAGCATAGCAGGCACTGCTGTAACCATGTTTTGGAGGCAGCTCCATGAAAGCTAGAGGGGCACAAATGCAAGCAGAGAACCTCTCTAATCTACAAAACTGGGAACTGTTTGCTCCTGTTCTCCCTTGTGAATTAACTTGTTTGTGTTTTTAAAGGATGAAAATTTGAGTTGTGTGGAGAAAGACGATTACTACTCACAGAGGACTAGAACATTTAAAAGCTGGGGTTTTGTTCAAGGTTGCACTGAAAGCCAAACCTGTGAAATTCTCTGTAAAGGGAATGGGGCCTTAACTCAGGGCAAGCTGCCTGGGGGGCGCATGAAGCCATCGGCCGGGAGAGCTGGGGCTCCTTGCAAGACACAGTCCTGGGAATGATGTTTCCAAGCTCTGGGCTGCCCTTTAATCTGCCAGGTGGGCTGAAGGGAAGCCAGGAAACTGAAAGTCTTAGGAGCCACGGCTCCAAAGTGTCTGGCTCGGCTATGGTTGCAGGCTCTGGCTCCTCTTCAGCTACTGATGGGGAGCCAGAGAGCCTTGCTTCCCAGCACACCCTCAGGGGAGCTGCACTGGAGGGGGAGTATGCCGGCAACTGGGAGCTGTGGGAACTGGAAGGCATGTTGCCAGAGGGCTGAGAGCTGGAAGGGCAGACTCCCTGTTAACCTAGCAAGGCTGCTTGGTGGGGTAGCAGTGAGGGTCTTGTCATAACCCTGGCAGGGCCCTGCAACAAATATATTAGAACTGAACCATCTCCAGGTAATGTTTTGATTGTGCAAGTTTGGCATTCTCCAGTGGAAACTCACTCTCTTAAAGAATTTCTGACAAGCATTTTTAAAATCCAAGGTTTTTTTTTTTTTTCCCCCTTTTCAAACATACTAAGTTTGTTGATTACAGCCTTGCTTTTGTAGCAGTAAGGTCAGCTGTTTGGTGGGTTTTGTTTTTTTTTTTTTCCTGTCTTTTTTTTTTATGTCTTTGTTGCTGATTGTTATTCAGGATTTCTGGTTAGCTTTTCATACTAAATGTCCAGGAGGGTGATTTTTCATACGCTAGAGTATAAATTCAGTCACGTACAACATAGAGGAAAATCTGTTTCCCACAGAAGTCAGTACAAATTTGAGACAAATGAACTTGACTGCAGCATGTCAGGACTAGAAATTTAGGCCCTGGTCATGTCATCAGATTTACTTATGTGGCATTGTAATGAAATTCAGTCCTTTAAAATGTGTTGATCAGATCTTAGCGAATGAAGATGCATCTTCAGTTGGAAGTGTATTGAAAACATTGCTTGTAATCATCCGTCATTATATCAAGAAATTGCACATTGCACCTGAAGTGGGGAGAGCAAAACAAAAACAACCCCAAAACCAATAAAACCCAAACCTCAAGGATCCAGGGAAAACCACCACCTTTACAAACTGCTATAAACTCATATTCAAAGACCTCCTTACATTATTTGCAGTTATTGCATAAACATGTTGCACAACAGCTATACTGTTAGCAAAATACATAAACACATACTTACAATATTTTTCAGAGCAGATCATACCGCAGGGGCTGCTAACGTGTTCTCAGGGACTTTGCTAGCTCTTCCAGCTCCGCTCACAGCTCTGGAGGGAGGCAAAAGATGAGGAGCTAGGAAGCCCGCTGTGTGCTTACATGTAGAATGTGTGTGCCCCAGTTTCTTGGATTGGGGGTCTTCTCAGGGTTGCAGATTTCCTTTTCCAGCACCAAGATTATGATTTTGGCTTTTTTCTTCATCAGCTGCTGTTGTCCCCTGTCTGTCCCCTCTCACACATTCTCATTTAGCAACATGGTCCCTCTCATCCTCTCTTGTTGATCTTTCAAGTACCCATCCTGATTTTCTGATAACCAAGCTCTAAATCCCATTTGTGCCCACCGTGTAAGTTTGTGTTTCTTGATGGAAATTCTTGGTCCAGCCCGAGTTCTGTCCCTTTGAAAGAAATTTTCTCAGAGTTGGTTTTCTGAAGACCCCTTTTCCTTTGCCTGCTTACTGTTCCAGGTAACTAGGAATTTTGTGCCTGATTTCTCTGAGGTAAAATTCTGTCCTCTGGTTGTTTTGTGTGTGTGGTGTTTTGTTTTTTTTTTAAACATGCGGAGAATATGGGAAAAAAGCAGAAGGGAAACAGGATTGTACCAACCAACTGACTGGGAATCATCAATGTGGGCAGGCAGATGAAAAGGCAAATGATACCCTAGGGTGTACCAGGTAACTGATATTAATAGTGGAGTAAAGGAAGTTTCAGTGTAAAAGGTTCTGGAAAGACTCCATCTGGAATTCTCCACAAAACTTTAGTTTATGACTTTGAAGACCATCACTGATATGGACAGGCTCCTTGGTGAGACTGCTGATACATCTTGTGTAGTCAAGCTTAGGTGCTTGCTACAATGAAATGTGAATGAAATGTGGCTGTATGAGTAAAGCGTTTATCCTCAAATGCCAGAAAGGCAGGGAATGTAACTGAAGCAGAGATTAATGCTGATGCAAAATTAAATTTGTCTAAACTGGCCATCAGTAAGTTTTAGTTAATGTTTTCTAAGTAGAAAAGCTGTGAGGCACTGGAATAGCTTTCCAGCAGGAGCAGTTTGGGCAAGAAACTTCATTAGTTTGAAGATGGCACTCATTCAGTTCCTAAGTAGTGTGGCCTGCCTGCAATAAAAGGCAGTTGTACCAAATCACCCGACATGTCACTTTAAAGCTGTCATGGCTACCTGTCTCCTCCAGCCTTCTCTCCTTCCAGAGCTTATCCTGCACCTCCTGGTATTCCCTGCCGTGGCTGTTGCTGCCTCTGTATCCTGCCCACCCCTCCTGCCAACGGCCCACCCATTCCTGATGCTTCTCAATGAAAGGACATTTTGTGGAGCTGATTCACTGCTGTGTTTTTACTCTTTGCTGCTTTGTATAATCCTTGCTCTTTCAAGCTAAACAGCTTCCCGTCAGATGGCTTGCCAATAGCAATTGTGATCTTAATATTTCATGCCAGGTTCATCTCACTGCCCTTACAAGATAAATGAGGCTTATGTGTACTCTAGAGAGCGCATCTTTCTTTTTGTAAGGCCACAGTTAATTGCAATTAAACAGCCAGCCTTTGTAAAATTAATATTATTATTACTATGCAGTGTATGTGCTAGAACTTTGGGAATGGCTAAAAAATGTCAAACAAATACAAATGTAGCCCTTTGCTTACTGGGATTTTTAATATATTATAATCACCTGTTTGCCTTGGCAAAAATGTATATTTTAGATATTCAAATCAGTGGGAAAATAAACTCGTAACTTTGCTTTAAGTATAGCCTGACATCTGTTCCTTTCTTCTTTTCTGTTCAGCTTCCTTCATTATGCTTTTTCACAGGTCTCTTTGTTCTCAAATATGTTAATTTCTTGGGTTGTTTAAACCACATACCTAAAATGTCGATTCTAAAGAGTTCTTTAGAATTTAAAGTTGCTCTTGTTATTCTGAAATCCAATTCTACCACCACTTGTACAAACCGAGCTAGTGGGAGTAACCCACACAACAAAGTTACCAACCTTGAGCGTTTCCAGACTAGTGGAAGTTTGTGTTGTACATTCGATGTGACAGGACTGACCATCCGAATGAACTCTGCGTGCTTTTCCTTGGGAGCATGAAAGTAGCAGCTGACATTCCCAAGCTGAGCCAGGCGTTGGCTTCCTTTTCTCAGCATCTGTTGTTGCTGCTGCGCGGAGCTGCGGTTCAGCTGCGCTAAACGGATGACCTTGTGATTGCGAGATCCTAATATTAGGGTTAACTTCCCGCAGTTGTGGCTTTTAGCAGACACAGCCGTGAGCACAGGTAGGCTGTAGGAGGTATATCTCTGTAGATAACCTTCTGGATTATTTGATCTGTTCTCCTGCACACAGCATAAATGATGAGACAGTGTGATGTTCCCTAATAAATATAGATACTATGTAATCTTGATTAATGAATCATGACTGCAACTATTTACTGAAAGACATATTTGTAACAGAAGGAAGTTCTTTTTATTATTATTTTCTTAATTGTGGTGACAGTCTATCACCACTGAGCAGGAAGACTCCCAAGATACTTAAATTGTTCATAATTTAGCACCCCATGTGAAACAAATTGGCTGTTGCCATTTTAATCGCAAATGGGCTCTCATATCCCTCTGAATAGTGCCTCATGCAGTTCCCCAAAAGTGCCCCCACTGGAAATAAGCATTGCTTAGAAAGAAAAACCCAGAAATAACCCTTCTGACTGCAGGCCCTTGCATCTCAATTGTACATGTGGTTAGGTTGAAGGTCATGGATGCATTGCAGAAGGAGCAGGGCTCTTTGCCGAGGCTGGAGATAGAAGGGATTTCAGTTCTTATGACTGGTTCCTAATGTTTCACAAGTACACGTTTCTTTCAAAATTTAAGAGAAGAAAAACTGTATTTTGACTAAGGAATGTAATTCCCTCTCCCCCAAAAGAGATATTTATTCAAAAGCTGGAGCAGGTCCAGTTCAAATGTTGAATACTGAGCCAGTACAGAGACATATAGCACATGTTCATCACCATGCAGGTGCAAGGGGAAAGGGAGTTTAGGCTTGAGCCATTTTGAAATATTACTTTTACCTACATGTTTGACATTTTGTAGCTCTTTTATAAGGAGTGATGGAAATCTACGTTTTTCCTCCTTTAATAAAATGAAATTCTTGCTCGTTAAAGGTGCTAGATTGACAACTGTGGAGACTGAAGTCTTCTGTTTACCCAGAGAATAAGCACAGCATGGGAAAGCTGCAGTACAGACTTCCTTCAGGTGCTGCCTAAGCTAATGTGCCTCAGCCTTGACCGGGTGAGAAATCCATCTGTTCCCGTTGCAGCTGTAGCTTTTGTGATCAGACTCTGCAAAGGAGGAGTCAGTTCAGGCTGGTTCTAATGTTGCTGTTATTGCTTTAAGAAATCTTTTGGTCCTAAACAGACCACCCCACAAGCTACCTCTGGAGCATGTGCAGTAAGCAGAATAACCTCATCATCTTCTCTTTCACTTTGTACACACAAAACTGAACACGTCTTTGATGAACCCCAGGTGAAAATTCAGAGCTTGCCATGAAAAATAAGTAGCAGGAAAAGATGACTAACTGAACACATACATTGAGAAAACCTCCAACGATTCCTCATTTTCCTCTTCTAGTCTTAATCACTGGTGCATTTTGTATTAGGGAATGTCTGAATGTGTGTGTTTCAGGACAATAATAAATAGTGGCTTTGCATTAAGATAGATCAGGTCTGCACATCCCAGAAAAAGTGAAGGAGAGAAACTGAAGTTTTAAGCCCAAAAATCTTTGCGCTTCTCTCATTTTTATGGCTAGCAAAACTCAGAAAATTTAGCTTTGGAAAAAATTATGACAGGTCTTCTTCAAAAACAGTTTGTGATGACTGACTAACAAGAAGAAAGATATACAAGTACCCCAACAAATCACTTAATGATATAAATTTATGCATAATGGTAATACTACTGGCCTCAAAAATTTAACTCATCAGTTAATGTAGGCAATGTTTTCATTACTGTCCTGTCCTATAACCCATTTTTCTTTTTTTCATATTACTAGATCTGTGGAGAAAATAAACTTTGGTAAACTCACTTGTGATGAAACTATTAACAGTGAGTTCTTAGCACATTAAATAGCAGATTCTTTAAACACAAATTTAGATAAACTAATTTTAATGTAATGCTAGAAATTAATAATTCAGTGAGTTTGCAATAAATAGTAGAACTACTAGGTGCTTTTCTTACTGGAAAACACTTTTCTTTTGGAAACACCCCTACTGTGCTGTTGGTCTCTGTGAGCACACTTGTTCTGATCATCTCAATGAAGCACAGTCCTACTATCCTCCTGGTAAGGAGACAACTGGACTTGTAAAACACATCTTCTCTGCAATATCTTAGTCAGTAAATGCTGTTGGGTAAACATTTGTGCCAGTGTGGCCCTGAAGCACCGGAGTCCTGCGGATGGCCTGACATGCTTTCTAGGTTTCTGCAGTAGAGGAAAGTCAAGTAGGATAATTTATTTCTGTGAAAAGGTTAAAGCATCAGATTGGGACATAGAGGAGAAGTAGATGCAGAAAATGGCAAAACAGGAAGATGGTTTCCTAATGAGTACTAAGCAATTTAAGGGAGGAAGAAAAGTTTTAAAACCCTGAGATATATGAAGGACACTGCTACAGGACAGTGAAGATCTGCTTGAGAAAAAAATATAAGGGGGAAATGAGCTTCTTGAAAATAGTTGTGTATCTATTAGTGTGTGAGCTTGGAAGTAACCTGAACCCTGAAGAGGGCCAGGTTTTTTAGGAGCTACACCACTTGGAGTGGGCTACTGTGTAGTTTTCTGTGCTCCTGTGAATTAGGGGTAATGTTCATTAGAGTTTCCCATCTTGGCTCTAGCCTGTGACTCTCCAAGGTGCATCTTTTCATTTGTAGTGCAGTTATGTTTCCTTTGAGCCTGTTGATATTCTCAGAATGCAGGTAAGTAACACAATGACCTACAACCTCACCAGGACAATTATAGTCCAGTTCCACAGAAGTCAGTGTAAGACCTAATTTTTATTTTTACTTTTTAAATCAAAAGAAGAGCCTGTGCTCCTGCAATTTTATTTTGGGAGTTTATCTAGTGTCGAGATTTTGTGTGCCTGTGCTGTGACAGTGTAGTTGAAGAACCCTGCCAAAACCATTCTTCACTTAGAATATGTGTACTCAGAATGCTTAACTCAGGCTTTTAATGATGGAGCATGGTATTGTGCTATTGGGGCAGTAATTTTCAGATAAGGTTTCCAGACATGATTTCTGCTTTAAGGCTTCGCCAGTACTAACATTAAACAAGCTTAAGTATACATCTGGGTTTTTTTTATATCATCTAGATATGCGGTGTTATTAACGTAACTTTTAATTTACATGTCAGAGTACAGATAAAACCCATTTGGATTAGGATCACCATGAAACTGCTGAAATGGTGAATTTTAGGTGTGTGACTGTGTCACACTAGGGAAGGGAAAAAGCAATCAAATGTAAGAGGGCTAGAACTTTTCAGGGTTGTTACAGATCCCATATGGTGAGAAATCACTTTTTTGGCAATTTTCAAAAGATAGTGAGTGATATGATTTCACTTCTTTGTGTCTGTCACCACATCATCTAGTGTGGAGAACAGCACAGAGGAATGTAAGACACTGTTAGCATGACTTCAACTGTTCTGAATTTAGTTTATTTGTGCAAATTGGCTTAATATTATACTTTGAAAACTCTTTTATCAAAAATTTTTTTTAAGTTCAATTTGGTTTGAAGGTGTATATTATATCCTTTCAGGACACCCTTTGGTGATTACATGGGAAAAATGTATTTTTTTGGTTTGTTTTTGTAAGCTTATTTTTCAGTGGTTCATTTACTTACTGGTTCATTTTTTGTTAAGTTCTGAAGGAATGATGCAGTCATTTTTCTGTGACACCTGGTTATTTTTTCTTTATGTTACTCTTGGAGTACAAGAAAGTAATTTGCACAGATTCAGGAGTCTTTAAAATTCTTCTGCATCAAAACATTCACCATAGAAACTAATCGTGCTGCTTCTTAACTGGGAGTAAAGGGGAGGAGGGGTTCCTTTTAATTAGAGTAGACCTGAAGCCGTAACAATTTCTGAAGTCACTTGGGTCTCTAGAATCCGTGTATTTTGGTAGAGCACTGGAAGTCCTTTTCAATGCCTAGGCTGATTACCTGCAGTCTTGGAAACAGCTGTTTGCAACATCAGGGATAGCATCTAGTGGTGTGTGATACTGGCTGGCGCCAGTGCTGCTTTCAAATAAGCAAAGTCCTACAGGACTGGTAGGAACTGATTAATTATTACATATGAAGTTTACGTTGTGTGGACAGCTGTATAAGGCATGATCACCGCTGAAGTCCCAAATAGACCCATTGGATAATGGGTAGTAAAGCGCATGCTCCTGTGTGAGAAAATTTCCTTCCCAGTAACTCATGCTAGTACAGCATGTACTAGTAACTATTTGTGTTTATATGGTGACACACAGAGGTGGAACTGAAATAACACTAATAAAGTTTGCAGGTACATGCTGGATTGCCAGTGATGTGGCAATCCTGTGACTTTTACATCATACTTCATTTAACAGTGTTGTCAAAAAACTTCTTTTCAATCTTAGTGGTAAAATTACTTTGTTTGTCTTCCCTTACTCTACCCACCTTATTTTACTATGATATAATATTTGGCTTTAGTAAGTGGTATCATATTAAAGGTAATAAAAAAAAGACAAGGATATGAATTAAAACTTATAAAAATGGGATTATCTGTTTCATAATTTGTACAGAAGTAGAATATCTACTATTTCCTACT
Organism: Falco rusticolus; assembly: GCF_015220075.1. Taxonomy (NCBI): domain Eukaryota; kingdom Metazoa; phylum Chordata; class Aves; order Falconiformes; family Falconidae; genus Falco; species Falco rusticolus. Next base: position 2,976,550 of record NC_051197.1, on the reverse strand, counting down.
GACATGTCCATCATTTTGTATCACCTAAGGAGTAAAGTGCAGCCTTGTGTTGTACTTAAGCTTTACAAATCCTGTTTTGACTCATCAAGAGATAAGCATTTAAAATGTTACACTCTGCTTTGAAGTTCTTTACGGAAAATTGTACTTTACATAGTGTTTCTACAGTGAGGTACCAGTGACTTCTTGTTATGTATTTGGGAATATGAAATTCAGAATCAGGCATTCAGCTTCAGCTAACTGGAACTGTTTTCTTATTTTTTTTGTGCAGTATGTCGCTGATTTATAGTTTGGTGCCTGAGATGGTATCTGCAAAATATAACTATTGAAAGTATTTATTAAGAATTATATTAAGAATTAGTATCACTGTTGCTAGTAGGTTATATATTTTTAACTTTCAAGCTCTCTGCTTGGTTGTATGTGTGGCATTTTAAAATTACCATTACCCACCCACCCTCAGCCCCCTTCATAGAAAGCTATTTAGTACATATTATCCCCTCTCACTATTTATCCCCCAAGTCCTGCTTTTGCATTATAAACAAATGCTTACACATGGTAGTGGTACCAGCAAACATGAACCCACTGACCAGTGGCCATAATATTAACAAGGATAATTTTTCTGGGACTGGATAGCAATTTGGTTTTAGCAGTAACATAAGCTTACCATGTTGCAGAAGAGAAAATGAATGTCTTTCAATGTGGTTCTTTATTGTACATCCCTAAGGAGCAAGATTTTATGTTAGTAGTTCATATTGTGTGGGAGAGTACCATTTAAAGTAGTATAAATAACAGCACAGTAGACTTAGGATCATTCGATTTAGCTTAAAATCAAAGTGATTGAGCATTTTCTGTCTAAGCACCATGGGAGTTCAACGAGCCCAAGATCAATGCCTGAATCAGTAGTTCACATTCTGCACCTGGTTAATCTTGAAAAAGTTTCCTTCATTGGCACAGATTTATACAGCGATGCAAAAAGTCTGTTTTGTGACCTGTCCAAACATTCAACTGTTACTTGCTCTGGGCAAATGACTGTTCAGCAGAACAGCTGGGTTGTTGTGAGTGCAAGTCTAAAGGTTCACAAGTTGCACAAACTGGTGTCCTGCCACTTACTAATTATCCTCTAAGTCAGCAGACTGATTTCTCAAGAGTTTGTACAAAAACATACTAAAGAAAATGGATTATGTTATTTATAAAGCACTCTGCTACTTCTTACGTGAGAAAGAAATATTTTTAAAATTCTCATACTTGTCTAGTAACTTTATTCAAGTCTGTTTCCTGAAGGTTTTTAACTCCACTTTTATGCTTTATCCATTAATAACTTTTTTGTTCCTTCCTGTTCTTCCTTATACATTTTTGAGTGAATTAATCAGAATGCTGCACTTGGAACAGGCTCACTTGCATTTTTCTTGGGAGGAGACGTGTATTGTAGGGTATTAAACAGTCTGGTTCTTTGTACTTTGCATATTGAGTTACTACTGATCCAATTCTGTTGATCATTTTTTTTACATATCATCTGCGCTAGTACAGTGAAGAACTGAGCATCTGCTTAACTACCGTATTGAATCCACAGGTTGCTTGTTGTTAAACTTCTTCAGGCCCTTATGCAGGTTTTATAGATGATATGAAATACATGCACAGGCAAAAAACATTGACTCAGGAATGTAAATATGTAGAGGATGCAAAGTAGCCACCTTTAGGACACCAAAACCCCCACATCTTTATTACAATTTTGCTGAGGGGAATGCACAAAGAGAGTAAGCAAGCTATTAGAAACATACTGTAATGCCTAGTGTGTATTTGTATGATGCTGTAAATCATGTAAGGGCCTTGTATGCTGAGAACACCGGAGGAAGCGAACAAAGGAAAAGACTGAAGTCACAGTTCCCACAGTGCGGCTGTTTACCCTGAATTGCTTCTACAGACTGTGACTTTTTGTTGTTGGGGCTGAGTCTCACCTCGTTCACTTGAGATGATGCAGGACTTACTCTGTGCTTTTGTTGAGCCCCTCTGGGTTTTTCTTGACCAAGAATCGTCAGGATATTTTATTGTTCGGCTCATTATTATTCAATGAAAAGATGACAAGATGCTGGAAACCACAAGCATCTGCCCACTATTAGACAATGCAAAGAATGGTAAATAGAGTGTTTGGCTATTTCTTACACTTGTAAATCAGTTACTAACTATGCCTGTACTTGTGGATGGATGAATCACTTGCTTAATTTATTGAACAGGCTCTCTTGTTTTAGTAGGGGTGTAGGGAGCTCAGAAATCTTTGCACACTGGGAGCAGTGAAGGCTCTTGAAACAAATGTGTGCAGGCAAAGTGTTTAGGTACATTTTGCCTTAGAGTGACCTTTCAAAGAATTTCACACACACTCTGGGCACTGGGTTTCTTTCCATGGGTTTACCCTTAAGTGCAAAGCCATATGTTTTAGGTAAGGTTAAGCCATCAACAGGTTGTATGTTTAACCCTTAAGTACCATATCTGGGACTAGACATTTTTATTGCATCGCTTCAGTCTATGTATTGCTCTACTACCAAGTGAGAATTTAAAAGGTTGATACAAGTGCCTCTTGAATAGTATGGTGGTTTTTTTTAGCTTGTTGATTGAAATTTATTCCAGATGTAGGTTGTGATTTATTTATTTATTTAATATATTTCATAACTGCGAATCAGTACCTGATTCTGAAAGGTGGTCCTCTTGGGGGGGCTTGAATATATTGCAGCCTGTTGAAGTAAATGGTAAGTGAAAGTGCCTGTGATGTGTGATTAGGCCCTTGTTTCAGGAGACAGAAGCCATCAAGCTTTTATTTACTAGATTTATCTTGGTGGTTACTCTGTATTCTAGCCAGCTGCTAGCATTTGAGGAACTATGTTGTGTCTTTAAGAAAATATATCAGTATTTCCCTGTTGTCCCAGTGATAAGGGAGTGTCAGAGTTTAGCAAACGAGTTGTAACAGCATTGAGAGCTGCCCCAAACCTCTTGACTGCTCATCTGGGCAGATCTCACAGATTTCATGGATCTCCAAAAAGACTGGTCTTATCCCCACATGGTGGCTGGCGTTACCACCTAAGTTAAGGTCATGGTATGCTTTGTTTTCTAGCAGTACTCAGATGGAGAATATTTGTAATAAAATGTATGAAACTGTGGCTTTTTGATGGGAATATGAAACTCATCCCCTCTTCCCCTGTCTCTGAAGGAAGAATACACTGTCTGTTCCTGCGAAGAGTATTCTGATCTTAGAGCTGATGCAAAGCAGTGGCATAAGCTGATTAATGGCACGGCTCACCACCGCTGACGTTTGGGGTTACATTTTTGAAAGACACTTGTGAAACTGAGCCACTAATGTTATTTTACAGCCGTTTTTATGCTTTGAAATTCCTCTAGCAATACAGAATGTTGTTTTTCCTTTTTATCAAAGTTTAAGGATATTTCAGCAATTAAATTTAGTGTACTTCAGCCAAAGAACATACTACAGATAGCTGCTTTGCCTTGTTATATAACAAGTCTTCCCATATTACCAACAGAGTAAATATTGCTTTGTTTGGCATCTTGTGAAAAGAAAATTTCAGAAGAAGATGGGAAAAATATGCAAGATTGCTTATGACAATTTTTAACATGTAAGTGAATAGTGAATATAAATTGCTGTAGTTCTAAATTTAGCAGATCTATCCCAGCGTGCAGTTGGTCAGGATCTGTCTTGTGCTTCCAAATATATCCTGGCAGATATGTTCCACCAAGTTCCTGCTTTTGAATTAATCCTGAACTTCCAAATTTATTGTTCATGATCAGAAAAAGGAAAGATGGGAATGGAAAACGCTGGGAGTGGTTATCCAGCATTGCCCACAGAAACAACCTGTGCAAGAATAGTCTTCTTCTGGAGACGCTTCTTTCTGCCACGGTGTACAACAAATGCCAAAACATCTTTGTGTGATTGAGAAGTGCTGTCACTTCTGCTGTACCTGAAAGGGCTGGGGAGTTTTACATCACCATTTCTTTTCTTTTATGTTTACCTCAGTAGTATAAGATGTAATAGAAAGCCAAGAAGACATCTCCATATATAGGTCAGAAGCTCATCTGAATTTGTTGTGCTCCAGCTTCATTTACTGAATCATCAGGCAGAGTGCTGCAGAGATAGAGGGGGATTTGGGTGTTGAATGTCATTAAGCACTTACTGCACCTTGCCATGTGTATAGTTTTCTTAGTTTTCTGATGCTTCTTTCACTATTTTGAAAGAAATAATTTCTATTATAACAATGTTTGGGGCACTGTGAAGGGTAAAGATGTCCTCTTGAACTTGACTTGCATTGTGCTTTTTGAAGGCAGTATTAGCTACCTGGCGAAGTGATGCTTTTTTGTCTTCCATATAATGAAATCACGAAGTGCTAAGGTAATAGGCCCATCAGATGCTCTGTCAGGTGCTATATTGAAAGAGAAGCATTGTCGGTTATTCTTTAAGCATAGCAAGACTGTGATTATTTGGCTAGGTGAGCAATTTTCATTTAAGTTTTTATATGTATCTTGAATTTTTGTCCAGTGAAAGCAGTAGGTAGGATGGTACCTTTCTACTTAGCACATGGCTTTCTTTTCAGATAGAAATTTTCTGCTAAATTCCTATTAGCTTTTCCAGTTTAAATTCTGTTTTTGGGATTCTTGTGTTACATGTATGGCAAAATCAAAATTATTTTCTGTTTTTTTGAGGGTTGAGTTCTTTAAAAAGTTTTGTAAATCATAAAAAAAAAAGGATTTGTTTTTAGTAAGTTTGAAGTTTTCCAGGCCTTTAGCTCACTATATGGACTAATCAATGCCTTTTGGATAATTTGGACAGGGAAAACAATATGAGACTAAGATACTCTCTTCTTTTTTGGGAGTCACATGGCATTTCTGCTTTTCAGTAAACATTTAATCAGTATTTCTGACCCTTGGGGGTTGCATGCATGCACAACAGCCAAATAGTCTCTGGGTTTAAGACTCCCTAAATACTCCTTGGCATGATACACTAACTACTCCAGCGCTGTGAAACCTGAAGGTCAAAAATTGCCTTTATAAAAGTCCCCAAATGCAGGTTTACAATTCAGTTTTTAATGTCTACTGGCTAGATACTACCTGCTAGGAAAGATCTCCTAATACAGCTGGGCCAGACAGGATTTTTTTATGTCAGCCCTGAGTTACTGCTTGAGAAGTTGCTCTAAGTGCTTTCCCTGGAAAGAGCAGCCTTGGGAAGGAGCTGACTTGGAGGAGTCATGGTTCATTGCCTGACCCCGTCTGGCTTAGACCTAAGAGGGAACAGCGCAGGAAAAGGCATTACTGCTGGCTTTTCTCTTTTCTCCTCCATCTTGCAAGAGCCTGCTCAGCTGCCTCTCACTTTTTTTTCTTTATCACAATTTTTCAGTGCAAAAGATGCACTAAAGCTTCTTTGAAACACAGCCAAGATCTGCATGGCCTGGGAAATCCTTTTTGCCCGGGTCCAAATTAGAAAAGGACACAGCTGATCTGTGTCTAACAACTGTTACTAGGGAGACTTGCTTTTCTAGAATTCCTCCCAATGACCAGGTTCAGAATTACATTTGCTTAATCATATTTTAAAATTTAAAGATACATGAAAGGTTGAACCTACTTGAGCTCAACAAAACCACTGTAGCACTGAAAAAAGAAATTGGATTTCTTCATATCTCCCCTGCCTTGTTCACAGAACTACAAAATCAGTTCCATTTCTAGCATCGCCTCTTCAACTCCATTGTTTTCAGGTTATGTCCTTAGCTGTAATTGTGCATCCTCATGGGTAGCAATAGGTTTCCTGTTGCAGTGCTGAAGGATGAATGAAGTCAAGGTCACTGTTTGACCTGTAGACTCTTCAGTGTTTGGTCACAGCCATGAAGTAAAGGTAAAGCGCATTCCTGGGGAATTAATGATACAGTTTTAGTTCTGAGTAGGAATTCTCTGGCTTGTTTAGTTTCTTGGAGTCCTGCAGCAATGTATTTAAATGTGGAATCAGTTCAAAATTTCAGCATCTCAGCATGTGCTTGCTATCGTAGTACTTAGCCATAAAACCTTTTTATGATCTCATTTAAAAGGCTCTATTTTATATGTAGTTCTTAAAAGCCCCTAAATTGTCTTTAAAAAGCTATTTTTAATTATTGCTCTTAATAACCATGTTAAACCCTATAGACGAAAACCTAACCTTACTGAGGAACTTCAGCAAGGCAAGGATTTCACTCTGTGTTTACAAGTGTATTTTTAAAGTGTTGTTATAGGCAAGTGGCCAAGTGAGTTATCCCTGAATGATAACCGCTGCAGCCACGTTATAGGTGCTGTGATGGGCTTTTGGGAAGTAACTGTTGAGTCTAGCCTAGAGGTGTTAGTAAATCAGAGTTCCTTCAGATGACTGATGATACAGATAAAGTAAGTGTGGGTTTGTCTTAATTCAGTGTCTTTGTTAAACAGTTCCCATGGTCACGTAGCATTGAACAGACTACCTTTTTGTGAAGGTCTGGACTAAGCTACCTTTCATCTTCCCCACTGCTCCTTCTGGGTGAATGATGAGGATGTTAATGGAGTCATACTTAAGAAAGCTAAACTGTTGTGACTTGTACTTCTAAAGTATCATGGATAAAAATATGCCTTTTTTGGTCAGGACTGAACAGTTTCCCAGAACCAAACCTAAAAAAAAAAAAAAAGCTTAGCTGTCTACAAAACAACATATGGATGTTGTAGAAAAACAACACACGTGTTGCTTTACAAATCTATAGTGGTATATGTAACATAAATATACATAATAACTTGATTGAGTATCTTCACTGAATATCTGAACATTTATGTCTCTGCTTTAATGGAACTTCAGCAAAAGGAATCATGAGTTCTACTTAAAAATCCCACAAGCAGAGGTTTTTAAGGGTGGATTTTGTATTGCCTGATATATTTGGTGATAGAATGTTAAATTGAAAGATGTCACATGTAACGTTTCAGGTGGAAATTCTAACTAATTGGCAGTGAGCCACTAGAGATTGTATTACAGTATTGTCCACAAATTAAACAGTTTTGCTCTTGATTTTTTAAAATAAATTATCATTGTTTTCAGGGCCAGGCCATAGTTAGAAATTTTCTGTGATTCTGTCACCAGCACATTTTGCATAGGTAGACCTCTGCAGAACTCTCAATAAACAAGCTGTCAGGGCTGTTTGGATAAGAGCTAGGGAAGGGACAATAATAAACCAAATGTACAACAAAGTTTGAAAAGCAAAGTTATCTCAGACTGTTTATTTTTAATGGCCTTTCACAAATAGAAGGTACTTTGTCTGTGATGCAAATAAATATTATGAAGTGTGCAGGTCTTCAGCCACTGCTGAACTTTGGAAGTTGAGTAATTTGCAAAATATAATGAAATATCAGATATTCCATCAAAAGTTCCTGTCTGGTGCAGGGTAGTGATCTGTACACTCTTTCTCATTTAAAAGATAAATAAAGATTGGGATTCCCTGTGGTTTCTTTAGAAAGTGCAGGTCAATACGATGTGCAGGTGTAAAGGGATTGTGGCATCACAAGTACAGGAGACAGGGGCTGTTTGTAAAGTCTGCAGCTGCCCGTTTTGAAAATGGGGTAAAGTCCACCCTTAACTCAAAGGTTGTCGGGTCTGGTTTTTTATCATTTTCCTGCATAGACTAAATAGAAAGAAATAAAAAATTAATGCCATGTTAATCAAAAGAAACAGTAGGATATTTGCTGCATTATTAAAACCAGGCTTTCCTGTTGTGGCAAGTCACCTGTATTTTCTGATCCGAGGTCTGAAATCCTGCCACTTTCACAAGCCCCAAACTGCAGGTGTGGGCCTGAAAGTCCCCATGATGCCTTTTGCAGATTCAGGCTTGCCTTTGCAGCCCATCTCAGAGAGGTGTGTTTTAAAACTCCAGCCTCTGCTCTTGACAAGGACCATTTTGGAGTCTGCATTGAAGAGCCAATCCTCTAGCAGTCATCTGCTGTCTGCGTTTCTTGTATCCCTCATTTCCCCATAACATATAAAGGAGTTTCTTTGCAGCCGAGTTAAGAATGAACTTAGCTGAACCAAGTCTAATACACAAAATATAATTTCTGTGTGCCTTCTCTTTGAATTTGACCATATTATTTTTCTATTCTTTGTGTGTTAACAAGGGACTTTATAACTGTGTTCACTGTAGTGCAGATACACAAGTACAGTACTTGCCTGTTACTTTCGTTTTTCTTTTAAAAAGAGACTAAGTAAAATAATAAATATAATAGCATTATATTTCTGAAGAGACAAGTGTGAGATGTTTCTTTTTGTTTTAAAATGTCTGATTTCTTCTTGGGGAGGAACATGGTACCAGTAAGCACAAGGGACAATTACAGGGATCATATTTCGCAGACGTGGCCCAGGCGTTTATCACACAAAACCATCTGATGAATCGGAGTATTCCACAAGTATTAAAGTTTATGTCCTCAATCAAACCCAGCATAGGGTGTAAAAAGACCAACAACAACAAACACAAAACCCCCAAACAAACAAAAACCCCAACCAAAACGCTGCTTTCCACCACATGCTGTTTCAAAAATTAGTTTTGTTTTGAGCACAGAGATAGATCATGGAGATAAGTTGCCCTTTCCAGCTTTCAGTGTAGCTGTTCTCCTATGACTAGACCTTTACTGCCTTCTCTCTGGTCTGCTCTCCATTCCCTCATTCTTGCTTCTCTCCATTCATGTTTGTTCCTCTACAGTTTCTCAGCCATAGCTAGAAAGGACGCTACAGTGGGATACAGCTATAATAACAAATCACTTGTGGAGTTTGAGGTTTGGATCTGAACTTGGATCACTCAGTTTTTTCTTTGAACAAAGTATGCGGCTGACAATTGGCATATAGTAGATTTTTTGAGAAGTAAAGCATTTGGTGTGGAACAAATGGAAAATTTAAAAATAATTGTTAAAACATTGGAAAAAAGATTCACTTTGAGTCAGAGTGCTTTATTTGAGAAAATCAAACCATCTTACTTGCTTTTGACTGTTTTAAGTTTTCAATTGTATTCAACAACAATTTGAAATGAAAGGTCTTTTCAAATGAAATAATTACTCTTTTCCTGAAGCCATCTAAAGAGGATTCAGAATGGTATGAAGCTTTTGTTTTTACATAAACAATTCATTAAGATTAACATGAACCTGCAAAAAATTGTGTCATCAATCAACATGTGTTTTTGCTATAAAAAAAAAAAAAGGCAGCCTGTTCAAACCAAGAGATGTGGGTTGATTATTTTGCACCAGCACAGATTTATGGGTGGCTTTAAATCAGCTTCCCCCTCCCAAGTTGTAAAGTAGTGATAATGCTGCTCTTGTTCAGTTTTTTTTATTTAGATAGTAAACCTCATTGAGGGGAGGGTCTGTTGTGAGCAGCTGGCTATGTATGAGAGGCCGTGCTGAAGTCTGCTTGGGCATGTGTCTGACACGGGTAATGCAAGAAAGTAATGCAGTTAGTTCCCTTTGGAGATGGCAACTGTCTAACATAATCCAAAAGAGGGCTTTTGTGGATTTTTAGCTTTATTTAATGAAAACAGTGCAAATGGTGAGAAATGTGGTCTATTTTGATTCATTGTCTGTGCAGCCTTCTGCTGGGAATTAATTAATAACTTTTGTAGGTTATTTTTGTAGGTCTTAAGTAGCAGGATATTATCTAGTCTGTCTTGGGGCTTCACCTCCTCAGAGTGGTAGCCAGGATGTCTGAGAGGGTTTTGAGGGCTTTTCCCCCCTTGCAGCCCATCTGGTCCCTTGATGAGCTGTACTGGGAGCGAGTTAGTCTTTGAAGTTTGTTTGGAGTCCTGTCTAGACTTCCAAAAAATTCCCTCCTCCCCAGCTTTGCTTTTGTAGATTTTTAAAAATTTTTGTCTGTTAAAAAAATCTTTTCTTATGCTAGTACCAGCTAAACTTGTCTGAAAGCTGTGTGATTGCATCAGAGAGGTACTGGTCTCCTTTTGGGTGGCAGAAGCTATTGAAATTCATGTGGTGGCCCCTAAACTACTTCTCCCTCCCCTAAATTCATGTACCCACCCTGAATGACTTTCTTTGCAGGCAGAAATAAAATCACTATAACTGTACGAAGGCAATCTGTTCTATTTAGTATGTCAAAGAAACACCAATTTTTAATCTATGTAGTTGACCTCATTTTCGTTTTAGGTAATGCTCATGGCTAATCTAATGCATAGATGCTATGGGAAGATAAGCTTTATTGCTTTAAAAATGTGCATGGTAACACACTGTACGTTATTTCTCAGTCATTGCTCATTTCTCTAACATTTGTTCGCCTAGCCAAAGAGATAGCCAAAGAGGTGTGCGTGGTTTTTGTTTTTTTTTAAAAATAATAATGAACTGGAGAATTCAGAGGCAAGTGTAGTATTTTCTTTTATAGATGATTACTGTTGATTCTCCTTTTAATGTTTTTTAGCTTTTATGTGCAGTCGTCATTTCCTTGAGGTTAAATTTCTAGTGTTTATTCAAGATTTATGTTTAATCTTAGTTTCAAAGAATCCTAAAAATTATGAATGCATTTCTTTCAACCAAGTTTTCATTTCTAGGAGCCACTGTTCTTATTGGAGCTGATCTACAAAATAACACATTATTACAGTCCCTGTCTCCTTTTAAAAGAGACTTTGTTAACAAGCTGTGCAGGTCTTGCACACTTGAAAGAAATGCAGAAACCATGGGGAACTGTGGTGTAGCTTTTTATCAGACTGATACAGATATTCCCAGAAGCTCTTTTTGACTCTTAGGATGTGCAGAAATCATGATAAATTTTTGAAGTTACTTCTGTTTTATGTCTTTAAAAAAAAAAAAAAAAAAAGTGAACTTTTCCTGACCCTTTACACGGACTGCACTTGAAGCTGGCACAGATTCCATCTCATAAATCTCATAAGAGAGTAAAATGTCTACTTTTTGTTCCATTCCCCTTCTTCTCCCCAGCCAAAACTTGTCATAGGTCCAAGGACAGTGTTACTTGGGTTGACACATGCACCACGTTAGAGGACAGAGGATCCTCGAAGTCAAAAGCACACACAAGTCCAATAGTAGATCCGTTTTAGTTCCATGTGCAAAGGTCTAACAGGCAGCAAAGGAATTGGTTCTCAACTCTACCACCAAAGGAGGATCAATGATTATGTGGTCACCTCTATGCCTAAATTATTTGGAGAGTAAAAAAAAAGGACTGTCCTTTGGTGGAAACCTGATGGGTGCTCCTATCCTGGCTGAAATGGAACGAGTGAGAAAGGAGTTCAAACCCGCAGTGCAAAATGGGGAATGTCTTGAGAGAGTTTCATACCTGACCTATTTCCCGTTCCTGGGGATGTAATACTGTGTGGGAGTAAAACCTTATTTCAGCTTACTCAAAATGTCTCTTTCAATTAAAGTAGTTTTATTTTCCCCATCTGACTTCTTATCTTTCCTCCGGCTTCTCATTCACGCAGGTTTCCCAGGTGACAAAAGCTGACTCTACACTGAATGTCTGAGGTCAGAATGAAAATAATGCGACTTTTTATTTTGGTAGATGAATCAGTAATTGGAGAGTTATGCAGATGTATCTAAACCTTGCTAATGAAAAGCATTTGAAGTTTGTTAACTTTAGAAAGGCATTTTTTCATCATGAACAATGGCATAGGTGGGGCCAATGTATCGCATGCCAAGTGTGAAATAAGTTTTGCTCCAGGGAAAATCTAATCAGTCAGCTAAATGTGGGGCTCCCATTGCAGCTCAGGCAGGCTGTTTGGCTGTGTACATCGGACGAGAGACTGGGTGAATTCGGGGGAGTAAGCTTTTATAGCCAGATATGTCAGGGCAATTGGCGCCCTGAATAGTATGAAGTTCCTATTTCTTCCTCCCCTGTTTCCAGGTGCTTTTTCTCTGATGAAACCCAGCGGACAGTATCTTCATACCTCTACGGGGGAAAGTACGTGGAGTTGTATTCTACAGCAAAAAGCACCAGTCCTGCAAGTCCTCAGGAGGCAGGCCTGCTGGGCTACGGCTTACTCCTGTTAAAGAAAGTCCTTTTAGTGCTGAAAGATGTATGGAAAAAAGGGTGCCTGGCAGAACTGCAACAGAGTGGTGCAAGGGCAAAGAAAGGGTAGGATGAACCCCCACACTTAAGGATAAATAAGTCAAACTTTTAAAAAACAAAATAGGACCATTTAAATGAGTGTATTTCCTTCTTGAAAAATTAAATTAAATTTGTGAGGAAGATTGATTTATTTTAGATTGTTTTTTTACAAAAGTCATATAGGTTTATAGTCTGGCTCCTAGTTTTATCTTTTTAAATAAATGTAGTAGTAGGACACGTTCTTAGTTAAAAAAATTATTCATGTCTTTCTTTTGGGTAAAATAGAGAGCTTATTATATACACTGTATTTCTATTTGTCTGTTGTTTTGAAGTTAGAGGTAGGGAGTTGTACTTTTTGCTGTATATATAGCATGCATATTCCGTAGGACCATTTTCTGAATTGCTTTTAAAGAGGTGTCAGCAAGGTAGAATGAGGTGTCCCGCTTTAGCCTCTGCTTCCATGCAAGTGGGATTTGGCCTCCTGTTTTACTGCCAATATTTAGTTTGATGCCTCAGCTTGCAGCATGCTGACTGTGAAAGGACAAGATCTTCCTGCGCAGGCTGCTGATTCAGGGAATAGTGGCTTGGTAACCTGCTTGCAGCATTCTGCTGATCTAGTGTTACAGTAATTAAACACAAAGAGGTCGGGATAGCAAACACATGGACTGAAATCTTCCCTGGGTGTCAAATGCAATCTGTCTTACATCAGTCGCTCTGGGCCGTTTCAGTCATGTGATGTCATAACCCTGATGACATGATCTGGTGTGACAGCCAACCTGATTGAGGCGCATGCTAGAGAAAGAAATTTGGAGGGGGAGGGACATGGATCACTTTCCCTTCCCCCAGATGAAGTGTGCATGGAAAAGTTTTGGCTGGCTATTTGTGTTGAAAGCTGTGTGGGATCTTAGCCCCGGAGCTCTCTGGAAGCTGATGCTCTGATACATTGCCAGAGCAACATTGCACACTAAAATGTATTTTTGGACATATTTTCATCTAAAATACCACTACTTCTGGAAGAGATATGTGGGATGGGGATAATGCTTTTTCGCACGAGCACATTATCAAAAATCTGTTGTTGTGAGTAGTGCCTTTGCTTAGGAACTTGCCGGTTTTTTGCAGTCTCTGAGACCCAACAAACTGAAATCTTAACTGCTGCTTTGTGACAGTGTTAAAGAACAAGTGCCAGCAGAAGTGTCGCGTTGCTTATGGACCTACCTTTCACACATACTTTGTTGCCAGTACCTGTGTAAGCATAATAAAATGATGCACAGAAGTTGGAAATCATGAGAAAATGTAGCTGGGAAGGAGCTGCTGGAGGTCAGCTCATCTAGGGCTAACTTCAAAGTGTGCCCAGGACCTTGTCCTGTCTGGTGTGAAAAACAGGCAGAGGTTTTCCAGTGGTAATGTTTCTTTCTGCAGCTTGTGGGTGTTGTCTCTTGTCCTTTTCCTGTGCGCTTCCAAAAGGAGCTTGGCTCTGTCTCCTCCACTCTGCGATCTCTCACCTGCTTTCTCTTCTCCAAGTGGCACAAGCCCACATCCCTGGGACTGCCCTCCTGTGTTGTGTAACTCCATCCTCTGACCATCTTAGCTGCAAAACTCCCTCTAGTCGTCTGTCCTCTCTCAAATGAAGGGTGTGAGGGGAGGGAGAACGGGGCTCCAGATGTGACCTCACAGGTCCCGTGTCGAGGGGAATGCTGGCTCCTCGCGGCCAGCTGGCTAAGCTCTGCTAATGGCAGTCCCATAGGTGAGTGGCCTGCGAGGGTGTGCTGCTGTCATGTGTTCAGCCTGCTGTCTGCCTGTCTGGGTGAGGAGAAAATGATCAGCCTGTTGGTGAGGGAAAACAGCCTTATGCTTGGGGTGCTGGGCTACGGCTACAAGGACGTCATATCATGCCTCATGTGAACACATACACTGTGTGACCTGGGTAGAATTCTTGATTTTGCTGTGCCTCTCTTGTGCATCTGCAAAACGGATGATAACACTTCATTCCTTTTTTGTACTGTCCATTAAGCAATAAGCCAGTGAGATTGGGAACTGTCTCTTAATGTGTTTAGACAGTCTCCAGGGCTTCACCAGGGATCATCAGGTATGATTGATCTGAAATGACAGTGAGAAAGAGACCACAAGACAAAAAGCTGTGCAAATATTTCTGAGATGATCAGAAAATACCCGGAGTTGTTAGCAAGGTAGAAGTCAAATGCCTTAACTGCATGCCTTCTAATTGAACCAAGTTGGTCTGGCTACATGCATCTAAACATATTTTTTTTAGTTAAATTTGGCAGATCTATGAAGTTTCATCTCTTCAGTGATTATTAGGAGCATTAATCCTTCTTACTTCCCCTTTCACTTTTCTAAGGAAGATATGTTGGAAGCTAGTGTTTAGGCAAGGAGGGGAAAAGAGGCAGTCAGGTTCAGGTTATTATGAATACAATAGTATGGAACTGGTTTTGCTTTATATAGGGAACTGCTAATTGGATGTTAGAGGCTGCTAACTTTATAGTCCTGTAAAACTGCAATGAGTGAAGCTGACACTTGTATAAAGTCTCTAGGGAGAAAAGGAAGTTTTCATGTCACTCTAAGGAAAAGGTTAAGAAACAAACTGAAAAAACAGTTGTTTTTTGTGTTTGTGCTTCAGTAATTCTCAGTTCTGTAATTTAAACAAGATTTTAGACATCCTCATGGCATTTGCAAAGTAATTGTAAGTGCTCATACTGAAAATAGTGGAACAAATTTTAAAATGGCATAGATTTAATTTGCATATGGCCAGACTTAAATCTAGGTTCCCATTCCCTCAGTTGTTTTCAGAGGGCCAGCAAGTTGAGATAAGTTTGCTGTAAGCTTGTAGCAGCAGAATACAGGCAGTTGTACAATCCAGTGTTTGTATCTTGTGTGCAGAAATGGATTAACTACTTGCATCTGTACTGGATCTTAAGAGCAAACCAAAAATACTTACTGTGCATGTTTTCCAGAAGCAGCTAGCTCTGTGTGTGTCTGCCTATAGCACCCATTTTGCTCATTAGTTGAATCCCAGCAAACCGTCATTCCCAGGACATGGCACAGTGGAAGTTCTGCTTGGAAGTGCTGTTCCCCGTCCCACCTGGTCTAGCTAACAATGTAAAATACAGTGTCAATATTTTGTACCCACAGAGGTGAAAAGAGCCTGTTGTTTTAAACACAGGCCACTCATAGCTTGTACCTTTTTTCTTGTGTAAATGACAGTGAAAGGGTCTTGAGGATTTTTAGAAATCAAATCCCTCTGAGAGAAAAATGCATCATTTCCTTAACTTTTAAGATGTGTTAAGAGTATATAAATCTGTGTATTGAGCCTTGAGGGACTGCACGCCTGGACCTATGCAGGTGCACACAGTAGTAAAAGCAATAAAACACACTAAGTGGTCGGTACGCTTTTGTTTCACGCAGATCAATTACTGTGTTTTCATGTATGGAAAAACTGCCTTGCCAAAGATGACGTAGCTCCTTTTAAATGATATAATAAAGTGCAGTGTTTCTGAAGGCTGCGTGTGAAAAACTCAGTAGTGAGGGTAGAACTAAACCATTTCTAGGTGCCTGATTTAACTAACCTGCAGGTTTTTCTGAGATAGACCCTGAAGGTGTCAGTTTTATAAATAAAGTATTTTTAGAGGTATTGACTGTTTCCCTCCTACTCTGCTTACTGGGACACTGTAAAGGGGACATGGTCAACTGTGGTTTTAAATAGAGTGGCTGATCCTTTGCAGCAGCACGTGGCGATTTATGGTCTTAAAGTGACATGGTCAAGTCTCTTAAGCTTAGAAAGAAAGAGAATGCCATTAGAAAACGGGTGTGAGGTGACAAGTATTCTCCAGATGACAAATCTCTGTATGTTCCTTTACATCAGTCCCTTTGCATTTCAGAAATAAGAAGCAACTAAATGATGCTTTGTATGGTGGAAAAATGGTTTTGTACTTTTTGGGGGGACACCACTCCCTGACCATGTGCTGCTTCTGGGCAGTACAAATACTTGATTCTGGTTCAGCTATGAACCCCCCACTATAGAGCTATGGAGAAATGATGTCATTGGCAGAAGCATAACTACAAATACAATTCCAGATTTATCATGATTATAAGGAAGGGCCTTTCCAGCACCTCACATCTGTCTGGCACAAGAAGGCTGGCCAGCTGTGTGTGCAGGAGCCGGTGGTGGTCCCAGCCCGCTGTGGTCTGCTCCGAAGCATGGCGGTCCCACTTAGCCAGGCTGAGCAGGAGGGAGGAAGATCATCAGGAGGGAGGAAGATCATCAACGAGCTGATGCTGACACCCTTGTTACTAGCAGAATTCCCTCTGGCGGGGGAGAGAGGGAGGGATGAGGTTTTCTAGCCAAGCTGGAAGTGAAAGAAAGCTTTTCCCCCTCCCTACTATCTGGTTATCCAAGTTCTGCAGTGATTCAAAGGGGACTGTGATTTAGATTCTGCATAATTTAGATTAACAAATGCAATCTGCCTGCAGCAGAAGGTGGAGACAGTGCCTTGGCTAGCTCTGGAGAGGTCAAGCAGTCTTGGTCATGCAGAGTTCTCCAAGTCTCCCGAGCTCTGAAATACCTTTGTAGCTGAAGGTGATTTTTCTTTCCATCAGTTATGCAGGCAACGATAATCTTCCCATCAGCTATGCAGCCCTCAGAC
Source organism: Falco rusticolus (assembly GCF_015220075.1). Classification (NCBI taxonomy): domain Eukaryota; kingdom Metazoa; phylum Chordata; class Aves; order Falconiformes; family Falconidae; genus Falco; species Falco rusticolus. The sequence continues at coordinate 2,959,816 of NC_051197.1, read as the reverse complement.
CTCCTTCCCCATCTTTCAAGCCTCACCGTGGTCCTCCTGCTTCAGAAGTACCACTCCTTGGATGCATGCCAGATATCTTGGAAGAAGTAGGGGGGTAAAGCACAGTAAATTATACCAGTATTATTCTTAGTCAATGAAGGAAATGAGTGATTAAGTGTACATGGGACTCATGAGTGTCCAACACATTATCAGTGCCGGTATTTAAACTATGTACAGTGTATCAGAGAGAAGAAAAGTATTTCCTTATATCTGTGTCTGCCTTTCTTCTTGACTGATACAAAGATAAGGCCTGTGCTATAATGAATCGCCACTGTGGGAGACAGTAAGATTGATTAGGCCTATTACTGAGTGAATAGGTCAGATACTTGTAGTACAAAGCTAAACTTCAACTTTGATAGCTCTCAGGCTATGCTTTTACTGTCCGCCCCTACCCCCCCCCCCCCAAAAAACAAACAAACAAACAAAAACCCAAAAAAAACCCCAAATAACAAAACCCTAGGCTTTTATATCTACAAAAAGATATTTAACTCCGTAAGAAATGTCTATTTGCAAAATCAAGATGGACAAAATAAAACAGTGACTGTGCTGAAGGTTTACCTACAAGTCTTCATAACTTTTGTAGTGACATTTAGTCTACATTTATGTATTAGCTAAATTACCAAGGTGATGAGCATCTTGCATAGATCTCCTTTTAACTGTTGCATTACATTTTTCCTCTATTTATTTAATTCAAACATTTAACACTGACAATTAGGTTTTTAAATAATGAAATCTATCTGCAGTTGTATTTTAAAGGTTGTTTCTTAAAGGGCTGCTCACTTCTGAAAGTATTAGGTCTGAACTGTGATGAGCTGCTCTGAAAATGCTGAGGGGACAGCCAGCAGGGCATGGGTAGCCTTCTGCACTGGAGCTCTTTATCCTCAGAGGGTCAGATCTTGCAGGAGTTAATCCCAATGCACAAAGTTAGCCCCCCAAGTAGGCTGCACACCCACGTAATTGACACCCTTGATCTTTGTGTTGCTGGAAAGGACTGCATCTGTGGTGATGCCTTCATCAGTGGTGGAACTGAGCTGTGGATTTCCATTCCCTCTTCTGAATTCACACTTGTCATTGGCAGGGGGTGATAATGAGAAACTTTTCGTGGGCTTTGGCAAAAGATACTCATGTCTTTCCTTTCTGGACATCCCAGGGTGTCTCAGCTTACTTGAGCTATATTGTCTCTTGAGCTCTTACCAGAAATGCTGTGTCCAACTACCATGGCAGTGTAGTGCCTTTATTAATACAGGATAATTATTATTTTGTGTAATAGGGCACTTAACCAGTTTTCAGTATAAAAGTGCAGGAGCATTTAACCAGCATCTACCTTATTTTCTTATTTGTCTTGCGGGGGCAGAAGTTTTACTGGGGAGGGTGAGACTCCAGCCTTTTAGCACTGCATTGGCATTGCCACCACTGCATTCCCACCTTCTTCCCTTCTGCTCAGACTGAAGGTGTATCCATTGTTTTTTTTTAAATTCTTACATATGGACTTTTTAAAAATAAAACTATGAGGACCTGTTTAAGGAGGGGAAAACTGCCCTTCCAAGTTAGTCCTCAAGTCTTGGGCAGTAAAGTGAGTAGATAATCAGTGACCTGTATTAAGGAATTAACGTTTGGTGGAGATCAGACCTTCTGAGCATTCCCACAGAACTTCTGTGTTGCTTTTGTCAATAGATATGTCATCTTCGGTCCTGTATGAGCTGTTTATGGTATAGCCTGGTGTTTACCAAGTGCTTTTTAACTGACTTGAAGGTTTATGTCACACCCCAACTGAACTCATATTTCCAAATATAAGTTTGAAGCCTGGAGGAGATTTAATAAGTTGTCGACCAGTATGTCACTGAGAGACAGTGGAAATCCACTTTCAGTGCTGTCCAGGTGATAGCCTTCGGCTTGTTTTTATAGGTTTTCCAATACTGAATCAAAGTATATTGAATTGGTTTGTGGTTCCTCAGGACACAGACTGTCTTGCAGAAAGACTTGTCCCTGATGGAACTGCTTTGGCTAGATCTCAGACTACATTTCTTGTGAAACATTAAAAGCGCTGTCAGAATTGATGAGAACCTTTTCTTAGATTTTTAGACAGGTAATTCTTAGCACCTGAATGGCAGCACCTCTCATCAGCAAACCATACTTGTAGTACACAGGGATACTATGAGCCGAATTCAGGAACTGTGTTGCTGTTGTATCTGTCCAGGTAAAAGTTTGATGAAGAGGATCCAAGACAGTCCGTTGGAAAGTAGCAAGTAGTCTGCCAGCTAACAAGATTTGGAGTCCACAGCTTTAAATGTATGTATTCAGTGATGGGAAATGTCTTTTGTGGAGCAGGATGGCTGGTAAAGTCATTTTCCTCATTACCAGTGAGAATCATTTACTGCTGTGCTGCTTCTTATAATATTATGGAATATGAGGGAGAGTCCTCTGCTGTCACTAAACAGTAAAAGGTGATTTCAGACCAATTCTGTATAAATGGAGCGGGGCTTACATGGCATAGATGGTGATAATTCTGGTACTTTGAAGCAGTTAAGTTTTTGTTGACTCTAAAGGCTACTGTGGTAACGATAGAGTTCCTTTTGTAATACCTGTTTTGGCAGTTCTGGGAATGCCTTTGGAGGTTGCTTTGGCATACTTTTGTGGTTTTGTTTGCTTTCCATCTGTGCCTTTTTATTTCTCAAAGATGTGTAGTTGTTTATCTTGATCATCAGGGAACATCAGATCTGTTGACATACAAATAAAGGAAGCTATTATTTGTAGAGCTTTTGTGGTTGGTGAGCTACAAATTATTATGAAGTTATTATCTTTGCTATTGTATTGCAATACTGCGTTCTTCACTACTTTTGTAAACTAGATTTATGTGATTTTAGTGTATCCTATATATTTCAAAAAAGCAGTAGTGAATGGTAATCAAATGATGCAGGCAAAAAAAATAAATCACAACTGATCAGATCCTGACCTAACACTATTGGAGCTGTCCTCACAAAAAAAAGTGTTACCCAGGAGTATGATATCTGTGAATACGTATAACTTTCTGCTATGCAGCGGTCGTTGTTTGAGTGGAAGTGGTTTGGGCAGCTTTCTCCAACTCCTGAACCCCAGCTAGCCTTCTGGAGTGGTGTCTGCAGCTCTACCTGGCTTCTGTGTGGAGATGTTGAGAGGGAAATCGGTCTGACAGAATTTACTCCTACTTTCTTTTTGGTGTCCTACAACAATCTTTGAAAAATGTGAAAATGGATGAGAAACACGCAAGTCGCTGTTGAGATTAGGCATTACTTTTAGCCATTTTAGAGTTAGAACCTAACTGTTGAAGGCAAGTTTTATAACCAGCTGCTCAGTTTTTCCCTTTCAACCATTATCTTTACCTCAGGGAGATTACTCATGTAGGTAAATGTTATTGATGTGAATCAAGTTTGTAGGACCAGGTCCACAGACCTCATCTTTGTATTGCTGTTAGATTGCAGTTTCGTTTAATGGAGCAGCATTAAGTATAACGTTGTTGCAACATGTTAAATTGCTTTAAATATAATCAACCTTCACATCATGCTTTGGGTTGATCATTGCCATATTTGTAAAAGTAAGGCTGAAGACATTTTCTTGGCAGGTTCCAAACTACATTATACAACCTGTAATGCAATCCCAAATTGCAAGGGCTTTAGTATTTTTTGGGAAATGATTTCAGGCCTGGGAGCCTCAGCATGGAGATGCTGTCACGCATGAGACTGAAATCGGCAATGATGTAAAGACTTTTAAAACAATCTCATGCAGTAATTTAACTTTGTTGAACTAGATTTAGACAGTTTTGCTTCCAAGATCTTTCAGGTTACATTCTAATTATTTCAAACACCCCATGTGGCACAACAGAGATAACACTAAGTGGCTGTAGTTTACTTTTGCTGTTAAAATCTGCATTTAAAGAGAGCTCATAAGTATACATTTGTTTTCCTTGACACTTGGCTTAGCCAAAAATGCACAGTTTTGAAAAAGCCAGGATAGCTGAGGTGGCTGTTAACTCTAGAGGTTTCCATGTTTTTTACATACATCCCTAGCAGATTCTGCAAAGGGAGAGCTCCAGCTGGCCTGGGAAGTTCAAGCTGTAAAAGGAAAGCTGTAAAGTGAATACACAAGATTACCATACTTATTCTGTAAACCTCACATCTCATTTCTCAGCTAGGACTTCTAAATGCAGTATTAAAATTAAAGTGAGGGCAAGAGATTTCTAGGTGAATTTCTGGCTTTCTCTGGATTCGATTATAAGGTAAATATTTCAAAAATACCACTCCACTGAGCTGATCAGAAACTTTTCAAATTTTTACATTATTGAGTACCACCAATACATACTTACAAAGTTTCATCTAGATTTAAACAATGAATTCAGTCATTCTGTAAACGGCTTCTGAATTACCATTGTTCCCAACGATGACATTATTTTGCAGGTAGCTATCAAGTTTCAAAGTTATTAAATGTTATTCAGCCCTCGCCTTACCTCCCCCTTGAAATTCTCTCAACAACCATGTGCCACTCTGCAGTCCCAGTTGATTAGACTCTGCTGAGAAATGTGTAGGTGAATGATCTTTTTGTATTCTTGTCCACTGTGATGCAGTATGTGAGAAACTAGGAATGAAGGCTTATATTGCCCCAGCGGGTCAGTGTTAACTCTCTGAATTCCTAGGTTATAACAACGTGAGTTCAGCATATCCTTTTGTGTTTGCTTCTCCATGAAACATTGTGATGGAGTCTCTTCTCTGCTGGGGTGAGAGGGCAGTTCTGCAGGAAAAATTTATTCTGGCTGTTTGAACTTCAGTCTCTTGGGCAGGAGAGTTTCAAATTCCAACCACTTGTAGGTTGGGTGTTTGTTTTTTTTTTTTTTTTCCTCCTGAAACACATAGCAAAGGAACAGGGCATTAAAATGCAGCCTTTTGGTAAGGTTTCAGGCCTTGATTTGGGAGTTGTATTAACAGGTAGGTGATGAGCACAGGGCTCTATCACACAGGAAGGCACAAAAATTTCCAAACTAAATTACAGAGGAGGGAAGGAAAAAGAAGATTATATCGTAGTCTTTCTAATGCCTTTAGAAATGCCTAAAAGTGATACATACAAACTATATGTAAACATCCTGAAACTGGCTGCAGAAAACATCTTTTCCTCTTTTTCCTTAAAATCACTGAAGAAACGTCACAAAATTGTCTGGAAGCCCTGAGAAACTTGTTTGAATAGAGAAAGTAAAAAACCAAAACCAACACCTATCACTCAGCCTCAAGTACATGCAGCTTGCCTGAACAGCAAGGACTCAGAGAGAGGGAAGGAATGTATTATCTCAAAGTGCATTTGTAATTATTACGATTCAGCCTTTGCTAATAGTTACCACAAAATGTCGTTTCAGATGCCACATTCTCCCCTCCAAGTTTAGAAAGGCAAATAGCTCTGTGGGAAACACTGACTCCCTTGAAGTGGGCGGTATTGGATAGTAAAGGGAAAAACCAAGAAAAGAGAGGAGCTGTTTTAACATAGTCCAAGGGAATGATGGGTGAAACTGAGAAATGGAAAATACAGAGCAAACGTCAGGAATGAAGTCCTTATTGCAGAACTTTTTAGCCTCGAGGATAAACTATGAAAGTAAGTGCTGGGAACTGTGTTGCTTGGGTCAGCAGCAGTAACATGAAATAAGCTTTTCAGAGAGTGCAATATGGAATAATATTGCAAAGGTAAGAGACAAGAATACATGAAAACGTTAACGTGATTTCCCAACATAGAGGGGAAAGTTAGACACTCAGAATGGTCTATTGAAGTCTCATGATGGTTAAACATCATGCACGTTGCCAGGTTAACTTAGAAGTTGTTGATTAAATGAAATAAAAGGCATTCTTCTGGCCAGGACTGACTGTTTTGGGGGTAATTTGGGGGCTTTTTATAAGCTGTTAAATGAACGCTGACATCCTGTATCTAGTATCTACAGATAGGCTGATCTGAAAGCCTTGGAGACCCTGAGGGTCTGACCTACATTACTGGTACTGTCAGTATAGCAAGCTCATATATCTTCCAAGCTTTTTGACAATTTAAAGGGCAGTCAGCCTAGCCCAAATAGTTAATCTCTCCCTCTTGTCTCTCTTTCCCTCTTTCCCCCCCTCAATTCAAAGAGAAGGGAGAGAGCCAAGGAAAAATTTATTAGAGCGCAGCATGCCTATTTGTCTTTTTAAGTTAAATAAGAGTGTTGGATGTAGTTAAAATATGGTTTTGTTAAAACAGAAAGGGATTTAACCTCTTACTTTCCAACAGTGAAGAGGGGGGAATCTACACAATGCCTGTGACAATGATAGCCTATTTGTTGGTTTTAGGTTAAAAACCACACATTGTCATCTCAAGGTAGAGTGGCTTCAGCCTGAGAATCACCATTCAAAAGCAGATGAGCTCTTTAGCCAGCAAAACCCAATCATCAAAGATGTTAGGAGTCAAACTGTGGAGCATCTAAACCCATGTGATGTGTGGGGGCCAGAGAGCCTTCTGACCTGTAGATCAAAGGCTGATCGAATCCTTTCTCCATGCCCCTTTGGGAAATCAAAAGTCAGCACCTACACCATGCCTCCTCTAAAAGCAACAGTAAGAAAGCATGACGTGGGCTCCATTCCTCCCCCATTTTTTGTAGAACAGCATGTCTGTTTTAGGGAAATGAAACAAATATCCATCATCAAATCTGCATCCAGTTGTTTTGTTTGCTTTGATCAAGGCGTTTGATCATTACATATATCTTTATCGTTTCTGTGCAAAGATGATGTTCAAGAGGCATGTTTTCCATCAGTCCTCTGTTTACTGTTAGACAGGACAAGCATGTAAGCATCTATTGCATGTAAAAAGTCTATAAATAGATGAACGCAAGAATTGTTGCATGAAGGTTTGTGGCTTGCTCCTGATCTGCACTAAAGCAGGCTGACAGACAGCCTCAGAATTAACATGATTTAGAAGAGGCAACCTCTGTGAAAGCCGAAACCGCCCAGCCCCTGCTGTGTTCCGTGCTCTGGGAAGCAGCCTGGCGCAGCAGCAGGTATTAGTGATAAGGACATCAGTGCTATCTGGCCTCCTTCAGAGGCAGCATCCCTGAACTCTTGCTGGGTTTCAGCTGGAGTCACACAGCTGGTGGAATCTCCAGAGCACACGCTCTTCCCTTGCATTTTCTGGCTGGATTTAACTATTCCTTTCCCCCAGGAGTTGTACAGCATGAGCAATGTGAAATAGAATCAAGTATGAGCACATGAACTGGGGAAGCCTGGTTTCCTGGGGATTTATGCCTTACAGCACTGACTGTAGGCTCAAATGGAAAGACCTTTTCACATCTGGAGCGTTTAAAATGTGCTCTTTGCCAGGTAGACTCTGTGGTGGTTGTAAGGGCTGAGCTCACAGTTCTGCCTCTCCTCCATAGGGCACGGAGGATTTCTCTCCTTTATCCACCCATTTATATTAATGCAGAGGACTTTTTCATTATAAAGCCCTTATGCTTATAGGGTAATATAGAGCCAACTAAAGAGCTAGCCCACAAGGGGTTAAACAGGACCTGTATGCTGCTGTATAGTAGAGATAAATTCTTTTGCCTGTTTCTTTGCCTAACTCCGTTTTTCTCTGTGTGCTTTCAACTACCTCTTCTTCCTCCGCTGTATCAAATGCAAGCTGCTTCCCTTCATTTTCAAAGTCCATCCCAGTTTGTTCTGTTCTCTATCGTATTTCCTGGGGCCGAGGAGGGGAGTGCCTGCCTTTTGCTGGCTCAGCCTTCATCATCTACTCATTAAATTTTCAAACAAATGACTTTGTGTATTCTTGTACCTCTCCCCTCATGCATGGAAGGAGCTCCCCATCAGTATCTGCAAAGCTGTTTCATTACACTGTTTCAGAAATCCTTCCTTAAAGCTTTCCTTTGCTGAGATGCTGACAAAAAAAGCCTTGTTATCAGTGGGGCATTGAAGGCGCTGAGCCTGCTGCCGGTCACACTGACCCTACTGTTTCCTTGAGTCTCCTGCTCTCCCAGTCACAGAGGGTTTCTAATTCTTGCTGGCAGAGAATGCAATGAAAATTCAAGCTGCTTAACCCCATCTTCATTTTGATAAGGTACGGGAGGCAAGAGCAGTGATGGTAGAGGTAGATTGTAATGCTCTGAGATATTCATGGTGAGCAGGGAGGAGAATGGGAAAGTGGCCACCTTGTTCAGATGGCTATTACGGTACACCTCGGGGACCTGTTAGTCTCAATAAATGGGGAATTTAAATCAGATGATAAAGGAATATTCAGTGTCTTCATGGGGAAATAATGCTATATGGATCCAACCCCAAAGTCTCAGTGTGAAACATCTTACTTTTTTCAGTTTTGGTTGGCTCAGCAACATATTTGAAGATTAAGCATTCATTTTTAAAATTATAGAAAAATATTTTACAAAAATGTTTAAAAAAATGCCCAGGCCAGATCTTTGGACAGGTAGTATGAACTGCCTACAAGACAAGTGACGTTTCCTACAGATGTCTCAAAAACCAAACCAGCACTCAATGTGAAAGGGATGAATTGTTACCAATTGCTATGACTTGTGGTTCTCATTGACTTGACTCCCTCAGCTGTGTAGCCATGCTCCCTAAAATCCAGCAAGTTGGAGTAGTCAAGGAAGCAGCTGCAGGATAGTTTTTACAAGTACAAATAGTCTAGATATTTATCAGTCCATGTCTGGATAAATTTATTTGCAAGTTTAACTTAAATTATGATAGATCCATTCTATTCCTGTTGTTTCTTTTCCTGTACCGTATGCTTTTTCTTTCCTGAAGGTATTAAATAGCTACATAAATCCTGGTAATCCTTCATTCATGGGATTTAAAAAAAAAAAATCCAGGAAGAAAGTTGTCAGGAGAATGGACAGTTATGCAGTTATTTCCAGAGTCTGTGCTGCCAAAAAGCTAATTGTTCAAGTGTTAGAATAGCTTCTGCCACATTACGGAATTATCTAAATAATGTGGTTTCTTGTCACAACTTTTGCTAAAACATTTGACCACTTGATTTTGGTCTCACAGCAAACTTTTTCAGATGGAAATATAAGCATCCTCCTTAGTTAAGGAGAATTTTTTTCCTAAATGTGAATTATTGTACCACTGTTGTAGACAGCCTGGAAATCTCTTTTAGAGTGGGAATGAATGGCCTCACTAATTCTAGTGATTCTTGACTTGAAATAACTATGATACCACTTTTTCCAGAAGTTTTGCACATTGCTTCGGTTAATGCTGGGACTCTCCTTTGGCTGTGCAGTTACTGCAAATCTGGGAAGCACTCAAAATGATGACCAGATATTACGACAGTGGAATTCCTAAGAATGCCTTATATCAATATGGTCATTAAACAAACAAATCTAAATTATTACAGAAAGCCCATAGTCTGCTTTGAGGGATGTTCCTTGTATTGCCATAACTGGGAGATAGGCAGAGCAATATGGTATTCTAAAACTGCAGCCCAATCCGCAAGCTTAAACATGTGATTTTTCATTTAAGCATAATTCTGAATTATTTTTACCTCTATACTTCTTTCCTAGATTTGTAACTCAAAGATCAGTGTATTTAAAATGAAGAGTCCTTTATCTCTGTCATTATGCTTAAAGAGTATAGAAAGTCAAATTGGACTCTAGTATTTACTTTTATTCAAAGAAGGTGCAGGTAGTACTTTCAAAACCTGACCTGTTATCTGAAGTTGTAGCTAAGCTGTCCTTTTTCCTCTGTAACAATCTCAGTTAAAATAGATGTTATAAATATAGTCATAGCTCTAAACACTGAAAAGTGAGAAAAGAATTCTTATCTCTATCCCCTGCTACGCACATTTCTCAAGGGCAAGGTTTTTTATTTTGTATGCAGAGGTTTTTTTCCCCCATAAATCTTAATTTCCTAGAATGCTTGTTGTGTGTAATTCTTTAGAGCTCATGTATGAAATGTGAAGGAAACCATGAATGTAATCCCAGAAAACAGTTTGAGTAGCTCTGAGCTGTGTTGGAAGCAGCCTGGCCGGAGCGATCCTGATTCAAAGCCAGTCAAAGTCCATGGAAAACCTCCTATGCCTTCAATGGCTTTTGGATCTTGGCCCAAGGTTCTGGCTTCCCACCTTGTTTCCAGCTGCTAGAGTGCATTAAAAGAGGCTAAAAATACGTCAGACAGTTTTCTAACATTATTTTTTCTATGTAAGCAACTGCCTTAGTTGCCATTTTATCTGGTGGGTGGTCCATGACCCTATCTGTTGATACCACGGTCAATTCTGTAAAGAAACTAAAAGACTCTGGAGTGGATACTATTCCAGTTAGCAAGTATATTTTAGAGACAGAAGAACTGTACAAGAAAAAATGAATAGTGAGTCTCAGCAGCTGTTACGGGTCTCATTGTGCTAATGCAGATGTCTAAAGGAATGGTGTGGAAAAGAAAGGAAGAGAGAAAGAAGAAAGGTTTCTGTTCTAAAATGTAATTTTCATTTTTAAGGAGAGAATGTACCTTCAGTATATGGTAATGTATACAGGGTCTGATTAATTGACCATGTTGTGTAAAGGCTGTGTGGGTGCATGTCTCTGAGGTCTCATATACAACATAGTTTTCTCCAGGGTATTTCTCTTTTTGAGTGATAAAACATGGAAAGACATAAAGTCTTTATTTCTCCGTACCTGAACAAAGATGTTGATAGAGGCACCAGCATGCATAGTATGAATTTCTGTTTCAATGAAATCTATTTAAATCACTAGTGAATTCCCTGATTTCAGCAGAACTTGGGTAAAACTTCAAGTTCTCTTTTGGTTTTGAGGAAGACAAGTGGTCAGCCTCTTTCTGCACTCTTGGAGCACAGGTCAGAAGGTCTTAAGGCAGTATAGCAGGCAGCACTCCCTGGCTTGGGGCAATAGTTACCTCCATCATTTTGCCTTTCCCCTTCCTATGTTTTACCTGTTCAGATGATGAATTCTTTTAAGCAGGGATGAATTTTATTCTTTCTCAACATGGTCTCTCAAGCACACAATAACTGGTGGTAGGAGCAGTCATGATATTTTCTTGAGCATTGTCTCAGGAAAATGCTTGATGAAAGTCAGTTGTAGCAGGTTCCAGCTCACAGGATTTCTGAATCATTTTAGCAAGGTATCAGAACAAAACCCAAGGATTTGGGATAACTCTGAGCTTTGGAATAAGTTTGATTCTGCTTTAAACTTGAGCACTGATGCTTTACTTTCTGGAATAAAAGCCCTGCCTGTGAGCATCTGTGAACTCTGTACAAGTTCAAAAAACAGAACCAGACCCACACTTTTGTGGCTTCAGCCCATCTTTCATTCATTAATTTCTAAAGTATTTTATGGCCTTTGTTATCTGGCTGCTTCCTGATGCCTTTAACAGTTTCCTCATAGCAAGTGAAGCTAATAAATTTACGGTCACCATTCTTACGGAAGTTTTAAGCAGAGTCACTTTCCTTTAAAAGAAAAAGCGGGGGGGTGGGGGTGGGGGGGAGGGGAGGGGGGGGGAGGGAGGGAGCTTCATCATCTGATCTCTCTAATGTCTGGTAGTTGGTAAGGAAACAATACAAATAATAATTGTGACTGATGAGATGTATAGGAAGAAAATTTGATAATTGAGTGTGCAGGAAAATGTATGACCTGGAAGATGCTGGATCAGTCACTGGAACTCACCCTTCAGCTTAGGAAGCAGTATTCCCAGTGGCATTCCCGGCTCAGGGCCCTCTATGGCAGCACAACTTGTTAATCATCACACCATCAGACTGGCCAGAATGCAGCTATATAACTTAAGCTTTTGTGTTGCCGTGGATGCTATCTAAGCATTCCTGGAACAGTAATTTCCTTTTCGACCTCCATGGAAACAGTCATAAAACAATTCTTAAAATGTCAGGAGAAACTGCATCTAATGGTCATGCTTCAGCCAAAGAAAACATACTTTTAGTTTTGAAGCTATTCCCACCAAAACACTGAAATCTTAAAGCTACTAATAGGCTGTGCATCAGTGCCTGAGCACTTTACCATGACATTTAATAAAATGTAATTCATATACCAGCTTTACTGAAATCACAATATTCACCAAGGTATGCTAAAAACTTTCCAAAAGAGATCAGACAAAGAGAGAAGGGCACTGGCGACAGCCTAGCTGGAGGCAGAGAAGGACCAACTGGCTTGTATGTGCCAATAATACTGCAGCATGGTAATTAGTAAATATTTAACATCACGTCACGCTCCTTTAAATACCTGTCCAGTAGCGAAAGGACTGTTGTTGCTATTGATAAATGTATCACACAGTAGAATTCACAACAAGAAAAATATGACATCTTTGAGCAAGTCGATATGTACAACAGTAGTGTGTCTCCATGTGTTTTGCATTCTTACAGTTATTTGAATTTTTTCTGATGCTGCTTTTGGCAGCAGGAAAAGATTCCTCATGGTTTTTTATGGATAAGTTGCCTTTTGAATCACAGGTCTCTTGTGCTTTAGTTGAATTTGAGGAAGGAAGGGAGGGACAATCAAAGGTGCCAGGTGAGCAGTTGCAACTCATTTTGTATCTTGCCTAAATCATTCGTCGTAGTCAATGGTGAAGGGCTGAGGAGCCTTTGTTTTTTGTTGCCTCATGTCAGAATGGATTCAGTGCTCATCCCTGTATACTCTGAAGCAGGATTTCCATGTTTAATTTAATTAGGTACCAGTGCCAGGAGCAAGCAGAGTCATCCCTGGCCTTGTGCTGGGCAGTATGACAGGGGAGGAACTTGCACAGTAATGCGAGACACAGCCTGTGCTGGGCTTCCTCCACTTGTGTTGAAGTTGGCGTATTGGGCTATAATGCAGTTTCAGTTCTGGAGATGCTCATTCACTTTATACTAGAAAAATATGTCAGCTGTTCCAGAGATAATGACACCCCTGTGAGCGGCTGGCTGGCCTTTCTCTGCCGTAATGCTGATGTACATCAATAATCTGGTAGGGCAAACTTCAAAAGATTCAGAGAGTGAGTTCATGCCAGCACACAAAGTTCAACTGCTTACGGGAAGCCAATCCAAGCATATCAAATGCTTTTGGGCTGGAATTTGCACTGTGAATCTTTCAGGATTAGGCTCTCTTTCGTCTGCAGGACAGTTCCTGTTTCCAGCAAGGCTGGAATACCATGAGAACAGGCACCTTTGAAATTTTCTGAGATTTGAGTTTCCATCCCAAAGATTAGTGCCTGAAATCAAGTTGTGGTGATAGATACGGGAAAGAAAAAAGCACTTAACCACATTTCTTCCATGCTGGGTATGGCTTGAGCGTGTTTCAAGTTTTTGATGACAGCCAAAATCAGCTCTTTATTAAAACTGACGCATCCCCGGTTTGTGGGTGGCTGTCATGCGGATTCCTGCTTATACCCCGTGTTTCTTTAATACATAGGTGTTTCAGGCTTTTATCTTTTTCACCCTGGAATATTTTATTTTAATACACTGTTTTAATATAACCAAAGTGTGGAAAGCTTTGAAAAATTCTACCTGAAATTATTTGTACAATATTTAAACTACACTTTAAAACCTTCCAAATTTTAAAAATATTTCTCCCTTCTTAAGCCCTTCTGCACTTTGGAACATACTACAGATTTGAAGATGCTGCCTATTCATTTTATTTTTAAGTTTAGTTTGCTGATATTTTTTTTAATTGGGACTGAGCTAAGCTCATTCTCTGTAACTGATATGGGTATCATTTAACTGATGTGGGTGTAAACTTTCACCCTTAAGACAATTTTAAAATTATATTTCTGATCCTCTTATCTCTTCTGTGAATCATCAGTCTTGCTTGTAGGTTTTCTGGAGAGAATGATTTAATTATGAATTAATTTTTTCCATTGGATTTGTTTATTTAAGAAAGATAACTTATCTTTCTATGAGGAAAGAGCAATTAAAATATTTCTAATTATAAATTTGAAAGAGGTGCAATTCAAAATACTTCACTGACTGTTTGCTGGGATAGCAGAAATGTAACTGATGGAACATAAAAAATTGATGAGCCTGTGAATTTGAACATCATGTATGAAGTGATATGAAAGGGAGAAGTAACAGAAAATGGACAGGAATAGTGAAATAAATGGAGATATGTAATCAGTGCATCTCTCCTCTTCAGGTACCATTTAATTTGTGGTATATGTAGTGGTTATTTACTGTTCAGCCCAAGTCACTTCCTTGGTATAGACAGGGAAGTCTTTAGAAACCTACCTAGAGAAAACCTGTAAAAATGTCTTTTACTTGCCTGCTTTGGTGTCTGAGAATTAAAGCTTTAGGATATATGAGATCTTGTAAGAAATAGTGATAAAACCCACTTTGGGCTGGGAGTGTAAGTGTCAGAAGCCTGAAGGAGGGAGAGGGAGGTGCTGTGGGATGATATCCAAAGGGGATAGTAGGTATCGCAGAGGACCTGTGGAGAACTTTGCTGGGGTGGTGATAATGTGGAGGAGCTGGGGGCGGTTGGGACGTTGAGGCCAAGCAAAGAGATATAATGCTTGACAAATTTTTGTTATAATCCTGTGTGATCATTCAGCTCATGGATAGCCGGAATCTAAATATTTCTTTGTGTCCACATGGATACAGACCCAGCGTCCATAACAAGTGATATGCGGTGTCCCAGAGGTGGGCAATTTCCACCTACCAAGGATGAGCCAAAGCAATATTGTAAGAGGCCCAGCATCAACCTTCTCCCACATTTTCCTATTTTAAAAGCTGTGATTTTCACTCGGGGGCTTCTTTCTAGTCAAAAAGAGGTTTCTGCATCTGTGCTGCCTTGCTCTGTGCTCCTGGATGGGGACCTACTGCTGTGGCACTAGGAGGAATCCCAGTTTTTCCACGTTCACAGGGAACCAGCGTCCCACCAGCAGCATTTACAAAAGTGATCTGAAATCGAGTGGGCAGTCTGATTCCCAGTGTTGAGTCAAGTACGGGCACATGCTGAGGCTTTCCCTGTGAAATAGTCTTGTAATAGCCATTTCATCTTATATGTCTGTTTCCCTTTAGTTTTTTGCAAGTTATTTTTCAACTGAAGACACTGTTTCTGCTTGTGCCACCATTTCATTAATTCACTGGACACATTCTGATAATCCCGATGTTCAAAGCTAGAAGAGGGAAGCAGATGGTAAGGACTATCTGGCAAAAGGTCTTCCAAGTTTCCGTGTTGGCTTCACTTGAAAAGGAGGATAAGCACGACTGTACTGCATGTGGGATTTACTGCAATGCAAATTTCCATCCATCTTCTGGAAAAATAACTAAGGGATGTTTTGTCTGCTTTTACTGATACACCTTGAGGAAACATTGAGCCTTTTCAAGGTGGTGGTATATTAGTTACATTGTGAAAACCTTCCTTAGATATACATGGTTTCTTTGTCCAAAAAGGAAAAGTGGTCAGTATATTACATTGTTAATGGAAAAGGAATTTAAATCGGATTTTCTTGGACAAACTGTCTTAAGTTCTTCTATAATACTTCTTTTTTTTTACATAACAAAAGCCTAGAAATAACCCAAATTTATAAATACGAAAAAACTTGGAAGAAATGCATTAACCATTTGTGTCACTGCAAACAATTACACATTGAGAAGGTCCATGAATACTCAGAAACAATGCTTAGGCATTCACAATTGGGCTTAATAAAAATTTAGTGTGGAGGTAAAACCAGAAAATATTTGTGCGCTATTGCAGTATATTAGATTTAATGATACTCAAAAATAAATCATATCTTGCCATCCTTTGTAAGTAATCACTTGGTGGGTCAGATTACCATGCGTTTGCAAAGGCTGATGCAGAATTTTGCCTCTTCTCACCAACAGTTACTCTGATGGATGAGTATATATTTTTGTGACATAGGGAAAAGGACTGTATATTAACATTTTCAATTAACGTGGTACATTTTCGTAACAAATATACTGAGAGATGTTCATAAAACAGGTACAGATGGACAATAATTCACACAACTCTTCTTTTAGAGCCCAGGGACTCAGGATCACCTGGTAGGTATCCTTGGTGTTTTGGACTGGTTTTCTGATTCTAGTCCCTTTATGGTATGGACCATGAGCCCCTCTTACAGTAGAGTATTTAGGCACATACTTAAGCCTTATTAAAGTTACTCATGTGCTTAAGTACTCTGCTGAACTGGGCCTTGAAATGCATTCAGCAAAAATGGATTTGAGTTTTTTTTGTTGGCGCGTTAAGTGTGTCATGCACGACTCAGAGTAATTAACATGCCTGTTAAGATTCCTTTAAAAGTTCAGCAATATGGGACTCTTTTTCAAAGAACTGGCTTTCAACCTTTGACCTTTCTGAGTATTTCTAAGGAATTACAAGGATGGACACATTTAAACTGTTCAGAGTTGCTCCTTCCATAGTAAAATTTATTATATTGATCTGAATGGCCCAGAGTCTGCTTTTGGGGGGAGAGAGCATAATAAGGGACTTTGTAGACTGTTAAAGGGCCCTGGGCAGTTCTTTATGGTGGGTGTCTTTCTGCTGGAGGAGGGAAAGGAGATATCTTCTCACCTTCACAGTGGAAGGCCTTCTTTCTCTTATTATGTTTCAGGGAATACATAAGATTAGGCTAGGGCTGCTATTTTTCTGCAAAAATCCTCACACCTCTAGAAGAACTTACTCCAAATGACATTATGGGAGGAACGACATTTCCCTGTGGCATGAAGCATTTTAAATGGTTATCAAACCCAGCCTCACAGCCGTCGAGATGAATTATGAACTATGGGCGTGCGGGAGTAGGGACACTGCTGCGGAGCTGAGCAGCTTTGATGCAGGATTGTCCTTTGTGCAAAAAATAAGAACCAGCTTCTCCAGCACTCCCAATCTCACACGCTTTTCCCAAAGAGTGGTGCTGGAAGGGCAGTTACATGCTATCTGATGGACTCAAACACATAAAGAGCAGCGGGGTGAAATTTTACTATATTTGGATAATCCTTTAGCACTGAGGCAATCCAATATTTTGTTTCAGATGGCTGATCTTCCCCCCCCCCCCCCTTTCCTATGCAAGTGAATTGGTACTTTCTTAAATATTGACATTAATCTCCTCAGTTGGAAGCAAACCAAGCTTCTGTATTTCTTATCCTCCCAAATCGCCTGTACTTCAGATCTGTTTACCGAACGGGCTATATTGCATTCCCATAAATCCTGTAATTCGAGTTTGCTGTGATATTAATTTATTAGTACGCATGCATTTTCAACATCAATTACACTCTATCTCAACAGACATAATCTCTCTTCAAAGGAGATAGAAAGCCATGCAGCTCTTGGGTTTCCACATCCCTTCCCCTCCCTCTACCCCGCTGCAGAGCGGCCGGGCTCAGCTGGGCTTTGAGGCACTGGGAACCAGCATCTGTGCAGGAGCAAATAGATGAATGAGAAATATCACTGCTGCAGTGTTATTCTGGGTTTCCTGGTATTTTGCTTAAATGTTGTGCTTGTACAGAAGGGAGTTTTCCCTGAAAGCAAAACCGCTGTGTTTGTGTTTGTAGGAAGGTGCTTGACATTCTAATAGAAGTGCAAACTTCTGACACAAAAGAGCAGAAGAGGGCATTAGCTTTCAAAATGTTGTAATTTAAAATCAGTTTGGAGATTTTAGGGGGAAGGAAGAACAACAACTTTTTTTTTTTTTTTTAACTGAACAGCTGGAATAAATGTCTACAGACGTACACATCTTCATTTATGCGCCCAGAGCTTCCCACTACACCAAACATTGCCTGTTAAGGGAAAACGATGCCAAGTGTTTATTTTTTAAAATGAAGAATTACAAAGGACAGTTTTTTGAAAAAGACATACCAGATCTACTCTTCATGCCCTAATACTGCAGTACTTGGGGGGACAAAGGCAAGGGAAAGGAAAAACTGCTTTAGTGAAAAGGAGTTAAGTGCTTTAATTTTCTTCCTTATGTTGGGCTGGAATAGAAGTGGTGCCTTGTAAAGGAAAAATAACTTTTCATTTAGATGACCTGTTTAAAACTAGAAGTACTGTTAAAGTTTAAGAAATGCTTGTCAGCCTGTCACTGATACATAGGGAAAAAATGACAAAAAAAAGAAGCACATGGGACTTAGATCCAAAATTTTACACAGTTTTACCTGCATCCACTGTGCTTGTAGGTACACAGGCTTGTTCCTCAGACAGAAGTCTTGCAGAATGCATTTGATTTTGTTCATGTAGGTTGTTCAAAAATACACACTGTGCTTTCCCTTTGTCACCTATTGTTTAATGAATCTACATGTATAAGTGGGAATGTTTCCCTGGTACTTTTTGCCAGAAATACTTACAATTGTCCCTTTTTTTTTTCACTCGATGTTTCAGAAGTTTTCAATACTTGGTAGTGAAATGAGAGAGTCCATTCTTCCCTTTTTGTAACAAACTAGTGAATAACTGCAATCCAAATCACTTCCTCCCATGGTGAGACTTGCAAGAGCTGTGAGGTGATTTGAGAGGCAGAAAGACTAATATTTTTCTCACTTCCTTCCCCCCAAGTTGTCCACTCAGCCTGGGCAGGGCAGCTCTGAATCCCATGAAATAACAGCAGGTTGTGTTCTTGCAGCCTGCCATCCCTTTGAGATTTGTTCCTGTGCAAGCTGCCACAGGAACTTCAGCCTTCCTTCTATTCTTTCTAATTTTTTTCCTAATTTCCCCCAATTTCTCTATTTTTAATTTAAATTACCCCCTCCTTTTTAAAAATTATTTTGCGATAGTTATTCTTTAGTAGGTTATTAATTCAAATGGAAACTGAGTGATTTTTTTTTTCAAAGTACCTTTCCATTGAGGTACCTTTCCAGCTTGCCACACTAAACTGCAGCACAGATGTTAAGCACATTTAACTGTACAGGCAGTGTGTGCATATTTTTAACATAACTTGTCTTGAAAATATTTATTCAAGCCAAGACAACAGAAAATTAGAGTAATTTGATTGCTCAGGCTTAAGGAATAGATTACTACTGTTCCAGATGTAAGAAACAACAGATGACTTATGCTTTCTAGGCTGAAAAAAATGTCTTTGGCTCCTGATACCAACCATATTTGCTATTATGTTCATAGTAAATCTTTTAAAAGTTGAATACCTTTAAAGATTTTCAGTTTAAACTTTTGCCAACTAGCATTACGAGAATTTCACCCCAAAATAAGCTCATTATGAAGGGTTTCATAATACCCAGTGCTCCAAGGGTGCACTATTACAAAGCAAAGTTGTAAATCATCTTTGCTGTGAAATAAGGGTGCCAGATATCTGTATGGCGGACTTGGTACTTGGACTACTCGGGGCTTTCAGCAGTCATTGCTGATTAAATTTAAATATCAGGCAGTTGGCACAAAAGATGTGTGATCTGGGTTGCAGATTTTTTTTCCTTTCCTTCTCCTCTTCAACTAAATCTTTGTTGTTTATATTTGTAGTTATCACTCAACCTTTTGGACTTGTTTTTACTGGTTGGTTTTTTTTTTCCTATTTATGACTTATGCTTATCCTTTGTATCACTCAGTGGGTTTCTGAATGTATATAAATATGCAATAGGGAAGCAAGACAGAAATGCTAGCTGTCTTACCCAGGGTTTAAAATACATATTCCTAATAGCTTGGGTTAGTAACTGTACAATTAGATTGTCAAAGTACTGTGGGACTATGGAAGGCTATTTTAACATATTTTTCTGCAACTGCAGCTTCTGTATCAGTCCTTCAGGAGCGTGTTTTGGGATGTAGGTATAGTCCTGCTTTGCATACAAGTACCTGAGCTATTTTTACATGAACTGATCATATATGAAATGATAGTCGAGTTTGCAAGTGGGGCTAACGTTTTGTGTCTCTTCATTTTTCCACTTGTGCCTGTAAACTGCCTTCATACATTTCATTTGAATGTTTTGTATCAAGATGTCTTTTTGACTTGTTAATCTAAATGTGGTGTCCACAGATGTAAAGTTTTCTTTGTGTAAGAACTAATCATACACATGTGGAAACCAGGTTCACAGCTCCTGAAGAGTGTTGCTTCCAAGCTGACTATAACCAAATGGAGCTGGGCAGATACTCTTGATGAAACTACCATTTTGTTGTGGGTCTCCTCTCCATTTTCTCCTAGGTACCATTTTTATTTAATCTTTTATGTCTGGTGGTATTTGCGGTTTTTATGACTCTGTCAAAGAGAGTTAATGATTAGTAGAGTGAGAATCAAGGTGCAGGGGTCATACACTGTTAAAAGAAAGGATCATTCTCAAGCTGTCTCTGCTGGTTCCCTCCAGTGTGCTGATTCTGTCTTCACAGGCTGCTCTGTTTATTTAGACGATTACTTTTCAAGAATTAGCTTTCTCTTTTTTTTATCCCTGACCTTTTTCAACAAAAAAAGTGCCTATGTGCAGGGTTTTGCACTAACTGTACCATACAACTTAATGCATGCTTCATTACAGATCTTCCCTCTCTGTCCCACCAGCTGCCTCTGCTCCAGTAGTACATGGAGAGAAGACTATAAAACCCTCGGTCCTGTGTCTGGTTTTACTTAAGGACCTTATTATTTTAGGGTGAAGATGAGGATGAGAAAATAGTCTTCATAATTGCTGTTGAACAGAATCTCTCTGCGTTTGAAATCACTTAAATCCATGCTTCTTTTCTGAACAGCAAAGAATGCCATATTTTCACTTCTCTTTCTGCAGTAATGCCATCTATTTCTCCTGTCAGCTGAGTGGAAGGAGTCATTCAGCAGTGAAGTAAAACACTGTTTCCACTCCCTTTTGGATCAAACTTTGTGCCTCCATTAGCTGGGTGTAACTATGGATATCCTTATGGTCCAACCGCTGTATGCCTTAAAGCTAGTCTTAGCCATCAGTGTTTGCAAAGAACAGCGCTTTGAATCACAGTTCCCTAAAACTGAAGTAATGAAAGCAGAATCTTTAAGTGGATAAATGTTTCTGGGCTGCTAATCAAGTAGTGTGGAGCTCTAATAGTGCTGTGTATACACTAGCTGCTGGAAGTCTAGTTTAGTTGTCTGAAGGGAGATTTCCTTCATTCCTGTCCTTCCATGTTCACCTTTTGAAGAATACAAATGTTTGTGTATAAAAGGTCATTAGGGGTTGACTTACTGCTTAAATAACAGCACCTTGTGTCATTTTTCACATAATAACCAGGATGGAGCACAGCACCCTTTAAAGGGGAACTTGAGCCATACTGCTAAATGTTAACTGACAGCCTAGTAAAAACAAAAGTCTTCATTTTTCTCATTTGTCTGCTTTCTAACCAGCCAGAAACTGTGCAGAGTGCTCTTATTAGATCTCCAAGCATGCAATGCGGAGAAATCCTTGGATTCTAAAATTGCTGAGTACACACAAACGGTGCCACAGTGTCCTCACCCTGTGCCAAAGCAAATCTCTTGAGTTATGTAATTCTTCTCAGTATTTGAGTTAGGTAAAATGTTCAGCATGTCTGAGTTGCTTGTAACAGCGCATAATCTGTAGGATCCTGCAGTTTATCAAGGTGCCATTGGCAAACACGGCACTGTGGCATTGGATTTCATGCAGCCCTGCGGGGTGAGTTTGGCCACGCTGGCTTGTGCTTGCCATCGCGGGAGTGCCCTGGACCAGTGTCGACTCCTGATTTCTAGTAATGTGGTTCTGCATGAAATGTAAGTTGTCAGAGCTTATGAGCCAGAGAATGCCATGTTCATGTGCTAACCCCGTTGAGCCCAGGAGATTTTTCATGTGCAAAACTCTAAACCAACAGTCTAATTCAAGGGGCCATGAGCCCTCGTCACAAGACCAGATAACTCTTCCAGTTCCGTCAGTTCTGGCCTTATTTTATGTCTACAGTCTGTGAAAGTGCCAGCTATTTAGGTTCCATAAACTTCAGTAAGGTGATTCTGGTGGCTGCAGAGCAGTTTTCGCTCTCCTGAACTACAATATACTGAGCATGTGTAAATAAACATTAAATTTAATTAAAACCTAGACCATGATGAAGTGGCCTTCAGTAGATCGTGTGCAGATGAAAGGGACTGCAGGCAGTCAGTGTGTGATGGTTTAGAAGGGCTTTCAAACATTTCTACCCCTTTCTTTGCTTTTACTTTACTTTCTTTATTTTCATTGCTTGTTAACTTGTAGAGCAGTTGTGAGCTAATAGCTTTGTAAGGCACTTTTCATCCACTTGTACAGCTTTCAAAAGTGCTCAGGATTTCCTAATTCAGTAACAGCTTTACTGTTGACTTCAATTGGAGCGCAAGTGGGACCAAGTGCCGCTTGAAAAACCACGCTGGTTTCCCTAGAGTTTTATCTTTTTGACTGTTACTTCATAGAATAAAGGTGACAGCATCGTCAAGTGATAATTGTAACAGTTAAAAATTTCAGCATGTTCTGCAATTTCAGTGTTTGATCCCAGATCGCTAGCGAGTCCTCTCAATGGGGCTGCAGTAGGTGTGGGGGGCTTACAGGTATTAATTGGCTTTTAAGAATTAATTGTTAAGGAGAAGTTCCTACTCAAATCAAACATGCTCCTTTGCATACATTGAAAAAATCTCTCTTTTCTCATACCGCACGTTGGTTTTGCTCTGCATTTTAAGTGCTCAGTGTAGGGGAACCTCCTGCTTGGTGACCTTTGTCTAGCCTGGCTCTTTCCCATCATCAGTGACACCTGGTACCACTGGGACTTTCTTCTCAACCCGGTATGGGAGAAGCTAATTCCACCATACTGTTCTCTGCTGACTTCCAGGTATTATGAAGTATTTTTGTATTTATTTATTTAAAAAGTAAACCCACCTGCACTGCTTTACCTAAATACATGCTGAGATCTCCAAGACTCCCGTGTCTGCAGTGCAGTGTTTATCCACTTGGATCAGAGCTCACGTTCTCCTTGCCTGGCACAATGTCAAGTATTATGGCACTAAGTAAACCAAATCCTGAAAGCTTTGGGCAGTCCTTTATTTATCCTTGTTACTCAGAACTCAATCGACCACAGTGGGAACCCTCCCAGAATTGGGTAGCAACGTATGGATATGGACAGGAGCCTCCGGTGGAAGAGCTCATGGCAATACATGCAGAGTGGCAAGGTGTGGGGTGTCCCTGACCCCGGAAGGTCAGCTGTGCTAATGTCTGGAGGTTTGCCAGCAAAATAAATCAGTTTGTTGGTTCTGATAAACTGACAGTCTCTTTAAGGTGCTACGTTATGTGCCGCACAGTGTGTAAATGTGATGATTGTACAGCTTTTCTTTTCCCCTGCTGTGCTTAAATATTTCTAGATAGAAAGGGGGACCGCTTGCAAAAGTCAGCTGGAAGGCTGGAAAATTTACAGGTGCCTCATGCCCTATGCCACCTCCATCTCCTCTCATGCCTGAGAAGAGTGTATCTTTGGGCTGATATAAAGTGTGCAGGGTATAAGGGTGTTAGGCTCGTCTCTGATTCCATCTGTTAAGTAAGTTTGTTACATGTTTAAACCCAGCAAAATGTTCAGAGAAGTTTGGTTACTTTCTTGCAAGGCAAAGCTGGGAAGTGTAATGTCTAGGTGTCACAGAAGACTAGTTTTGCTTGTCCTTGCTCTTGATCAGGCTTGCACAGAGAGGAGCTCTGTCATCTAATGTAACTCATTTCTAGATTATTCTCTTGAATTCACATACCCTGCTCCAAGGCAAATTAGTCCTCATTTCTATCCTTGTGCTTCAGTTTTGCATTAGTACAAAGCTGCACACAAATGCACAAGTGTGTTTAATAATTAATTCTACCCTGGAAGGAGCGTAACAGAGGTTCTGCTCAGCAGTGGAAATAACAATTGTATTAATTGCTTTGGATACTACGGTGCAGGTTACTAAAACTCCAGGCTAACACTGTCATTGAAGGGCTCAGGTACAAGTGGATAAAGTTTGGTCCAGTAACTCCTTGTTTTCAACCAATTTTAGCTTGAAGGAGCAACAACAAAGCTTTGATTAGTGAAAATGGCCATACTGTTTGTCTGCATCAGTCACATAATAGGACTTCAGTGTTCCTCATTGTCTAGCAGGACTTCATAACCACTTTGTTCCCCAGGGAATGCCTTGAGTGGGTATTTACCCCCGAGGGTTCACGTTGCATTAGCTTTCCATGTCTGCTTCCGCTGTAGCTCCTGGATTCCTGGTGTCAGAGAATGCAGTTGAGTTAATACCTCACCCCAGAAAGTGTCCAAGGCATTTGGATGCACACCTTCCCCCAGCTTCGTTTAAAGCCAGTGTCTAGAGCTGTGCGTGCCACTGCCTGGTACATCAGCGAGTGGTTCAGTTTGTTAAAATGGAAAGCCCAAGGCAGAACAAAATTTTGTCAGTCACCACAACAACTGCTTCTTAATGAACATTGTGCTGTGCTTTCTCCTGTGAAATTCATCACAGGTGAGATGTTTGGGATGTGCTGTCTGTGATGTGACACTGCGTGTGTCGGATTTTGTATCTGAATCCAAAATCCCTGTCTGCTTAGTTGTGTGTGCATGCTTGTGTGTCTGTGCATATACGTATATATATGTATTAAATGGTTTCAGAGCTTTAAGTCAGTAATGCAAGGAAACCAAAATCACAGGGCACGATTTGCTCTGTGGTTTGGAGAGAACCACATCTTCTGAGAATTCCCGCCTTCGGCATACCAAGCCCAGACATTTCAAACAAGACATGATTTGCTGAGAAATGTGGCGAAAAAAGACACTTCTGCATGATTGATATTTATGGTTTGTCTAAGTTTGCATTGAGAGAGATGATGCTGCTTGGTACCATCTCAGTGGCCCTCAATGCAGCAGAAGCAATTTCATCACTTTACCTAGGATATACCTCTGTTGAATCCATTTATGGTCTATTCACATCTTTTTGTGAATTTACGTCCTATTGCAGGTAATTTTTATCTTTCCTTTGTCATAAATTGAGAACATTTTCAATTTGGTTTCCTGTGAGAATAGTGAGATTTGCTCCATTTGCAAGTTTAGGACTAACCTGAAGTTCACAGTCGCTCCAGGCTGAGGAGTTAATATCCCAGAGGACTACTGGCTCTGAGAGATCACTCACTGGGAGAGGGAAATTCAGTCCTTCAGCTCTTGGACTTGCCAGGAAGGTTACTGCATCTGTTAGTTGTGTTTTCTGTGACAGGGGTATTTGGCTGCCGGGAGCTGGACTGAGATCACAAAATGTGATGTCTTTATCAAATCAGGTAACCCACAAGAATATATTTTCTCTTACTTCTGGTAAACCCCTTCTGAGTCTTTAATAGCTACATTTTTAAAAGATTATTGTAATGCTATAATCTGCTGTCCCTGGCTTTATGTAAACAGCATGACTAATGGCAGCACACAAACCCACTGTCAAAGTCCATTAATTTGGGAATTTGAGTAAGAAAATACACAACTTGGCAGTGCTGTGTTTCAGGAGGATTGCAGGCATGCACAAACCTGAAACAGCATCCAAAATCATTAATTGATGCTGGGTTTTCCAGGTATCTCAATAAACTCTGGATTAGGTTCAAATATTCCTCAAGCATCTGTGTATTAAATAGTGGAAAGTTTTTAGTCTTGTACAGCCACAGGGTAAGGAGTTTGATTACTTCAGCATCTTAATTTAAACTAAACAGGTGATAGATTGTGATATGATTTGAGCAGAATCATGAAAACGATAAGGTAATCTGCCAGAATAAAAAAAATAAGTATTTCCAACATATTTCTCATATCACTGATGGACTGTTTAGACTTTGTGCAACCAGTCTTCCCTATCTCTCAGGCAGGAACACTCCTGAAACTGCAGTCACTGCTGAAGAGGCTAAAATTGCAGTTGTCCATAGTCTCCTGCCATCATTCATTCAGAAGCCCCTTTGGTAGCATCAAGACTTTGTTTTGTTTTGCTAACATGGGGTCCTGTACAAGATGGTCAGAGCTGAGAAGTGGGATAAAAGTGAGGGTGTAGCTCCTGGCATAGTGCGGAAGGGACCTGAGAATGAACTTTAGGAGACTTGAAAAATTAAACTGCAGAAAAATTTGGCTTGACCACAAGGAGTAGTTTGAGAACTAATGACAGATGAGTGGAGAAATATTGGAGGAGCAGTCTGTAAATACTAGGTACGAAACTAATGAGAAGGCTAACAGGACATTCTACCGTTTCAGTTTGCCAGTGTCATGTTGGCTTCCAAGCTATCAGGGAGAAACTGTGTTTTCCTTTACTTGTAAATAGTCTGTGGAATATATTTCAAGCGTGTCTGGATGCTATCAGAGCTGACTAATGCTAATGAACCCACTAGTCAAATTTAACCCTGTAATAAGTATGTGCTCATTTGAACTCAGCAGAATCTGTGCACTCAGGCTTACTTTGGCAGACACTTGCTCTTATCACCTGCTGAGCTTGATATTACTGCAGTCCTTTGGCCTGTAGAACAAGAAATTAGGAACAGCAATGAAAAACCTTTGCGCAGCTGTGTGGTTTGCAGCTACTAGGCAAGCAGTTGGTCTGCTGGAGCTTCATCTGGATGTACTGTGCTCAGCGTGTTTATTTGGATTGCCTTGCCTTTCAGAGAAAATCTATATCCGTTTCCAAGCTAACTAGTTTCTTAAAGTATGGCAGTTGCCATGACTTTGAAACATAATCTCTGTAGATCTGCAGTAGCATTACATCAAATGCCTAGCTTTTTGTTTGTTGAGCTAATAAAAAAATCATCAGTGGTTTATCCTTCCACGAGGCTTCAGTGGCTGCAAAAGCAGTTAAGACTGAACAAGCCAACTTTGCCCTGCTCCTGTTGATTTCCTATTGTACAGGCTATTAACTTTTAGAGACTGTGGGTTTTTTGTGGCAAAGCCCTTACGGGGTCATGAAGACTACAGACATTTGTACTTCTGGGTGCAATTAAGACGAAGGCTTTCTAAGTGTTAGTTGTGTTGTTTAGAAGTGGCTCTTTTGCACCAACCGTTTCTTTAGTCCTGACTCTGCTTGGGAGAGTGCACAAGGATTGCTGCATAATTTAAGGATTCAGGAGATTGACTTCATCAAACCTTTGGATTTGGTGTTCGTTATTAAGCTGCCAGCATGAGGCATGCAGTGCTGAGGTCTGCATGCCCATGAGTTTCAGTAGCCCCTAGAATTTTGCATAATTCTGTATCTATTGAAATGATGGGGAATATAGTACAAGAGCATGCTTAAGCCACAGGTGGAACAATTTGAAGATCCCCCAAAACATAGCAATGAAAATAAATTTGGTCCTATTGGTAAGTTTGAATTTAATTTTTCTTAATGTTAGAGAGTATCTGAATCAGGAGATCCTGAATTCAGGAAACTTTCCTACAGTAAATAAGTTGTAACCGTGGCTGAATCAGTATATACGCTCATTCCAGCAATGAAGGGATTAAAATTAAACTTCTGGAGCATTGATATAAACCTTTTGTGTGGGCTAATTGCCTATGTAATTGCTTTTGTTAGCTAGCATGCGGACAGCCCTGATCTGGAGTCCCACAAGGGTAGGACAAGAACAGACATGCCTGTGTCCTGTCACTGTTGTGTCTGAAAGCCAACCTGGAGCCGTGAAAAGGGAGTTCAGTCTTCACCTCCAAGAGACCTAGCCCTCTCTTGATGTTGCTAATAAATACAAATTAGCTGGAGGGCCTTGGTTTGGTTTTGGCTTCTTGAGGATGCTGTGCCTGCATGCACAGAGGGATCTGGGTCAGGATTCTGCCTCCTGGCGCTTCCCTCAGTGCTCCCAGCTGAGACCTGAGCTAAGCCCAGTTCTCCACTTGCACACTGATCAGCTCTTACTCACAAGTGGCGTCTGGTTGACTTCAAGGAAAATTGTAAAAACCCAGCCTTTTAGCAGAAGAAATTAAGTTTTAAATCTGCCTTCTAAAATGTGCAGGCTTTAAGCCTGTCTGAGATCAGGCTTGTGTGGGTTTAGACCAGGGTGTAAGTTCCTCTTGAACAATCAATGTAGCTCAGTCCCGACTTGGCCAAAGCATCTAGCTCTGGCATCAGTTAAATATTTACATTCCCCCCTTTTTATATAAATTGTGCTCTATTAGCATACGTTTCACAGTGTATCCTTGTGTTTCAGACTCTTTATAAATTTGGCAGTTTGTACATTAATCAACATCAACCCATGTAAAATCCTAGGCATGAGGTTGAAGCCGTCAAATGTGCAACATTTGCTGTTTCATCATACGCAGCCAATAAGTCATGTTGCAATGTATGCCTTGTACCAAGAGGATATGGTATAAAATGGAGTGTGTTTACACTAGGGAGACTTCTGTGTATTTAAGAAGTAATTGTTTCAGGACTGTTCATTAATTCATGAGCTGACTTGGGTACATTTTTCGTCACTGCAACAAAAATAATTATCAAGCTCAAAAAATAATAATGAATTTGCACATGCCAAACTTCTACTGTGATTTTCTTCACAAGTTATAAGGGTTTAATTGTAGATTGCTAGTAGCCTTATCCATTTCAATCATTCCTGGCTCTCAAGTGCTGAGGTGCAAGGAGTTACGGTGTGCTGCGATTTATGGTGGATGTAAATGATTTCTTGTTTGCCCTCCTGGTACTTGGCTGGGTTTGCCTTCTTTAAAGCTTTTGCGGGTGGATTTAGTGCAGTGGCACTGATGGAAGCCAGGGACAAGCAAGCAGGTGCAATGCAAAGCCCTGTCCAGGCACTTCGTCCTTTGTCTGCAAACACTTCTATCCTAGCTGTGCACTTGTGGGTGCTGCTCAGTCTGCTGTTTTGTGAGATAAATGGGGAGCCTGTGTGGATGTTCCGTCAGTAGAGGGGCAGGGCCGCAAAAATGCTTGTGCATGGCATTGATGCCTTCAGGAAGGCAAGCTTCCATTGTAAATGTGGGCTGTGGATCACTCAGAGTCACAAGGACATCTGGGCTTTGCAAGAGAGCCTCTTCTCTTTGCTTGGATGGATCTCAGCACTCTTCACACTTGGGACCTTTCCAGGGGTATTAGGGAAACCTCCATCTCAGACAACCCAGATGTTGCTACCACAGTGTTGTCCCCAGAAAGTGCCTAACAGAGAATACTGCCTCCTTCCGTTCCTCCCTGGACCCTTTAATACCATTCCTGACATTGAAATGTCTTCGCCTAACAGTGCCCCGGGACATCTTTCTCCATCTCCCCACCCTCCTGATACTGTGACGGGTTTTTGTGATTCTCTGTTTCTTGTCACATCCTGTTGCCCCAGACTAGGCACCCAGTACTTTCTTGCTGCCGTTGTTAGTTTTTTGCTTTCTTCTGTTGCAGTCATCCAGTTTCCTTTGTGTGGTTCCCACTTCCACTTTCTCTTCTGTCTTTCCGCCAGTTTGAGGTGCTCAGAAGAGAATAGCTCGGGGCATGGAAAAAAATCCAGTATTATTTCAGGTAGGCTGAAGAGATGCAAAATTTGCATTTATTATGCGAGTTCCCAACAACCAGACTCTCTGATACCCATGTCCAATAAAACCTGCCTTTATGGGCAAGAAAACTATGTGTTCCTCCCATATCTTGTTTCTACATCCCTTGTGTTTCAGATTGAGCAGAATACAAATAATTCTTCCTAGAAAAATGTAGAGGTCCCGTGAGTTTTTGCAGTGTAGGATCACGTCCAGTCCACCTGAGTGGTGCCGTTCCCCAGAACACCAAACGGAGCATTTTCTGCGCTAGGCTCACGTGCTGAGGTTCACATCTGGTGACGTGCATTGAAGTGCCATTGTAGCCACATTTCTGCAGTTCATAAGCACAAAGACTCGACTGTGAGCTATGAAATGCTGGCATTCAGCCAACTGGCCATTTCTTTTCTTCATTCCCTGTCATTAAAGCTGTGGGTTGCTCCAGGGTGCAGTGTTTTGCTCTTCTTAAGTGGAACTGTTAACAACCCAATTTAGAGCAATGTAAAGTGCACCCAGATTCCACAGTGACTTCTAAATCCATATAACATTAATGATAATCTGTAATTAATAGCTGCAATCAAAAGGAATTGTAGTTCAGTAATTAGAAATTTAGGATTAAAGTATTAGCATATAAAAAAGCCTCTTAAAAACCTCTTCTTCCAAGAGATGGCTCTGATCCCATGGAAGAAAACAATTTTTAACTGATATGACCTTAGCCAAAGACCAAGTTACTAAAAATATTGCAGTCGGCCCTGACTTGTTTAGGTCATTAGACTACTGCCAAAACATTTAAGGTATTTTACTGCAGATATTCAGTACATAGCAATCACATAATTTTCTGATGATGTTCCGGAAAAAATCTTCAGAATGATGTGTTTGAGAATAAGCTTTAATCTCCCCAGTAGGCCTTTTGGAGTGGGGTGGGTACTACTGGTATCCTGTAAGTATGGGAAACCCCGGTGACTGCCCACCTTTAAGCCAAAAGCTTTCCTGGTGTATCCTTATTGAGGAGAGCAGATCTGCAAGAAGAGGTAAGGCAGAGGTATCAGGTGCATGCAGCGCTCCTGGCTTCCTGCCCTGTAATCAGAAATAGGGCACCAAGAGTCTTTCTGATGATGCATCATAAATGGGCTAATCCTTCAATTTATCTCTAGCCCTCAGGAGCTTGAGGCATTTAGTAAGACTCCCAGGCAGAAGGCTTATTCATTGCGTACATGCTGATTAAAGTGCCAGTAGCAGTGATTAAGTGCTCTGATAAATGGAATACGCTGTGGTATAAATGAAGTTCCTCACAATTTCCAGTCCTGCACTAAATGAAATCATCCTGCTGCCCATCTCGCTTTTGAAGCTGAAAATGAATATATTGTATATTTGAAATCCCTAGTTTAATTTGTTCATTAGTGTTGAAAATTGTTATGTAATGCCAATTATTAACCTACCCTAGATTATCAATGATGATATAGTACAGAAAAATAACAGGTAGATGTGCTTGAGATTTTTACATTCTAACAGTGTGAACAAAAATAACCATTTGAAAGTTAGTAGCATCGCATGGTATCATCTCTGCCCCTGTCTGCATGGAGCAGCCGGAAGAGCTCCAGCGGGTCCTTTGCCAGCAGAAAGTGCATTTTCTGACACAGCGATGACAACAGTTGTGAACTCTGCAAGAACTGGCTGGTAAACTATCTCTTGGATCTGCCTATGCAAGGTTTTGGCAAAATAAACTTTGCCTTTGCTTTTTCAGCCATAAAGGAAGCAGGTGGAGTAAAGCTAACTAGTTAATGTTAAGCATTTGAAGGAGAAATGCTGTCATGCAGCGTTTCATGTTGCTTACCAGATAGATCTTTACTTAAGGTCTGTTATTTGTAGGCTCTTCTCTTTCAAAGTATTCAAAATGATGATACAAAGGCCAGCAGCTTCACCTAAACATGGAAGGCTGAGTCTCTTTGCAGGAGTAAATTTTTAATGTAGGCTGCTTGCTGTAAGCTATATACAGGATATCTTTTACACATCATTGTGCACTGAAATTGCTATATGCGTAACGGCTCAATGGAAGATTTGTTGCTGACCTATGGTATTGCATACTATTACAGGCAGTATTTTCTCCTTGAGAGACACCTGCCTTACTTGAAGAGCACAAATGCACTCAACAATTTCCTTTCTTCATGCAGTTTTGCCTTGTTCAACTGATTGAAGTATTTATGATTCCTACCTCCTTTTGAAACACAAGAATTGTATAATGCAGACATGTCTACTGACACGTAGAGATACTGATGTCATGAAAATAGAATCCTTTCACACAGTAAAGATATAAGCAAAATTCGAGGTATATATTATGGAAATTCAAGAATGGTGCCAACTTTTAAACAGACAAGAAAATTAGTAAATAATAGGTCATATGCATTACAGCCTGCAGAAAGTATGTCTAGATTTCCTTCAGCACCTCCAGGGTGGGCTGTGGATAGGCTGGTAACTGGCTGATTGCAAAATGTAATATCTTGGGAGATCAGATGAAAATGTGTGGGGAACTTACAAAGGATCAGTGAAACAGAAAACGCAAAAGGCAAAAAAGGAAGATGAGGGAGATATGACTGAGAAGAAAAACAGCCGTGAGGCATATCTGTGGGAAGATCCTGGAAGAGATCAGTCAGGTAGGAACCAGACGGAGAAAGATGAAGCGTCGGTCTGGAATGTGCAGAAAAGCCAAAAATACTGAGCACTTAGTGTAATTAGGTTTTGCTCTAAGTCTGTATAACTTTATCTATGATTCCTGTTTTCACAAAGGTATGTCCAACTGGGATAGCTGAAGATTCCATTTTCTGAAGATTTTTATTCACCTCTTCAAGGGGTGTTGATTTTTCTAGTAGATCTGCTGCTATGAAATGATTATCGGTGATTTGGCCAATATAGTTGTGCCCAAATCTCCTGTTCAAGTTATCCTCTCTTGACCCTCCTGATGGCATGGGATAGCTCCCCATTTGTGTCTGTAGTAATGTCTTGCCCAATCTTGTTTTCGGCGTCTTGTGAAACTGGAGTTTTATCACTTCCCTAGGCAAATTACTTCAAAGGATAAAAATCTCACTTGGGGTAGACTTTCTATGCAGCTTCAGAAAGAGGTTTGCAAATGGAAAACTTCTTTTTTAATTTAGTTTAAACATTCATTTTTTATAGTTTGTCTTACTACTCAGACTTCTAACTCCTTTGTTGCTCTGAATACCTCCTTGCTCTTTTTGCTATTTTGGGTATTGTACAGTGACATCTGAGTTGCATACATTGGAAGTCACATTCATCTATGTATCAGAAAAATTTACTCCCGATTATGCATATAATTAATTAATTAGGGTATATAGTGACCCTCTGGTGTGATATGAAGTAAGACAGAGGATGCCCATTACGATAATGCTTTGAATTTTTTGTTTGTGTGTTTTAACTGGATATATCTTCTACCTTAAAAAGATGTGTTCCTGCAAGACCTTGGATTTTCATCTCTGCACCCGAGAAGAAAGCCTGTTGCAGCCAATGCTTCTGCTGGAGTGCACGTTGCTATGCTTAGCAGCCATACAGACCTCATGCATTCCTCGTAGGGCCTTGCAAGCAGAATATCCACTTCCTCAGACTTACTTTGCTCTCTGCTTTGTTTCTGTATAGCAGATTTATTCCTTGTTAAAGTCTTCCATCAATTCTGGGTTTGGTGTCATCTTAGTTATCTGCCTTCTTCCTGTTTTGACTTATATTCTCTTTACTTCATGTTACAAATGCATCGCACAGAGGTATTAATTAGCCTGGGCATGGGGCCTAGATCTTCTCCTTTTTGGTTCTGTGGCCAGGGAATGAAGCTGCCCCAGCCTTTTGATGGGTCTATAACCATGACAGGATGAACACTGGAGCACTGAATAATGGTTGCTTCTGGTGAGAAAATGAGACAGTAGTGTATGCCTGTGATAAGAGCTAGCTCTGTAGTTTTTCTTCAGAGGCAGATTTTTGTAAACCTTATTGAAGTTTATTTAATCACAAAGGCTTTAAAAGGACTGACTTCTGTGAAATTCACTCTACATTTATGCTATATGGTAGTAAAATCAGATATTAGCCAAATTCTCTGTGGGGTGTGTATTTGAATACACTTTACTTGGCTTTTCACAGGGGTTATAATTGACTGTTTTGTTTTCTCGTTGACTTAAAGACCAACATTTCTTAATAGTGATAGAGATTTGAACAGAACCTTATCTTTCCAGTATTAAGCCTAAGATTTGTCATTCTTCAGAACGGTTTCATCTATATATAAAATCTTAACAGGATAATGTTTCTGTCTGTTGATCACATATCTCAGGTTGACTTTTTTCCAAAACAAATCTTGTTGTAATAGTTAAAGCAGGGCATAAGAGGGCATTTTTAACAATTAAGGATTAATTTTTAAACTCCTCATTTGAAATCCAGTTGCAATATTAAGCAGGATTATTTTTTTTTTTCTCTCTTGTTTTTAATGGTGACAGCAAATGGGCAAACCTGTTCTGGTCTCCTTCAGGTCACGGGTGGAATAGCTGTAGGTGTCTTGCATTTGGGGTGACCTTCTTGGTGCTCCAGCTCTTTGACCCACTAGCACATAGTGGGTCCCAGAAGGGAAAAAAGTCCTACTCATTCCCAGTTTGGTTTTTTAAACCTGTTTTCCTCCTGGAGGCAGAGTTACTGAGAGTTACTGAGCGAGGTGGGTCAGGCAGGAGCAGGAGGTTCCAGGGGAGGAACAAGTTTGCTGGGATGAGTCTTTGATCCTTCTCCCATCCATGACTCATCTCTCTCCATGGGCTGGCTGGAAGCTCACCTTCTGACAGAGCGCACCTTGTATTTGGCCTGCAGGTTATAACATAGTTTTTCCAAGGAGAGGTATCACTGCTCTCATTTTCATGCACAGCGATCCTAAGTCATCACAGTTAGAAATTAAATTCATGCGTGTCTCGCGGCTGCCTTTTCTGGGATGCTTTTGTATTCTGCATTAACCAATTCGGTGTTATGTTCCCATGCTGTGTAGCTGCTGTGCATGGTCCTTTCAGTCAAATAAAATATTTACTAAGGGCACAGTGATGCTTTGCTCTTAAATCTGAGCTTTAATTCAGGAATATCAGAAAATTGCCGGTTACCAGGATAACTGTCTCACAAATAGTAAAGTTTGGTCTTCTAATGTGGTTTCTTAGATCAGATGATGGATGTCTGCTCTGTGAGATTCACGGTCATGTTTTCAAAGCCTGTTTAAGCAAACATTCATATGAGCACTCTGGGGTTTTCAATAGCAAAATATTGTATTTGGTCATAGTATTTTTAGTACTTTTTTCTTTCATTTTGCTTTAATGTGTGTTAGCTGTTTGCAGAATATGGTTCATTTGTGGGCTCTTAATGCTGGAATATTTCCAGGTGAACAAAAGTAATATCGCGTACAGAAAACACATTGTTGAGTGCAAAACTGGAATGAGTGAGCAGTGTGAATGACATAACCCATTGTTTGTGCCCTGTGGACATGAGAGATGAACCTGTTTGGTCTACCCAGGAGGTGTGAGAGGCAGTGGCACCTTAGATCCCTGTCTCAGAGGGTTTTATCACGGGCCTACAGGAGCTGCCCTATTTTTGGGGTAGGAGGGATTGATAGGCAAGGACGCAGGGGAGGCGTAGGAGATTGGGCATCCCAACCTCCAGTACCAGCTTAACACCAACCAGGTCCTGGACAGCATTTGGCGCACTGGTTATTTGTCACCTACCCTACACCTCAGCTTTAGCCTCAGAGCAAATCCATTGACCTCGGTGTCCTTTAGCCCGGATGCTCATGATCAGCATGAAGATGATATTAGCACTGGATCAGGTTTTTTTTCCTTAAACAAAGGAGGAGGTCTTTCATCCATGTGATCCCTAATGGACCCAGTGGGCCAAAATCTCAGCTTGGGTAAACAGGTGTCAACTGCTGACATCAGAGCGCTGCCATTTTACATGGGCTCAGGATCTGTCTCTGTCAGTGGGTCTCTGCCCTGTGCATCTGTGCAGGCTGGGGGCCGTGATTGTAGGTGAGTTATAATGCCTTCAAATTCCGTGTTTACATTGGAAATACTTGACAGAGTCTTAAATAAGCAGTGCTACCAGGTGGGCTTTTAAGAAAGGCGGTATTTATAAAAAGCGTAGTGGCTGTATCTGAACTGCTTCATGCATTTGTATGACTTTGTGTTTACAATTTTCTCGTGATTTTTTAATGAAATAGAAATAGAATAGTTGCCAACTGGTCAAATAAACACAGAACATTTTTGCATATCCTTGCACTGCCACAGTTTTATGAGTGAAACTGCTTTGTAGTTAAAAGCTGTGTGGGAACAAGTTAAAGGGATGGTGTCACAATAAAAACAGTATACTTCAGACTCATCCGGGATCCAGCTGACGCTCAGCGTCCTGACTCTGCCCTCACTGGGACTCTATGGGACCAAGTGAGATGACCTAGCACTGGGGGCCCAGCCAGGGTGCAGAATCAGGCCACAGGGTGTTAATATGTAGTGAGCATCCCACTCAGGTCGGGAGCTGACACATTGAGCACTGCTTGGTTTTATTTCAGATTCACTCTCCCCTCCCACATTCTGTGCCCTAGCACTCCTGTCCAGCGTAGCGCTCTTCCTCCTCAGTGTCAGGTTTCCTGGGGCTGGGTAGATGCAGGGAACTGGGAGCTGCGCTACATTTCCATGCATGTAATGTGTGCGCACACATTCTTCCCACCGTCACTCACTAAAGCTCGTATATATGTGTAGTATCCCTGGGGGCTGACTGGGAGAGCAGCAGTGCTTTCCAGGTGCCTGAAGAGCATCACAAGGCGCATGTGGGTCGGCTGTTCCAGGGGAACAGTAATTCCACCCACACCATGTGATGGTGGGTTTACGCTGCTGAACATGGCTTTGTGAAGACCCTCAGGGAGCTCGGCAAACACCTCATCACTGTGCCTTGCCACCACAGCCTGGTGGGATGTGGCAAGCGCTATGGCAGCAGTTACACACCATATGGGTGTCCTCATATGGGTGTGTGATGAAATCATCGATGTTCAGATACAGGGAGGTGTTTTACCATGACCTATAGCTGAAGCTGGAAGTATTCTGGCAGTTCCCCTAACACCATCTTCCATACAATTTACTGTTTGTGTGTTTAAAAAAAAAAAGGTAAAAATAGAAGTGAAAACTAAAATCACCATTCAACTTTTTCAAGAAAAAGGAAGAAATGTCATAGCAATGAGAAAATGCTACTGATGTTCAGATCAGTCTTTCCAGCCCATGCTTACATGAGTCGTAGGACAATTTTTCATACAAGTAGCCCTATTAACTTCAGTGCATAAACTATGTCTCTTCTTGTGCACATGGGCCTGCAGGATTAAAATAGCTTGTAAATGTTAATAGATAACATGGTCAGCAACCTCATAGTGTTTGTGTTTTTCTTAGCTGTAACACTGCAGAGTCATTCTACCTCTATAAAACTTGTGGAGAGATTTTAAGGTGGGCCAAATACATCTCAAAGATGGGTTGCTTAATTAACGCAAGGCTTCACAGTGACAGCATTGCAAAACAAACCCCAGCGCTGGCCCTGTGCCTTTTTCCACTTTGCTGGTTCTGCTGCCCATATGTCTGAGCCTGCCAACACAGAGCATCGAGTGCCTTTTAATAGCTGCTGTTCTTCAAGTAATTTTATTACTGTGACACCGACTTTATAAATGTCTCTCACTCTCCTGATTATACAGAATTGATATATTAACAGCATCTTTTTTTTTTTTTTTTCTATTTTTCCTTTCTAGGAGCAAATTCATCAGTTGTTGCGGATTTTATGCCTACATCATCATGGAACATCTCAAGTGAATTAGATAAAGGTAAGAGGACAGAAAAAATAGAAAGATGTGAAATCAGACTTTAAAATCTCAATTCTTGACTTGGCCAAACCAGCAGGCAAAGTGGTGAGGGGGCATTTAAGATAAACCTCGTTTCTCTTGTGATCGTTTGACAGTTAATTATGTGTCGTTCTGTGATTTCTGGAGAATGCTGTGTTTGATTCTTGTACCAGTAAAATGTTCCACATGGTAAAAATATTTCAAGATGTGAGTTCTGTTGGTTTGTGAACTGCTTGACATTTTGTCTGGTGGATGGTAGGATTTGTACTCAAAGTTAACAAGCATCAGGCAGGCAGTTTGCCTCAGTGTGTTTTATTATGAAATTTTGAGGCTTTAAATTAAGGGGGGGAGGATAGATTTGCAGGTGGTAATTATGTATGATTTGGAGCTTTCCAAAGAATATCTATTGTAAAATAAGGGTTGTATTTACCATTCCCCTTCATTTTGTAAATTATGCACCACCAATTATTTAAACCAAATTGCTTAGATTCCTCAAGCCCTTTCTGCAAGGCAGTGGCCTGCAGCTCCTTGAGTTAATCGGGTCTTTGAAATGCTTCTAACATAACATGTGCAGTGGAGGATGCTGTTAGCTACACTAACTGCAATTTGTCGACCACTCTTTTCATTTACTTATAACTTTGCCTACCATTAACTATTTAGACTGAAATTTCCCATAGTGGAGTTCTGCTACAGATGTTTTTTCTCAGTGTTTTTGTCTGTATTTTGTTAATGTTTTTTATGAACATGTGTTCATAATGTTTTCTGTTTATGCATAAGTATTTTTGGTGCTTAAGTGTGAAGAGAATATATGGTTCTGAGTACTTTAAGACAAGGTTGACTCTTCCACATCTGCCTTCCCACCAGGGAAGGAGCAGGACTTTGTGGCGATGCAGGACACATTGGAGAAGACAAAAGTCAAAGGGCTTGTGCTAGCTGGTGGGAAAGGGAGAAAAGCATGTAGTCATTAAGCAGAGAATTCCCAATTCACAGCATAGTGCTGAAAGAAGGTGTTGATAGAATGGATGTCTTGTCTCACTGCAGTGATGCATCCAGGTGCCCATGGTAGGACTGCAGGTCCAGGCTGTGCTCAGGGAACATCCTGAAGCTGTAGACACGTGAGGGTGGTGGTTCCCCCAAGCAGGATGCCTGCATGTTTCTTTACTTGTTTGACAGCTTTCTCTGTTTTTTTCAAAAAGAAAGAAATAAGTGGCTAGAAAAAGCAAGTAAGGCCACAAAGCCAAACACTCAAAAATTAGAAAATGACAGAGAGGCAATCAGTCTTAATTCAGGCCTCTGACGATATCACTGGCAGGCAGCCTTTACTAACCTACAGGAACCCACCCCGTGATCAAAGGAGAAGACAGGGTCACACTTCGTTGAAGTGGTGGAAGTATTTGTTGCAAATGATCGTCAGAGATATTCTTTTTTCTCCACTGTGAGCCCTAGGGTTCAACTGGTAAGGTGCCCATAGATTGCTAGATACTGCAGGGAAAGCTGTGTGCTTCCAACCAAAACCTAGGTAGAAAGGAAGGCAGAGAAGAGATATTAAAATTTACTGTAAAATTACATTACCTTGATCTGGTCTGTGATGAAAAATAGCCCCCCAGTAGCTACTTTATTGTTATTCCTAATGGGAAGTTTCATGTAGACTTATTTCTTATGACCAGAGTGACTTTTAACCCATACTTTGATTGTTTTCTCTCAGCTGGTAGTTCAAATGCTCCTTTTTTCCAGTGTCATGTGCTCCAGGTGGGCACTCTCCAAAATTTTAGTTTGGCTAACACAGCTAGGAAACAGAGAAAAGTGCCTGATGGTAGCATGGAGTGCGGGCCTCCTTTGGCATCTGCTTTCTTCAAAATACTCTCCATGTCTTTATGCTGGGCTCTGTCAAACCAGGGTTCAGATGTCCCACTCTGGTTGCCAATGTCTGTTGGAAAGCAGCAGCTCCAGAGGCAGCAGAGGTAAAACTTGGGGGGGGCTGCCACTGTCCTGGACATTGAGTCATCTGACTGCTCAAAGCAAGGCTTACACTTTCTGCGCCAGCGCTGAGCCTGGCCTCTACATTGGTAATTAAACCATTTTCTGCATTACTTCCATGGCACCTGTTCCTGAGCTATATTGTTAGAAACAGGTAAAATGAAGTTACATGCTTCTAATCCAGCTGGAATGTGGCAATTACCACTCGTTGGGCTGAACCCTGCATTCCTGGGGGATTACCGGCCCCTTTGCTTGAGCTGATTAGCATTTAGACTGCTGTAAGCTTACACACCTAAACACAGATTTACATATGTGATTAAAATGCATTTGCTGCCCAAAAAGCTTAGTCAGAGGGGCGGATTCTCCCAGTGTGCCTACAAGCAAAGTAAGGTGCGCACGTTTCGTCTTGTCTAAGAGAGAAGCAGGGGCTTTAATGTGGGAGCTGCTGGTTCTGCTAAAGGTCTTTGAAATTCTCACTTGTATAGAGCCAAATATACTGCAGTGCATGCTGACTTGGTGAGTTCAAACCTCAGAGGAGAAAATTAGGTGTGCACTTAGTTTACATTTCTTTTCCAAACAAGTATCTCAAGAAATCAACATCCACTTGTCTTTGCTGCAGTTAGCCATGAGGTCATGCAGGCATCCCAGTAAAACTCATTTTAAAGCCTATTAAGTTCACCACATGAAAGTGGTTTCCAGCCAAATTTCCCAATTAAATGGCTGCCCACTTTAAGTGGCTTTAACTCTACCTGCTGCCTTTTGGAAATGAGCATCTACTCCAATATATCTCCTGTGTTTGGGAAGGAGGAACAGCTCACAGTCTTGCTAAGCAACATTCTGCATTTTGAAATAATTACTTAATATGGTGCTTTCCCTAGCTCAGTGAGTTCTGCAGTGATTATCTTACAACTGAGCCCTATTCAGGTTTCAGTTTCTATTAAATAAGCTAAATCGACAGCATTAAACAGTTGCCTGTTTATTCTTTTTAACAGGAAATGAATTTAAAAGAGACGCAGCCACCCGTGAAGAGCTGTTGAAAGCAACGATTGATGGGAGGGAGGAGGTGGTTTCTCACCAAAACCTTAAAAAAACAAACAAACTGTGCTTAAAAAATAAAAAAATAATCACTTTTAAAATAGGGGAAATTCAGCTATGAGCATTTCTCTCTCTTTTCCAGCTGATAAATCATGGCATGCAGAGGGAATGCCAAAAGGGAAAAAGAGAAATGAAAACTTGATTCAATAAATATTTAATTACATCAGGAGAAATAAGGAAAAAAGGGGAGAAAAGAGGGCTCTGGTGGTAGGAAAAGGCCCATCTCAGGCGGTCAGTGGCAGGATGCGAAGCCTTTCATTCCCAGGTCGCTAGCCGAGATATCCCTCGGGCTGTGGGAGCCTGCAGCTGCCGGGTGGGTGGGAGATGACTAGCTCATCACTTCATGAGGCTTGCAGAAGTCTGCCTCCACGTGTGCTCCTGTGTAGCCCTGCTGCACTGGACTTTCTAACTGCTCCTGACACTCACCATGGCATGGCCATTTGTTCTTGGTGCCTTAAGGGAATTTCCTTATCTGGAAATGGTTTGACATCAGCTGTGGCAATAGGTAATATCTGAGGCAAAACAAAAAGACCAGATGGAATGGAAAGTAAGTGGAGTTCACGTGGACACTCTGCCCTGGTGCCAGCTTTCAGGGTCCATACTCTGTTCTTTGACGCAACTCTTTTTTTGGGGTGTGCCAGCAGAGGAGGGAACAAGGCAGGCAGTCTTGAGCATTATTTAGTCTGTCTCCCTTCTTGTTGTGTAAGGCACTCTGGTTTCTCATTTCTCCTTGGCTGTGCATTGCCTCCCCTCTCTCCCCTTACACCACGGGACAAGCTCCTGCTCCAGCTCTTTGAGAAAGCTTCCAATTTACCGTGAGCTCTTCTTTTCCCTGATCCTTATTTTGAAAGGTGAAGAGCCCTTCATTCAGCTGCTTCTCTTCCACAAAAACAATTGGAAGGTTAGGCTTTTCCCTGTGTCAGATGTCAGTTTATTTACAAAGAAATAGGCCTGAATTTGAATGAGAGCCTATTTACATCTGTACAGTAGGGGAATTGTTTGGGAACTCTTCATCCTTAGGCAAAGATAATATTGGAGTCTTTGCCAAGAAAGAGTCAGCTTCAAAATATTATTTTCTTTAAACTGTGGGTAGGATTCAGCTTTGGTGGACATTCACTCTACAGGACTGGTAAGAAAAGGATGGTGTTGCTGTAGCTTCCCCTGGTCAGGTTCTCCCAATCCCCCCATTCCCACATGCAGCCTCCTCAGGAGCTCATTTCACCATGGCGGCTCCCTGACCATGCACAAGGATGTGTCCTGGCTGTGATTGACCCAGAGCTGAGGACACTGATGCTGGGGTGCAGCGTGTTCTCTTGTTGCTGGTACCTCATCCTCCCAGGAGCTTTTCACTTGGTCCTTCAGTTTCCAAAGAAAACTATTTGTGTGAGTTTTTGCAGATACTACCTATTTTCCCTTTCATGGCCTATCTGCTTTGGCAAACAAGTTTAAAATGCTAGTGATTGAGGGCTTGGGAACCATTTTCATTTCCAGACATCCACGATCCCAAGCCCAGGCTTTGAGCTTCCCGCTGCTCACAACCTCGCTGTGTGGCATGGACCTTGCAGTCACTGCTGCAGCAGCACTTAGCAGTCTCATGGTGCTCCAGGTATTATATGGAAAGCAAACATGCCCTGGAGAGCTCGGCAG
This sequence comes from Falco rusticolus, assembly GCF_015220075.1. Taxonomy (NCBI): domain Eukaryota; kingdom Metazoa; phylum Chordata; class Aves; order Falconiformes; family Falconidae; genus Falco; species Falco rusticolus. The sequence goes on along the minus strand of NC_051197.1, from coordinate 2,917,871 downwards.
CAAGTGTCAGGATTTAGAAAATGGCACCCCAAATCACGTTGTGGTTTAAGGTTAATCTGGGATTTATCCTAAAGTATTCGAAGACATATCAATACAAGGATCACTTATAGCAAGCATCCCTCCCCTGGGATGGTCTGGGGATCCAGAGCAGAAAATAACTGTAGAAGGCCAAACCAGGGAATGGGAGAGCTGCAGTGTGTGCTCCCATGCCCTGTGTGTGGGGCTGCGTGTCACTGACTTGGAGATCCTTATGCAGGCAGAACATCCTCTGGTGGGGTGGGCTGGACAGCAGCTACAGCGCAGGAGGCCACAGAGCGCAGAAGGGGCTGCAGGACATCCCAGTGGGTACAGCCATGCTGCTGATTGACCCTTTGGGTCTGGGGGCTTCCTGAGGGGAGAAGCAAACCTTGCTGTCCTTACTGAGAAATCCAGGCTAAAGCTAGTACCTTGACAAGTCTTTCCAGGCAGGGGAATGACCTGGCTATGAGTTCTTACAGGGAAAATCTTTCTGATGTCCCAGGGAGAATTTGACTTTTGGGCAAACTACATCTTAAAAAACATAAACAAAACCAAACGTGGCGAAAAACCAGGTGGATCGAGGCCTCCTGACTTTGGCCTCAGTTCTTTAGAGATTTCCAGATTCTCTTTTGAGATCACTGGATGTGAATTTGATACACATGGTGAAAGGGGAAGAATTACAGCTTTCACATTCATGCACAATTTACCTTTTTATTTTCCTTTATTATCTGGGGGATATTCGGTAAATCAAGCTCCCCTTATGGAGCTCAAGATTCTGATTCTATTTGTGGGGTCCCGTTAGTAGCGAGGCAGTAAATTACATCTACTTTGTTTGAAAATTTTTTTAGCCACAGTACATTAGCTCCTTTTGTTTGCTTTTCCACTGACGGAGTGTACGTTTTTATTTGAGAATTTGTGTTTCTTGAATGTCTCATTTATAAATAATACAGGGTGTGAAATTTGAAGGTCGCAGAACACAACCTGAAAAAGAAACCACCCTGAGTAACGCTGGGCATTCGTGGCAAAAATCTTTCACAAAATGCTTGACTTACATTGGATTTTTATATAACCTCAGTGTGTGCAGTGAATATCTGACCATTATACATAAGGTAACTATATATAATAACCTTTTCCTGGCTCATCCAGCTATCTTTGTTTATTTGAAAGATTGATAGATCAGAGAGTGAAGAGACGTGTTTTATTGTAAGTTTCTGTTCCAAATTTCCTGACATTTTTGGTTTTTTTTAAAAAAAATAGACTGTTAAAAGGCACAGAAAGGGCTAATAAGAACCAGATCCTAAAGTGATGCTATGTCAAAATGTCAAAAATAACAGCTTTTCTTCGACTCTACCACATTAATCTTAAGGCACATACCTTTCTATACACCCTTCCTTTAATAGCTTGAGTTTTTCTACGTGGCTCTTTACTGCAGAGCAGCTTCTAAAGTGACAACAAAATCCCTTGATGGTTTTCAGTAGTTGGGTTTATAGCTGGATGTGGACATTTGTTTACCTATTCCAAATCACTTTTTTTGTGATAAAGTTTAGAAGCTTCCTACTTGTGCTATAAAACTGGAGCCTGAGTAAAGAAAAGCTTCGTTTCCTGTTGCCAGATCGTAGCGTCAAAGCTATCACCAAGACATCTGTCCTTAAACATGAATGTTGACTCATAAAAGGAAAGACAGATACAAACTCTCAAATGCATATTATGAATTAACATTGGTGCGCAGGGCAGAGAGTTTTTGCAGTTCCTATCCAAAAGCAGTCGGATTCAGGTGCTCAGCCCCAGATAATTTTTTGCAAGTCTGCAGGCATCTGTGCTCTGGTTTCCCTCTGCAAACCTTCCCCCCCTGCTATGGCCCAGGGCAATCTCTAAGCTACTAATTATCAGAAAGTAGCAATTAATTCTGAGAATCCCAAATACACTGAATGTCACACATGGATATCTGAAAAGCCATAAAGCCTCAGGCAGTGGTCAGCCTGTTTCAGTTCAGTAAATTATCCTCAGGAGGCACTAAACCCCCTAGATAGTGTCTGTGGAGAGAAAGCCCAACACACAGCTGCAGGGTGTATTGAGTCTTGCACATACACATCGCTGAAGAAACTCATTTGAAAATAAGCTGGGCAAGCAAAGGCAGTAGAATATTTTTCCTTTTGTCCCAAGACAGTTAACATTGAATATTTCCGCATGATTGTCTGGACTTCTTTAATATTCTTTGTACGGGTTGCTGAATTATGGGTTGAGTGCGGTATTCCTTTCTTCCCACTGTCATTCCTCTACTTTTATTCATTTAAAGTAAGTGAAATTCCAGCCAAGAGCCTTCCTTTTGCCCCTTTTAATAATAAGGGCCTGTTGGTCAGACCCTCAGATCGGACTTGCCAGGAGTTGTCTCCCTTTGTGAGTTACGGGCAGATCAAGCAATCGGTGGTTAATCCTTTTTCCAACTGAGAAGTATGTGCTCTGTCTATGGCTACACTTCAGTCAGAAATCCTGCTCATTCCTTCTTCAGCTTAAAACTCAAGTCAATTGAACATATGGAACAACCAGCAAGCCCCTCCAGCATCTTCAGGCTGGGTGGGCTCCGCGTTGTTGACTTGCTCCAAAGAATTGTAGAGAATTGCCAGTGGTCAGTGCTCAGTGGTGGTGCCGATACATGTGAGTACGGGGGACACGTCTAAGTGTAGCATCAGACTGCGCTAATGTAAATAATGCAACAGTCTGAATGAAGGAAAATGCTTCTTTCCAGACTAGTATATTAAATCGGACAGACTGTGTCAGACCCTCTGATGTGCCTGACAGGCTCTTTCCCCTTCAACAAAGGTTATCAGCTCCTTAAGTTCCCAATCACTAAATGCATCTGTCTTGCAATCACTGACTGAGACACTTGTTGCATTTCTTCTTGCCAGAGTATGCTGTGACAAAGAACTGGTGAGCTGCTAAACTTGTGGTGCAGAAAGATAAAGGCAATAAGCAGTCTGTAAGGCTGGTGTCCCGACTGCCTTACTCCAACCAGGTCAGGTGGTTGCTTTACGTGCTGCAATGCAGATTTAAGTTTTCAAATCCAGACTTAAACTTATTCTCCAGTCCAGCAGCTGGAAACAGTGTCCCCACAGCTGTAGGTTTGCTTGAGAAAGGGTCTGGAGATGTTCCTGTCCAGGGAAGTGTGTTCTTACATGTCTATAATGGGAAGTCACTTGGTACCCCAGCCTCTCTGTTGCACCTGGATTGAAGCTGTTTTCAGGGTTGTGATGGCTTGAACGGAGACTTTAATTTCAACTTTTCTTTCAATATTCTGAAAGATCAGAAGGGCATAAAGAAAAGGATAAATGAAACAACAGTTCTTCTCATAAAATGAACATTTTAGGGTCTAATTCTGCATCCCCATCGTGCTTTAAACACCTAGTGAAATCAGAAACATATAGTGCACAGTGCTTGGGGAAAAAAGGTCTCACTGTGGCCAGCAAAATCCTCCTCCAAGGAAAGAGGGTGTTACTACTTTAAGATGTGTCTTTGGTAATTTAAGATAGAGTAACCATGTGGTCACAGAGGAGATTAACATTCCTTGGCCAGAGAGGACGAGCTTTTATTTTGAAAGCCACCTGGGTTCCACTTAAAAGTAGTAGAATACTTCAGGATTTATTATGACTGGGCAGGCTCCTATTTAACAATGTCAAGACGGAGCTGTGGAAATACACACACTTTTCTTCTTTTGAGATGCGCAAATGCACTACGTTTTGTCCTTGCACAGCTGCTGCTATTCTGTAACATCAAACCAGCAAAAAGTTTGGCCATGAAGGATACCTAATATTTGGATTTTGTATGCAGTGTCTCCAATTCATGCGCTTAGAATCATGAAGATGACTTATGATGTGTTGTGTTTGCATTGGCAACGGCTCAAAACCAGAAATATATTTCAGGCTTGGCTTTCCAGATATTATCTCAAGTCATTTAAAAGTTCATTATAGGGCACCCACTAGTGCTGCTATAGTAAAGGGGCTGTCAGCATTTTTCAAGGGTTTATAACTCAGCCATTAAAAAAAAAATATCTCTGTGGGCTGAAACTTGGCATTCAGGGTCTAGACCCAGCAGTAAATTGTTTTTACAAATTAAAAAAAAATCAGTTTGACTATTATTAAATTATAGGTGGGCTAAATTTTATTTAGAATCTTTTCAGGCTATTCTCCCATACTTCTGTAAATTAAAATGTTTCCAAAATGTTTTTATAGAGTGCTACTCTAAAACATGGACCAGCTTTTGTTATGTTCTTGAAACCCTGATATTTAACTTAAAATATAATAACAGTGCTTATCCCAGCATAGCACTTTTCACCTTCAAAGTGCTTTATGAGCATTATCTCATTAATGTACATAACAGCCTCCCCATGATGTAAGAGGGATTATTATCCTCACTTTACAGCTGGAGAGATTGAGCCAAAAGGTTTAAGGCTGTTTTTAAAAGGACTTAGTTGCACAAATCCCATGTGAGCTTTGATTGGCTTTGGGTGTCTGCTTCCCTTTGGCTCTTCTAAAAATCACAACTGAAGTGATTCACCCAGGACTACTCAGAGCCAGGACTGAAACTCAGACTTTCCGATGGCCAGTGCCACTAGACCAGTTAATTCTCAGAAGCGCAGTAATTTGTACAGAAGAAACATCATGTTTCTAAGAAATTATTCTTTCGGTTGCAGGGAGTCAACTCTGGGCATCTGGGGACCTCCTTGATGGCGCGGAGACTGTCAAATTAAATCTGGTAGAACGTGGCATGCTCTAAGACCATGGCCATGCGATAGTGTCTTCATCATGTGTGCAAGCAGCGAGTCCATCCTGTTTCATCATCCCTGTTCGCCTCCTGCTGAAAGCACAAAAGGAGGATTTACCACCGTTTTTCTTGGCCTTTTGTCCCAGAGAGAAGAGATGTTAATGCTGGTGGCCCTAGAGAGTGGTTCATGGGGGGTGACCTGGGCAAAAACCTGGCTGCAGGCAGGAACTGGTTTATATGTTCTTTGTATAGTTGTTATTAAGGGCAGAGGATGGTGGTGGTAGCTTTGAAGATTTGATGGGCTTTGGTAGGTGAGAGTCAGACACAGGTATTAAAAATAAAATTGGGCTTCTCCTCTGCCCCTCCATGCCAGGCAGGGCAGCAATGGATGGCTTTTGTACATGCCAGGGAAGGAATGCTCGTAATTTTGTATGCCTCGGTAACAGCTCAGGGTTTTTTGGAAGCACTGTTAGACATTCCACTCATTTTCAGTTACAGAACTGCTTTATCTGTGAGGAATGTCTTCTCATGAAGCTTCCAAATGCTTGAAACCTGCCCTGTTTAAATCTCATCTCAGGTGATCTGCTTGATCTGATTTATGATTTGGATGCAAAATTTATGGATTTGAGGACAAAGCTAAACCGAATTTAGCAGATGCGTTTTGTTTAGGGTTTCTGTAGTAGTTTGTGGAGGAGGGTGGAGAACACTTAGAGGAGTCAGAAACTCCTGAAGCTGAGAGGCTGTTTCTGTTTGTGCCTATAGAGCAGTTGCACCGTAGCTTTTGCATTACAGCCATATTTTTTCACTGACTTACTGTCGCTACTGATATTTTAAAATCCTTCTCCAGCCTTTGGAAAGCTACGTTACATCCTTACTCCTTTATTTGCCTCTCCTGTATACCATAGGACCTTTAAAATATTATATTTACTGTGGTGTTTGTCAGCAAGACCATCACAGGACTGAGGCCATTCTGTTTTTTGACTGTTATACTGTAGATATCTGAACTAGTCTTTGAAATGTTATCAGGAATTATATAAATGACTGCGGTATAGAAACGTTACGTTGGATAATTAAATGTGGTTATCCAGTTTCATGCTATTACTGTGATTTTATTAAACCCAGATTGTGGAGAGAACCCAAGAATACGTGCACTGACTTAGATTATGCTTCCCAGTGAGGTTATTAAGATAGCAAGTCAGGAACATTTCTAGTCTTGCAATGAAGCATGCAGAAATGGTTCTGGAGAGCCTAAAGGCCAGTCTGACACCCCTGACGAGAGACGTCGGACCCTGTTGTCTGGCTTCACCGAGGGCTGGCATCTCTGCCCTTTTTACCCCATACACAGATTTCCTAGCTAATTAGATCCATAGGAGCTTAGGTAACAGTTGTATTTTGCACAGTTTCATACCTGCATGTTAAAAGGCTAGTCTGGTGAAAAAAAAATATGTGTGGGTAGTACCTTTGTGTTAAATGTTTATCCTGATGGCTTCTCAGGATCAAATGAAAACAGGGATGCCTTGTATAAAGTGCTATGCAAACACAGGGTAAGAGCTTAGGTGCTAAACAGATTAAATACAAAGGAAAGAGATAATGATGTACACAAAATATAATTAAGGGAGTAGCTAGTAAAGACACAAGTCTTCAATAAATAATACTTTATTATTATTTAATAATAAAATAAATAATTAGGGAAGCAGGTTAGTTAAGTAAGTTAGTTGGCTAAGCTGTTTCTATACATGCTAGAATTTTTTTTCATACTTTTAGGCAGGCTTATTGCTGGAGTTAACAGTAGATGTACCTGAAAATGGTGGAGCATAAGCAGCACAGCACAAGCTTACTTACTGATAGGCTTTTCTTGACGTGCTGGGTTAGCTCTGAGAGTGCCAGAGCAGGGCACAGTCTCTGGATTTCTCATGCTTTGGCCACCCTGCTGAGACAGCCAGCAGATGATAATGGGTTTTGGCCCCTAATGACACTTAGATTTGAACCTGTGACGTGGAGATGAAAGCCTGCATATTCCATTCCCCATCCTCAATCCATCTCGGTCTCTGCCTTTAAAGGATTTAATTAAATGTTGAATACAGTTAACTAGAAATGGTCCTGTTCCTGAATGATGCAGAATGAAATAGCACTTGACAGAAGAAGACAATGCTCATGAATGGATTAGACGAGATTAATTTTGCTAAATTTCAATTTAACATTCTCTGTCTTAAGGAAAGAGCTCTCGATCTTCGATCTTCTGCTTGCACCTATCATGAGACCTATTTCAGATTTAAGATAAATTTTGGTACTCTAGCAAGGAAAATACCAAGTGAGAAAAAAAGTCTTCATCTCCCAGATATGATCCTTATTCTTCATCTATGCAGTTAGTGCTTACTAAATCATTGACAACATACTGTCTGCATTGCTGTGTGAATCAAATAAAAATGGCTCTGAGATCTTCACTTCTGAGTGATTGATTTTGTATATTCCTATATTTTGTGGGTCTTAACATGAGCAGAGGGAGGTCTGCATAGGCAAAGGCATCAAAATGAGCAGCCGGATTTCTGATACATGTTTTTCATGTGTATTGGTTAGCAAAAAGGAGAAATAAAAGAAAAAAAAGAGAAGCAGTGCTACCTCCTTTTCCTGTGTTGAATGAAGCCAAATAGGATGATGTTGAGAAAGTAGAGAAAATCCATGGGTATATGAAGGAAGAGAAGTTTTCAAGAAATACAGCATTACTGTAGTACATGGAAATTCCAAAATTTGTTCCTTTTATTACCATGCAAAAACTATGTGGGACCTACTGTCCTGAAACATCAATTAACAAGTATTATTGTTTTCTACTAAATTTGATGGCCACTTCCTTTTTTTCCCTTTCGGAGACAAGCATGAGGTTTCTTTAAAATAACATTTCCTAAGCTGGAGATTTTTATTCACCCTTTTTTCTTTTTACATAACAGACTACTTCTTGACGCTTGATGAACCTATGAATAACATAACTACCACCCTTGGCCAGACTGCAGAGCTGCACTGTAAAGTCTCTGGCAATCCTCCGCCGACTGTCCGTTGGCTGAAAAATGATGCGCCAGTTGTCCAAGAACCCCGGAGGATCTCCTTCCGTGCCACAAGCTATGGGTCTCGACTGCGCATAAGGAACCTTGACACTACAGATACTGGCTACTTCCAGTGTGTTGCAACTAACGGCAGAAAGACTGTTTCTACAACTGGTGTGCTGTTTGTAAAATTTGGTAAGTTTTCTCCTTTTAAGCTGTTCAGACTGTTACTCAGAAAAACAACTCTGGAGAAAGGGGTGTTTATCCACCAAAAATGAACGCACTGATGTAGTAGTATTATCCAATCTGATTCAGCCTGTTTCTGGGAGCATCTCTGGGATGGCCGTTTATCCTCTCTGCCTGTTTGCTTTTTGCTCCACTGCGATGCCTGTGTTGACAGCTGTAATGGTGGCTTTTACTGTATAAAAGCCTACTGGAAGCAGGACCGAAGCACAGAGGTCACTAAACAGCAATGTTCATGAATATGCTACCTGAGTGGATTCAGACCAGAAGACAAAAAAGATTTTATTCTCAGGTGCCTGAGTGACCTCCTTTTTCTCTAACAAGTGAGAAATTTCAGCTTGCAGTATAGATTGGAGGCATGTTAATGGGAGATACATATACACCTGTCAGGTGAAATAAGCACTTTTTCTTGCAGGTTTATATTGAGATAATTGCCTTCAAAGCTGATCTTGCAACTGGGAAGATTCCAAACAAGAAGCAGGTTTTGTGTGTCTTCTCCACCTCCACATTCAGAGGGAAATAATTCACTGAGATGAAGATACTTGCAGAGTCCTAGTTAATCCTCTTAGGAACTGGACAAACACACAATGAATGATGTATGAGATGAGTTTCATAGTCTTTTTTCATAAACCTCCCACATTTTCAAAATTCTAATAAGAAATTAATCATTAGATGTTCTCATAAGGCAGTTTTCTTTTCAGCTTCTGTATTCTTTTCAGTATCTGAAATGTAGGAGATTTTTATTTGAAAAATGATACTTGTTTAGATGCTCCTGTAGAAAATGGTCAGTATTTGTCTTTGTTCTGGCTGGAGCAATATTCAGTCTCACAATTTGGTTTCTAGAGCAAATACTCATTAGTATGAACCTCCCTGAAATCTGCTGCAGCCAACTCTTCAGTCTGCACTGTGCCAGTGAATGTGCACTCTGGCCTGCTCACCACTTCCAGCAGCTGCCAATATACAAGCACCCAGGGCAGTAACAATGAGACCCTCTCAGCCAAAGCCCACTGAGGTCAGAGTGAATTTGACCAATGCATCTGAATCAGGTCTAGGATGAATTCCCTGATAAATAATGAAGATTGATGGGAGAAACGATGATGTTTTCTCCCAGTTACAGTTACAACATGCTTTTGGGCAAGCCTGTGGTTTGCTTTAACCTTTATGTGATGGCCTGAGACACAGCTGAAATGCAGGATGAGTGCCTCACCTGCTTATTGTCCTTGTCTACGGCATTTTGCAATCACTGCTGTGGGGTACAGTCTTGTCTTTGGTACTTAGAAACTGTGACTTATCTGTTAAGCTACAAAAATGACATCCAACATGACAGAGTATTACTTTTATCTTTTAAAACATTTTCAAAAGCTTCCTGCTTGCTACCTCACCATAACTCATCACACTGTTTTTCTTCTGTCAATTTTGCAGGTCCCCCGCCAACAGCAAGTCCAGGATCATCGTAAGTTGTTTCATGTCTGTTATGTCGATTCATTAATCTTGCATTTCAGCAGTCAGAAGTTCATTTTTCATTTTGTGTGACAGGAGCACTTTTACATTCCACTTTGAGTCAGATACTATGCTAATTTATTATAACTGAATTATCTGTCTTGTAGATATATTTTCATGTTATCATGTCAACTTCTATTTCTTACCCTAGACTTCTTAATTTCCAATATTATTACCTTCAGATCCTCTGGTGCCTTCAGTCTTTGAACAGATTTCAGTGTCCTTCAAACTGTTCTTCATACGTGTCACAGCCCAATCCAGAAAATATTTGTCACTATAAGTAGATTTTACTATCTAGGGGCTTCTTACTGGTTTTAAGAGGACCGATGGTCATAAACTGTATCTGTATCTGTCTGTACTTGTGTTAGTATATTGTCTTAAAACTGAGATTTTAAAGATCAAGTATGTGGGTGGGAGTAGTGGCTGTTTTTACAAGTTCCCTGTATCCCGGAGCTCAGGTTTGGTTCCTGCAGCTGGGTCTGAGCAGTTGCCACATTGTTGTATTTTGGCAGTGGAGGTTCTGCCTTCGGTAGCTTTTGAGAACATAGGTTTATCATCCCCTCTAGTTCCAAGACACGTGATCAAACTTGCTCACCTTTTGTAGTCCCTTACTGTTTTCAAGTGTGATTTGCAACTCTTCTGAAGTTTGAAATTAATTTTGTGATAGTGCGTCCAGCTTACGTCTTATGTGCCCGGAACAACACTGAAAACCCGCCTCTCCTGGTGAAGGAAGCCGCGCCATTAGAAGAGAAATACAGTACCAATTAAAACATAAAACACATCTGTTACACTTACAAGGGATGCAAAAGCTTGGGGATGTGACTGTTCCTGATTGTCCTTATAGAAGATCGTTCACAAAGTATTGCAGAAGATATATCTTAAGAGCATCTCACCACAAAAGGACATGCTAGGATGCCCTCTAATGGAACATCATAAAATGTGTTTTTGTCTTCCCTTTTGAAGGTACCTGATAGGAAGTTGCTGAGTTTGTTTTGGAAGGGGTGCGCTTTGCTCACACTCAGGCTATGTTTTGTGATTGTGGTGTTCCAAGGAGGAAAGCTTCATGATGCTGTGGGAAGTGTTGGGGGCTGTTGTGCTCTTTAGTAGTTTGGATAATTAATTAATGAGTTGAGAAGATGTGTATTTTGTGTCTACTTCCACCTAGTTTGGGGTTTCTGAAATGTGTAAGGTTGAGCAACACATCGTTGGTGGCCAGAAACCCACAGGAGAGCAGTGGGAGCACAGAAAGCAGAGAGCTGTGCTGGAATTTCACTGTCTAGGCCACTCAGCTTTGCCTCACTTTTTAAAAACAAAACAGATCTGGGAACCTTTTCCCATTTTCCTTTCTGGCAGGGTTTGGGGATTTTTTTGCCCCCATGCGAAAAAAAAAAAGACCACGACTTAACTAGTGAGAAGCCTTACCAAGTTATGGAGAAGTAACAGCAAATGGTCCCTCTAATTCAGTGAGTGCTGGGCTGAGCTCTAAAGCGATGTCTGCACAGCATCACCCAGACCATGAGGAAAAAACAAACTAGTGTCATGAGTGCTAGTTTGGAGACTAGGAGTATTACATTCCACCTGAGCTAAGCACCCTTCTTCCAGCTTCACATGGCCCTGTCTTATTCTGCATGTAAAGGCCGTATATCCAGGGAACAAACAATCACTGTTCTCTGTATGCACCATATAAAACATTCAATTGGCTTTAAAGTTGACTCAATTCCATTTTTTAATTTTTTTTCCCTAGCATTTGCTGCCCACTGGTATACATGTGTACAAACACAAAGAGTGTGAAAAGGTGAAAAAAAGTGAGACGCCCATTTTAATAGTCCTATTTAATAGTTGACTTTATAATTGTGCCTTATAATTTTGTAGCCAAAAAATACATTTAATCACACTTCATTACCATGGGGGGTTGTGGGCTCTATCTAGTAAGAGGTCAGTCACATTGTACTAAACATTGGAGAGAAACAAATGTTGCAGAAGGATCTCTGTTTTACCGAATGAAAAATTTCTACGTTCCTGTAGGAGGTAACCAAGTTTAATCTATGGAATAAGAGAATCAGGAAGGAGCTTATGACAAAGAAGTTATAAACTTGGAACTCATACTAAATAAGAGGTAAAAAACAGGTCAGTGTACGTCATCTTGAACCTTGTTCATATCTGCTGCCAGTGGTGTGAGTGCAAGAGCCTTACGGATAGCAGCAGTGGGTGGTTAGGTCCAGCTGAGTGAAGTGGAATTGCAAAAAGAAATTGCATGTTCTGGAATGCAGGAGGGAAATTGCCTCGAAATCTGTTCCTTGCTGTTTGCTGTTCTTTCCATGCAAACAATATCTTGTGTGCTGTATAGCCTACTCACGCATAGCCTTCTCCCCATACAAGTTGGCAAACAAATTCATAGCTATGAAATGAATGAAAATTTGGTGGAAGTGAGAGTGAACCCACATCACATAGGTAAGTGTCACAAAAAAGCATTTGAAGGACTGCTGGCTAAAGGCTGCAGTACTCTTCAGCACAGGGGAACAGCATTTTGTACAGCTCTGCAAAATTATCTTGTCTGAAAACCAAATTCATGTAAGTTGTTCCAGGGATGAAAAAATATTTTTTCTGGTGTTTTGATTGAAAATTTCTTCAAATATGAATAGAAGTTGGAACCTGCTCCCCGTGAGACCCTTTGAATGCATCAGCCCTCAGACACTATTACATTGTTTCATAGTCTTGATGCCATTTTAGGACTCCTCCTTGCTATTAGATGAGCAATGAGTATAGTCATGAGAAATACCTGCTTTTATCTGTGAAAACCAACCCCATCTATGCCAGCCTGGATTTTCAAGTTCCAGGGTGATACATGGTCAACCTCCCTCCCCATCATTTAAGACTCGTGGGAGTCCTATGGGGAAACAATTTCTTCAGGAACACTCCTGGAAGCTGGGTCATGAAATATCTGCCTGCCATTTTTTCCAAAGCTAGGGCACTGGTCATGGTGCTTTGGCTAAATTGGCTGTGGGTCCATGGGTTCGGCTGGTTTTGGTTCCCCAAAATACATTCATGGGAACCTATGGCCCTCTTCCCTTCTGCGCAAGCTGACTGCTGGTGTAGCTCTGAGCAAATGGACACCCACCGTACATCATCTTACAGACATATTATTTTACAGTGATTAAATGAAGGCTAAATATGGAAAGCACTTGGAAGGATGTTGTGGAAATGAAAACTCATACTTGGAAAGTGTTCGTGCCTTATCAGCATGAGTTTCTTCTCCTATGATAAGGCAATGAACAAAATTGATGGTGAGTAGCAGCCCTGTTCAGCGGGTGTGCTTCTCCCATGTTGTCTTTATCAGTCTACCATGAGTGGAAGGTTCTGTTCATTTAAGGATTTAATTTGAGGATCATGTTTTTAAAAAAATCCATATGCTCAGCACTTTTTTTCGCATAATTTATAGGTGCAGAGTTCTGTGCTGATGTGATGGCAGAAAAATAGATGAGCCAAGTGTAGCTTAAAAATAAAAAGGTTAAATGTGTGACTTCTGTAAAAGAAGACAGGCGATGCTAGATAACGTAATAATTCACGTGTGTGTTATATCCTTATTCTTTTTGCTTTCCTTGAGTACTGTTACAGGTAGCTAGAGCCAGAAGTCTCATTTACAAATCAATCTGAAACAAATAAAAGAAAATCCAGCAGAAACATGCCACTGCAGTGCATAAGGAAAGCAAGAACCCAAGGTATTACTGCAGTGTAAAAGGCTGGCTGACCTGAATTTCTTCTTTTAACTCTCTTGTGTTTGGCAAAGGTCGGCTTTAAAGCCCTTATCTGTGAGGTGTGGTGTTCTTGCCATTAATGTGCTCTGCTGCTCTGCATCTCTGACATAGCTTGAAGAAGCTTCTTTTGTTAAAAAAAAAACAAAACAAACAACAACAAAAAACAAACCCACTCCCCTGCTTGATAAATAAATAATTATTTTATCTTTTGTTTTGCCAGAAGTTGCTACACATACAGTGCCAGTTACAAGCAGTTTGGTGAGCTGTGGGGAGAGTGCGAATGTCTCTGTCCCGCAGCCGGACGCGTGCCCAGGAGCAGGGCAGTCATGGCTCCGGCTCTCAGACTGCTGGAATAGTTTCTGTAAAGTGGATGGTGTCAAGGGCACCTCCACAACAGGCAGAGTCAGGGCGGGGGGCCTCTTCAGGCGGGTAAGTCAGGTTGTGCTGGCTCTTGGTGGAAAAGGCCACCATCAGCTAATTTAGCCCCTTCTTTTTTCCACGGAATTTATGAATGCAAACTCAAATTGAATTGATCGAATAATTTGAGGAAGATCAAAGGGAGCATTTTGCTTGTTAACTCGTGTATCAGTGTACACTTGTGCATCGCATATTTCTGTGTGTGTATATATATAATATTGTACACACGTATATATGCACAGCTTTAGCCATCACTTCTAAAAATTTCCTGAAAGACCATAACTCTAACATTGTTTTTGAAGTTCCTATGCTTCACATCACTTTGAAATTCACTTTTTATCCATCATCCATAGCAAAGTTTGCACCTTTAAGGACATAGAAGTGTGTATGTTAACCTCAGGTCTCTCTGGTTGCTACAGAGATGAAAATCAGAAAGGGCTGAGGTCAGAGCACAGCAGATTCCTGGAGATGAGAGAATTTAATATGACAATAGAATACTTTGGCCTAGAAAATGGTTGCATGCCCAGTCTTTTCCATTATTATTGTTCTTTTTTCCCCTCATTCTGTATCGTTTCTACTGCCTGGAGCGATGGCCCTGTGCTTGCCCTGAACTTCACCCACTCCAGGAGAAATGCTAGGCACAAGTCACTGAAATGAGAGGAGGCAGAGCACACTTGCATACTGTTCGAGAAACTGTCAAAAGAGCTATAGTGGGAAAGAAAATAACTGGTTTACATGGTCTGGTCTAAAGATGAGCAAGACAAACCCTGCTGGAGTGTAGTTCAGTGGGAAGAGTTCAGGATAATGCTCTGACTATTCTGTGTCAGAAAACCACACACAATTTATTGTGTTTTGAGCATGTTTCAAAAAGGCTTAACCTGCAGGTGAAATAGTTCACTCAATAACACAGACTTATGATTTTATTACTGGGAACACGTTGGAAGAACAGAATGGCACCTCTTGGAAGCATTCTGTAAGTTTGCAAGACACGTTGTTTTAGGTTTTAAAGGAGAAAAATTACTAGTTCATCAATATTACCGCTCTTGGATGTGCAGGGGTTACTGTGTAGCAGAGAGACAACAGCGTGAATGTAAATCAGAGTGGATGTGTATACTGCAGACTGGCATCTCCTGGGTGTATACGGTCCTTGTGTCACTATTGCTCTTCAACAGTCCTTTTATTCTTAATGGAGCCTTTTCTACATATATAACTAAATATGGTATTGTTTTGTTCTTTATTTAACCACTGGGAATGAGGAGAGAAGAGGAGGAAAAGAGGAGAGGAGAGGGCTGTAATTTTAAGGGGCATTTGCTTCATAAAATCAAATGGGGTTTGTGATTCCCATAAATAGCTCGCAAGGCTTGTGAAACCACAAACCCCACAGGATTCTCCCATCCTCTTTTTCAGTGATTAAGAGAGTTCTCTCTCTTTTTTTTTCTTTTTTTTTTTTATTTTTTATTAGTTAAACATATCTGGGCTTTTTCAGTAAAACAGATATTTTGTACAGTGGCTGTGTGGCTGGATGTCACCGTGGTTCTTTCAACAAGAAAACGCATAACCACTGGCCAGCATCCAGGTGAGGCTTGGCCAGCCATGTATTTGACTGTAGATTTCAAAGAGTAACATAGAGACTTTACCCCTTTGGCCACAGAAGCTATATTTTATAGAAGAAAAAATTCCAATGAAGAGGCAAGAGTAGATTCACTGGAGAGCCACTCCAGCAGCATCCTGAGACCAACCTGCCTGCTGCTGCCCACTGCCAGCACCCAGGGCTCTGGCACCCAGGCTGGGCATCAGCCTTGACCCCCAGGATCTTGGTGGAGGAGGTGTATTGATTTCCAGTCCTGTGACATGTTTTGTGGCTGTGACAGAAGCTACCTCCTTGTTGCTTGGTGATGGTGGAAATTTTGAATGAGGACTGAATGCAAGTCCCACGAGTTGTGGTGTGGGATCTTTTATAGCCCCACCGTGTGTTGGTGCAGCAGCTTGTACATATGGCATGTAGGATCTGAGGCGCAATCTTGAAGTGGGATATTCTATGTGGAGGCCAATATAAATATATTTGTGCAAAAAAATCACGCAGTATGAAGATGAAGTCTGAGTGGCTGATGCTGACAGAAACCATGTTACATTCTGTTGCATTACTTCATTTGAGTGAAAATAATACTCCCTTAGTTTTGCCAGGGTCTGAGAGTCAGATTATCTGCTGTGAGCATGCCAGTCGTGGAACTGAAATGTTTCCAGGGAGAGCTGGACTTGTCCTCTTCACTGCATCTTTGATCTGGTACACACTTCTCTGTTATGCCACTGTCTCACCTTTCCTTTGTACTGATTATTCTGCTGTGATTTTCTTTGTGGCATTCCTGTAGCATTGTGGACAGTAAGGTGAGTGCTGAGGCACTGGGGTGTATGGTTGAGGAGGGGGCATGCTCTTGGACTTTCCTGAGCAAGCAAAAATAAATTAAAACCTCTGGGTAAATCTAGCACAGAGTTTAGGAAGCCATGTTTGTGTCTTGTATTAAAACAAATGGGCTACAGGCAGTATTCTAGTGCATTTTATCTACCTCAAGGCACTTACGTAGCTAAATATACACGTTATCTGAGAATTCCAGGATCCTTTGCCTCTTGCCTTCCTCTTATCTCCCAGACCACATATGGGAAACAGCCAGAGTAAGATTAAAGGTGTGGTGCAGTTGCCTTGACTGCAGCTGTTTGTGCTACTTCAGATGCAGCTGAAGTCACACTGGTCACCTTGTCTGGGTGTGACACCCTGGGGTGATTTGCCCAGTTATTGCGTGTGTAGCCCGTAACAAAATCGAGAACTGAACTCTGTCTCTGGAGGCTCAGGCCAAAACCTGTGCTACTGGGTGGTTGTTCTTATCGTCTGGGGCCATGCATTGTCCACTGGTTTTCATGTGAGCAGTGCTGCAGAAATCAGAGTTCTTTGCCACAGAGCTCTTATCCCAGCTCTTACTAATGAACTGAGTTAAATTGTATTTTGTTATGCTATGGGAAGTCTACAGAAAGGAAACTGGCCTGTAGTTTGGAGAAGGATCGCCCTTAGAAAGTGCTGTTCACTTTTGGAAAGGTATCTGATAAGTATTTTTACAAATTTTAGCCAAAGTGTTCCACTCTTATCTACCTGTAGTGCAAACGGAAAGCCCTTCTATCTTCATGCAGCACAAAAGAAAAGTATGACACAATATGGAGACATAGTTGTATTATCTGAAAACAAATTAATTGCACTGATGTCAATATTTTTTAAGTGGGGAGAGATAAGGATGTAAAGGACGTTATAACGTGGACATGGGGAGCTAGAGTTCCCTAATGCATTTTTGTAATACAAGGGAACAGACAATGTGCTGTTAAGAACTGGATTTGTTTTCGTTCTGTACATGATCACCCATAGCAACTGCATATGCAAATAAATGTTTGGTATAGCAATGGCGTTTGTGGAATGCTACAGTCAGTATTTGAAGAGTATTTGGACTTTTATTTCTATGAAGCTTTGATATGAGCCAGTTGCATAGTCAGTAACCCCAGACGTTGCATACAGGATTTGTAGCAGGACACGAGGAGACTGGGAGAGTTGAAGCCTTGACTCCAGCATTTTGTTGCCCTCATCCTGAAGCCAACTTGTCCATCCATGAGCGGCACCATTACCTGCTCACCACATCTTTCTCAAGCACAAGTCTACACAGGCAGCTTAGTGCAGCATCCTGCTACACCCAGCTCACTTCAGCAAATGCCCTGTGGTACCTAAGGACAGGAACACAAGCACTACTATTTCATTTCTTTGCAAAATCAGTTCTCAACCCTGTTTCGTGGCCTTCCTGAAGAAGCAGTAACACAGTTTCTTGTGCTAATTCCCACTGCACATCCAAACAGAAAAGGAAGAGTACATATGGTGCATTTCGATGTGCCTGCAGAGGTCAGGAGGCGGCAGGCAGTGCTAATTGTGTATTACAACCCACATCGAAGTGAAGATGAAAATATGAAATGGCTTTTACTTGCTTAGGAAGTGCTCAGCTTTCAGCATTTTGGAAATGCAGGATCAGGTCTTGTACCTTTTTATATTTAGCTGCTTTTTAGCATGTTAATTTAGCCTTGCTGCATTAGTCCTGTTGCCTTGTTTGGCCATATTTGATAAATGCTGAAGATAACACTGAAAGGTGAATTTCAGCTGTCGTTATAAACTATGCTCAGATACCTTATTGTTGTTTTTTAACACTGTGGATCTAGAAACATTTCAAATCCAGCGTAGGAACCTGGGGGGCTGATACATAAAGTGTGGATAAGAGAGTAGATTTTCCTTTCTCTAATTGGTTAAGTCAGTTGTCAGTGTTTCTGTAAACACTTAAAGAAATCCTGTAATTATATAATTTGACCCCGAGTTACACACTATGTGTATATTTTCTGTTTGGAAACAGAAAGGATTAAAAAAAAAAAAGATAGGCTGAAAAGTTGCATTACTTAGGCTGATCATCTCTTGCAGCCTTCAGGGTGTCGTGTTTACAGAGATATTCTTTAACTGTTGCAAAAAAAGAAAAAGATCATTACATACAGTTGGCAGTCTGTATCTGACTAATAATATATTGAGTCTTATGAGTTAAACCAAATAGATCTGCCAAGTATTGTTCCTATTAATGTTGTATATCCTTAATGTCACACAGAGGCCTTTTTCCCACAGAACTCCCTGGCAGAAATTGTCTGGGTAGGAGTTCAATCCACCCCAGGACAGAGGACCCATGCTGCTAAGACCCATATTAAGGCTGCAACTAAGACAGGTTGGAAAAAAAGTATTGCATTTGATTAAAAATATTGAGCCTTCAATATCTGGTTTTATTCCATGTTGAAACGAACCTGAGAGCATTAGGCATTTTTCTCAGAAAATAAATGTTGCATAGCCCCTAGTGCAGCATATACTCACTTGAGAGGAGGAAGATGCAGGCTCTGCTTTAGAGCAGAGGAATAACCTGGTTTTCCCATATTTCTTGTGGTCATTCCAGATAGCAGCTATTTTGAAGCCAACCCAAAAAATCCTTCTGGAGCTGCTAAAAGATCACAGCAGCAGTTTTGGCCAAACCACTGTGTTTTTGTGAAACATTCCACTTTTCAGAAGATGATGTTTTCTCTCAAGACAATTTTAATGATAAAAGTTTCTTACTTAGCTCTAATCATAAAGGCAATTTAAATGGCTTAGAAGGTTTCTTTGAGCCTGAAGGCTGTGAGGCAAGATCTGACAATATTACAGTAACAATTATTTTTACCCTTCCTGGACTGTGTCAGGTTACTGTACTGGTTAAACAGAGCCTATTTTGGAAAGGACTTGCCCTGAATTTATGTCTTGCCCTCAAAGAGGGTAAATTAAAAATTGTTTTAGAATGACTCTGATTCACATGGAATTAGACCTGATTTGTGTTATGCTCAGACAACACAGTGTCTTAAAGTTTCTGGCAGAGTCTGTTTTATTTGCATGTATTTACAACATAGCACCTTCTGCAAGGGCTCTTCATCTAAGAGTTGCTAAAATAGAGATGGGTACTGTTGTTTTGGGGTGGAGGGGTGTATTTTACAATGCAGCCCAAGTGCCAGAGCCTCCCCCCTCCCATTCCCAGGCTTTTGGAGCTTTCTATTCTGTTTTGGGGGTTTGCTGGTCTATGTCAGCAGTTTTTAAAAAAACACAATGAAAACCTGAAAAAAAACCAACAAAACCCAACAAAAAGCAAAAAGACTGGAAACCAACCTCCTTGATTTCCCTCCTCGCCAGCCTGCAGTGGGATGACAGTCAACATAAGATTTTGTGTTGCAGAATACATTGCTTCATTGGAACAGGGTGCCCAGGGATGGGTGGAATCACCATCCGTGGGGGTGTTTAAAAAACTTGTAGATGTGGTGTTTTAATGACCTGGTTTAGTGGTGGACTTGACAGTGCTGCATTAACGGTTGGACTTGATGATCTTAAAGGTCTTTTCCAACCTAAATGAGTCTGTGACTCTTGTCTGGCTGTTGCCTCATTAGTGTTGTTTCCCAATGTGCACAGGTGTTACTTCTGGGGAGGTGGGTGTAAAGGTCTGTAGATGTAGGAGGAAAAAAGGGAAATAATTACACAACCTGTGTCATATACTTACAGTATAAAATGATTTCTAGCTGTCATGGAATGAGTTAAATGTAACAAAGTCAGAAAACTGACAAATGAAATTGTAAATCAGTCATCTTTATTATGATTTTTCTGAAAGAGAAAATTGAACTTCTGGCACATGAAGCATGCATGTTTAAAAGGCTTGTATGGTCTTGTTTTACTTAAAAACCTGCAACTTCTGGTGGCCAAACGTTAGAGCACTTTCCTGGGCTTCTGGCCGTTTGCACAGCCATGGGAGTAGGTCAGGTGTAAGGGGTGAAATAAAGAAATAGTCAAACATTTCAGAAACTGGTTAATGTTTGAGGTCATCTCTGAGGTACTGTGAGGTTCACCTATGCTGTAAGGCCTTAATTATAAAGGAAATCCTATTTAAAGGCCTATAATGTTTCTGTGGTTGTCATAAAATATCTTGCATAACCAGGTAGTAAAAGCTCAGTGGGTAAATCTCAATCTTGCATTTTGGTGTTCTTTTACTTTAGTGCCCAGCTGTTGTTGATATTCCTTAAACAAATCCTGTCCTGCTATTTTCAGTTTGTGTTGATGGGGAACCAAGAAAAGGAGGAGCAGTGAGGGATCTGTCAAGAGATTTGTCAGATCGTAATGCCATGCAATGGCTCAACTCTGGGCATAACTTCAAGCAGGTTTTTGTTTTATCTGCTGGCTGCCAGCCTCGCTACCAGTGGGCTGAAAATTAATTAAGATGAAACATTCAAAACATTAAGGGTAGTGAAACCTCCAGTTGCTTGTGGTAGGAATTATTCAAGAGAACAAAAAATAGTAATAATAATAATTACAGTACTGCCAACAAAGCGTGGGTGCTGGCAGGGGGAGAGGCCGTGTCTGTGGCCTCTGTGCGATGGATTTGTTTCCTGTCCTAGGCTTTCGTTCACCCACATGAAAAGTCATCTCTGTCCGTATGTAACCCCCTTCCTCCTGCCCCCGTCACCCCCTGGGCAGTTTATGCTTCTCCTCCCGCTTCAGATGGACTCAGCATCAAGACTTTGCTTTTTCCCTGAATGAGACATCCCAGGGCTGGGATCCAGAGCCATGTGCTGGGCCTCTTAAAATCACTGTCCCAACCAGCAGCTGGGCAGCTGCAAAACTTCTTTTCTTAATCACTCCCCATGTATCTTCAGATTTTTTGATTTCATAAACAGTCCAGTGGTAGGGGTGTTTCTGCTTCCACCTGGACTAACGTCTACCTCCCCTGGGCTGGCCCGACGTGCCTGCTGGGAGGAAGCTCCTCCGCTGCCAGGGGAGGATGAGTACAGGCATACTCCAGGTGCCCCATGCTCGAATGGGACTCTCTCATGAATGCTGCCTGAAAATCGGCAATTTAAATGGCCACCCAGTGCCATGGGCAGCTGGGTAACCAGCCAACATCGGGAGTGTTGTGAGCCAGAGCCCTGTGATGAAGGGGCTGTGAAAGGTAAAGGAGTCGGTTGCAGTCCTCCATCTAACCATGGCGGGGGCTGCACCCGCTGCCGTACTTCTCTCAGGTATGTTATGTTCCAAATCTGGTGGCTTTGAATTAACTAGGGCACAGCCCTAGAGAGGGGGAAAAAAAGTATCTGTCTTTAACTTCTGAACATGCTTGTGCTGTGTCAAGTCGAATGCCTTTATAAGATTCTAAACATGCAAGCATTGGTATCGTTACAACCTAAATCCTGACTTCACTAAAGCACATTTAAGAGGTCTCTTTTCCATAAGCTCCTGGGAATTGCCACCAGAGCTCTGTTACCACCTCAGATCCTGTGGTTTTTGGGCTTTATTTCAGCCATTCCACTGTTGTGTCTCGGGTGGTGTAAGGCTGGCAGATGTGGGGTCACTTGGGTCTGTCCGTGACATGTGTGAGTACTGGCAGTGCGAGGGCTGCCGGGCATCTGGTTAAGTGAACAGCCATGAAGAGACCACGGAGACATTGTCTTTTACAATTCCTGGATGCAAGCTGTCTCAAAAGATCTGGTTTTAGTATGTGCTATCTAATGTTGTCTTTAGTAACTTTTGGAATAGAGACTATTTTGTTGTATTTGTATGATTTAAAAAAAACCAAAAAAAACCTGACGTACTCTGTGGTGTTGTTGACAGTTCCACGCTTTCCATCTTGCAAGAAAAAAATATGAATTGTAGCAGAGACTCTTGGCCCTAAAAGCATAGGAAGAGCCTCTCCTGTACTGTTTGCAGCTATGCTACTTTCAGAAATCTCCTTGTCTGACTTTTGCTTCTCATGGTAATTTTTTAGCATTTATTTACAATTTGGTGGTGTCAGTTTGTCCTCCTCAATGGATGCAAATTAGCCCAGGCACAAACAGCAGATGAGGATTTGACCTCCATGAGTGTACTGTCCTTTGCAGATTTGAAAGGAACAAAACATAATGAGAAAATATCATTCTAGCAATGATAAATGTGAAGGAGTGATCCGGAGAATGTTTGCTTTGCATTCGGAGCTGTCTTTGGGGCAGTAGTTGGCATCAGGAGCTGTGACCGTTTCAGAGTCTGATCTTGGCTGTAGGGGGATAAACCCAGAGGAACTCCATGGGTTTCTGTGGAGCTGCTCCATATTTTTCCTCAGTGTGAATAACACAGGAATGTTCCTCCATCCTTGGCATATAAGGTGTTTTTGTGAGACAAAATAGGCAATTGTGGTCTTGCCAAAATAAAGTTCCTCAGCTGGATAAAAGGAGCAATGGTATATAAATACCAATGTTTCCTTTGATTTTCAGCTCGCTCACACTATGTGTAAATTGTTTTGCTACATGGATGGTATGTGTGCATGCCTTTTAAAATGATGTTTGGCTTAATCCTCCTTTAATTTTTTATGGAGTTGTAAAATACATGTTTTATATTACAAGACCATGATAAGAATTAGTATTGATACGAACCAGCATTTCACCTATTCAAAGATAAACAGCTTTTAGACTTGATAAAATACAACTGCAAAAGTATGCCAGGAGAGACATTATTAAAACAAGGTTCTGGAAACAGTTCTATTATCTTAAATAATATTTTTCTAGTGAGGGAATGCATTAATATAATACGTAACACACACATAACCTTATCAATACCAATTAATTTCAGATTTACAGCTGAAATTTTGGTGTCGTGCAGCTCAGCCCATCATGCCATGTGGAGGCAGGTAGGAATTCTAACAGATGTGGCTGCACTTTCTTACTGAGAAATGGTAGAGCTGGCTGTTATGAGTACCCCAAATACAGTTTGCATCAAAGTACCTAAGTAATCCTGTGTAAAATGTCTTAGGAATTTGTGATCCTTTCACAGAGGCAAGTTAGTGTAGTTACTTCTAATGCAAAATTCAATCGAATTACTATTCTCAATTGCTGACACATTGAATAATAAAACTGAATAAAGCAGTTGGGATAGTTTTATTTGTTCGTAAATATCAATAAATTGCATATCCTGCAAACTTAGAGAAGTCCAGAAAAATATGTACCTTTTTCTTCTTCTGCCAGGGTGCTGATTATGGGGGGAGGAAAGTGTTTTTTTCACCTTGAATACCAATTATTGGCTGTAAATGAGCTGCAAAATGGCATTATCTGACACATCTTCTGCAAACAAGTTGCTCAGACAAGTGCTTTAAGCTTGTAGTGTTTCAGACTGGTTGGTCTTGCAAAATTAGATGTTCCTGTGTTTGTTTACCACAATAAAAGAAAAAAAAATTGGAGGTCAGAATTTACTTAATTCTTTTAATGCTGCTGCCAGAAAATAGGCAGGAAGGCATGTTGCAATGAAGTCGCTCTTTTGGGATAGCAGAAGGATTTGGCCCATTTCTAAGTAGAAAGCTGCCATTTTTACACAGTTTTTTCTTCAAATCAGGAGTTTCAGAATTTAGGGTAGGCATCCTTCTGAAGGCTAACCAAAATAGGGATATTTTGGTCCCAAGACGGTTACAGATGTGTGGTTGCTTCATGCTGGTCTGTGCAGGCTATGTAGAGAGGCAAAATGCTTTAAAAGAAAACAAGTTCTCTGTACCTTATCTGATTACCATTAGAGAATGGATGTACAGATCTTAAATTTTCACCGAAGCATATTTTCACTCATGTTTGTTGTCTTAAGAAAGGGTTTCTTATCTC
Source organism: Falco rusticolus (assembly GCF_015220075.1). Lineage (NCBI taxonomy): Eukaryota > Metazoa > Chordata > Aves > Falconiformes > Falconidae > Falco > Falco rusticolus. Next base: position 2,893,909 of record NC_051197.1, on the reverse strand, counting down.
GAAAGCAATCTTTTTCACAAGACATTCTCAGTTTAATATAACTCACCATACCCTTTAAAGCAGACTGGCGATTCCCAGCTGAGGAGCCTCTATTTGTGTGTGTCTGTCAGGAGCAGAATTTATGATAGACCTGCGAGTTATGTGAACTTTAAATGTTTTCACAGTTGTTAAACTTGACCAACTATGTCAATGAGACTAACTGCTTAAAATGGTTTTGGGCTTACCAGCTACCCCCAGCCAAAGTACGAGTATTATGCTCATAAACCCAGCAACCCCCAGACTGCTCGTCACCAGAGAAAAATGCCGTATTCCTATCCTACCTTGACATGATTCCTAGGAAGCCTATTTAGTAAAATATGTTTTCAGCTAGATTTTTTTAAAGGACTTGAATTTCAGATCATCATTTTCCATGTAGTTGTTCTCCATCCACTGTCCTTACTTTGTGGTGCCTGCCTTCTCCCCTGTCCCATCAAAGGGAACCACAGAAACACATTTCAGGGCAAAAGTTAGTTACCACATTAAGAGAAACAAGTCTATATGCCTGTAAAATCAGTTATCTGCAATTAATTATTGGAATCTGAATTAGTACTGAGGCATCAAACAGCGATGCACAATGCTCTGAGCAGGTACACGGCTCGTGCGTTGGGGTACTGGTGTGCTGAAGTCCGTAATTTTTTCAGTAAGTTTGAGCTTATGGTGGTTACTGTTATTTTTGTAGCAGTTGACTATAGCAGTTATTGATGGGTGCAAATTTTTGGTCAAATAATAAGTTTAAACAAGCTAACATTATATGTATTATTTTTAATTAACTTGTGCTGAGGCATGTGTTTCACTTTTAATTCAAGTGTCAGATTTGTGAAGTCTGTTTTTCATCATGCTTAAGGTTAAAATATTAGGTCACCAGAAGAAAGACCTATTTGAGTCACATAAGACAAATTAAATGTTAGAAGGAGGGAGAGGGGAGGGAGGAGCAGAAATAAAGCTGTGACTTCAGAAAACATGGTAAAGCAGGAAAGAGTGAGTGAGAGATAAAATGGGCTGCAGAGGTCCTGAAACTCATTTTGTAGTGTTCAATATTGACTCTTGGTGCTTGCAAGTTTTTGTGTTGGTTAGGGAGAGTTCAAAGCTGTATTTGCAGGGTCCTGAGGCCCAGGAAGGAGCAGGATACTGCCTGCTGTAAGAAGTCCCTCCTGAGCAATAGTTTTCTCAGGGAATGAACCAGGTCTTTCAGACATGCTGCTGCAGGATGGGAAGGTTTGTAGTCCTTCCGTAGGAGAGAAAGAAAAAAAAAAATCACATAGGATGGAAAAACAGCTTGAAAATGAAGATATTTTCATATGCTATTTAAATAGTCTATGTGTTAACACCATAAAAAATTGTCCTTTGCTTTAGATTAAATGTTTTCCTTTTTGATGTTTTCATTTATGAATGTGTGTTATTTCCTGTGTATTCCAGAAGACTTGACTATCCTGTTGCAAAGGTAGGTGTGTATCATACAGCAGCAAGCCAAGTCTCCTTTACTGAACACTTGATCAGTTTCAGCCATCAGCCAGGAATACGCAGTTGAGAGGGAGACAGGAATCATAGTAATGCTAACTGGAAAATTTAAAATGTTAATTTTTCCTTAAAAAAAGGACATCTGACAAAAGAGATTTAATGTAAGGCAAACAGAAAGGTGTTACTTCAAACTTTATTATTCTCACCCTATTCTAATCACAGGGGTTCAAAGTACCCTTGTCCCTGCTGTTTTCTCAAAGCAGCACTCCTAGGAGGACCCAGCTCCTTATGCATTAAAGCCTGGTTATGCCACACTTTTGGTGCAAAGAGACCTCATGTGGTATCAGTTCCATGAACACTTGCTCTGAGGCCCCATTATGCCTGTAAAGAAGCAGGAAAATATTTAGGAATAAAGCCCTTAATGTCCAGATCAAGCCATTTGGAAGGCGACTCAACCTTGACTGTATTTCTCTTAAAGTTTCTTTTTTGAATATATTGCAGAGATGCACTTTTCCGTATATTGGGGGGGAAATTTGTGGGGGAGACGCACAATGTAATCTGCAGCTTATTTAATTGCTCAAGGAAATCTGAACAACCTCCGTAACTTCATGTGACTAAATAATGAATGAATTCTTTGGTACTGGGGATTTTTATCTGACTACAAACTGAATACAATGTAGAATATGTCCTTTGGGATATGCCCTCTTTGTTGCCCTCTGTGTAGCCTCCTGGCAGACCCCAAGGGGCAGAAGGATGTGTTGTTCTTATGTGGAAAAGTGCTGACGTCATGCAGCACCAAGTAAACCTGCAGTAACTCTCCCATATGGCAGTGCTGTAGGTGGGGAGCGGTCTCTGGGGGATGTCAACTTCCCGGTCAAATAGGTCACTTAAATACTTTTTATGCATGTGAAAGCAATGAGGTGTTTGATCAAGGAGCTCCGTCAGATCTGGTGGCTTGCTGTCACTTGTACAGAGCTGCACCCAGCTGTGATGGTTGGGCATGGGTGGCTGATGGAGGTGCCACAGGCGGGCTGTAGTACGCTTTGAGGCTGCTCATAAAATGTGCATTCAGAAAGCTCCTGGTTACAAGGGATTTGGGCAAAAATCCGAGAGCTGGGGCCAAGGCACTTAGAGGAAGCCTATTCCCTTTGCCTGGCATCTTATTTCATGCCCAGCTTCCCGGCACAGTGCCCAAGGGTTGCGCTCTCGCCGTTTAGGAGATGGATATGGATGTGATACGGTCCGGGGTGTCCACTCCCGAGGGCCATCAGCCCAACAGCCTGGGCCCCTGTGGGGCAGAGGGGTCTGCTATCACTCAGGGCGGAGCGGCTGCAGCCGATTTATGGGGTGAAGTTGATGATCTTTCCATCAAAAATTCCTTATCTAAAGGTTAATGCCCGATGAGAGGTGGATAAGGAACGTGTGTGTGAGATCATTGCAGCTCCATGAGGGAATCCAGGAGGAGGGGAGAGTGTTTTTCTGGGCAGTACAAAGGCTTGATAGAAGAGGCAACATTTAGCGCTTGTAATCTTATCCTGCTTGACTGCTCTTCAGAAACATTTTACATTTTTTTCCTCTTCATCTAGAAACTTGGATGGACCGACCTTCCAAACATAACCTTAAAATAGCTTTGTCAAACAAAACATAAGTGCAAGAAATTTCCTGCCATTTCCATAACTACGAGCATATGATTTGCAGTTCATCTTGAATAATGATGTAAGAAATCTGCCAGGAAAGATCCCAGCGCTGTTACCAGGGTTGTTTCCTAACCAGCTGCAGCTGCTGAGCAAGCGCAAGGCCCGCTCATACCCTTGCTTGCAGGAATGCCCATTGACTTTGGAGGAGTTTTGGTGGGGAAGGGATTGTTATAAAGTGTTTAGGAGGAGAAAAAGAGTGAATCTCAGAGGCTAACATCCCAGTTAATTTATTTATTTGTGGTCAATGTTTAGATCAAATTCATGGCCACCGTTACTGAGCTTTTCTAGGCAGATTTTGCTTCCCCAAAATGAGTCATTTTGATAGAGACACTGTAAAACTTTCTTATGATGACAAAGGAAAACACACAGTAACTGCTTCAGTGCATCCTTGCCAAGGGCTTAATTGCATGAGAGAGATATTTTATTAAGCTTCCAAAGCTGTGGATGCTGCCACACTGCCCAGATGAGGTTAGTAGAAAACACATGTCAGCTCTCACCAGTGATGTTTATGTCTCTGCGCAAACCTGCCTCCTTTCAGCACCAAAATCCTTTAACGAGAAGTGACTGGGGGAGGGGAGTGCAAGGATATGTAGCCCTGAGAAATGCTTAGACCAATACATCTGGGTAATTGTAAGATTTTTGTGGGGTCAGGGATTTTTATCTGTCCCAGTTTTAGCAGAGAATGGCCATAACATGGCCTCAGCGCTGGCCTGAGCCACTTGGTGCCATCCCACGTGCGAAGCTGTGCAGAACAGCATCCCAAACTCACGTTAATTTTGGATATTTTGTCCATCTCTGGATCAGAGGCATCATGTTAAACCAGCTATCAGCCTGGAATGTGAGATAACAACTAAATAAAGTAGTTACTTAGGCAGATCATTGCTTATTCAGTTTTTTATCATCATCATTATTATTATTTATAGGAACTAAGTGGGTCAGTGGTGCTATGGGACTCTGTAAATTTAATGATGTCAAAGGACAGCATTATTAATATTTTTTTTTATGCCTACACTTTCCTAGTGAACCATTTAAACCCTAGCTGCCCTGCGACTTTAAAGGGGTGTCAAAACAGCAATACCTTATATTACACAGAACTTTTCCTTAAATTACACGGTGACGTACAAGTCTGGGCAATTCTCTTCTTTTTGCAAAGTAAAATGCAGCCCTCACATTTCTGAAATATTGTTATGAAACAGAGCCAATATGTTCCCATTTTCAAAGCAAGGCACAAGCAACTGGGAAAGTTGCTCTTTGGAAACTATGACAGAATATTATTCATCTGTTTGCTTTAAGGGATATCTGCCAAGTCAAAACTTTTCATTTTATTCTCTTTGAAGCTGGAACATGAGTACAGAAGAAAATACAATTTATTTAACAATGTACAAATAATTTATACAGTATTCATGCATGTAAAGAGGGTGTACTGGCTATATGTAATAATAATAATTTTTTGATACACCTTTTAATTAACTGCAAATTTTTCTAGAGCATGTTTCTTCCTTCCATGCTGTCACCTACCAGCATGCGTTATGAACTCAACTCCCCTGAAGCAACACCCTCCATAAACCCCAGTTTTAGGTGGTGGATTTGTGGGACATGAGTCAAGTGTTAAGCAGGAGCCTTTTGGTGCAGCTCTTGAGAGGGCCCCGGAGTCTCCCCAGGCGCAGCGTGGATCCCCGGCTGTGCCAGGGGACTTGCCAGTGCCAGGGTGACGGGAGCTGAGCTGTCTGCTCACACTTCTGTTGTCCCGCTGCAGCAAGCAGCAGTTTTTCCTTGGAAGAGAAGGATATAAAGCACTTGGTTGTCTGAACTAGACAACATTGGCTGCATTTTCCCATCAGTACTCTGCTGTTGGATATAAATTATTTAGATAAACAGCTCTGACTAGTTTAGTGCTATGCTAGAACATTTTATTTTTTTTTAAGCAAGACAAAATGCCTTTCACTTTGTAAGTGAAAAAAAAGTGTGGTCAGTCTTCACACAGAGCCAAAGCTACTCCATCTCCACTTGTTAGATCTTGGAGATAACACACCATTTATTTGCTTTTGCTCTTCAGATCAGTTAATCTTCATAAATCAGTCTGGCACTGCATGCACACCTTAATCCTGTGCTGGCTTTACATGGCCATCTTCCAGTGTCACAGACCATTATGATGTCCTCTCCCCTGTTGCTTTCCTTAAATCCTCGCTGCCTTTCTGTACACTCCCCTCTTTACGTTGCTGTCAGTTAGAGATTTGCTTACCAAAATCATGGTAATCCAATGATCCCACCTAACCAACTGACTGACCTAAGCTTAAGTGTGTATCTTAGCAGGCTGGTGTTGGAACAGGCATCAGGAGGAAGAGCAATGCTCCTACTTCTTGTCTTGGAACAGTCAAAGCATTTAGGACTTTGTTTTGCCTTGTCCTACATGTCTGGTTTGCCTTGTCCTACATGTCTCCTTTGCCCATTTTTGCTCAAGATATCAAAATTAGTCCTGTATCTAGGATTCTTTCTTGTTGGGTACTCATTCAAATCCTTTTTAAAGCAAAAGAAAGAAAAAGGAAAAAGAAAAGAGAAAGAAAGAAAGAAATCCATGGAGTGTGGTAGAAATGACCACACTATTACACCATCTTTGGAAAATGTATTTTTAATACATTGGATATTGTAAAAATAAATACAACATGATCTCACAACGTTCAGGTTTTCTATTAATTTATAAAATACTTCTAAGTGAACTCACGTTAGAGCCTGGTTACAAAGCTTCGGCTAAACTAAGTTCCTGGACCTGTTGTTGACATTTGCTGGGACCGTTGTTTAGATTCGGGCAATTTCTGGTAAGTTAGAAAAAGACTGGCAAAGAACAGTCAGGATGTTGGGAAGCGGACTTTGATGGAGAATCTTGAAGAAATGGTTTGTATTTACAAATCAGACTGCAGAGAGGCATTTGGATGAGGTGGATACCGTGCAGCCCCTCCATGTTTAGCATGAGCCGATAAGAAAGAAATTGCAAACTGATTGTTATTTCTTTTCCGCTGCTGCAGGCTGCTTTGCCTGGTTTGCATGGGGATGCCTAAAAAGCTGCTGCTGTTTCAAGTCAGCAGCAATTAGAAATTCTCCCTGGTTTCAGACTGCAGCAGAAAGGCACTGCGCTGGGAGGCAAATCAGTCTTTCAAGCCACTGCACCACAGGCAGATGAGATAGAGATCTCTCCTGATATGGTACCTGTAACTAATTCCTCCGGGATTCCAGCGCAAAGTCAGAGATTTTGGTCCTTCCTTCCTTTCCTTTCCTTTTGCATTTTTATGCATGAGTGTATCTCTCATAAGAAACAACCCTCTGTCAGCTTCTGTTAAAGAACTGCTGTCTCAGGAGTGCCTGCTGTGCTCAGTCCTGCTGCCTGTTGCTGATCCTGTGCTCGCCTGGGAAAGGGCCAAGGAGTTTGTGGCATGTGGGAAGCGGCAGACGTCAGTAACAGGGTAAACTTTACGAAGAGCAGCACCTCCATCGCACAACATGAAGCACCCCTGCATTTTGACACCGCAGCAACGCAGCAGTGCTGCCCTGGTGCCAGATCCACCGATCAATGGTGTTCGTCTCAAACCACTCTGCCTTTTCTGAATGTGCTTTTTCATTCACCGTATGGCTTTTGCACATGGAGCTGTAAGCACTCTTGCTTTCATGTTTACCTCTTCAATATGCCAAAGTCAGATGGGATGAAGGAGAATATCCCAGACAGAAGAGAAGGTTCTGGCTGCACAGTCAGGTAACACCAGGAAAACCATTGGGAGGTTCTGAGTGAGAAGCAAAGGGAAGGAGGAGAAGCATGAACTTGCACCAGCCATTCTTTGGTTTAGGGTTGGTTTATTATTTTGTTACCATTTCAATATGTGAAAAGCTGCTGGTGACCCAGAGTTGACAGATACAAGTACTGCTAGCAGAAAACCGAAGAGGGGAAAATGAACCCAAACAGTGACACTGAATTCTTTGTCAGTTGTTTGCAAATTTTTTTGTGCGCTGTGACTTGGTCTCTCCTGGCTTTGTTCAGGTGACCCTGGTTGAGACCTTTGCTATCGTGAAGGACAGGGTCCTTTTACTCATACAGGCACTTACTCGTATTCAGGTGTACCCAGAGAGACATGAGGTACCTTACTACAGTGCTGATCTTTCTGTGCAGCCTCTGTAATCCACAGAAAGATGCTGCTCAAGTTTGGGCTTTGTGAAGACCCAGTACATTCCATGTTGATGCAAACTCTAGCTCAGATCAGAGTACGTTAGTGAATTGGTGTGTGCACCCTTCAAAGCTCTTACTCAGTCTTCTGTAAACTTTGTGCAGTCAGATACTTAAAGACACCTGAGTACAGTGTAAATTTAATCCATGGTACTGTTATTACATGAAGCCAGGAGTATTGCCACAGAGGGAACTGCTGTGGGATCTAACAGCAATGGGCAAGCTCCAGGATTCACATCAGGGCTAGAAATATTTAAAGACCCAAACAGAAAACAGAGTGGAAACAAAATCTGAAAAGAAATAAGCTTGAAATGTTCCAGTGCTGTGTCATCTGTCGGTCATTAAAATCCAACACTTTCCTTTGTCTTGTGTAGTTGTCATTGAAGGAGAGTTGGTCGAGGGGCCGTGCCCAGACCCCAAAACCTGCGCTGTGATTAGCGCTGAATTGCCCCTGCAAGCTGCCATTCCCAGTTTCAGCTGCTGACTGCTTACCTCTCCAGTTCAAAATTTGCACAAGTGATTAAGTCCGTCCCCAATCAGCAATGCCTACAGGCTTCATTTGGCTTCCATTTCATTAGGACTTAAACTTGTCTGTAAATTTTAACACACTAACTGCTGAATCAAGCCTAATTTACATCTGTTTGAGCCAAAGGGACACATCCTTTGGCTGTGGGTAGAATCAAACCAGGACCATGAAGCAGATAGTCATTTGAGCGGCGATGCTGTGCTTTGCTTACCAAAAAACATGTGAGGTATGTAAAACGTGAACTGTGTGAAAGGTATCTGCAATCTCAGCCTTGATCCCAAGAAACTGATAGCTGTGTTTTAAAGGCAGCCCACGAAGCGGCTGCCAGTTGGCAGCAGGAGGTGGGGAATGTGTTTAAGCCTTGTAGGAGCTCAGCATGCTATTGTGGGCTCCATGTCAGGCTGCAGCTCTGGTTTTGGATGAAATGTCTGGCAAGCAGAGTGTGTTCAGCCTCGGCAGCAATCTGTTCAGTGAGAAATGGTCTTAGATGGAGAGTTGGTGGCTGCCCCCCAAAACTCTGTATTGTGGGGAGCGATGGCTCAGGCAGCGTCTGTCTGGCAGAGCTGCAGCTGCATTGGCAGCAGCGTTGTCTCCAGGGCTGCCCTGGATATCGCTGGGTACAGCTTCAGTTGCCCATCAAGAACCAAAGGGATGCCCAGGGAGGCCCTAGGTACTAGATGTAAGCAGTTCCATCCTGAGCCATCTCATAAAAAAAAGCCGTGGGAGCAAGGGAGAGGAAGAGGCATCATGAAGAGAGGCAGGGGCAGAAGATTTGGTGTGCCCCCAAATGGCTGACAAAGTGTCATACAGAAACAGCCAGGGAGTGAGAGGTGGCCACTTGTTCGTTGATGACCACGTGCCAATAACTTCACCACAATGTCATGTTACCAGCCTGGGATCAGGACGCCTATCGTGGGAGCTGCTGTTCTGGGCTCCTGAGAGCTGCCAGGAGCAATAGCTGAACCTCACAGCCCCGTACTTCCCTCCTTTATCACCGTGGGGCAGAGCAGCTCTAGGAGTGGGGACCAGGGGACCTTATCCTCTTGTGTCTCAGGGGTCCTTCTGTCGTATTCTGACGCTCCTGTTCCTTTCATTTGATTTATCATTCTGACCCATTATGGGGCCGATTTACAAAGCAGTGCCTGCTCCATTTGAGCTACTAATCTCATGCTTTACCTCTGTGAATTCAAGGCTGGCATGCAGCCCCAGGGGCAGAGGTGGTAGGATCCAGGCTCTCCTCTTTAATCTTCACCTTCTGAGATTATCTCCAAAATCCTGCTCCTCGGGGCATTTCCAGCCAGGTAAACTGGTGTCCTTGCTCACTCGCCATCCTTGCTGCGTGCAGCTATGCAGTTACATCTTTACCATCCTTGCTGCGTGCAGCTATGCAGTTACATCTTTACCATCCTTGCTGCGTGCAGCTATGCAGTTACATCTTTAGTTCGAAGGTGAGGCTCAGAGTGAGGTGGGTTTGCTTTGTTGATATGTTAATCACATTCCTCCTGGTTTTGTCTTCTCTATCTAGTTGTGTGCTTAAATTGCAATGCTTGATCGCCTTCAAGAGCTGTTTGGTGTAATCCCTGAGCTAAATTCCATAATAAATAATAGTAAATAATAAATCAATAATATATTATCTCCTATGGGAGGATTTATTGATTAGAAGATGCAGAACTGACCTCCAGAGCCTGCAGTAGCTATTGTGGTTTTTCAGCTCAGGTTTCAGCTGTTTTGTCTTCTCTTCAAGCACCGACAGAGTAAAAATGTTTTTGCCAGAGCTGACTCCATGCAGAAACACATGCATGTGGTTGTGTGTCTCTGTTTACATCTCTGAGTATCTTTGTTGGCTGAATACTATCCATTTTCTGAGACACCTCAGCCTACCATCGCTCTAGTTAATGAAGAGTTTAATTGGCAGTTTAAAGGTTGTGCTTTTGCAATCCAGTTTTCAATGTACTTGGGGACATCTTGGGACCATCATCTAATGAAGCCTGGACCCCACACTCAGCTGATGTGAGATGTCTGTGGAAGGAGGTTTCCATCTCTACCATCCCTCTTTCCCACCCCCCTGTCTTCACAGTCATAAATTACTGCAGTTAATTCATGGTGTCTAGCTTCTCCCCGTGAACTGGAAAACAATGCTGCGTGAATCCTGGGACGGTGCTCTGGAGCTGGTAGCTCAGGAGTGCTGGGAGATGTTTGGAAGGTGATCCTAGCACTTCTTCCTGTTAATCCCATTAGCTCGCGCTGGCCGCTGTGACAGGGCGCTGGGGAGCCCTGCTGCAAGCTGGCCGCTTGCTCTAAGCCCTGTGCACAATGAATGGGTGACTTCAAAGAGGCTAAATGTAATTTGCATTTCCAAGCTCTCACAGCCAAGGTCTTCAGGCGGGGATGAAAGTGTCTTTTGTGAAACTTAATAGCAGAGTTGATTAAAAAGCTCTGATTTTTCCCTGTTAAGGCATAGTCTGGTTCCACTGTTAGGCTTTCAGCATCTGGGGGAGGATAAATTCTGGAAAAAAAAAAAAAAGCATACAAAGAAAGTAACTTGTTGCCTAGCCAGCCATGATCATAATTAGGGATATTCTAATATAATTTTTCCTAATTTGAGAGTCATATAGTAGCTGTCTTGGGTGAATACCAGCATGAATAACAAAGAAATTATCAGCAAATTTTCATTAGGCATCTCCCTTTGCAGGGGCCTCAGCAGAGCCAAGGTGTCTGTCTTTCCAGAAAATGGGTCCCAAGTATCTCCAACTGGATTCTGGAAGCAAGAAAGTGAAAGGGCTGATTCATGCAGTTGGGTGCATGTTTCAGTGATCCCATATGCAAACTCCTCCTCAAATCATCCATAAAACTGTGTGTTGTGTGCCAGCACTTAGCTGTTGATTATCTGTTCAAAATAAGCAGTGACTGGTCTGGTCTTCAGAGGTTTAGTAATTTCTTTCTTTGCTTTGTTTGAAGAATATTGGCAAATAATTTCACATCTGGATTTATGTATTAAATGTCTCCTATATTGCATAAAGCAAAGCACCTAATGAAAGAAATCTGTCTATTTAACTCCTGTCTTAGCTTTGGTTCTGTTTTAGCAATAACTGTTACCACACTCATGGAAGATTGAAGAAACATTTCCTACTTCAGGGGTATCAGTGCTGGGAGTGGTTTGATTTTCTATATACGCTTTAAATTCAGTCTCTGCTAGCATCACTCTTCTGGCTATGTTTGTCAATATTAAGTACAAGTTTGGCTTAAAACTAGAAAACAGCATGTTAGTTGCTTTAAATAAACATTTATTATTTTTTTTCCCCAGGCAGTTTGTTTTATCTTCTAATCAAGGCTGGGTATATTCCTGAATATAGCCTTCCCCCTCATGGAAAAAGCATTAATTTCATACAACATTAGTGCATATTCTGGCTAACCTGAAATGCCACTAACTGCTTTCACCAAACAGCTGAAGTGTTTTGAAAAAAATGAGCATTCAAGATCTTGTGAAATAGAAGGATATAATCCTTATATTCACTTTGCATTCGTTTGTGAGATACTGAAAACTACCTGCGGCAGTGTGGGAATCCTTTAAGGTTAAAATCATCCAGGGCACAAAGCCCATGCCATGCCCCTGCACTACCTAAAGACCATATAATCCCTTATCACAGGCTCTAAATGGAGGGGATGGCGGCATGTGGGCTCCCGCGCTGGGGGAGCATCACCCAGAACGAATTGCGGAGTGCAAGACAAACACAGTAAGCCCCTCGCATCGGCCTCTATTAATACAAGTGCCCGCTCCCTGTAGGGACATTTTGTTGCAAAGTCGCATGTGAAATGTTTCACCCCTTTGTGTTTATGATTGATTTCAGTGACGAGTATGAAGAGGATGGGTTTTGCCAGCCCTACAGGGGGATCGCTTGTGCACGATTTATTGGAAATCGAACCATTTATATGGAGTCTTTGCATATGCAAGGTGAAATAGAAAATCAGATTACAGGTAGGTAAAAAATGCATTTGCTTCTTTTCCACAAAACTGTCTCTTCCCAAAAAGTGCTAGAGTTTTGTAAAATAGAGTAGTGTTTTTATTTTCTCTTTATCCTCTCTTGCTGTGAGCTTCCCACCACAAAGCTTACCCGGGACTCCTGCCTTGTGCGGTGTCAGTGGAGGGAGTCATCTGAAGACTGACAATCTGAGCAGCCTTCATGTCTCTGCTTATCCAGCTCCCCCAAGAGAAACTAAAGAATTATTTTCCAAGGAGAAGGGGCTGTGTATTTACAGCTATTCTCATAGCTGGGCTACCTTGTACTGCTGTTACCCAAGCAGATTTTAAAAGCAGAGGGAGACCAGACTTGAGTTTTATGTGGTTGAGATTATTTAGGTGCTGGAAGAGGCTACATAAATAATCCAGCAGGTAGTGTTTTCCCTTTAGATTTAGGAAAGAACCAGTTTTCATTGTTTTTGTAGGATATGCCGTGCCAATGGAGGTGCTGAATTAAAACTGAGGCCTCATAGATGTCTATCATAGTGCCTCTCTATTTTTTAAATATAAATTAACCTTGGCCAGATCCTAGCCATGGTAATCATCTTCTCTACATTCAGGTTTTCTCTTGCTGTCAGAATATTACGAATTCCTCTTTCCCCTAGAGTGTTCTTCCTTTGTTTCCAAACATTGTCAGTGTTGTGAAAAAGGTTGTTGAATTGCTCACAGGGAAGGCCAATGGTTTCTATACAACCAGCAGTTCATAATCTTACACCATTTTGTATGAAAAGTCATTTGGGGTAGTGTGAAAGCTGTCATCTTCCACCAAGGCACTGGTGCTGTCATCCTGCAGCCTGCAGGAACTTTCATTTTCACCTGCTGAGCAAAAAGCAGCCAAATATTATATGACTTTGCAAAACATTATAAATTCTTGGGGGGGGGGGGGGTATAATTAAGTTTGGGGTTTGGGTAACGTGCTTAACATTAATCCCGTGTTGAAAACCAGATGTACTTTCTCTGTCAGCAAAATCAGCATCATTAATAACTTCTAATGTAATTAGTGCTCTGTATTTCTTGAAGGCCCGTTCATCACCTGAACATCTGAAAATAATAGTCACAATGGGAAGTGGGGGTTGTACTGGGAAGGCAAGAGCACAGGAATAAAACTCCTACTGGGTTAAGTAAAATCCTTTTGTGTATTTTACAGCTGCCTTCACCATGATTGGCACTTCCAGCCATTTGTCGGATAAATGCTCCCAGTTTGCTATTCCTTCACTGTGCCATTACGCCTTCCCCTACTGTGATGAGACTTCATCAGCTCCCAAGCCACGAGACCTGTGCCGTGATGAATGTGAAATTCTGGAAAATGTCCTGTGTCAGACAGAGTATATTTTTGCAAGATCTAATCCCATGATTCTGATGAGATTAAAGCTGCCCAACTGTGAAGATCTTCCCCAGCCAGATAGTCCCGAAGCTGTCAATTGTATCCGGATTGGGATTCCAATGGCAGATCCCATAAATAAAAGTAAGTGAAAACCGCCTGTTTCTCTGTGCAAAAAGTACCACTGTGAAAAGGTTGGCTGTAGGGGCTCGTGCTATCAGCGTTGGAGCTGGTGCTGGGCTTTGAAAGCTTGCAGATGCCGTGCTCTTGAGTTACCCCACTCGCACACTTCTCCCCTAGCTAGGCTGGATGGGTAGAAATTCAGAAATACTTTTTCTTTTTTTTTCTTCACCTGCCTATGGACTCACACTAAATGCTGTTTATTGGTTTCAGATCTTTTCTAATTAATATGAAGTAGGAAACAATGGCAGTGTAAGCATTTGAATCCTGAGGAACATCCCTGTCCTCCCACAGCCATCCAAGGTGCTCCAGCGAGGCCAGGGGTGCTTGTCAGAAGGAACATTTGCAGGGGTCAACATTGGCCATGGCTGCGCCTGCCAAATGCAGCCTAATTTTAGACATCGGCTGAGCTCACTCTTTGATCAGACTGGGCTGCAGCCTGTTCACAGCCCTTATACATCTCAATAGTCAAATATAAAACATGGCTCCCACAAATTCTCTACCTTCATACGAAAATAATGGCTGCAATTCAGGTTCCCACTGTAGTTTTTACTTCTTTGTGTATCTTATATTAAAAACGCTTGGCATAAGCTGTTTTCATTACAGAAGCATAAGCTTTAAATCCTCCCAGGAATGTGAATGCAAAGCAGGCCTTGTGTTACAGCCACAGCAAATTGGGAGCCTGTGCTTCCAAACTGGGTTTCCCGGCCCTGGGCCAGCAGCAGTGTGCTGGGGCTGGGGATGCCGGTAGCTCACTGCCCCCGAGTGCTGCGGCCCTCTGCCTTGCCGCCACCAACTATTGCTTTGGATTATTATTTTTTTTTTTTTTCAGATCACAAATGCTACAACAGCACAGGAGTAGATTACCGAGGGACGGTAAGCGTGACCAGGTCGGGGCGGCAGTGCCAGCCATGGAACTCACAGTACCCCCATACCCACACCTTCACTGCCATCAGGTACCCCGAACTCAACGGGGGTCACTCCTACTGCCGCAACCCAGGGAACCAGAAGGACGCCCCGTGGTGCTTCACCTTAGATGAGAACTTTAAGTCTGAGCTTTGTGATGTCCCAGCATGTGGTAATTACTGACCTTTTTTACGTTTTGTTTTGGAACAAAAAGGGGCACTGTTTTGTCACGTCCTGCAAATCAGGGCCTTGGGGAAGCTGTGCACAAAGTGTCTTTCTTGAATCCCTGTAAAGAGAGCTGTAGGAAAGGCTAACTACAGTGTCTGTAACTAAAGCCACAGCATCCCCACTCCTAGGAGACCTTTGAGCACTTACTGCCCATGCAGCTGGCAAAGTGTTGGCATGAAAATATTTTAGTAGGGAATACCTGAGCACTCACCAGAAGGTGATGAAGCAGCAGCATGTTGCCAGCCCAAGCATTCTAGGCTTTCCTGTTTGCCATTACAATCAATATAACTTCTTAGTCCAAATTAAAACAAGCAATCATAGAATTATTTAGGTTGGAAAAAGCCTTTAAGATTATAGAGTCCAACCATTAGCCCAGCACTGCCAAGCCCACCACTAGCCCATGTCCCTAAGTGCCACATCTACGGGTCTTTAAATACCTCCAGGGATGAGGACTCCACCCCTTCCCTGGGCAGCCTGTTCCAGGGCTTGACCACCCTTTTGGTGAAGACATTTTTCCCAATATCCAATCTGGCACAGCTTGAAGCCGTTGCTTCTCATCCTATCGCTTGTTATCTGGGAGAAGAGACCAACCCCACCCCACTGCACCCCCCCTTTCAGGCAGCTGTAGAGAGCGATCAGGTTCCCCCTGAGCCTCCCTTTCTCTGGGCTGAACACCCCCAGCCCCCCCCGCCAGCCTTGTGCCCCAGCCCCCTGCCCGGCTCTGGACACGCTCCAGCCCCTCCAGGTCCCCCTTGCCGCGAGCGGCCCGATCCTGCACACCGGGTTCGGGGTGCAGCCTCACCAGTGCCGAGCGCAGGGGGCCGTCACTGCCCCGGCCCTGCTGGCCACACTGTTTCTGGTACCAGCCAGGACGCCGCTGGCCTCCTTGGCCACCCGGCCACGCTGCCGGCTCATGTCCAGCGGCCGCTGACCAGCCCCCCCGGCCCTTCCCCGCCGGGCAGCTCCCAGCCCCCTGCCCCCAGGGGCTGGTGTGACCCCCGGGCAGGGCCGGCACTGAGCCCTGGGGACCCTCGTCCGATCGGCCTCGGCCCCTCGACGCAGCCTGCCCAGACCCCCCTGCAGAGCCGGCCGACCCCCCGGCAGATCAGCACCCCCCAGCTCGGGGCTGCCTGCAAACCTGCTGAGGGTGCGCTCGATCCCTCGCCCCGGTCATGGGTGAAGGTGTTAGAGGGCTGCCCCCCGCCCGCACCCTGGGGACGCCCTTGTGACCAGCGGGGTGTAACTCCATTCACCACAAGTCTCTGAGCTCGGCCACCCAGCCAGGTTTTTACGCAGAGAACAGCACACCTGAACCAGCCGTCAGCAGCCAGAATAGGGTCACAGAAGTTGCACTGTTGACGCTGATCCACAAAGTCATTGTAGAACATTCTATATTTCACTTAGTTTATTAAGAGCCATTTTCATAAATGCAAACCTTGCTTAGTAGAGCTCAGGCCTTATTTAAAAAATAAAGATCATCTTGCCAGACCCTTTTATCTGTCTCTTAAGTTTGTGTTCACAGAACTGCCCTGGCTGCATTTTGGTTTTGCAAAATGAACAAAAATGGAGATTCAGCTCTCATTTTATTCTGCTTTTCTGAGACACAGAAGCAGTGGGTGGAAGACCTGAACAAATAGTTCCTAATTGTTTTATCGGCATATAGAAATAACAGTGCTGATAGCATGCCAAGAAAAAAACACAGCAATTTGCATAGACGTGCCAGAAATGCACCCAGAAATGTTCTGGAAATTCATGGTGCAAAGTTTCACCCAAATTTTATGTTGCCTACAAGTTGTCCCAGTAACATTACCTTTCCCCTGGGAAAGGAGATACCTTTTGATGTTACTGTTCGATAGCCAGAACCAAATTAAATTATTTCTGGTTATGGTTATGAGCATTCCTGCAGTGAGACATGTTCTGAGCCTACTCCAAAGTCTTTTTCAATTAATGGAAAGATGGGAATCGATGCCAAAATAGGATCTAAATTATGTTCTTACTGAAAGAGTAGATCAGGGGAAAGGCAGACAGTCTGGGCTGTATCATGTGCACCTCAGTTTTGGGCCCCTCACTTCAAGAGGGATGTAGAGGTGCTGGAGCATGTCCAGAGAAGGGCAGCAGGGCTGGGGAAGGGGCTGGGGGTGTTTAGCCTGGAGAAAAGGAGGCTCAGGGGGGATCTTCTCGCTCTCCACAACTATCTGACAGGAGGTTGTAGCGAGGTGGGGTCTGTCTCTCCTCCCAAGTAACAAGTGGTAGGATGACAGGCAGTGGCCTCAGGTTGTGCATGGGGAGGTTTACATTGGGTGTTAGGAAAAATGTCTTACGCTGGAACAGGCAGTGGTGGCATCCCCATCCCTGGAGGTATTTAAAGACCTGTAGATGTGGCACTTAGGGACGTGGGTTAGCGGTGGGCTTGGCATTTCTGGGCTAATGGTTGGACTCGATGATCTTAAAGGTCTTTTCCAACCTAAACTGTTCTGTGATTCTGTGTATGGTTTTTAGAATCCTGTATCTCTTTTGCTATTATTCCACTGCATTTAACTTCAGTTATTTTTTTTGTGTGAGGTGCAGTGATAGACTGACTACCCGAGAGTAGTTCAATCTATACAGACTGTTCTGAAGATCTTTTTCAGCACTTCAGTACGAAAATCTGGATCTAAGTAGCAGTCAGCAGGTCTCCCCTTAGCATACTGTCCCCTCGGGGCTCTCCACCCCGGAGCTGCATGGCTGCATATGCTGGGCTGAGCTGGGTGAGCAGAGGGAGCTCAGCTCCGGGGGGGGGGGTGGGGTGGTGGGCAGCTGAGTTTGGGCAAGCTGAGGGGTCATGCATGTCCACCAGCAGCGATGCTGTTGAGCTTGCTGTACTACACTGTCGCTGTACAATCTTTCAGCCTTGTGCATTTTGTGTTTTCCACAACTTCTGGATAATGGGTAATTAAAGAGTTGATTGGGGTGGGCTGCTTGCCAGGCCCCCTCTAGATGGGCTCTGAGATCCCAGGGCTGGCTCAGTCTTTTGATCTGGAATAGCTGAAAGCAGGATGCTTTTGGACGTGTTGCAAAGTCTCTGATTTGGACGTTTTACTAGATAATAAACAAGATAGGCTGGGTGGCTTGAAGAATTCCCGACAAGGGTTTTAATTATGTCTCACCACTGCCTTAAATGGTACTGGCAGTACGGCTGAGTTATATGGCATTATTATTCTAAATACAGACAAATAGAGCTGTATCAGGTGAGTAGTAATTTAATTGGTAAATGCTAATATGCATATTAAAACCAAAATACCATGTGGGACTTGCATTCCGTTGGTTTTGCACTGGTTGAAAGAGCCATTTCAGGCGCATTTTAATAAGTATTGTGCATTCTGCCTCACCAGGACATGCCTAGATGGGAAATGGATTTAATTAGGGTGGCTCCCAAGAAACCTATTAACCTAATGAGGCTTCACTGCAGGGGCTGCTACTTAATAAGAATAATAATTCCCTTTGACTGGAATAGCTCAGGTGCTGAACTAGTGCCCAGGTCTCGTCTGCCTCATGCTGATGCTTTCTTTTTCTTCCTTCAACTGTATCTTTCAGTTGTCTCATAAGCTGCAATAGATTCATTTCATAGAAGTTTGTCAACTTGAATATAGGAAGATGTGAAACATGGAGTAATTCAAGCATGAGGCTTAGCAAAGACAAACATAAGAAGGATTTGAAGGAGAGGGGAAAGGCACAGATAGTGTGTCTGTGTTAGAGAGCAGCAGCTCACAAAGGAGACCTACAGTGGGTCCCTGCTGTAGAGCTGAATGTTCACTGAAGACAGGGTGAGAGCACAGGCTGCCCTTCTGCTGGGCACAGGGAGACTGTAGCGGGGACAGTGCTTTAGTCCTCTGTTGTTTCCCAGAGGCCATAGAAATATTTGAACCACCTCTCCTCTCAATTAAAGAACAGATGGCACTACTTACTCTAAAAAGAGTGGACAAAAAGGAGGGCAGGGAGAGCAGCGCAACAGCATGAGCCTGTAAGAGGAGAGGAGTTATGCAAAATGACATCTAGAACCATTTGAACTTTGCCTCTGTCACAATTTGAGTCAAACCCAAGCTTCGGATCAAGTTCATGTTTAATTAAGTGCATAAAAGATATCTGTGTGGGCTGCTAAGCACTTCTACAAATCCAGTCTGGAAAACACAGACAAACAAACTGAAATGACCCTGCAGGAATAATAAAACATTCCCCATTCTGCCAGAATCCACTAAGCCTGATGCTGCCACAGACCTTCACAATCTCAACCAGGCTACAGCCACCAGTCCCGCAGCTCAAGGTGATCCTCAGAGTTCCTGGGGTGCCCTATAGTTAGTGTGTTAATCCATGCGTAATTATACCCTAAATTTTATGAATGCTCCTGAGAAATGCCAAAGCAAAGCAGGTTTCGGCGTCCCCGTGCTCAGAGCAGCCCGGCTGGAAGGTATGTCCTTGTCAACCCAAGCAGGTGCTGCATGAATGCAAGGACGTGAGCTCCTTCCCGAAACCCGTCTCTCCTCTCTCACGGCACCTTCCCTCTGAGCACTGTGCCCTGTGAAACCGGAGCCAGCTGGAGGGAGGCAAGTGTCCAGCGTTCCAGCTGTGCCTTGCCGGGCAGTGGTAGAAGAGGTTTTCATATTTCTAAAATTAATCACTCCCTAGCTGTGAAGAGAGCTGTGTGCAGAGGGAGCAAATATTGCAGCTAGCATTCGCACTATGTGCAATAAACTGGCTTCCCAACCTCTTCCGGATCCTTCTTTTTTATCCATGCTCTAGCTTCCTCTCAGCTACCGTTGCTGCGTCCTTTGTGCCAGCATCTGCCACCCTGCTCAGATGACCACTATTACTGTATAGTTGGTAGAGGGGTGGGTTTTCCCATTAGCTCGTTAATCCTATTAAGACCAAGTTCTCGGTAGGTAAGATCTTTTTTTAAGATTATGCTACAGTTTTTGTCTGTGTTCAGACTTTCTGAAGCCCTTTCCTGACTTTCTGGGATGAAAAACAGGACTATGCTCTCTATTTCTTGCCATGCAGTTCCTCCCGTTTCCCAGGTGTTCTCCATTTCTTCTGCTCTGGAGTTCCTATTCATCCTGTTCCTGCACCTAACACTAACTAGAAAACGACTTTTCTGTTTCACATGTTGTTTGTTCCAGTGCCCTGGGTGGCCACACAAATGCTTCAGTCGGTGCTAGGAGATATTGAGATCAGGAGGCTGGAAATAAACAGGGGGATAAACTATTCTTTTTAATGGCTCCCCACATTTTTGTTAGATTAAGGAAACTATGGCACCAAATCCTAATATGCATATTAAAATAAGGAGGCTATAATCCCACCAAAGCCTTTCTTCCATCAGCTGTCTTAGAAATTAACTTTTCTGTGGACCTTCGTTTCACCCCAGTCAACAGCCATGTCACAGTATTCACCTATTTCATGACCATAAATATGTTTGAACTGACGTGCTGCAGGGGGGAAGTTGTTCCTGGTCATTCTGTGTTCTTACAGAAATGTTACTCAACAAAATTAATTGCTCTGTTAATATTAGGGAAAGAAAACAGCATTCAAGGTGGATTGTAGTGGTGTTATCGGGATGTTTTACTCTTAACACTTCCAGTTGATCCAGGGATGTACTTGACACTGTGGGATACTTCATTCATTGGTTTGGGTCTTTTTTTTTTTTCTTCTGAACCAGATTATAAGGATTCCAAGGAAAAGAATAAAATGGAAATCCTGTATATCCTGGTGCCAAGTGTTACTATTCCCCTGGCCATAGCCTTACTCTTCTTCTTCATCTGCATCTGTCGCAACAATCAGAAGTCATCCTCCCCTCCCGTTCAAAGACAGCCTAAACATGTAAGAGGACAAAATGTGGAGATGTCAATGCTCAACGCCTATAAACCAAAGGTAATCCCTCATTTCTGCTTTGACATTTGCTGTCTGTAAAGGCGGGGAGTGAAATGCTTTGATCAACTCAGCACTGAAATACTAAGCTGATTTCCAGCTTGCAGTTTCTGCTGGTGCCTTCAGCTGTAATTTTTGTAAGGACTTTTCTCATCAGCAGGATAGCAACTGTGCTGGACCCGTGGAGGTAATTCCTCTGTGTCCATGTACCTGGATAAATAGGAGCTGGAGTTTTTTTGTATTAAAGCGAGCAACCCATTAATGAAGCATCTCTAAATCACCTCGTTTAAGTTAGAGAGTAGTGCGGATAACGATGTGATTCAGCATTTTGTCAAGAGAGTTTTTTCATGGGTCTGTTGTAGTCCTATGTCATCTCTCGCTCGGCCGAAATCACTTTGGAAAGATTTGTTCCTTGTTTTTTCAGGCTTGCCCTTTCTCTTAAATTCCTTTTAAAAAAGAGGAATTACCAAAACAGGGCCTTAGAAGTCTGCCTGCTGTTTTGGCCAGCACAGCTGATGCGTAGCGGCTCCTGTTGCCGGTATTGTTTTGCTTCACTGCAGTCCCAGGTTCATGAAGCATTTTTAAAAATCATTTAAGATTTAGGCATGATCAACCTTTAGCTCCTTGCGTATGGGCAGGGCAGCCAAATTGCAAACCTGTGGCGTTTCAGGGCTATAACTGCCTTCTGCCACCTACAGAAAGAATAACGCCCTGGAAAGAATATTTGCCTTGGTTCTCACACCCTGCCAGTTCTCTTCCACAACTTGATGAAGATTGTTCTTTTGAAACATTTCAGAGTGAAAATCAGTATCTACAATTAAGTAGAATAGAAACTGTGTAGACTGTGGTATCTGAAAGAGTCATGCCTTTGGGTAAGCTGTTATTTTTGTTAGAAAATGACATAGAAAAATGAATCCAAAGTCTGATTTTATTGAGTTTAGCAATGTGAACTCTAGCCTTCAAGCATTGCTGCCGTAGGTATTCTTTCAGCAGAGCTAATCACTTAGCATCAGGGAGGCTCACACGCTTCAGGAGTAGTGTTCAACATCTCTGAACAAATTCTGGGGTCGTTTCTTCTGAAGTTCAATAAAGCAGCTATGGGATGCTGTTAATGCTTGGTCTTAAATGTCAGGTTTACAGAATTAGGTTGTAAAGAGTTAATTGTGACAGCCTAGGGAAAATGGAGTAAGTAGCTGTATCCGGTGAGGGGCTGCCCAGGCACTAGCTGCTCTTTCAGGGGTGCTGCCCTGTGTGTCTGTGGAGCTGCAGTCTTAGTGCAGCAGGGACTGGCACAGAAAGTTGTTGCAGAGGAAAATTCCAGCTCCTCGCCAGCTCACAGAAAGAGTAGGAGAGTCTTTTTAAGTCAGCGATAAAAGTAAACCCACAGCTGTGCTGGAAGATGCTGTGCTGCTTTAGCCTGTTAGTAACACCTACTGCATTCAGAGATGTCACGGGGCTGACACTGGGATTCCTGTTTAAATAGTGTTGCGGGCACTGGGAGCTGGTGATCTGTGCGGGGTATCTGTTCAGGATGGTCAGACAGGGTTTGGTCTGTTGTTACATTTTAACTCCTCAGTCCCATACACACTGGCCCTGGGAATTTATCTTCCTTTTCCCTTCAAGTTCTTAATTCTAACTTTCATGTACATCTTAGAGTAGCTATATATCAAAATGCTGGTAATAGTACAAAGACCATTTAATTAGGTAAGTGTCAGAACTACATCTTGCGTCCAACTGCCATGGAATATTCTGTTAAATTTGGATTTGCTTCTTGGTCCGCATTCTACTAGATATTTGGGATACAATCCTGGCTAAACTGAAGATAGTGGGAATGTCAGCATCGTTTTAATGAGGTCACAGTTTCCACCTAGACTAGACTGCTGACACGCTGGTGGCTTGTGCACACAACTTAGGAAAGCAACTTGCCCAGAAATGTTTGCAAATATAGACTCTTTTTGTGTTCAAAGGCATATGCTGCAAAAAACTTTCCATCTTATTTATGATAATTCTGTATTTTCCCACTGGGAAACCCAGCTCTCCCTGTCTCAAATGTTTTGATTGCCTTTCAAACAAATTTTAAAAGAAAGGAAGTAGAATCCTATTTTAAAATACTGTATCTAGTATTAATGTCGACTTTGGATAAAAACATGCTTAGGCTTCAGGCTCCAACTGAGATAGATGTGTGTTTGCTCATGCAAATAAAACCGTTAGCATTTAATCCAAAAGCCTGTCTCAGCTTTAAGGGATTTTAATTGCCTTCCAAAAATATAATAAACTAAGCTCGTCTTGTCATTCACCTAGTGGAAGGAGCCGATAAAGAGACAGAGGCGGTGGGCTTCGCTCTTGCTGCTCTCCCTTTGTACTCAGTTTACTTTGGCGTGCTGCCTCGTATGTATTTTACACTTCTTTACATTTTGTACACCGATGTATGACAAATACTTGTCAAACAAAAACTAAGCAGATTTATAACCGCTTAACTTGAAGTGAGCCCTTCCTGCCAAAACTTTATGACTTCATTTTCTTTCATAGTTTTCCACTATGTTGGTTCAAACAGACGAACCCAGCCTCAGGTCAGACAAAGGTCATTTCACTTTCATTACTAAAATATAATTTACAATATGCCAGACCTAAACAAGTTTTAGCCTAAAGGATTTGTATAATACAAACCATCTGTTTCTCAACAATATAGCTAATTTCCTGCCATCGCCATACAGTCTACTGGCTGCCTGCTCAAATGGCTGCTATTATTATTATTGTTGTTGTTGTTGGTTTTATTAGTACTATTATTATAGTTATTGTTGTTATTGTTATTATTATTATTTTTTGTTGCAGTGATTGTCTGAAAGTCGTAAGTGGTCAATATGATTAGAATTCATTTATTCTAAAATGTCATTTCTTCATCATTTTTTAAAATGACAGTTCTTCTGTATTGCCACTGTAAAGCTGCTGTTACGTGATTTCAGGAATACAAATGATAATTTTTACACTAACTTATGAAACATAGATCCCACACTCAGTAGTCTTAAATTACTACCTATGGCTATACTGAGGACCCTAAATGAGTATGTTTGGGTCTAGGTGTTACAAGCACGAGTGGAAGTTAATGTCTGAGAATAATACAGCTTCTTTATGGCCTAAGAGTGAATATATGCACCCAGAATAACAATAGAGTTTTAAAACACTTTGCCTTTCTCCTTTGACCACTATTTCGTTTTTCCAGCTGACTCTGTCCTGCCTGGAAAATCCTGTTTGGATTGAACATTCCGTCAAGTGTGAGCAGAAATAGTCTCTACTGTGCATTGGAAGGTTAATAGCGAAGTCAAGGAAAAATTGGCTACAAGGACAGAATTTTTAAAATAAAAAAATATTCCGCTAAAACTTTAGGCCCTGGCCCAGAAAACGCTTCAGCATGTACTTACTTAAAGACTGTGAATTGCCTCAATTCCTGAAATTAGTCAGATTCAATTTTAAGCATATATGTGCCTGAGCCCAAGTATATAAATGCCTTTGCTGAAATGCTGATGGTTCCTGCATATATTTTGATCTAATACTTGCTACTTTTATCTGATCTTGTGTAGAGGGTAAAAAGTAATTCTGAATTTAGGTTTGGAGCATGGAGGGCAGAGATTAGGCAGCACTCAGCCCTGAGCTTTGCTGATGGTGGGATACTGGTGTCCCTCAGGCTGTCCCTGGCCCTGGGGCTGGTGCCGTCACACCAGTGCCAGCATCTCACAGGGCTGAGCAGGGTCGTTGCCAAACGGGTATGGAGCCCAGGGAACTCCTCTGCTGCCCGTTTGGCTCTCAGACATCCTGTGCGAAAAGGTCTTTTCCTTAAAACCACATTTTCAATCCTGTTTTTCTGACGTGGTTTTGCTGTCATTTCTTCAACAGAGTAAGGCTAAGGAGTTGCCCCTATCTGCTGTTCGTTTCATGGAAGAACTGGGTGAATGTGCTTTTGGCAAGATCTACAAGGGACATCTCTACCTCCCAGGCATGGATCACGCTCAGCTCGTTGCTATCAAGACACTAAAAGACTTTAACAACCCCCAGCAGTGGGCAGAGTTCCAGCAAGAAGCATCTCTCATGGCCGAGCTCCATCACCCTAACATCGTTTGCCTCTTAGGTGTTGTGACCCAGGAACAACCTGTCTGCATGCTTTTTGAGTACATGAACCAAGGAGACCTCCATGAGTTTCTCATCATGCGATCGCCGCATTCAGACGTGGGATGCAGCAGCGACGAGGATGGGACTGTAAAATCCAGCCTGGACCATGGGGATTTCCTGCATATCGCAGTCCAGATTGCAGCAGGGATGGAGTACTTGGCAAGTCATTTTTTTGTCCATAAAGATCTTGCTGCTCGTAACATTCTAATTGGAGAACAACTTCACGTGAAAATTTCGGACCTGGGACTTTCAAGAGAAATCTACTCGGCAGATTATTACAGAGTTCAAAACAAGTCTCTCTTGCCCATTCGCTGGATGCCACCAGAGGCAATTATGTATGGCAAGTTCTCTTCCGATTCAGATATTTGGTCATTTGGAGTTGTTTTGTGGGAAATATTCAGCTTTGGGCTGCAACCGTATTACGGATTTAGTAACCAAGAAGTCATAGAGATGATCAGGAAAAGACAACTGCTGCCATGCTCTGAAGACTGTCCTCCCAGAATGTATAGCCTGATGACAGAGTGCTGGCATGATCTGCCATCCCGGAGGCCACGATTCAAAGAAATCCATGCCAGGCTGCGCTCATGGGAGGGTCTTTCAAGTCACACTAGTTCTACTACCCCCTCCGGTGGGAACGCCACCACTCAAACGACTTCCCTCAGCGCAAGCCCAGTTAGCAACCTCAGCAATCCTAGGTACCCTAACTACATGTTTCCAGCACAAGGTATACCCCAAGGCCAAATCGCCGGGTTCATCGGACCGCCAATACCTCAAAACCAGCGATACATCCCGATCAATGGGTACCCGATTCCACCAGGATATGCTGCTTTCCCAGCTGCCCACTACCAACCGCAAGGGCCACCCAGGGTGATCCAGCACTGTCCTCCTCCAAAGAGTCGCTCTCCCAGCAGCGCCAGCGGATCCACTAGCACAGGTCACGTCACTAGCCTGCCATCTTCAGGATCCAACCAGGAAGCAAATATTCCTTTGCTATCTCATATGTCAATTCCTAGTCATCCGGGGGGAATCGGTATTACAGTTTTTGGAAATAAAACTCAAAAACCGTACAAAATTGACTCAAAGCAGTCTTCCCTATTAGGAGACTCCAGCATCCATGGACCGAATGAATCTATGATTTCAGCTGAATTGTAAATAAGTGAGGCCTTTGTAAATATAACTATTTACAACACAAACTAGAAAGTCGTAGAAAAGATTTATATTCAAATATTTTATTAAAGATTCTTCTGGTTGTTTAACAGACATTGCAGCAAGTATCTTCTGTGAAGTGTAACTGCTTAACAAGATGGGCAGACGCAACCAGGCAAAGATCGCTGTGGTATGGATACTCAGCTCTGTCAATGGACACGTTTCTTTTAAGTGCCACCGACAATTCAAAAGGGGGAAAGGAGATTATTTTTTTTTTTAACTAAAAACATTTTATCATACGTTTTTCACAGCTTTTTAAACCTCTGGTGTGGTTTAAATCACAGAAACTTTTTTATACTGAAAACATATTTTAATATTTGTCTCTTTTTTTGGGAGATGCAAATATTCAGAGATCTACTGGGTGTGCAAT
The DNA here is from genome assembly GCF_015220075.1 of Falco rusticolus. Classification (NCBI taxonomy): domain Eukaryota; kingdom Metazoa; phylum Chordata; class Aves; order Falconiformes; family Falconidae; genus Falco; species Falco rusticolus. The sequence goes on along the minus strand of NC_051197.1, from coordinate 2,867,688 downwards.
TTCAGTTCCAATAGCTCGTTAAACTATTTGTAAATTTTGCAGTCAAGGATTATGTCTCAAATATGTGATCTGAATAAATTTCTTCAGGTAGGATTTTGGTCTTTCATTAACTTGGGAGTCTGAGTTCAGATTCAGACCAAAAAAAGTCATTTATATGACAGCACAATAACTTGAGTTATCAACTTGCAGTCTACAAAAGTCACCTGCTGTTGGCTGCTAAAGATGGCTGGAGTTCTAAGAAATTGCCTTAAAGGAAATGAAATTAAAGTGTTTTAATTTCAGAACCTGAATCAACTTATTCAAAGATAACATTTCATAATCTAGTAGTTAAAGCAGAAATTTTATATCCTTTTGTTGCTATGCAACTGTGTAATGGAAAGGCTCCAAACCACAATTTTATATATGACAATCAGTTTTCCCAGGAATATTTATTGTTTCAGATCAATGTGTAATTTCAGTGACTATGACTCCAGGAACCCTGAAAAAGGGAAACTCACATTCCATCATGCAGCAAATCCATTGATAGCAATTTTGTCTAGCAATTCTAATAATGTGAATTAGTGTTAACTTTCAACTTAGAAATATGACATTTGTGTATTTACTAAAAAAATCATTCAGGTATAAGCAATCTAGATTATTCATTTGAAACCACTTTTATGAGTTACAAAAGTGCTGTGTACATTACCGTTTTTCACAGACTTTTTTGTACTGAAAAGTATTTTTGTTGTACACGGAACGAGAACAATCTTTTGCTCAGTTGACAATGTTGTATAATATGACTTTATTTTTACGTTTTTGCACAGAAGTGTGATAATGTTTTGTACAGCAGAAGTGAAAATACATCTCTGCGTTTTATATCTTGGTCTGTTTCTTTTTGCTTTTAACCTGATGTAGATGTTCTTGAAATATATTATGGTGATATTCAGCCACTACCTTATACAAATATTTTTCTTTGTTTTCACTGCATGCATTTAATCACTGTATTACTTGATGATTGATTTATTAATTATGGGCATTTCAATTAGGCAAGCATGAAAATGTAATAACAAAGGCTATTTTATAATTAAGATATGTGCATTTTTGTATTTCACATGCCAGAGATGATATTAAACACTGATTATTTTATGCTGCTGTTTATTAAAATGTTGTTTTAACATAAACATGTCGATATTTCCTCCATCTTGGTGTAAGATATTTGAAGTGCTTCGTAATTAACACAGCACTGAAATTGCTCATGCAGCTCAGGCAAGGAGTCTGCTGAAATGCTGCCTTGAACGGGACACGACAGTTTTGCAAATAACATTTGCAGGCACAGATTACTGAGGGGTAACGTACAGAGGCTTAAATGAATATGTGACTGTAAATATTTGCAGAGCGCACCAAAGAAGCAGGATGGCATCACTGCCCTGTGAGGATGATGCCGTCTTGGCTGTGATCTCACCGGCGCCGCTCAGCTCTGTACCGAGGGCCAGCATCGCCCTTTCAGCTCCTCGCTGAGGTTTTGTGTCCTGCTGCATCGCCTGAGCTTTCACGGTACATTGTATTGCTGCAGCACCCGGAGCTGCCAAGCTTCCTCTCCATTGCACAGGCATGAAACTGTACTTGCAGATTAAGAACAGCCAGTAATCACATAGTAAGGACTTCTGTGACCTCTGAGATACTTTATGAACCTGAGATGTCAGCTTCCGTATGGATTGAATTCACATCTGCATCAGTAATGAAAACACGGTATGTGTCAGCTAAAACTTAGTTTTGACTGAAGATTCAGATAATAATTAAAACTTACTAACTTCTGTATCTGTGTCAGGTTATCAGACTCAGATGCAAAAAAATAACTTTTGAACAGAGGTGTTTTGCAGGAGTGGATGAGGTTTTGCTGTGAGCCGTAGCTATTAACATAACCAGAAGCTCGGGAGCTGCCCTCACACACGTACACGCACTTTGCAGCGCTCGCTTGGCATCTCCTTCAACAGATGCCAACTGTATTGTCGTTCCCAAGTCATCTTTTCTCTCACCTGCTCCTGCATGCCTTCTCCAGTGGTTGCATCAGTGCAAACAATTATTGCAACTTAAGCGTCAAACACACTGAGAAGGAAGAAGCCTTTTTTCCTGCTCATTTTTCCTATGGGATTTCTTCACTTAGACCATTTAAGGGCTTAAAATTTCAACAGTGCCAGTTCAAAGACAGTCTGCCGTTTCCTAAGTGTCTGGTTTCAGAAACATAAGAAACTATATGCAGCCAAGCATGTCTGTGGCCCTTAGGTTATGCTGTTACTGCAAAATCTTCAGTAAAGAGCATGCTGTCAATGAAGACAACGCAGAAATAGGGGTATTTGTGCCAGGCTGGTACACAGACATTTGTGCAAAAACATGGCCAAAGAAGATGGTGAGATATCGTGATCCATGAGATCAAAGTATTTGCTCATTGCTGTCAAGCAACAGCCTTCACTGAGTGCACGTGTGAAGAAAATGGAAGTTCCTTTCAGGAGGTTCTCTTTTCACCTGCACAGGCAGGCATGGAACCAGGCAAAGGCAGCCACAGAGCCAGCTCACGGGACATCGGACAAGTGATGCATGTCCCATCAGGTCACAGCTGAATGCATTGGGCGTAATGCCGTAATTCAGTTCATTTCTGTAAAGAGAAGCATGAGCCACGCTCGAGTCAAACCGCCCTCCCATCAATACTACACGCGCTTGGCTCCCCCAGGACTGCCGTCTTACGCAGGTAAGCTTAGCTGTGAATTTGCATACTTAGCTTTGATCACCCTGATAGGAAAGCAGTAACCTAATACTTCATGGAGCAGCAATGGGAGTCATAAAACAGTCCCTCATACCCTTTGTGGTTTTACGTTAAAAAACCAGGAGCTATAGTGCAAGCCCCCTCACGGCTCAGTTTAGGGTTTTTCCTTTATTTGAAAGTAAGCTGGGTCCTTAGGGTTAAAATATTTTTAGACTCACAGATGTAAACCAGCACTGAACAATACACCTGAAAACGCTTGCAAAGACCTCTTCCTGCCCCTCTCCCGCTCAGCAGGCGAAGTTTGTGAACTGCGAGGCTGAAATCACAGTCTGGCTCACAGCCGGTGCATAGGGAACAAATGCTAACACAGAGAGGCAGGAATTCACTGGGGAGAGACTGGGCGGGGGGGGGGGGGGGGGGGGAAGTCTTCTAAAAACCACTTAGATAATGCTGAAAATAAATGTTGCCAGAATTAAGGAATTACTCCTCAGGTGGGAATGCAAACATACAGATGAAGGCTATTTTCGTGGCAAACGAAGGAAAAGGGAATTTTCCAGCTTCCTAATGCTACATGCTAGAATCATCATCCCTTCTTCCTTCAAAGAGATGGGGCAGCCAAGACTGTTGGAAATGCAGTAATGGATTGAGAAGCTCTAGAGGTTTGGAAATGAAACTCTGAATAAACACTGTTTAGTAAGCCTTCAATCTGGAGAATCTCATTCCCTCCAGCTTAGCTTATATTTTTGTAAAAGAGAATAAATATTTGCTGATTTAAAGACCAAAATGCAGAGTCTGAAATGGAGATGTGTATCCTTTGTTCCCACAGAGGAGCGATTACAGTGGGTTTTGGCGTTCTCTGGATTGAAAGCAGAAGGTAAAGCAGAGACACAACTTGTGCAGAAATTTGGGCTGGAAAACTCAGAAACACCAGCATATGTTTATCTGGAGCGTGAGAAATTGTCAAAAAGGAATCTATTATTTGCTTTGCATGAATAAGGATCTCCAAGAAGGTTGCTTGGAAATACTCTTTACATTTGCTTGTGGTTCCAATACTGTTCTGTAACCTACATTCACCAGGAGGACTTTAAAATGTCCACCTAACTCGAAACACTCCCGGCTGCGAGGCAGGCGGTGCAGACACCCTCTCAAATACAAACACATGCTGTTCCCTGCGGACCCGCTTCTGCGGAATGAGTACCTTCAACAGCTCTTGGCTCTAGTTACGGTCTTTATCAGCAGGTATTTGGCTTGTTGGCAGGATTCACTCTTTTCAGTATGTCCGAACCTTGCCTTTGCCCCCTCACAGAGTGGAGTTTCGCCAAAGGGTGCTGATTTTCTCCTGTTCCACACCACCAGGCCTAGGTTGGTCAAGGCAGGCCAGGCGCAGCTCAGGCTGGAAAGAGGAGCTACGCAGCCAGGGCTCCTTCCCAGAGGCGCTAAGCCACCCTCCGTCCTCGCACACCATGTCACACCAGGTGTTCAGTACATCGGAGCACCAAGGTGGCTCTGACTTTATCATCTACCCTCTCCATGCAAGCATAAGGTACAATAACTGGTTATGAATTATATATATTAATTAGAAATTCATGAACACGGTAGAGCTGCAGGTAGGGAGGCAGAGGGCTGTCTTTGTGCAGCAAAGATGGTAATCTTGTAGGATGGCCAGTTTTGTGAAAAAAATTCTTATTGTTCCTTACAGCTTGGCATAAAACACTGAAAGCCAGAGCCTTTGCGCTGAGTTTAGCGGTGCCTGAATTGGGCTCTCTGCCTGCTGGAGAGTCCTTGGCAGTTCCAACGAGCCTGGTGAAACCCCGCACCTTCGGCCGTACCTGTGAGAAATCTGATTTCGCAGCACAAGCTCACAAACAGTTCTGGCGCAGGCACAGAGCGTGCCATAAAGCAGGGTCCCAAGCCAGCAAAGAGAAACGTGAACATTTTTGTTGAAAAGAACAATTTTGTACAAAGGCTCCAAAGTACTACAATAAACCAGAAAAGGTCAGTTTTTTATTTGCAGGAAAAATTACAGCCTCTTTACTGTATGTTACAGTATTTTAGCCAGTATTTCTTGAGCATATGAATTCATCATCATCCTGTGGTCAGGGAGTGGAACGAGCAGCCATGCTAAGCTGAACTTCACCACCTCTGGTTCGGCTGGAGAACCTCAGTGGAAAAACGAGGCAACTGGGCTTCTGCCTGGGCTAAGCTAATAGAGAGCAAATGCCTTTTGGAGAGGAAGCACTGGCTGCGTTTTGGAAGAGCACCTCCTTTGTGTCTGTAAGATCTGCGTGCTGATTCCTCAGTTCCCTTCCCCAGCTATCACAATGTCTTCGTGGTATGTAGCCTCACACCTTTGTCCCAGATATTTTTTTGGCTTGAGACAGAGCCAGCACATTCATTCCAGCAAAAAGACAGTAGCCAAGTGGTTCTCGGCTGTCAGGCTTGCAGAGCACGGCTAAACTGAGGAGGTCTGAGGGCGTTGGGACCAATCTTAAAGCATGCAGTCGCCCAAACCACATCCTCGAGTTCTGTGAGAGCATGCTTGCTTTTGGCTGCATCTTCAGCAGCAATGTTTTTTTGTGGCCCCAAGTCTGCTCTCCGTGGGCCTGAAAGCCTCTCTTAAAGATGTGATGTTCATGGAATCTGAGAAGCAATTTTTATCTTGCTGTGGGCTATCTTTTATAGGAGGAGAGAATATTGCCCCCAAGTCAGTCACTCTCTATCCCATCATATTTCTTCCTGTTTGATCTCTCAAAGATTAAAGATCACTATATTTGAGGACAGTTATATTGCTGAGGTAATATAAAATTATTAAAAACAGAGAGAGAGACAATATTGTGACTGCACATCAAAAGCTCTTTAAGACAAAGGAGGGAAAATTGACTTGAAACTGGAATTATTAGAAGCATCTGTGGTGGCCTTTATTTCCCATTTAACAGTGCAACACATTTTGGAACGGTGTCTAACTCTTTTGAACTGGCAACCTTGGTACTGCCTTGATTTTGTGATCTGTACCCTGACCCACGTGGTTTATCTGCTCCTGCGAGGGCAACAGCAGCTGCGTGTTAATGAGTTTTGACCTTAAGACACAAAAGAACATTTTGCAATGCTGCAACCTATAGCCTGTTTGAAGAAGTTGGGTTATTTATTTATTTTTTCTCATCTGAGGAATTTAAAACAAAGCAGAAATATCTATTAGATTCCTAAGAAGCACATGAGTTTTTAAACCACAGCTGGTGCTTGGAGTACGATGTGCCTATGTTTGTGTGTGTGCATACATGTAGCTGTACACACTCAGATGATTTTGGTAGGTATTTCCAGAATTTAAAAAACATCCAATAACAATTTAGAATAGTAACCAGTGGGAACTAGGATAATATTTATTTCCTGAGCACAAACAGAAGGAGCTGCCTTGGGCCGGTGCAGAGCCGTGGGAGGCGGAGGCGCTGCCATGGCTGGGTCCCTGCAGCAGCAGTGCCAGCTCGCCGGTGCTGGGCGCTCGCTCCGGTGCAGCCGTGGGGTGACTCAGCCGCTGGCCAGAGCCATGGGGAGAGTGAGCAAAACATCTCGCCCTCGGAAAAAACACCCTTTAACGCGAGCTCACCTGCCTTCACACACACCTTCCTACATTTTAAGGCCAAAAGAAGCGGAAAAGGACAAGTGGTTTCTGAACACCGTATGTAGCCCTTCTTCCCCAAGCCCAAAGCGCTGCTTGAGGCAGAGTTTCTGCCTTTGGGCAGAACTGGATAACACATGGCCGGTGCATCCCGTTAAATGGAAATGTTTTACTCGGCCCCCCGACCAGGCGTGAGTTACCTCCCTCCGGGCACTAACGGCCTTTGTGCATCCTCTTCCGCGCTGCACAGGATGGCGAGGCCACCATCACACTCCCCAGGGGTACGGGCCCATGCTGGCACGGGTCCTGTGGAGCTGCGGAAGAGCGACAGTCCCTGCGGCACAGGGAAATGCTGCATCTGGGAAAATGCAGCCGCCTGAGGGAAGCGGGGCGGCCGGGTGGAGGCCGTGGGGGCTGAGGTAGGAGCTGGGAGAGCAGGGAGGTGGCGAAGGGAGACAGGAGGGTGGGGGGATGGGGCGGCGGACTGCAGCGGCATGGACACCACAGCATGGCAGGTAGGAGGGGATGGGAAACAAAGGTGGGGGGCCTCTGCAACCAGGGAGGAGAGGGAAGACCCCCCATTCTGCAGAGCTGGGCCTGGTCAGGGGGAACATGGTGGACACGACCCCCCGAGCCCCCCTGGCAGCACCCCAGGGTGCGTTACCTCAGGGTGGCTGTGGCAGTGGCACTGCCCGTGCCCCACACAGCCCTCAGATGAGCCTTGGCAGCTGCCAGGCCGGCTCCCACGCCACCTGCCCAGCTCCCCGCAGCCCACCTCCACGCTGCCTCGGGCCAGTGGAATTCCCCTGCCCGCACCCAGCCTTCCCGCAGACCGAACTAAACCACGCCAGTGAAGGCTGCCGCATGTGTTCTTTAAAGACTGCTGTCTCCAGTTTGCATTGGAATTACCCCAAATCGTTATGCTGAAACAACGTAGCTTAAATAAACTTCACTGCACACCAAGCCCAGCTCATTCCCAGGTTCCCCCGTGAGCTGTGGGACAGGTAACCAGCTGCCACCGGCGGCCCCATGGTGGCCCGGTGCCCACACGCACCGTCTTGCCTTGCCTCACAGGGCTACGAGGCACCAAGTGGGCTTAGCTCAGGAGACACCTTAGAAATGGTATTTGCTATTCTGTTGTTATGCTTCATCACCTATTTTCTTGCCTCTGAAATACTTCTGTGCACCAAAGAACTTGAATGCTTTAGAGATTTTTTTTAAAGGCAGATGAGGTGGTACAAAGGCTTGGCAGAAGCTCTGCTGAGCACCCCCCTGCTGAAGGCCAGGTTTCTGCTGGTACCACCAGCCCACCAGTTTGCATCTAAACCGCTGCAGCTCCGCCTCAGCCACTCCTCCGTCAGTGCCTTACCTGGCTCTGCACACTTCAGGCTAAGCATGCCAGGTCCAGCACAGAAATCCTCCCATTCCCTGCAGGATCTATCAGGACTGCCAGGGTCTGGGCACTGGCTCAAACCACCACATTGCTGTAATTCCTCCTGCATCGTGCCACGATTCCTTGGGCCTGCTCTGGAAGCAGTGTAGGAGGACGACTGCTGAGCAGCGTGAGCCCAACTGCTGTTTGCTGTCAATATGCTTTTCTGTGCGTTTGGGCAGCTGCTTTGTTGGATGGCCCTGGCTGCCTCAAAAAATATCTGTGCCAATGCAATAAGGACACTGCTAGACAAGAAGGAGGAGGAAACGGAATAATTAGGTTTTTGTTTTTAACATGACTCCACACAGTGACACTGACTCCTGGAAGAAGAAGGGGATGCAGAAGAGTAAGGACCTGAGTCAGAAGTACAGCTGTGGCCGTCGAAGGTCGTACACTTACAGATCCACGCAGAGTTCACTGGGGAGCAGGAGCTACGTGGGTGCCTGCTCCTTGCTGAGAAATGGGCATCTTCTTCCTCTGGAAGGTCACTGCCTCTTCACCCTTGGCACTCTGCAGGCTGCTTGCAGAGCCCGATAATTCCAGTAACTTCTGTTAGGAGTTCAGGCTGCTCAGAGGGCAGCAGGTCCCAGGGGGAACTGCAAAACCCCGAGACCGAATTGCCACGCTGAGGGTGGGTGGGATGCTGACTCTGTAAAACCATTAGTCCCAGATGTAAAGCAGTGTACGTGTCTTGTGTGCTAGCATTGCAAAGAGGTCAGATCCTGGCAAATAACTTAGAAGCACTAGAGAAGACACAAATAAACAGATGGTCTGGATGCTGTGTTATGGTATAGTGGGAAACAGTGCCAGAAATGGAATAATTATTCCAAAGTAGACTCACATAAGCTGTATCCTGAAAGAGGGATGTTTTTTCCCAAAGACAGTCAACATGAAATGGATTAGACATTGGATAAGAAAGTTAAAATTACTTCTGTATGTGGGCACAGATTAGTTTATGCTGAAAAAATCTCCGGTCCTAAGGAATCTAGCCTTCCTAAGTAGCCAAGCCATGACAATTGCACAAGAAGCCATAAATCTGGCATTTCCTAATTTCTGAGTGCTCAGCAATGCAGAATGAATAATATTCCTCTCAAACGTCGCTTTGTAGGCAATTTCTTTGCAAGATAATTTATGCATTTATTTTCTTATCTGGTGGTTAGTCTTGGTCCTGAAAATATGCAGACCACTATAAGAGCAGGATCAAGAATTAACACCACTATGGGTTTGTGTCACACCAAAGCTGCTGCTGCACGTGGTCCAAAAGCTGCCTAGGGTGCAAATGCCGGATCGCTCCATGCTGGTGCAGAAAGAAGAGTCGTGTGCTGTTTCTCCCATATTTTGCTGTTGCAGCGACTGGCAGGGATACGGGGAGAGCCTGGTTCGCATGCTATTGTTTTTCATCTTGCTGACTGTAAGGCAGTTGTGTTTGTTTACTGCTGGCTGCTTCATGAGGGTTCATTCAGCTCCTGAAAATGATGCTGTTCCAAGTGACTTGTGCAGCGTGGCAGGAACCCAGATGACGGGAGCATCCAGTTCTCGGTTTGACCCTGCAGTGATTCACAACACTTAGGCTGTTGGTTGAACATGAGGCGGATGCTGTCAACCTAACAGCTCTTTGCAATGGAGGGGAGGAGGGTAGACTCACCAAACTGCTACGTCAATGACCATATAAACACACTGTTAAACAGAACCTCAGAGAGGAATGTGTGAATTCCTAAAAAATCAGAAAGAACGGAGGAGAATGGGGAAGATAACAGTCAGGGGTCATCTGGGTATGAGATATGCCATATCTCCCTCCAGGATAAGAAGCAGGGACACCTTCCAGGTAGGACTTGCTGCATACTGCTGTTCATTTTATCAGTCATAAAAATTTGCAGAGCTGAAATACAACAGGCTGGTTGGAACCGTCGAGCTGTTGTTCTAGCCTGGCCATTAAATGTCCAAAAGTCTTGGACAAAGACAGAAATTTTAACAGTTTTTGCCAGGACAGATTTTTTCAGGGCAGAAAAATGGGAGCATATCTGGAGAACCATGCAAATAGTCCCATAGATAGGAAGTCTGGAGACAGGCTTTTGGGTCACTTAAAAATACAAGATACACAGGGCAAAGAGCTCTAGCTCCTTTAGAGCCTAGCAACACAGCTGTCCTATCTTAAAGCTATACAGCACCTAGATGTTTTCCCTTTGTGCCGTGGATCGGTGCTCTGGGAGGCCATGTATAGACTTCCTCGACAACCCTGAGAAGTGGAAAGAAAAGTAATGTTTTACTTGCTCTCCGGGTAAGGAAAAAGATGGAGGCTTACAGTGTTAGGTTGACAGCATCCACCTCATGTTCAACCAACAGCCTAAGTGTTGTGAATCACTGCAGGGTCAAACCGAGAACTGGATGCTCCCGTCATCTGGGTTCCTGCCACGCTGCACAAGTCACTTGGAACAGCATCATTTTCAGGAGCTGAATGAACCCTCATGAAGCAGCCAGCAGTAAACAATTTTATTCTCTGTTGGAAAATATTAGAATATGCTTTAGGTAGTAGTTGTGAATTTTAAAATACAAACTCCCAGATGACTCCTGAGCTGGGGTAAACAGGATCTGTTGGCCACTCCACAAACAGGAATTTCTTCCTCACTCCTGCATTTCTTCACCAGTGGCTCTTCTGGCAGCTCCTTAACTCTGATGCAAACAGATGATGAAATGAATGACCACAACTGGAGTTGTTACCAATGCTAATTTTTAGATAGACCAGGCTAACTGGTTCCTTTGATCTTTAGGATTTACACTCTTTTATCTTATGTAAGTCAACTCCTCAAGAGGCATGTGCCCACCCAGCACTTCAGAAAAATGCTTTAAAGCAGCTGATAATTTTACTTTTAAGTTTTCTGGACTGTCATATTGTCAATCTTGGTCAAGAGTGCTGGGATGAGTCTTAAGATCAGTGATAACTAAGTGTTGTTTCATTTTGCTACACAGGCCTCTATGCTTCAGATTTACTGCTCACTCTGGTTTTGTTGGTTTTGGGGTTTTTTTTAAAGACAAATTAATCCAGATTTTTTCTTGGAGCACTCTGCTGTTCTTTCTGTCCTCATTTCCAGCCTCACTGCTTGCCGTCACTTCAAGTGATACTGTACTCTCATAACTGACTATGTCCCCTAGGTGTATGCATGATTTTTCCAAACTTCATATTGATTATGAGTAAAACAAATGGTAAAGTCACATGCTATTTACAGCTGTCTACTGGGATTTATAAAAGAATGAAGGGGAAAGTTGAAAGGAGCAAGAAGACTGTGTCCTTTTTTTTTTTTTTAAATACCAAAATTAAAAGGCTACTATGATTATTCTGGCCAGAAAGCAACCAATTTAACAGAATAGACTTGTGTAATTTTACTAATTAAGTATGAAATCAGGGGTTTGACACTTATGCTTGTGTGAGACTTGTGTTTATGTTTCTTTAGATGATGCTTTCAAATCCAGTAAAATGCAGCAAACACAAACACAGCAGGAGGGGTAAAAAGCAATGGATCTTTGTATAGACAAATGGCACTGCAGTGTGTTAGAAAGAGCCTGCACCCAGAAGGTAACACTGTCTCTTTTTTTGTTATTATTCATAAATAAATGTTGAGTATTTTTAAAACTTTTAAAACCATTCTAAAACCTGCTTAACAAGTAAATTTGAGTGTTGATTTTAATGAACAAAAAGTAGTTTTGAAAGCAAACGTGTGGCCTGATCTTGCGAATGGTGTAGCGGTGAATGAGCCCCAGCACGATCCATGGATCCATGCGTTCTGGTGAGCACAGCTGAGATAAAACAGGGAGAGGGGAAGTGCTGATATTTTCTCTCTGAGACACCAGCTGGTTTCCCTACCCTCCAGTCTAAGCACAGCACAGCCACTCAACAAGTATTGGCTTTAGTTCAAGGAAACAAACAGAAAACAAAACTCTGGCCATTCAAACCATCCAGTGAAATCAGCCAAAAACCCTCATTCAAGTCTCTTTCGCCTCCTCTGCTCAGATATTTCTGGGATAGAGGAAAAACCCTTCATTTCCAAAGGAAGGTCCCTAAAAGTCCTCTGCCTCCAGAGAAGCCCAGATCTGTCATTCCTTCCTGGCTGGTCCTGAAATAAACCCTTTTTAGCCAGGAATCCTCTTCCCTAGCGATTCCCAGCAGCAGCATGCCTGCTGTCAATGCAGTGGGGCAAGTTCTCCTCCAGGCTTTTTAAAGGGTGGGTGTGGGCTGGTGAAGCCCAGGGGTTCTGTTTCACAGCAAGCAGCTGCCAGAATGGGTTGCCCGGAGGGGAGAACTTGTGGCAGAACTCTCAGTTTGCTCAGTAAGTGCCAGCAGGGAGAGGGAGGGTGCAGGTATGGATCCTGTAAATATTTTCCTACAGTGGCACAAAGTGTCCGGCGTCTGATGATGATAAAGAAGTTCCCATGAGCCTGAAGGCAGCAAGCTGTGCTTTCAGGTGGCCATCAGGATCAAGGGTCAGCTGCCTCTCCACGTTCCTTCATTTCCCATAGCCTGTTATGCTGCATACAAGCAAGGATTGAGCCCAATCCCTATCCAAGTGCAGGCACAGCACCCTCGCCTATGTGGCTATTCAAGATAGGGAAGGAGGGTAACTGTTTCCAAGTCAGCACAGCTCCCACTGAACAGAGTCAGCTCATGCCAGCAGGATCTAGACGAGCAATTTTTAAAAAGACCCTGTTTTCCATTGTAGAACTTCCTGATGTTGAGGACTGTTCTCTGAAGTTTTACCAGCCAGCTAAAGGGTCTTCTCTTGGCTTTGCCAGGTAACAAATTACAACAAACATTCTGCTTTCACTGCCACTCTTTTACAGAAAGCAACATAAGTCCAGGATGTTTGGGTCTGTATGCTAAAAACAGGAATTATTTTCTTTTTCCTGTTAGTGAATATTCTCAATTATTTAATTTCCTACGGAGACATTTGGCAAGCAGTTCCCTTCCCAGCTACTGCCAGCAACTCTTGTTCCTAAATGAAACAAGTTCTTGGCCTACAGGAGCACAGCCAGGAAATTTGTCATTGTTGGGCCAAGTGATATTTTTATTTGACCTAATCAATTACATTTATTTCAGGCAATACATATTTTAAGATCATTTATTATATTAATAAATAGCATAGAAAAACCAGTGAATTCACTCTAAGGAAAAAAAAAAAGTGGCTCATTTTTATGATGTATTTCTTTTTGTACTGCTAGGGTTGTACATGGCATCACTGTTGAAATATTTCTGAAGCTAACGTTCAAACTAGCAGATGGAGCCAGATTCTTTTTCTCCGTTCAGTTGCCTTTGCTTCCCTCCAGAACTTGGCAGTACTTGGCCTGCTGACAGTTTTCTTAAGGACAAGAAGTTCTCAGCCCCGGTAATACTAGTGCAGTGGATTCCTAACTCATTCTATTTCCAGACCCTAGCAATGGGGATGTGGCTGGGACATTAAGGATAACATCTTAGCCCTGGTGAAATTAAATTCTAATTCACACTGGTGGGAACAGGATTTTCATTGTAGAATTTTTGCTTAGGTACAGAATCAGGTTGATTGCAAATCCCAAACGAGTATCTCCAGTTTGTCTTCAAAGTATGGTTGATGTGCTTGTGCCTTTGAAGCTCAGGTACAACTTCCACTGGTTTCCTCACAAATTCCAAGTGTGGAATGGAAGGAAATTGAGATTTGTAATGGAATTGTTTCCTTTTATGGACACAGCTTTAAATATTGCTGGAAGCAAAAGGCCTCTGGCAAGCAGCTTTTGACATTTTACAGGACTACAATGGCAAGGGAGGTTGGAAGGATATCAAAGAAAAAAAAATAATGTTGATCACTGAGCTCCAAAGTCGATGTTTTTTCATAACTGGTGTCTTCCTCTCACTTTCATTGTTACTTCCTGAGAGATAATAGACAGTAGTGGGATCACAGGGGATTCTGTAATTCAGACAGGGGCTGAGTCAACGTTTTGTTATGTATAAAATTGCACTAGCCCAATATGTTTTGTTTACAATTTAATCTGACACACACCCCCCCTTCAATTATTTTTGTAGAAGCAGGAGTAATAAGTATGAGATAATGCAGAGCTTTAGGAGGGCGCCAAGTCAGACAATGTTGGCTAGCCACGAGTAGACAAGAGTCTCATGCAAGTTTGCCAGGTTTCTGGTGGGGGCCAGTAAAGGGGATGAAATTTTTAATTTTCCTCCTTCCCATAAAAACATCTTGCTAAAGAAATGTTCAGTATTCTGAGTTGTTTCAGAAGAAGTGTCCTAAGATGAGATTTAGGAAAGCGGTTAGCGCTGGCTTCCAGCGCTCTCGGCAGCTATTAGTTTTATGGTGACGGAGCCACAGTCTTCAACCAGACCCGCTGATGTCGGAGCCCTCTGAGCAGCGGAGGAGGAAAAGCGCTTCCTGTGCCCTCATGGGCATATTGGGCCGCAGGAACTTCTTTCTTGCCTTACTCTAGAATAGACACCTAATAAAAAATCTCATCTCATGAAGTCAATGGTAAAACTGTGACATGAACCTGCACAGGGCTGGCATGGTGGCATGGAGGGTTGCTCTGGATGGGATGCGATGAGCCAGTGCGAGTTCTGCCAAAAAGGGGAGGGCTTGTTACCCATCCCCTTCCCAGATACGCAGCCCTGCTGGGTGCCCACACCAGCATTCTAGCAAGTTGCACACACTGCACCACCCCCACCCCCACCATGTCTGCTTGCTGGCCGGCCCAGCCCCAGCCCTGGAGAAGGAAGCGGCTCATTCCCGCATTCCCGGCTTTGCCTGTGGATCGAATGCGCTGACAGAAAGATCCCACGGATGCCAGAACGGGCCCTGAGGGGAAGGGAAGCGTGTGGCCAGAGACTTTCTGATTAAAGATGTCGGTCCGTGGGAGTTTAAACCTCCCTAAAGCGACTGTGGTCCTGCCCCCTCCCTAACCCCAGCGCTGGTGCCTGCCTGACCCTGCAGTGTCCCGGCTCAGGAAGCCAAGCTAGGAGAAAATGATTTTTTATTTTATTTTATTTTATTTTATTGGTTGTCTGATGGCTTCCCTCTCAGTTCACAGCAGGATCAGATGAGCCCTGGGGAAGGATAGGAATGTGTGGGCAAAAGCACAAGAGACAGCGGGGTCATGGCAGCACCAGCTTGCTCTTTTAAGCAAGCTGTCATGAAACTGAAAATTGCCTTACCTTACCTAGGTTGCCGTTTCCCTCACTCAGTTTAGTAAAAGATGACGTAGGTATAGAGTATACCTGAGGCAGGAACAAGACCTGTACAATGTGAGGGGCCCACACACAATGTGACGAACCATACAGGACTCACAGGTAAACAGGCACTTTTCTTCACTTATTTTCCATGTTTGTGTAGTAACTTTGAAACTAAGGCAGAAAACTCATGCAAAAATACCAAATGAATTTTAGAAAACTCTACCTAATAGCAAAAATATTTCTTCCCTTGGCTTCAGATTGGCTTTATAAATGATTTTAAACAATATTTTATTTTCCTTGGAATAGAAGGGAAGGACAGAATATTAAAATAATCTTTGCTTTTGCTTTTAACAGCAGTAATGAACAGACATACCAATTTCTTGTGGAAGTCATTCCTCTTGGGTTTGTTGGAGCTTTTTCTTTATACAAATATATATATTTATATATTATTCTTTATATAATATATATAAATATATATTTACATATTATTTTTATATAAATATAATAAAAAATAGCTTTGTGCACCTATTTCTTTCTGCCATTTGTCAACTGTTAATACTGTAAGGGTTTTAAATCCACTTAATTATGTTCTTTTGTGAAAGTTATACAAGTGCCTGCTTTAACTAACAAATTTTGTAATTGCCAGAAACTCCTCTCTTGTTCTGTATTTGTTTTCAGAGGGATGAGAAGCATTTCATTTGAAGATTACCACAGGACATGGTCTAGAATAGCTACATCAAAAGCAAGAGAGCACTTCAAAGATTCACGTAAGATGTCAAGCCTGGTTTAGCAAAATTGAACGTAATGGACTTGGTGCTGTCCTAGTGCCAGACTTATCCTAGTGTAGCTAGGATAGTGTCTGTAGTCAGTCTGTTTTAGCCAAGTGCCCCAAACTTGCAGTCTAGATGATGTGTTGCTGTGAGCTCATGTGTCTCAGGGCAGCCGTGGCACTTTACAGCTACTGGAGATCCAGCCTTCTGTATCTGATCTGGAGCCAGGTGATGCGCTGGCATTGCACAAACCCAGCACGAGGGATGATCCCCACCTCAGAGGCCTTCAGTCAGAGAATGACCTTGCTGGCTGGGGACAAGCTTGGAAGTCTGGATTTGAACTGGGCACCATCATATTGAGAAGCCATTAACTACAAGTATTGAAGCATGGAGAGGTGGTAAGGAAAGTGTGTGTCAGCTACAGCCTTGTGAAGTCCAGCGCTGCTGGATTTTGCTGTGCCTGAACTACTAGCCAAACTGGGTAATCGGTAATGTTTTGCAAGGGGGTTGTAATGGCTCATTACTAATTTGGGTTTGCAGCATTAAGGTTGTATTATCAGTTTTTTGTACTGTATGGAAAACATATAGCAGGCAGTCCCCATTGTCTGTTTTCCTCCGGCCAAGCAACTCAGTGCTACTTCTGGATTGTGCCATGAAGACAATCTAACCAGTTCTCTGTTTTTCTGCAGACTGAGGGTGACGGAGCACAAGGAAGCCAAGCAACACAATTAAGCAAAAACCTTAAGCAGCACTGCTGTTGCTAGACCCAAGTAGCTCCTCATAAAGCAACCTCTGATGCTGAAGTCCCCAGTGTGTCTGGTTCCCGAAAAACTTACTGACAGATCCAACTGGGGTCCAGAAGCCGTACATCCAACTGCACTTACAGGTGAGGCCAAAGGGACCAGATCATTCATCCCTTTCCTTTCTCTGCAGACACCTGCGCAGTGTTCACACCCTGTCTTTGAAGAAATCTATTTGTGTGAGACCCATGGAGAGAGCCCAAACTCTGTTGGAAGCACAGATCCTGCAGAGCTTGCTGAGGCACATCATTCTGAACAAAGGTAGCTGCCCTTCCTCTCTTCCTCTGGTGTCTTTAGAAGTAGCAGAGATGCATTTACATGGAGCAGTGCCTGAGCTAAGGAGCATAGACTGCTCTGGCCAACACAGAGCAAGCGCAACTGTCTCTGAACCTGTGGAATAACTTTTGGCAACCCCAATAATCCATGGAACTACCATGACTGGGAGGCAAACGTGTGGAAAGAACAGACGACTGGGATGCGGAGTTGTAAGTTTAAATTGCTGAGCATTTACACCTGGCGGTGTTTTTAAGTGCAGTGGCAATACTTGGGTATCATAATATTTTCAGATTCTGGATGTTTGTCCCCATGTGTCCTTAAGTTATAGCAGTTCTCACCTTATCTTAAATTTCAACTCCTAAGACAAGTGTTCCCTCGAAAGGTACATCTGTGGGAGGGACAGGTTGGGGAGGAAAAGGACGCACAGTAGCTGGGAGGGTACCTGTCCAAACCAGCAGCTTCACTCCTCAGAAAGGAGGCTTTCTCTACCAAACATAGCTATTGACTTGCTGGAATAAATTCCTTGCTGTAACTGTGAAGTTACATGTGCGTTAGGTCAGCTGAAGATGTCAGCAAGGTTCTCAAAATTTTACTCTTGAATTCTCCTGTGGCTTAGTTAGCAGAAAACAATTTAGGGAAGTTGCAAAGCCAGGATGCTGCCTTGTGTCTCAGAGGTTGCTGGAGTTTTCTTCCTTCTTATTTCTTGTTTGGGAACTCTATAACAGTTAAAAAAAAATAATCCCTTTTCCCTTTGAATCCCATTTATTTTCAACATCCATTAGGAAGGAAAGGACTGCTTCATCGAATTTGAAGGACAGAAAGACCTCAATTCAAATTAAGAGGGTTTTATTCTTTCACAAAAAGCCCCTAGAATATAGGGTTAATTTTCCTTTGACATGGCTTCCTTGTTTTTATGTCCTTTAACAGAACTCCATTGTTTTATATGTTTGATAATTGTTTCATTATGCAGTGGCACACCATCCTACCAGACTGTAGAAAATGCCGCAAACGCCCCTTTTTGCGCTACAGCTTAGGCAACCTGGAGTTGTTTTAGAGTTGTCTTCATCTCCCATTGTAGTGACAGCCTGCACACACACACCCCACCACCCCCAATCAGATTCGTAAGAACTAGAGAGGAAATTGCAAAGGTGAACTTTCTGATTTGGGGGGAGCAAGGCCCATTCCCTGGTGATGGGAACTGGGGACATCTCGATGCCACCTGGTGGTTAGCACATAATGGGCTTTTAACAGATTTCTCCTTGCCTTTGAACTGTGGGGCTGATGGATCAAAGACAGGTCCAAGCGTTCAGATGCAGGTTCAAACACAGGATTGCCTCTCATTTTGTATTTTTTTTTCCCTCAATTGCAAACAGCTTACAAAACATGCTTGTTTTTTAGAAGCTTGCAGTCTGTTCTTAACTCCTGGCATGGGATTAGAGGGGAAAGAGGCCAAAAATGTGCTGACATAAGTGTAGCAGCAGCAGCAATCTTAATTTCGGTTATATAATAAGGCAAATGTTCATACTTAAATGTGTTTTCTTCATAAAATTGGATCTCTAAATTCAATTACTTCTATAAAAGATATTTGAAATACAGCTTGGTTTTGTATAATATGCTGTTCAATTACTGTGAGCAGTTTGCCCCCGTTGGGTTTTTACATGTTCACTAATTACAGTGGCACTGAGTCAATTTTTACATCGTTAAATCAGTGTAAGCCTTCAGGGACTAGTGATTTGTCCTGGTGTAATGAGCAGTTCGTTGCACATCATCTTTAGGAAGCACTGAATATTGTTAAAGAAATGATGGTGAAACCCAGGGAAATGGGGAGGTGTGAAGTATAACATTGTGATTATAATTTGGAGAGCTTCAAGAATCATAGGAGAAGCAGCGGAGTCGATCTTGAAGTAGCCCTTAAGCTATTACAGTAGAGACTGGAGGTTTGTTTGTTGATGGCAAAGGACAGAAGTGGTACTTAGGGTACAGCCACAAAAAGAATAAAACCAAAACCACGTTTTCAGAGAGCTGGTTGAACAAGCAGAGGGGACTGGTAGTGGCCATGTCTCTGTTGCAGTGACCATAGTTTGTGCCAGTATTGTGTACAGTAGAGGAGGAATACCTTCAGCAGTGGGGCTGTCACAGCAGGAGGTTCAACACAAGTTAAAAAACCCACCTGAGAAGGTAGGCAACTATTCCCATGGCCAGACATGCTATTCTGCAGGCATAAGGCAGTGCTACAAGCCAGTTTCCAGCTAGCTGGAATATTTCTGCAGCAGCTACGCTTACAGCCACAGGGTAGGCATCCTAGTGACCAAGAAAGGAATGCAAGCATGAGCCTCCAGTTCCCAGCTAAGCATTCACACTGCAGGCCTACGTCTTCCTCATGGCCAATGAAATGCACAAAACGTGCATAGCAACGTATTTAGATCTTTTAGACCTTTTTCAGTTTCCCTCTCTGATATAGCCGGCCTTCTCAGCATATGGATCGACTGCCCTGTGCTCTCTAAAACCACTCCTGCTCGAAGAAGATAGTAAAAACTACACGGTTAGAATTTGTGCATGTGTTTTGCTAAGCTCCTTCAAAAACCAGAGGCGCTGCGATTTTATTGCATGTTAAAAGCTAGTTTGCCATCTTGTGGCTGGAAAGAGAATGCAGTGACCAGGTGCTCTATCTTGATGACTCCTTGGTTTCGTTTCATGAGAGATAGCTTACACATCTGATTAGCAGCAGTATATTTAGGAACCGTTTTCCCCCACTACAAAAGTAAGTATTCCAGGAAGCATGAATATAAAAAAAATCCTCTAAAAGTCAAGGCAGTGAGACAGTTATTGGACAAGTTACTGGGCTGGTTCATATTTTAAAGGATATTATTCTGTGATTCTTTTTTCTTTACAGCAGTTTTCTCTCCCATTCCAGTTATATTTTGACACAGCAGAGAAGAAATGATAAGTCAAACTGAAGAGTGGTAATTGGCTGCAGGGGAATGAAACTGGAGGACACGAGTGATTTTTAAGAATTTTATTTAATGCTCTCTTTTGTACAATTTAATCCCTAGTATACACCACTGCCTTTCAGAATTGTGGGGTTTTTTTAAAACAAATTTAAAATAGAAAGCAAGGTTGGTTTATTTGCTAAGAATGGAAGGGATGTAGCAAGGCTAAGAACTGTATCATGGGATAGAACAAAGTTGTGTGTACAAGTGTAACTAATATACCTCTTTTTTTTAAAAAAATAAAAAGTTAGGGTACAAGGAACATAGTACATTATTCATGTTTCCTCATAATGATCTTTTACATTTCTCATCTTTGGAGAACGTAAGTTGTTTCAGTCCCTGGGACTCGGTTGTGAAAGGTGTTCAGCAATCTAGTCATGAATCAGCAAAGTTCTTACCACACAATTATCTTCACAATTGACAAGTTAGCCATTAACTCCATGCTATTAACTTCCAAGTGCCTTAATAGTGCTTGCAGAGTTAGACGTGTGATTAGTGCTTTACTGAGTCTGGGTCAAGGCTTTCAGCACTTGACAAGGTAAAGCCTCTCTAGCGTGTATGGTTTTCAGCTCTTTATATGCTACAGCTGCACAGTCAGGTGGCTTCTGCATCTTCCAGAGGCTTCTCATTTAAAATGTGTTCTTGGGAAGATATCAGAGAAGACAACTGATGTACATCATTGATTGCTGGCCTAGGATACAGGATTTGATAGTCTAATTCTCTGCTGTGACTCAAGCATAAATTTTGACTTTGAACTCCAAGACTAAAGAGTGGGGAAAAAGCTGGGCACAGAAGGGAAAAGAAGTCTTCTTCAGTTTATACAGCTCAAGATGCAGAGATGCCAACAGGAATGATATCCTGGTCAAAGCTGGTGTGTGTCTCTTTGAGGTTTGTCCATGAATAAAGAAATCAAACACATTTCTTCAGAGATCTGCTGCTCGCCTCTGCCTCCAAATTCTTTTTGTAAGCACTTGTTTGAAGTGAACAGCCAAAGTGGGCACTGTGCCCATTATATAAAATTGTCTTAAAGAAGTGTATGCTAAATTGATTTTATCCAGCAATTTTTATTTTTGTTTACAGATCCAATGCTACCATATCTCTGCCCATCAGAAAGCAAAAGAAACAAACAGCCACAGGGTTGTTTGAAATGAGCAAAACAGAGCTAGAAAACTATCCATCTCCAGGTAAAGAGTCAGTGCCACATAAATTAATCTTTCCTGTGAATATGTATGACATAATTTTCCCCTCTTTATTTCACCAGTGTAAATCTGCCACAACTTCATTGTAATTTAATGCTCTTGGGAGTCTTGAATCAAGTATTTTAGTGTTGTCATTTGTGGATTTAAATGTGCCCAGGGGGGAAAACGATGTTGAAAATAATGGACAGAACTAGACGCTATGGAAGAAAAATCAATGTCATTATAAATACATGTGCAGCTCCCAGCATATTAGTAACGGTCACAGTTTATTTTTTGACCTATTCAGAAGTGTAAATGTTAACAATATTATCACCATTTCTTCAGTGAGGATTGACTAGGAGCCTGCTATAAACTGTGCCGTAGATCATGTTTTGTCTGAAGTTTGTAGGTTTGATTTTTTTCCCTGCTAACCTAAGGAAATTGGGATCAACACAACTCAAATATGTAGAACCTTTACCAAAATAGAAGTGAAGAAATGAAAGAAGAACTGGGTTCTACGTATCTGAAGTCAGGAGATGGGTTACACGCTTTTATTAGCATAAGGATTCATTTTTTATTTCCCCCCCATTTTTTTCCAAAAAAGAAGAAAGAACAGATGTAAAGTTGTTATGTAGAGATGCTGTTGGAATACAGCTGTTACACATTGATTTTAAATATTTATTACTTCATGAGAACACTGTTAATGGCTCTCCAAAGTTTATCATTGTCTGCTGACAAGGGAATCTTCCTTGTATTTCTGATATAGTTTGCTTTGACCCAAACTAACACTTTCTAAGACTGCTAAAAAATCTGATCATCAGAGGCCCAAATAGTATTGCATTGGATTTGATTGTATCAAATGAATCAATGTCTAAATCGAGGGGAGGGTTTAAAAAGAATATTCAGACTAGATTTTCTTATTGAGAGTTAGACCTAGAGAACTTGAACCTCAACACAATAAAAGGAGAATCTTCCCCCTTTTTTTTTTTTGCTGAAGCCAAGCAGTCAGCTTGGGATGTCTGTGGTGCTAAACAAGATCCCTGCCTCAGCAGAGCTGAGCTGTAACTGGTGTAACTGGAGGACTCCAGCAGCCACCACAGAGCTGCTGACGCCACCCAATGCCCCACTTGCTTTAGCTTCAAGAAGCCATTTGTTGCATGATCTCCTGAAATGTCAATTTTTTGGACCAAAGAGACTGAAAACTGTAACGTCCTGCACAGCAAATCCCTGCAGCTTGAACCTTTCATACCCAGCCAGAGAAGGAACAGGGCTTAAGGTTGGCAGTCCAAGAGAGAGGCAAAGCTGTTTATTGAGGGCACACGACTAAGCAGTGAACACTGTAGCTTGATTACATTGTCATATGATTGGTTTCTTCCTTATAAACCTGGTTTTGTTATGAAGCCTGTGCTTGGAAAGAAAATAGATGACACATTGAAAATGATGTTTTTGTCAGTACCTTAAAGGGAAAATGCCGTACATGTTCTTCACAACTGTATGGACTGTTGTTTCATAACCTGAAACATTTTAGCCACATGTTTTGCATGTGAAAAATCTAATATTCCTAAGCTCTTTTTTTTCTTTTTTTTCTTTTTTCCCCCCTCAGAATAGTATACAAAGCAAGAGTTTAGTGGTTTGGAGCATTGTGATTTTCTAGCATTCAAAGTGCATGACATCACTAACTGGCTGCAAATTAGTCAGAAAAAATGCTTAAAAATAGCACCATTTTCTCAATAAATCTGTTCCTTGTTTGTATTAGAGGCATATGGGCTTGCTTAACTGACAAAAACAAATTATAATACTGTTAACACAGCAGAGTCCTAGAGCTACAAAAGAGCAAATGGGAATCCTGCTGACAGAATTGTTAATATTGATAATGCTGGGAGTGGTGGAAAGGATATTTCACTCATTCAGAACACAACATCATCATTCAGAGCCTCAGAAAGAAACTTTATTTTTGACAGGTTAAAAAGCAGTTGTCCAGAATAGCTTGGAAGAATCTATAAAGATCGAGTTTAAATAGATTGGTGGCCAGATTTCAGGCAGAGCTGTCCGACAGATGAAAAATGTAGTTTATTACATTATTCTGCAACTTGTTATACAAATACTTCTCTATTTATAGCGCATGTGAATCTGCATGTTCCCTGTGCATTCCCAGCAGATGCAGTTTCATGTATTATGGCAAAGCTGGGCTTGCATTTAAAATGAAAAATATGTTTTGGCTTGTTTTAGAAGCATCCTTCCTACTCTTTCCTGCTGTATTTCATTTCCTACAGTAATTTTTTATCTTCCTTGTCTCAAACCGTAGATGTGCCTAAGCTCCTATCAGGAAGGCCAGTAGCTGATGAAGGTGGACACAACAACCAAGAGGAACGATGGGGGAAGGAAGTGGGCAGTCTAGCGGTTTAGACTAATTCTCTAACAAAAGATTACAGGATTACATCAGGGAGACTGCATGTACAGATAAGCAAGTACTTTATTACCTTCTAAACAGTTTAAGGATTTTTGTACCATTTCTACCAGGCAAATCTTCAGCTGTTACTTTTCAGTTGGGTTTTTTTGTTTGTTTTGCCAGCATGGTGTTATCAGCTTCAGTTAGAGACTGAGTAGGAATGGGGTAAGAATCTGTTTTCTGCATGCAAGCCTGGCATTTTACCAGGATTTCTATCTTTCTTTTGCCCTTGGTGGTTTGTTGCTGTGTAATTTTTTGGATCTCATTGTCTAATTAGCTTGGTATTTTTCAGTCTTGTAACGTCTGCTGGGCCTAGAGTGATGACAAGATGTAGGAACTACTATGAAGAAACATGGAGTTTTGAATGCACAGGAGAACATATCTGGTGAGTGAGAAGATGATGTTGCTTATATTAAAATCAGGCTATGGTCATGTTCAGAACTGAAAATCCAACAATGCTAATTTTGCACTCCAAATTTCCTGTGTTCTCCTGGTCTTTACACTGGCTACAAAATGTCTGAATGTGGCATATCGTAGTTTTCCTGAAAGAACTGTACAGGTCTGTCATCTCTTCTGGGCTTATCAGTTGTAGCCATCACTAAGTAATTCATGCAGCTGTGTTGAGACCTACGTAAAGGGCAATGGAGTACAGGCAGGCAGGGCAGTAAGGATTCATACAGCTTGGATCCAGGCTCATGTTTCAAGAGCCAGCCAGGCACTGTCACTAGGTAAACAGGTAAACAAGAGCCACACTGTTACAAAGTCTGCAGAATGACATTCACAGAAGATCTCTGAGATTACAAGAGAAATGTCTTTTTTCCATCTTCAAGTCACTGGCCACTGAACATGTCTGTGCACTGCCTAGGGAGAGATGTGTCTTTTATACTTGCATGCTGTGTCCTAAAGAAAACCTAACCCACAGGACTGGAGCACAGCGGTGAAAGACACAAAGACTTTGGCATAGGAATCGATTAGAAATGCCAGTTGTGTAATAAGACTTCAAAAATATTTATTGTCTGAATACCTAGAGATAAAACAGATAGGAAAGTCCCACCTCTGACACCTGTTGCCTAAGTGACATAGCAAACAGAGTAGCTGCCATAAAGCAACCCGCTCCATGGCTTGTTCTGTGTGTATGACGCACACACATGAAAGTTCTTCTTAGTAACCAGTACCTTGTCATTTTTGTGCCTGTGAGGATGGTCCTGAAAGACTAAAAACATTGAATATGCACATACAACTGTACTTGCAGGCATCAGACTCTAAGAAAAGAGCACAGGACTGGAGGGTGGGTAATCTGTCACCTCTTCAGAGCTGTGCTGCTACGACATGACCATGGTCAAGTTATTTCACCTTTCTGAGAGCTCCTTCTCATTTGATTGGTCTCTTACCTATGAAGGTGGTAAATTCTGGAACATAATTTGTTTCTGTGGTGTGCTTGCATGTTCATAGCCAGTCTGGTCATGCTCTGAAAATATTGTATTGTTCCTGGAGCAAAGCAGGAGCCTTGGAACTTATCAGTAAACTCACTTTTCTAAGAAAATTCTCACATTAGCCTTGCAATACATAGGGAATTATTATATCTTGTGTTAGTACAATCAGTTGAGCCCTGACATCTGCTTAAATTGGGTAAGGCATGTAACTAGGGCTTTGGTAAATAAGGGACCTGTATAGACTTACACATGTATATCTGGGAAAACTAATAAATATTCTTGATCTGAAAGAGGTATTCAGAATCAGCTGGCACAAAGCATGAACTAGGTCTGAACAGGTATTGGGTCTGTAAAACAGGCAGGCAGCTGAAGGGAATGAAGGTCAATGTACTGTATCTTTGATGGTGCCTTTCTAGAAACGGTTCACAGCCAGGAATGCAAACAATATATAACTGAGTGAAGCTGTAGTTTGTACTTCAGTCTAGATGCAGATGATATCACTTTAATCCTATCGACCATGTGTGGAAAATTATCTCCAGCTACAAATGCCTTGCATCTTTTCTAATGAAAATCGAGCTTCAGATTTTCCTGTGTACAGGGTAATGGGACTCCAAACTGCAGTCCTTTAAATTTCACACTTCTTTATGAGCTCTTACCTGTGATCTTTGCTTCATATAACATATTATAGGCAGAGTATAGTTCAAACTGTGTGTGCGCCTGCTATGAGAAAAAGCAGTGTGTATCACATGGTGGTTTCATTAGTGGAGAAGACTGTTCATGCACTTTTTTATCAAATACCTGTAGAAAAATTAACCAGCTGCAGGTACTCTCCAGACCTGTTTCTGGTTTAGTCACTGTGATTCCACAGTGTCATGGTTTAACCTCAGCCAGCCTCTCAGCCCTGCACAGCGGCTCACTCACTGCCCACGGGTGGGATGGGGGAGAGAATCAGAAGAGTAAAAGTGAGAAAACTTGTGGCTTGAGATAAAGACAGTTTAGTAAGTAAAGCAAAAGCCACGCACACAAAGCAAAGCGAGGAATTCATTTGCCACCTCCCATGGGCGGGCAGGTGCTCAGCCATCCTCAGGAAAGCTGGGCTGCATCATGCACAACAGTGACTTGGGAAGACAAATGCCATCGCTCTGAATGCCCCCCCCCCCCCCTTCTTCATCGCCCAGTTTATATACCGAGCATGACATCGTACGGCATGGACTAGCCCTTTGGCTAGTTTGAGTCAGCTGTCCTGGCCACGCTGCCTCCCGGCTCCCTGTGCAGGTGCTCGCTGGCTGGGCAGGGGGAGCCTGGCAAGCCCCTGAGCTAGAGCGAGCACTGCTCGGCCACAACTAAAACATCGGCGCGTTACCAACATTATTCTCATACTAAATCCAAAACACAGTGCTGCACCAGCGACTAAGAAGAAAATTACCTCTATCGCAGCTGACAGCAGGCCAGGCGGAGTGAGGCGCGCTGCATAAGGCCTGCGCAGCCGTGAGGGGAAACGCTGCTGTGTTACCGATACCAGTCCCAGCCCCAATCCAAAATACAGACCCGTAGGAGCTGCTATGAAGATTACTCCAGCCCAAAGGGGCACGGCGGGCCTGTGGAGCTGCGGAGGACCTCCTCCGCCTCTAGATGGCCCCGCGGCCCTGCCCGAGACGGCTTGGCCTGGCTGGGCTGGGCTGGGCTGGGCTGGGCGGGAAGGGCTGCGGCGCGGCTGGGCTGGGCGGGAAGGGCGGGAAGGGCGGGAAGGGCTGCGGCCTGGCAGCCCCGGCAGCGCCCCCTCGCAGGGCCAGCTGCTCAGAGGGTGCTCCTATTTCTCGGAACCTCCTCGGCTTTTCACCAACTAACGTCTCACCTTACCTGAGAGGGAGAACTGCCTCTAAATACTTGTCTCTGAAGTGCCTCAGCCGAGGCCAAAGGGACGGGCCCAGCGCAGGTTGCGGTGGGTTTGCTGAGGTAACGTCCAGCCTGAGGGGCCACCGCCTCAGGGAGCACCGGCAGCGTGGTCACACCAAGCGTGGTGGCCCATCTAAGCATTAAATGTACATTGTGCAGCCCCTCAGAACATATTATGCCTGAAGAACCTGGGTACTGTGCCGATGAGCGCTGTGAAGGGCCAGCGAAGGAAAACACATGAGTCCCAGCAGCTGCACCCCAAGGGGACACAAAGGGGGCAGTGGGAAATGCAACCTCTTAGTTTGGTGTGTGGGTGTCGGACAATGTTGTTACACAGCCTCAAATATGTGTTTGTAGGTAGGCACAGATGTGTAGCGAAGGCCGTACGCTGTGTTCAGTCTATAATAGACATCAGTGATGTGAATAGATGTGCTGCCATGGAGCTGAAGGTGCTTGGCCTCCTGCCTGCTGTACTTTCTGTGGGGTAGCTTATGCTGTTCTCCTTCTGAATAATATTCTCTAAATAAACCTGAGAAAACCTGCAGAGGAAGGTACTGCTTGCTCTGTGCTACCGTGTCACAGTGGTGTTTCATATT
Source organism: Falco rusticolus (assembly GCF_015220075.1). Classification (NCBI taxonomy): domain Eukaryota; kingdom Metazoa; phylum Chordata; class Aves; order Falconiformes; family Falconidae; genus Falco; species Falco rusticolus. Next base: position 2,840,317 of record NC_051197.1, on the reverse strand, counting down.
AAGGACAGACTCAAAAACAGTTTAGAAGGGGTTAGTAAAGAACCAAAGACCTTGTTGGTAGTGAGACCAATCCTGAAGGCAAGCAAGACAATAAATGGTTTGTTACCCCTGGTAGCAATTTCCACCGGTGGAGTGTTTGTAGCCATATGTATCCCACTGCCGATTTAGGTTCCTAAGATGCTTATAACAAACACATACTCCTTTTCATCATTATGCTTTCCCTAACATTAAGGGTGACCTCTCTCAGAGTCTGGCCGTAAGCTTAGGTGACTTCAAAGTGCTGCCTTAGCTCAGCAGAAAATTCTGATGGCAAGGGATTGCTGAAAGGCTTCCTCCTGATTCTTTTCTCACTGGGGGTGTCCTGTGGTTTAACATCCGACAAGCAGGTTGATCAAAGGTATCCAGTGAGAAACAACATGACTGGCTCAACCAAGGGGTGAGAGAATGAAAGTTGAAAGATCTCTTTTATCTTGAGCACACTGTAAAATATGTTAATAATTTAGAGCATCCAAGGACAAAAAGATAGCACTTGAAAGGGAGGTGAGAGAATGGCAGAAGTTTAAGGGTTGTTTGCAAAGCAGCTAAATCAAACAAATCTTTCATTTGACTCTAAGCATAAGAAAGAGGTGTGAACAAATTCCTAATTAGATTGATGCCCAAGGCAAAGTGCTTTATGCTAAAGTTAGGCTACCTGGTTCTTTTGTGGTTTGGGGCTTTTTAAAAATAGAAAATAAAATAAGGAATGATCTTAAAATCTTGAGGCCAGGTCCCCTCTTTTGTTGGTGTGAATTGCCCTAAAGGTTGCAAGATTTGCCTTGAAGTGAAGCCCAGCCTGTGGGAAATCTCTGCCAGCACCACAATTCCTGCCTTGCCCCTCTCTCCCAGCTGCTCTGCAAAGCACCCAGCTGTAGTGCTTTTAAGGTGGAGCAGCCATCCTTGCATGCTGCTCTTCTATGCAGTTGTGTCAGGGACGTTGGAAACTCTTACTGTAGCTCTGAGATAACCAGGGAACCCTCTGCGGAGACCACATGGCACCTTATAGAGTCCCGTGTTTGGGGACTTGACTAGGGAGGCAGTCAACATGTTTTGTTTTGTTTTTCTCAGAGTAGCATTCCCTGTTCTGATAGCAATACCCTAGTAATAACCCACATGGCATCCTGAATTATTTTTTTAGCACCTCCACCTACCCCAATACCTTGCACAGGTGTATCACTCCTGCAAGAGATTGCTCTGAACCTTTTAAGTTGACCAGTTTGGCAGCTTCAACAAATACAGTGAATGCATAAGAGCATTCCTCTGTGGTGCTTGCTGTTAATGAAAAAGCCTAGTCTCTCAGTGGGATGGGTGAGTTGAGAACAACTTTACAACTTCTCTAGCTTTTGTCTATATTTAATCATTCTCTAGATATAGCTAATGCTGCTTCTTCAATGTATTTGACTACTGTAGTTTAAACGATCTGAATGCATATACTTCTTGTGGTTAATGAAAAAGTAGTTAGTATCAGCAAATACATGATTTGACTTTCTTTGGGTGCAGGCAATGTTGTTCTGCCCTGAAGACAGTAATAATCCCAATTAGATTGGGGAGAGGGTGGGGGACAAAACAAAAAACTCATAACTGGGCAGATGAGCCTCCCAAAACCCAGAGCTTTGAAAGCTTTCCAACTATTATCCCATCTTGGTTGAATATTGTGGCTCTGATGATTTCCGTGTGGCTGCAGCGCAAGGACAGCTGCAATTTTAAATGATGGCACGTTGATTGTTAAATTACATTGGTGAGCCCAGGAAATGCATGTTAGTGCCACATTAAAGCTATATTAATTTATCATGATTAATTGCACAAGGAATATCAAATGAATTATTGATTGGTCTCTTATTACTGCAACAGCTGTCTGTCATTACTGTGCATGGTGGTTTGTGATAACTATTACCCTTGTCATTTTCTGGGCTAAAACTCTGTGATGAATCATAATCTACATTCCCACAACTAACAGATGCCAATTTTCCTGCTTACAGTGGTCAAATGAGTCTGTATTAAAGTTTAGTGTAGACATAGACTAAATAATCTAGTAGCATTTAATATGCTGTTAAAGGATTAAAGAATTAAACTGCCCTGAAAATACAACTAAGCGTATCTATTGTGGCAGCCTTTGAAGAAGAACACTGCTAGGTTGTGCATGTTAAGGTCAGCTGTAATTTTGACTGTACTAGCCTTGAGTTCCATGTTATGCAGTGCGGGTTGAGCCTGTATAGTAAGGCATAGCTGTGGATATACTGATGTAAAATTTGTTTGTGCTTACACCATTGCTTCCTCTCTAAGTGGAATAAGGTGTAAGAATCTCTCTCCCACTCTACTTGCTGACAAGTTATACCTCATGCCTAGCTCAGGCAGAGGAAGGTTTTATCCTTGCCTCAAGAGGCATCGTCCTGCATTCACAATAGGTACCACCACATTCTTAATTTGTAGCTGCAGGTTAATGTTAGATCAAATTGTCTATTTCTGGTGCTTCTCACCAAACGTGATGCCTGGCAGTCACTTCCTCTGGATGCTTCTCTTTCGTGATGCTTGTGAGCGAGCTTCGTTCCTAACACTATAGGAACCACTTGGTGAGATGTGATATGTAAGGATTACAATGTGCTGAGAGGGTATGACTAATTGCAATGACAGGGCAGGGCTGGTGGATTCATTGCGGAGAAATTAAATAGCGCATTCCACACCACTGTCTGATCAGCTGTCGGCAAGAGAGGAAGGCCCATACAATGGGAAAGAAAGGCCAGGCTGCAGAGACAACACCCAGATCCCCTCCTCAGCCAATCATCCATTCATACTTGGAATTATATCAGTGTATGTATGTCAGAAGAAGCCAAGCTGACATAATGGCCTTTGGTGATTGATTAGTGAAATAGAAAGAAAAATGCAGGAATGAAGGCAAGCAAAAGCATCTCCTTGGGGCAGGTATTTTTTGTGCTGTGCTGAATCCAGTATGGTTTTGCCCTTGCCTACCATTCTAAATTGATTTTAAGTAAAACTCTATTAATTCTTGCAAGTCTCAAACTAAAGTGAAAGCTGCAATGTCCAGTGATAATACATAAAAAACATCGTATGCTTTACTAAGGAAAGCATCATGTCCAAAGCTGAAGCCATAGGAGGTGAATTAACTTACTCATGGTCACTGTAAAAATAGAAACTGTTACCTAAATCCTGCAGGAACGGACTGCAGCGTCCACCAACACTGCTGCTTCTAATGCCAGTGATCGTACCATACTGCGAATTGTATTGGTGTAAAACCCAAAGGAATCCCTCAAGAGTAACAAAATTATTTCAAGTTTTTGTATAACAGAATGTGGAGAGTAATAGCTGCCAGGCTATGGCCCTACGTATAAAATAAGATGCTGGGTAGATCAAGAGTAGAGACCAATTTGGCAGATGTCTTCCCCTTTTTCTAAGGAGTACATGTCTAGCAGTTAAAAAAAGAGTTCTGTATAGAGTTGCCACTGAGTGCTAAAAGCAAGGGGATCAGTGTTCATGATGGAGCCTCACACATAGTTTGAAAACATTTAAAAATTAAATATTACTACAGAAGATCATGTTTTTGCCTGCAGTAAAAAGAAAGGTGAAGGAAAATTCAAATACAACTAATTTATTTGCTGAAAAACGCAGTTTATGCTTAGCCCAAATGGTTAGTAAATCTGCATTAAATTCAGTGAACGCCGTCAGTTTTCTGTTGTCGTGTTGAAGGGTTGCCATGTTCCAGTTAGTGGAAAAATGCAGATAAATGAAGCAATGTCATCCTGCAAAGGACCATTCAGGTCCATGATGGGTGTTAGTTGCAAACTGGCTCCATCCCCACTGGCTCCGTGTCTTTCTCACCATGCTCTGCCTCCTGGGAGGGTCTGTTGGCCCTCCTGGCACCAGGACTGAGCTGGTTTTAGAAATAGCATGGCTTAGATTAAGAGTAAAGAGAAGATCTACCAAGCAAAGAAACAAAAATCATATAATCCCAAAGCTCCTGATATAAAACCTCCTGATAATTGTCAACACCATCTCCGCATCAAGGAGAAAATTATTCCCTTCTAAAATGAAGAAGTCTTTCAGAGGCTAAAGTGTGGGTTTGGGAAGGTGAAAGCTCTTTTCTTGCCTCTGCTGAAGGCCAGGAGTAGCATGCAAGGTGTTCTGCTTCTTTGTACTGCATTTTCCCCAAATGTAAGAAGGAAGATTATCACTTTGATATCTCAGAAGTCTTTAAAAACTATGGATGAAAATTGCAATTTAGAGTTCTGTATTGCTATCCATACCTAAACACCATCTCTGGCTTGACTTGATAACGCTCATGAAATCTTTTGCAAACTTCCTCTCCTTACCCAATAATTTCGCTGCAGAAATGAAGCTGAGCAGGGTTAAAGGATGCTGGAAGGGATCTGCTAGTATTAGGGGAGATTGTGGGAAGACAGCTTGGGGTTATGCACTGTGTGCATGGGGCCATAGACAAACTTCTTAGAAATTATCTGTGAGCTCTCCTGCTGCTCACAGTACAACTTGTGTTTTATGAGGCATTTCATTCAAAGACTTTTGAAATAACTGAATGAACTAGTTAAATGTTAAAAGTGAATTGGTGTACATGTTTTTGATTTACCATGACAGCTTAATTTATTAAAGAAGAAAACCTTGCTCTCACAGTAACTTTTCCCTTCCTGTTTAAGGCTAAAAAATGGGGGCAATGAAGTATTTAAACCTCTCAGTCTCCTTTGCTGTGCAATGATACTAGCACATGCAAACCTAGACTCTAGCTAAAGTGTATGCTACTTTTAAAATGTATTGATGTATAGTAGTGCAGTAACTGGATCCTAACAGGTGTAAATGGATGTATTCGCATTAGCTGGATGGAGCACTGCCAGTTCTATCCTTCTCTTTTGAAAGATACACCTCTGTCTCTTAAGTAGAACAGAATATCTCCCTGTGCTGAGAAATAAATGACAAAGCACAGACCTTTTATTTTTGAAATCACAGCTGAGGTCTGAGCTAAGGAAGAGCCAGGTTGTGCCCAGACGTACACTGAGAGCCGGAAATGGAGAGGGTCCCTTTAGTCACCTTCCACATCATTACTGCATGGCAGGGAGAAGTGTCCTGTAAACCGAATACCAGAGCTTTCTAGGGCAGAGCCATCACTCATTAGGTAGGGTGTGCTGTCCTTCTTGCCTGTCTGCAGCAGAATTCAGCAGGCAGCCCTTGGCTAGTTGGCCTTGAGCCTGGCAGCAGCAGGATGCTTGCTCTGCACATCCCTCGCTGCCACAGCTGGGTTCTGCTGCCTGCTGCCCTTGCCAGTTCCCACCAGGAAGGAGAGGCTTCTATTTTGTGATATTCGAGTCAGTCATTTGTGCCGGGAGGGCTCTTGATCCAGCTGATCCATAGCCACCTAGGTGGCTGTAATTGCTATTATCAGTGGCAGCATTAAAGCAAGAGGCAGATGGAAAAACACACAACTTGGAGAAGAGTGAGGACATGTAAATGAGACCTTTCTGTGCCACACTCTCAAAATAAGATTTAAGAAGTAATGAAGCCCAGCTGTTTTTTCTAGAGCTAGCACGAAGCTCAGGTGAAGCCTGCCAAGGCTGGTGTTGAATGATCAACTTCTCCTGAGGGGGAGGATGGATGGCTGCAGCAGCTACAAGGGCTGCAGGGCAGGCAGGGCCAAACTGCAGTGAGCAGCAGGAAGAGTTGGGGGTGGGGGGAGCTGTGGAAAGCAGAGCTGGCCAGAAGATTTAGATCCAACTTCAGGTTTTAGAAGCTGTTTCATTATACTTGTATCTCAATTCAGCCATTTATTCCAAGGATCTGGAGTTCTGGTGCCCTGACTATTTGCAGGTGGCTATGTGGGCAGTCAGTTGCTGACCCACAATTGAAACCAACTCATAGGATCTACCCATACCTGATGTAGATGAAGGATCATGTAAAAACACCCTTGGCCTCCTTACATGTGCAAAGGTTACCACAAATTAGTGAGCCCAGTTCCTCATTAGGATGATATTATGCTAATGGAAATTTTGAGTAAAGACTTGAGGAATCAAAGCAAGTTCCCTCAGCTGCAGGGGGAATGTGATAACACCCAGCTGGCAGGCTGGTGGCAAATTCTGCTCCCCAGAAGCCCATAGGCACTTCTCTGTGTTCTAGGAAGACTAATCTAATTTTTAATGCCTTCATCTCTGCTTGCAGGTATTAGCAGATATAGAAGAAAAAAGAGGAGGGAAAAGAAGTGGGAAAGCATATACATGAAGCAGAAAGAACACTTCTGTTTGTTCTAATCAATCATAGCCCCTTTATGTGGTTTGGATTTTCTGAAGAGGCATCATATAGACTTGAGTGTACCTTTCTGACCCTCTGTGGGATTGGGAAGGATGTTGTCCAACTGGGCTCTTGTCCCTTATGTAAAACACCTTGCTTGGTGTTGTGGTTGTTGGTTCTTTTTTTGGTGTGGAAAGCCTTGTGTTCGCTTCTGTGTTTGGCAGAACTGTTAGGGTGAGCTGCTGTTTCAAAGTATGTCGTATGTAATGAAACAAGCTACTAAGTGTTTGCAGCAGAAGTTATAGGATCATTAAAGAGTCTTTACCAAAAGACTCCCAACCAAACAATTACACCCTCAGCCACAAAAGACAGGAAATACCACAGATCTCCACCAAGGACATCTCTCCCCCAGAATAAAAAGGTAGTTGGCCACAAAAAGGAGACTGACTTCCTGGAATCTTCTTTTGGGTGTCTGGTTTATAACACAGGAAAGAAAGAGAAGGGAATTGAAGGTTTGAGCATGTTCATGTGATTGAGAACAGGGCAGTTCACTGCAAATCTTGTGTTAGCTGTGTGATATTCCTGTGTCAGGACAGATTTTTAGCCTGGGTGAGTCTTTCCTCCACCAAACTCTTTCTCTCCCCTTCAAAACTTTCTTCAACAATTCTTTCAACAATACTTCCCCTTTATTTTCCTTGTTATTGAGTTTTTCACACTTTTTTTTTGAAGGGTGTGTGTGTGTTGTGGTTTGGGTTTCCCCCCCCCCCTTACTCTTTCCTTACTCCGTGTTTCATGCTTCGCATTTATGGTGCCTGTTGGGTGATGAGAACAGTAGGGGAGAGGTACCCTGTCCTATATTTGTGAAGCACTGTGTGCATGCCTGGGACTGCCTAAATGGTTTGCTGTAATAACGTCTCTCATGGCTTGGTTTTCTTTTTCCTCGCTCTTCCAATGTGATCCCTCCATCATGAGCTTGCAGACAAAAAAACTGAAGTAGCTAGTCCACATTTTGCTGATGTGTTAATATTTGGTTATGTGTTCCTTGTCTTGTCTTCTGTATACGTAAATGTAAAAATGTTGATCCTGGGGTATAATAAGATGATGTTCAATCTCATCCCCTATGTGTCACGTAAGTTTCTCTTGCATGATTTAAAATAATCTGGAGAAGGGAATTCTGTGGCCTAGCTTTCATTACGCCTCTAGCACAGAAAGCTACATGGATCAGAGACATTTTACATGTGCAAGTTAGCGTGCAAAAGCTTGAGGGTGGATTTCTCCTGTCTGTACTCCTCCATCCCTCCCCTGCTAAATGCAAGGGAGCTTATTCCTGTTCCCCTGGAAGGTGGGAATCATTGTAGGTATCCTTGTAAGGATTATCTAATCCTAGAGGTACCTAGAGGTAAGCAGGCCTGAACAATTAGCTGGTAGTGTGAGTTCATGTTTGTTTTCATGTCTTGTTTTTAGCTTGTGAGAGGAACTTGGTCCATCAGTACTTTTTTTTTTTTTTTTTTTTTTCCAAGAAAAGCGATCCTTTTTGCCTTGGGTGATTGCTAAGACCTCATGGTATCTTTCACACACATATATTCATATATATCTTTGATATACTGATTTTAGTCACTTTGCTTCAAGTGCTTTTTGTATCTCTGTGACGCATTCAAAGGACATCAGTATAAATGACTTTGACTCTTGTCTTGGAATAAGGGCAGTGACTTGAAAATACCCCTATTTTTCTCATGTATTGGGAAAGTTCACTGACATGAACCCTAACATTAAGACTGAAGAACTTGGACTGCATTTTTTAAACCTGTTAAACTAGTACATTTATGATTCAATAAAGGGAAGAAGGAGGAAGTTTTGAAACATTACATGAAAGCCTGATTGTCAGATGAGTTCAGAGGATGAGATTCCTTCCAGATCACTTGTAAAAGTTTGTTTTTCTGAAAAGTAGACAACATGCTGCATTCCTACCAGAACTTGACTGCTGGCTTTGCTAAGAGCTTGCAAGAACTGCATCAGGGCAGGAAAACAAGTTGTTATATGGATTTCCTGGTGCAGATTGCACTGCAGCCATGGGACACCCCCCTTTAAAGTAAATCTGTTCGTGGCACACCACTGCTGAGCACATCTGCAGCTGCTAAAATAATCTTTTCCCACTGTGGTGATTCACAAACTGAGTTTTGCCATATGTTTTGCTGCTCACTTATTTTTTGGGAGAATGGAAGGGAAATTTGTAGTTTTAGTGTACAAGAGCTCTCCATCCGTACCAGCCTGGAAATGCTGCTGGCCAGAATCCCTATGCCTGCTCTGCGTGGGCTTTCTTCACAAACACAATCTAGGTTCAGGCAAGCAAAATAGTCATTTGTGACAACTTGCCAGAACTGGTATGTATATTTGTAAACCTCAAACCCTGAGGTACTGATTGCCAGACCCATGAGAGCAATTCTTAGCACTTCAACCAGTCAGAGGACTACAAGCTTTAAAAACACTAGCATTTGAGCATCTAAACCATTTTTGCAAAGTAAAACATTATTTTGGAAGCCAGAAACTTTCAGCAGCAGAATCTGGGAGCGATTCTGCCGGAGCTGGTGGGGTGGCAGTGGCACAAACTTGAAGCGTCCTCTGTGCATTGCTGAGGTGTGTTATCTATAAGGTTTGATCAAGTTTGCTGTGGCCTCCTTAATCTCTTGATTAAAACCTTATGCTGCCAGCAGTCCTCTCCTCCTGCCTTCTGAAACAGGAATTTGCAGAGCTATCAGAAGAAGAATTTCCACTGGTTTCCATCTGTATGGGACCCAAAGCCCTGAAAAGGAAATCCTTTGTCATAGTCTGTCGCCTGTCATTTCAAAGATCCCCTAGATTTATCTAGCTCTACCTTTCATTCATAGATCTGAAGGCATTTCATAGTTAAGAGATTTATAACCTACTGTGAAAACGAAGATGTGAGCTTTGTTTCGTCATTGTGAGGTGCGTGGAAAGCCAGGGAGCTGAAAAATTCCCATTCATCTTGTACTAACACTAGAAATAGGTTTAACTAGCTATTCACACTAATTATAAAGCTGCATATAAAGAAATATATACAGCATTTTATAAATGTTTTGTGTATTTTATTTCAAATTGTGGATTTAAAAGTAATCATTATCAATTCTGATAGTTAAGTCACTCTTCTGCAAATGTATTTGTTAGTACGCTGTATAATTACTAACATCTCTCTGTAGAGCAAACTGACTTCTGAAGGTTTTCTGTCACTCTGTGGTGCTAAATATTCAAGTATGACAAAAATAATTTGCTAGCAGCTAATGTAAAGGCACATTAGGTCATGCCATAATAGTTGGACCAAGTCAGATCTATCAATTTTATCTTACCATTTCTAGCATTTAACCAAGAGCAGCTATTCAAACTTTCATTATATAGAAAGGAGGGACCACAACTGGTAGCATTGCCTGTTGTCATGGTTATCTTGCAACAGCTGGAGGAACAGCTGCCTGTTAAGGCCAGCTGAAATGAAGTGTGGTGCTCTAGCTTTTAATAATGGCGTGCTCCAGGTGGGAACAGGGCAAGTGAGACATCTCTTCTGCTGGTGGGACCCAATGTAATTTTCTTTGCTTCTTAGTGCAGAAATGCTATACTCCAAGGAGTATCCTTCTGACTGTAATTCACAGCTTTTATACTGAGCACCCTTGTATTTTTCTGCCCAGCACATCTTCATGCAACACCTTTATTTTGTGGCCTGCTTTTGTAAGCTGAAAAATAGCAGTCAGGGTCAAGGAGAAATACCTGTGTTGGTTGTAGCAACAATTGGCCTCAGTGTAACAAACTGGCTGGTTTTGCAGCTGATCAGCCAGGTAGTGGCATATCTTCCATCCTGCTTGCTAATTTAGATCCTGTGTGCAGATACATTTTGATATCTATGGTGTACCATGTACGTGTACTACATGAGCTCAACCATTGTACACGGATTACTGATGGCATTGTCTATTACTGACAGCCTTGTCTATATAAATGATATTAGGCACTAACAGGGGAAAATGTATGAAATTAAAAACTATGATTATGCTCTTCATCTGTAAAGGAGTTTAAATGCTATCATTCCAGCCCGAATATGCAATTTGGCATTAAAATCTCATAACAGGATTAGCCCATCACTCATAGACCCTGCAAGAATAATTTTAAAGGAAGTTATTTATATGGAGAAGCCAAGACACTTGTGCTTTTTACGGGCAGATAATGGAGACTGGAGAATGATTTATGTCAAATGGAAACAATTCCTCATAATTGCATGAAGTACTTAATATTCCATCTCCGCCCCCATGAACAGGAAACTGTCTGGCTTTCAATTTATGGTTAATTTGTAATAATCATATATTAAATCTATCATGTGTTCAGTTGCACTCTGAAATGCAATGAAGCCTTTTTCCTCAGAGATTCATCTTCCAAACCCTCACTAACCGCTGCTGTCAGTAGCACGACTTTCTTTCCTTGCATCATGTGCCTCTAATCAATCAGCCTGTAACCAGGCGTTACACATTTAATTTGGCTAATATTTGGTAAGAAAATTTGTGCATTCCCATCTGTAGCAGAACAAGAATTTCTGAATATACTACATGCATCCCAGGAGAGGAAAATACACTTTCTTTGTGTTGCAAGCTGGGAAGTAGCAACAGGTACAGAGCAGGGCAGTGAGAGCTGTTGTTCACAATATCCTCTGCTGGCAGGATTTTGTTGTTGTATCGGAGCAGGAGAGGCTGGATGTGGAGCAGAACATGCTTGCGTGTGTCATGGGCTGCTGTGCCGAGTGGCACCCACCATTGGGCATAGCTGGGAGCTCTGGCTCTTTAAAGGCACAAGTTACTTGAAGATGAGCTGGGATCTATTCTGTACCCAGCACCAGTGTCGGAGGAATTTGCCTGGAAATTGGTTTACATTACAGTGGCATGTTCATTTTCTGAAGCTTAAGAATCTTGGCTTGAGCTCCGAATAAAAACCCACAAACTTTAATTTAGTGGGGTGGCTTGAAATCAGGACTCTGCCCTCCAGCAGACCTTGACATTAACCATCTTCCCCACCATCTCTTTTTGCCAGTATAATTGCAACCTGAAATACTGCTTGAGTATGTATGCCCAAGAGGGAGAGGAACTGATTTTGTAGGCTGTAGGAATGTAAACAGTCAGGAATATCAGAGATGGAAATGCACAGGTTAGGTTCATTATTACGAGACAAAAAACCAGGCTGGCAGTGAGGTCTATGAGTTTCTCTTCATAATTTTCACAAGAAGTGACGAAGAAAGCAAAAAGCAGATTCTTTCAATTAGATCTGAAAATCAAAAGCCCTGGAAGCTATGCCTGACCCCAGGCTGACATAACAGGCTTCCTGCACGGGGAAACCCGGTGGATATTCATGTAGGCTCTAAGTAAGACTCCATATGTTTATTCCAAGCAAAAAGAGTGTAAGCATGGAGCCAAAAGTCTGGAAAAATCCACCACAGGTATTTTGTGAGAAACCAGGTTCCTGCCAACCAACCTATGGAGCTGGACTGACCCACTGTGCGATGAGGATGCCACAGTGAAAGAGTTAACGTCGGGGAGAGACGAGCAGGGGTGTTTGCTGGGTGGAAGATTTCAGTGGAAGGTCTGACCCAAGACAAACAACTGATGCTTTATCCTCAGACCGAAGAAACCCAAAGCTCAAGCAGGGCACAGACAGGCTGCTGAACTCTTCCCCCAGCACTTGCAGATTACTGTGGGTCAGGGGCACAAGACTATGCATCGAGGGGGACCAGGTGGGGTGCAGGACAGGGGTTACATTTTTTCCTGTTCCTTTAACAGCTGCTGATAACATCCTGATCTGATGGACATGATTAGTGGAAGTCAAATAAACCTGTATAAACCATCCACAGAGACTGAGGGCTTTTTTTTGGTGAAGTTTGGGAAGAAAAAGAGTGGTGCTGCATAAACATGTATTTATGAATGAATTTTGTAGGACCCAGTGCAAAATGACTAGAATGTTTCAACCCACTGAAAAGAGCAAATATGCAGAGTCTCTCCTATACATTGATTTTTCTAGGTCAAAGAAATACAGTCTGAAACCTTAAAGGTTGTTCCTGAACATTCATAGAAAAGCTAGATACAGAGGATGTACTTGGTCACAGTCAGATAAGTGATTGGCTTAATCAGTGAATTCTCTGTGAGCCCAAAGATACCAAAAATGTCTGTATTATTTATAATCCCCCTGGGGAATCTAACTAGGCTGCAAAATACTTTTTGCTCATCTTTTGATTCTTCTCCAGAAAGACACTTTCCAGACATCTAAGTAGTTTTTGAGGATGACAGCTAGCTGCAATCCAGGAGTCCCTGCTAATTTCGAAGCACTGCTTGTTTTTAGACAGTATCTGAGGGAACTGGCTGTTTAAAACACAGTAAATCTTGCTCTGTCTTGGATTAATGAAGTACTTGGAAAATAGCTTTGCAAACATCATTGAGCTTGCAGGCATGCTCTGTCTGCACAGCAGACTGCTGCCCTTCGGCTTTCTGAAGCTTTCTCCAGGCTATTTTATCAGCACAAAGTCTCCTGCAGCCCAGCAGTGGGATGGAGCTTGGAGCAGGATGAGCACTTTATATTGACATTGCACAGTAATTAGAAAGAGCAAGTATGCCAGTAAGAGTCTTATGAAAAGAGCATGAGAGATGCAGCTGAATTAGAGAGCTCCATTACCAAATACATACACGTTGCAATTAAATTCACCAAGAATCTGGGGGAACTCTTCTGTCCAAGCACAGAAATACTGGAAGAGAATGGCTTGCAGTAGGAGTCTGAGCACCAGGAATAGAACACCCATGTTTCCTGCAGACAGGAGTTTTACATCTTTTTTTTTTATTCCTTCCAGTAACTCTTCTCCCCACCTCCCCAGAGACAGGCAAGTGATGCATTTGCAGTATTGATTACCTGGGACATGGGGCATCATTTGTAATGCCTGATTCCAGTAGGAGTACATCGTTATTAATAATAATGTGGTACAGCACTACACTCATAGTCCTTTTCTCATCTGTCCCTTTGCTGTTGCCCCGGTGACTTTTCCAGCCACGGCTGATCCAGGCTATGTCCATCTGTTAACGCAATTTCCAAAGGCAACCTCTCAGCTATGGTTATTCCTGGGAAGGGAAAAGCTGAACACAAGTCAGAAATACAGCTGTTGTCAGCAGGCAGTAGTCATGATGAATGAAAACTTAACTTTTCCTGTATGCCCTTCTATTCTTTCCAGTTTCCCCGTCTCCTGTCCTTTGCGTTCATCAACCCTTTCATTCTGCTGCTGTGTTTAAGATGGTGCCTATGGTGTCTCTGAGTGCTGTTCTTTCAGAGTTTGCATAATGGATGTTGACAATGGCTTGAACACTAAAAGGAGATATTCAGCCCACAGCCATGGCGAGAGCTGGAAGTTTAATGGCTCAAAGACATAAGGATGGCCTCTGCACAAGGGGAGCATCTGGAAGAAATAATAACCAGAGGTTGAGGCAGCTGGTTAGCACAACAGCACTGGTTGGCATGTTCTGAGCAGGTTGGACAGTACACGTGCAGTAGTGTAATGTTAAAATTGCCCGCTAATTTTGGTCTGATCTTGTAGATATTAAAGTAGAAGCTTACTGGCCAATGTGCCTCCGAAACCACTCAGAAGTTTGCTGTGGGGCTTTAGGTCCTTGTGAAGATTCCAAGCTTGGAATCAGACTCAAGCCTATTTCATTTTTTAATGTTTTTTCAAAACATGCAGAAGCAGTTGCTAGAACAGAAGGCAGTATTTATAAATGATGAAAATTGAATTATATAGACGTGCATGTGTAGCTTATAATGTAGTACATTGGTTTTGTATTAATGTATTATATGATACTATAAACCAGTATATACTTATGTATAGCATGTATGTGTGTACACACGCATATACCTACGTGTGGTTTATGTATACAAACCCTAACTGTGTTGTATATCTAACTCTAGTTCTTGTAAGGCTCATCCAGGCAGAGAGCAGACAGCAGCAAAGGGACACAGGAGAATGAGGGCTCTGTGTGGCAATGGGTTCTTCAGCTCTGCCTCTCTCAGACTCTGCCCCTGCAAAATAAACCTCCAGAAGTTTCCTGCTGCCACATCCAGCCTCATCTTGCCCATCACCTCGGCTAACACAAGGGCTGTCCTGGGAGTAGAGAGGCTGCCTGCGTCCCCGGTGCTTCACCCAGACAAGGCAGGAGGAGCCCTTCTGTTTGGACGCTGGGTAGAATTATGCTAGCTCTTACATGTGTGGATTGTCCATACCAGTAAGTCCTTTGCTGTTTCCTTTCCTGTAAGAATACAGTCACCTCTGTGCAGCTTTCAGCTTATATCCATGGTGAATTAAAAGTTTTGTCCTTTTTTCCAACCACCAAATTCTGAGTGATGCTTCCCTTCACCTCCAGCTCTTCCTGTGCCCTGGCTGACCTGCAGCCTGGTGGGGCATCCTCGATTTGGCAGTTTGCATTTCAAATGCTGCCACACGGGAGGTTTGCTGGTGCATGTAGCATTCTTCTCCCACAGCTGTGCAGTGGGGATCAGGGGCTGCATCCTTAGCTAGAGCATGTTAGCTGAGCTCCCTTTGCATTTACAAATGATGCTTTTTTACACCAGCAGCATATCTGCATAGTTAAAGCTAAATACTAGTGGAAGCTGTTTGATTTGATCCTACAGGCATTGCCTTGCTGTTGATAGCTGTGACCATGGGCTGCAGATTGCCTTATTCCCTTCTTGTGGGGAAATCATGTTTCCAATAAGGAAGCCTGATTGATCCTTGCTCCAACACAGCATATCAGCTGGGTCATATCCTGCCTGGGGGGCTGTCTCTCAGCCCCGCAGCCTGAGCATAGGAAAACATCTGAGGGCATTGCACTGTATTTATTTTCCCCAGCTTTTTTGCAGATGCACCCAACCCAAAATATGTTATTAATTATTTTTGTCATCATCAATGACAGTTGTGATTCATCATGTAGTTTTATTTTCTTGCACTTAATAACTTCTATGGAGCAGAAATATACTTCAGTTGCACATCTGTCGGCAAACCATGGCTCCTTATCCAAGTAAACAAAACAACTTAATTTATTCTCACTAATAAAGACATTTTCTAAAATGTGCTGTAAATATTTAGAATGAGTTGCATTGCTGTGTGATCTTTATATGCCTCCCAAATATTTCTGTCATTATGATCTATACTAGAAAACTGGGTTGAAATGCAAGCTATATGTGCCATTCAAGGAACAAATAATAGTATCAAAGCCCTTCATGGATGTATAGGGTAATTGCTCTTAGCACACTTTAGAAGTTAAACTGCTGTAGCTTGACTATAATTGCTGCATATGTACTCAGATAAATAATAACCATTTTAATGCAGAAAAGAAATTACTTTAAAAAGCCCAGTGTGTTGCCTGGCCTGTTTTATATGAGCTGGAGCTCATAAAGGCATGGCTGGCCAAGTTCACATTGTTTCCAGCTAACGCCATGTCCCTTCCCTGTGTGCAGTGAGGTCTCAGGACAGGCACAGCCAAGTCCGAGCAGCTTTTCTCTCTGTTAGTACATCTTTGGGACGATACATGGCACAGTTCTGCTCCAGCGTATCATACAGTGCTTGAGCCACAGTGCACGCCCTCACCCACATGGTTTGGAAGATTTAGTATGTCACAGACTGGGGAAAAAAGCACCCAAATGGTAATTGGATTTAAACATAATATTGTAGCAAGAAAGAATAAAGCATAAATATTCAAAACACATGAAAAACTATGCTTAGGTGCAGATGCAAATGTCATTTATCTTTGACCCCTGCATAAATAGCAACAACATCTCTGCTGTTACAGATAATGATGCTCTTCAGCTGCAATCAAGTACCCAGTTTGGATTCAGGCTTTTCCTACATCCTTTGATCTGTATTCTGTTTAGCGATGCCTGGCCCTTTACATGTGGTTATTTGTATATTCTGGGAACACCAGCACCACATTACAGCAGTAAGTAACGTAACACAGTTATTTTTCATTTCTCCTTTTTTCTAAATTTGCTACTTAGAAACATCATGGGCTCAACTGACATAGATTATTTAATTCATCGGTTGCTCATTAGCTTCATTTTAAATTCCTCTAAAATATAGCCAGTGATCAGGAACTGTATTCTTACAGTACCCTCTTTTTTTCATATTACAGTAAAAATACATTTTATAAAATAATAACTTCCTCACATTGTTTAAAACACAACTCTTACAGCCCAGTGAATCTGAGATGAGGCTGACTTCAAAGGTTCCCATTGTCTGAACTGAAATGTAAAATACAGCCAAAGAGCAAAAATAATGACAAATCAAGTGGAGGTTACAAATTTATTCACCATTTGGTCGACAGTTTCTCTTTAAATAAAGTGTTGTGGCTTGAATAATTTGGTGTAAAGTTAATAACGAGGCACCAGCAAGTACATGCTGGAGGTCTGTGTTAGAGCAGCAGTAGCAGGGCCCTGTGTGGGTTACGCAGGCATGATGCCACTGGCACCCCAGGGACATTAATTTGACATTGTGCAAATAAGTTGTGTGGAGCCAAAGGAGCGAAGACTGACCTGCCTGGCTGCATCCCACCCATCTGCCCCTCAGAGCAGGCTTTGCCCTACAGCATACTATAGGTTGTGTCCAATGACAGAGGTTTTTTTACATGTACAAGTGACTGCTAGTGTTGCCTGAGTTTAAATTCTGTTCTTATTGAAGTTAATTGTGGACTTAAACAGCAGTGTGTCTTACTGGATGGGATTTATGTGGTATATTTTTGCTACAGTTGGCAAAGTCAATTGACTGAAATATTTTCTGGTGGATATCAGATTTTTGCTTGTGTAAACAGTTTGGCAGAACCTGTTTTGTACCCATTGGTAATTCTTAATCTTTAATAGAAAAGCAAAATTTGGTTTTGAATTTCAATTAAAATGGGTCTATCTTTAATAGACATCTGCATTTCTCACTCATAAATTCCTGTGAGGGTATCCACAAGCTCCATGTTACCTATTGCTGTACTTCAGTTGTATTATATTTAGTAAGTTTTTTTCTAAGCATCTAACATATCTCTCTTGCTGTGAATTGAACTGATTCCTTCTAGTTTTATTCTTAGTGGATGTGGAAACCAGTTAATAATGGTCTTATGTAAAATAACCTATGAGGATTGTGACTGTCTTTTATCTCCCTTCAGTTTTTCGTACAAAGCAAAGTCAATACTTCCCAACTTTCCTCATACATCTTATCTTAGAAATCTATTATCATTTCTCTGAACCTTTTTCCAGTTGTCTGTTGTGTGAGTGCAGAATAACTATATCAATACAGATACAACATTCCTCTTAATACTTGGCAGGCCAAGCTCTTCCGTAAATATTACAGCACTACTATGCTCGTGCCTGGCTCAAAAGCAGGACTAATGAGAATTTGCTCTCTGTTGCAAAGCTTGCTTTTCCTCTGCCAAGATACTCATAGTCGCTTCTGGTCTCTTCATCTGGCATTTGATTTTGGGTAAGGCTTTGCACATCAGGATCAGCCCAGCAGAGGGGGTGCAGATCTCCTTTTTAAAATAGGGTTAAGAGATTATTTGCATTGAAATGCATTAATGACTTTTTATTCTTGTGCTACCACAGTTTCACTTTATAAAATCACACTGGAGCTGTATACATGACCAGATGGTTGCTGTCACACACGTGAATGTTGATTGAAATATTTGCTTTGCTGATACTTGGAAACAGTCAGAGGCCTGGAGGTCGCTCATCAATGTTTAATCAGTGCTTAATGGGGCGATATTCTCTGTGACCTGTGATAGTGCTGCTTGAGCAAGAATTGCAAAATTCATCCTTTGGAGAACAGTCAAGTGACAGGGCAGGTTCTTATTACATGTCAAAGACACGCAGCTTAAAAAGCAAGCTGAGAGGAGAGGTGAGCCTGAGGGACAGAGTGAGATTTTGAACTTTTCCCAGAGGCCATGAAGTAATTTCAGGGTTTGGATACGTTCCTCCCAGAGAAATACTTGCAGCAATAGAGTTCAGGCTCTCAACTGAAAGCACATAACTACTAGAGTGCTCAAGATTGCTTTTTCCACATACATGCAGCGATGGTGAGCCTGGCAGAAACCGGTACTGTATTAATTAACAAGGGAAGGGTCCCTTGAACTGAAAAAGAAAATGTTTGGTATAGCCAAATCAGTTACTACTAGAATACCATGAAACATAAACACACCTGATCTGAATATAGTGGCACACATCACTGAAATTATCTGCTGGTGCAAATAAAAAGAGACTTTGGATCATTAGATAAAATAAACCTGGAGTTTGCCAGCATTGACTAAGCCCCTTAAGTCCTTGAGATGCTTCCTAGTTAAGTGTGCAGGCTCCAAGCTGAATTAACAGTGGACTACACGTGAAATTTGTCCATTCCTCATAATGGGAGTTAAGATAACAAGTGGCCTGGCTGGATAGCTTCTCAGGCTGATAGTCTGGAAAAAGCAAACTTGCTATAAAATGGTACACTCAGATATAAACTACAGCAAGACCCATTTGCGCGTTGCAGCCTGAGTCTTTCCTTGTTGCTACGGTATCTCAGCAGGGCTGGAGCAGCTGGAGGTTGGGCAGTCAGGTCCAGCTCTTCCCTTTCACGTGCAGTCAAGCACCAAGAAGCCAAAGACTTCTTCTGCAGGGACCCAGTTAAATATGGGGAAACACTTCACCAGGCAGTGGAAGTTTTCACCTCCCTGGTTTTGAAGCTGCATTCCTTTGAACAGAGATGTTTTAAAATAAACAACAACTTGTCCCATCTTTGGCATTGAACAAAAGGGGATTCAGCGTAAACTAAGAAGTGAGTCCTCAGGCCAAGCCAGAACCTGGTGCCAACACCCCCGTCCCCACCTGCCCTGGGAGAGCTCAAAAGGAGCCAAGAAACCAAATGCAGTTTGCAGCACGGATGCTTTATCTTGTCTTGTAGCCAAATGAAAGAAATGCATCTCTAAACATGTTTTTCATAGCAAGGCAGCTGCTATTGGACAAATACAGCTCTCCCCAGGCACCCTGCAGGATGATCCCCATGTCCTCACCTCTGAACTCACCACAGTATTGTCCTCCATCTCACACAGAGAACCTCAACAATCCAACCAGTTTGATCTACTATTGCCATACATTTGCTTTGCTCTAACACAAATAGCCTCAACGTGCATTGCAGGGATAGTTTGCATCCTCAGCAGAGAAAGTAAGGGTGTATTTGCATTTGATGTTTGTATGTGATAAAGGTGGACTGCTTGCTCATTATTTTTAATGGTTTCTCCATGAAATGGGAATTGCAAGCTTTCTGCCAGCTAGTAATAACATTTTGCACTTTTATGGCATCTCTCCTCTGAAGATCTTGAAGTATTTTTAAAACATTAGCTAATTATGTGTGACAACACACCTGTCAGGTAGATGAAGGGATAAAGCAGCAGCAAACTTCCCCCGGCACTGGAACAGAGCCTGTTTTGGCTGGCGCAGTACTGCTGCTGCCAACCTGGGAAACAGCAGCTCAGGGAAGGGAACAGAGCAGCGTGTCTAACACAATGGGAAACATAAATTCCTAAAGATGGAGTTTATGAGAGCTGCATGGGATTAACCCTGTTGAGATTTATCAGGTGATCTCTGTCATGTGGCTTTGTGACACCTTTGAAGTCATATTTGCCATGCTATTTTTTTCCCCCCAACTATAAGGAAGAAACTAAAGAGACGGCAGCACAGCATTTCCCAACCCCAGAGGAGGGCTCACAGCTTCAGCTTCCTTTCATTAGGAAAACTGTTATTTTTCCAGTGCTTTGCATAGAAGAGTTGACTGCATTCATCCCGCTGTGTGGCTGAGATGGGTGAGCCTGAAGGGTGTCCAAGAGCCTGGGGACTCTCCTCGCCATGGCTCTGCTTTTGCTGAGCTACAGTTTGGAAACCTCCACCAGACCTTGCCTCACTGCATTAGGAGAATGACCCTGGATATTATGGAGCAATGCTGGCTTCATGGTGCTCAATTTAGATTCAGGCCCTTTGCCATAATAATACAGATTAACATTGACATGGACCTCTTGGAGCAGGTCCAGAGGAGACCACGAAGGTGACTGGGGGGCTAGGGCCCCTGTGCTGTGCAGACAGGCTGAGAGCTGGGGCTCTTTAGCCTGGAGAAGGCTCTGAGAGACCTTACAGCAGTTTCTAGTACCTAAAGGGGCCGACAAGAGAACTGGGGAGGGACTTTTTACAAAGGGAATGTAATGATAGGGCAAAGGGGAATGGCTTTCAGTGGAAAGAGGGGAGATTTAGATGAGATATTAGAAATAAATTCTTTAATGTGAGGGCAGTGAAGTGCTGGCCCAGGCTGCCCAGAGCAGCTGTGGGTGCCCCATCCCTGGCAGGGCTCAAGGCCAGGCTGGACGGGGCTGGGAGCAGCCTGGGCTGGTGGAAGGTGTCCCTACCCACAGCAGGGGGTTGGAACTGGGTGATCTTGAGGGTCCCTCTAACCCAAACCATTCTATGATCATATGGTTCTATGACCTTGCTTTTCAAAGACACTTGAAGAAGGTGTTGCCCCAGCTTACATAACCCCAAATAAGCAGTTTGTAGCTCTCTGTAATAAGACAGTCTGAAATATAGAACACCAAACATAGCAAAACCAAAACAGAAATAAAATCCATACTCCTCACCCATAATCATAAACTGTATCAAAATCCACCCCAGCCACTGCTCTGCCCCAGCATTTTGCTTCCCTCCACACACAGGCTTTTATTTGGCTTCGCCAAAGTACCCCACACCCTCACATACCAGCTTTGCACTGTGGTTACCTTATGGTGATGTATAATTTTTTTATTTTTCCTGCTATTTGTTGCTAGGACCATAGAAACGCAGGAATGGAGGATCAGGAGGGCTCCTCAGCTCAGGGCAGCCAAGCCCCTGGTTTTGCAAGGCACCACATCATCCAGCTGCTGCTCTGTGCCCAGTGAGCAGGGTTTTCTCCCAGTATTCTTCCTTTTGGGTAGATGTTCCTAAATACTGTGGCCTGGTGGCTAGAGATGGTCTGACCTCCTGTCCAAATGTCTTTGGTCAATTTTTACCCGCATATTCATTGTGCCAGCATTGTTCCCGAACACAAATAGCTCTTCTTTCCTGCTCCCTTCCTCGGGTGTCACCTTCCAGATGCTCTTCCTATTTTTATCAGCTGACCTCATGCAAGTTAGAGCTGAGTATTTCCAATGCACTTACAGTACTTGCTTATGATGTTTTGGGAATTTCTAGGCTTTTTTGGAGGGGACCTGACATTATGCCCCCCACGAAGCACACCTGCATCTTTGCTGTCTTCACATGGTCGCATCTGTCTCCAGAGCTCTGACAGTGATGGTTACGGGCACTGTCCTATAGCAACACTTCTCCAAGCAGCATTCAGTTAATTTCCATCATTTAACCTAAAGTTTGTGCCACTTGTTTTGTGTTGGGTTTTCTCCATTTGAAAATATAAACAGTCTGAAAGTCAGACAAATTAGTTTGCGAGTGCCAAGTCTGTATTCACTCAGAACTGCACTTTGGATGCCTCATGGGGCCATTTTCTAACACGTGCTGGTTCCCTGTTTGCATTGCAGCTGCTATACCACAGGTCCCCCTCAGAGCCCAGGCGTTCAGCATGCCATTGCATTGCAGCTTGCCATCCCGTTGCAACATTGCCATGTCATCGCAGCACTGCTGTCTCACCACAGCATGCTGCCTTATTGCAGTTTGCAATCCTATTGCAGCATTGCAGTCTGGGTCAGTAGATCTGCTGTAGGTGAACCAGGCACCTTTCTTTGATCCTGCCCGTTTTCATGGTCTCAGCAGGATGTATTTTGCTATAACCATGAAGATGATTATGAGGAACTCTTATGGGGAGCGGCTGAGGGAACTGGGGGTGTTTAGCCTGGAGAAATGGAGGCTCAGGGGAGACCTTCTCGCTCTCTACAGCTGCATGAAAGGAGGGTAGGTATAGCAAGGTGGGGTTGGTCTCTTCTCCAAAATAGCAAACGATAGGATGAGAGGCAATGGCCTCAAGTTGTGCCAGAGGAGGTTTAGATTGGATATTAGGAAAAATGTCTTTACAGAAAGGCTTGTCAAGCCCTGGAACAGGCTTCTCAGGGAAAGGGTGGGGTCCCCATACCTGGAGGTACTTAAAAAACATGTAAACGCAGTGCACAGGGACATGGGTTAGTGGTGGGTTTGGCAGTGCTGGGTTAACAGTTGGACTCCATGATCTTAAAGGTTTTTTCCAACCTAAATGATTCTGTGATTATGAGGATGACTGCAGGGAGTTATGCAACCTTATCTGGGTCAACAAAACCCTGATAGCTGGTTTTGTTGATGACAGTTGCAGTGAGCACTGCAGAGTGCCCAGTGGCAGGTTCTTGCTATGGATACTGCCACTTGCCCAGCCCGAACTCTGCCTTTCAGCCTTGAAGTGTATCCAAGAGTCTTGTTTGTAGGAAATCCACGGGGTGTGTGTGTCACGTGTAGGGGGGATTGATTGATCTGGATTGTTTTCATCCAGGGAGGTAAAAGCATCCTGGATTTGTTAGATCATATGAGTTTGCTTCAAATATCAAGCCACTTTTAAAAAGTAAAAATAGCCAATTTATTCCAGTAGAGCAAAGCGCTAAAGCCTGATGACAAGGTCAGATATTATATTAAGAATAAATCACAGAAACTAAATGAAAAAAGAAAATTAGAAGGCACTTTGGAATCATCCCTTGTTCTAGTTGTCACGCAGGGTTTCCCTGCAGCCATCTGCAGCAAGGAGCAAGGCAGAGCACAGCCTCTGCCCTGGATTTCTTTGAAGCCTGGCTCAGCCCCTGGGCAGAGCTGCAGCTCAGCACCATGGCTCAGCATTGCAGCCCCTGCATGGTCCCACAGGATGGCCTCAGGAAGCCCAGGCTGGCTGCTCACAGGCTCCCCGGGGCCAGCACAGCCCCTTTCCTCTTGTTCCAGGCAGAATCACCTCTGCCAGATGCCTGTAGCTTCCTGCCTCCTCCTTCTTCCTGACTCTCTGTGTAATTTGTTATACTCCCAAGCTGTGGTTCAGTGGCTCTTTGTAGAGACGAGTAAGACATCTGTTGCCATTGGTGTGACGGTCCTGAGTCCATCCCCATCTCTAATCCCTGCTCAGCTCATGGCCTTTGGCTTGCTCAGTCCCACAGCTCTGCTTGCTCCAGGACTCAGAAATATTCCCAACCAGTCTACTCCAGTTAAACTAGATGAGCCAGAAATGTGTGTAAACCTCTGGTACCTGCTGTGGCAGAGGCCCGGCCAGCCTGACCATGTTGTGGCAGTTGGCAGGGTGCCCCGGCACAGCAGTGGCTGCTGGGGGGGGCTGTGCTTTCCACAAAATAGAGCAGAAGGGGCCTTTGAAGCTGCCAAAGTTCCAAATGCCGTCTTCATTTTAATGAAATTATATCATCTTCTGTGCTACATACCTTCAAATGTTGTGTCTTTAGCAAGGTCTTTTAAAATTAATTTTCCACCCTCTGTGGGAGCCACTGACCTCCCCAACCATATTGCCTCCAGATGTCCAGGAGGGAGCAGGGTGAGTGATCCCTGCAAGCTCCTCACCCCCCTGCTTGGCTGGAAAAGCCGCTGGCTCCGCTCACTAATGTTGTGTTTTTACTCAGTTTAAATGAGCATCATCCACAGCCCCCATCAGAAAAGTGGTCCCACCGCTTCCAGCCCTGGCTGCTCTTTCCTTTTTCCACCTCCTTTGAACCATCTTAGGGAACCGATCGGAATTTAAACCAACTTCCCACCCCCCCAGTGGTTTAATTTTAACCTGGATTGGTTGTTTTAATTGGACCTGGGTCACGGAGATGACCTCTGCAGCCACAGCTCATGGTGGGGTGGCTGTGGCAGGGACTTTCAGGGCAAGGAATGTGGACCAGTGTCCCCTGGGCTGATGGCCTCCAGAGCTGCATAAAGCAGGAGAAATGTTGGCTGCAGGGAAAAAAGCTTTAAAAAAAGTGAAATAACTGAAACTCAGCAGGTGAGAAAGCCCTGCGCCTGCTCCCATCCTGCATTATGCAGCATCCCTGCTTTCTTCGCCACATCCTGGGTAGCAGAAATTTGCCAACATGAGGCTTTTCCATGGTGTCTTTATCTGCATCAATATTCCAGGCTGCTTTTTTATTTGCTCCAGATGGGCTACAATAGTTTCCTATCTTCCTTCTTTGGTCTTTTTATCTTTTATTTCAATCCAAACAATTTCTGCACTTCTTGCCAAACTATATATTGTATCACATTCTTTCCTTCTTCAGACACAATATCCTCCTTGACCCAGGCTGGCATGTTTCCACCTGCCCTGTTGTGTCTATTCTTTCTACAAACTCTTATTTCAGCATTAAAAGCAAGACCAGACGGATGTGATATCCTGTTGTCTGTCATCCCAGTTACATAAAGTGTCTCTTTGACATCAGGGGGACAAACTCCCATCCTCTAAACCTCTGCAGCTGCCCAGGAGGGCTGGACTGAGAACATCACTTCAATACAAATTTTGGTACATTTTTTTGTTAAGCAACCCTTTTAAGTGAGTTGTCTGTTGGTATGTACACCCAACCTCTCTTCCAGGTTGAATCCTGCAGTTGTGTACAGCTACATGTGCCAAAAAGTACATTTTACATTTCTGAATTGTTTCTGCTTAGCGAGTCAGGACAGCGTTTAATTGCATAGATACACCTCTATCTCCCAACACTGTCTACTTTAAAAAAAAATAAAATTATTTGTTCCAATTTGTTATTTATCATCTTCGATGTCTAGAAAAAGAAGTATTTATGAAGACCCTTTTGAGTGTTTCTATGCATGCTTTCAATATTGCCAATGTCATCTCTGCATACTTTAGTCTTTGGAGGTAAAGCTATGGGCAGCCTGCATATAGGAATAAATGAAAGCTACTGCTGCTGCTGAAGAGTATTTGAGGTACTGATGGAACTGTCTTACTGTCATTTCTCAGCAGATCTGAATGCCAGGCAATGGTCCCATATAACCAAAGTCACTTGATTTAACAGGTTATGCTGCATTTGCTCTCAACACTTCTGTTTTCTGTTATTTTTTAAAATTTATTTTACATGGACAATCCAAAAGAGAAATGAAAAGTAAGCAAATTATTCTAATAGCTCCAACAAAAAAGAAGAGAGGAACTGCTCTACTGATAAGTTCAAACTAATTTGACTAATAAGATAAAACTAATTCAAGAAAGTCGTAATAGTGGGGTAATTTACCAAAATTTCAAAGGGAGTGCAAAGGTACCTTCGAGTAGTTAATCTGGTCCACAGGCTTGTAAGGGCTTTTTTGAGATTAATGATGTGCAAGGAGGAAGAGCCCGGCTTGACTCTTGAGATGTATGAATGTTAATGAATTTGCACTTGCATAAATTGGACAATTTAAGATAAATTTGATATCACTGTGGCAAATCCTTAATACAGAGCTAGTTACACTAGGTGAAGATGCATTTAAACTGTACTTTTTTGGTATAATTATTAAAAATATATTTACTTTGCACAAGCTAAAATTTTGTTCTGTAGAAGTGCTTTTTTAACCTGGGACAATTTGGGTCTGTTTGTAGTTAAGGAAAATATTTTAATGTTGCTATCTGACCAGCTTTGAGTTTATGTTCTATTTTAATGGATACTTTTCCTATAAGAGAAATCCAATTTAAATTTTCGTCATTGTTAAATAATGCATAAAAAAAGTGAAAGAATTAATGCCTTTGTAGACTCAGACCCAAACAAGTGCTGGCCAAAAGATGGACTGTTATCTGTGGCTTTGCTCTGATGTATCTGAGGTTGTTGTATCCATGGCCCCATCTTAATTTGTCATTCAGACTGGAAAGGAACTAAAGGGTCTGCTGGGAGATCTTTTCATTGCTGTTGTTAAAAAAGGCCATTTTCTTTGCAAGCCATTTGTCTCTGCCTTGTTTATAACAGCAGGAGGTATGGCTGCACATGTCTATCATATTTTAAAGGGCCATTGGTGATAAGATGATCAAAAGAATGCAGGCTCTTTGCAACCACTTGATTCCAACAAGCTGTATATATCCAGTATGACAAATGGATTATTCTACTTTTCTTTCATTTTAAATATATAGTCATTTCCAGTAAGACTGTTGGATATGAATGTATTGTGCAGAATATATACAGTAGCTATGCAGTGTTGTTGAGTGGGTAACTAACCGATCAGGGTGTCAGGACACTGTTATAATTGATAAGTATTCCTCTGTCTTTGATGAGGTATGATTAGCAGTAAATTTGCAAGAGGTTTTGTGGAAAGTCCTCACCAATTTTCACAATGCACTAACATTAATTTCCTATTAATTTGTTAGTAGGTAGAGGTAAGCACCTGGAAACTGCCCACTCTGTAATGACTCATATTAAAGCAATCTCATGTGCTAGACATTTCATTTTGGTTAAGGTAAAGATCATCTTCCCCAGTGCATGGAGAACACTGCGTTATTTAGCATGCATGGGACATTCCCAGCATGAAATAAGGTAGTTTTCCAAGCAGGAATTGAGACAAACCCACAACCAATCTAGACTTCATGGCTGCCACAAGGCAACTCAACATCCACAGTGGCAACACTCTATAAAATGGACCCTCTGGAATGCAAAATATGGAGTCTTGCTGCTTGCATTAAAGGTGATGCTCTGTGATTGCTGGCCACACTGAGCCTATATATACATATGGGTCCCTTGCCAGGAGGGCTAACGGTGCCCGTACATGCTAGCCAAGTCACTGTAACATTTCCTGTGGAGCTGCAATCTCATTACTACACATCCCTTTGAATGTCCTGCTGCTGCAATGAAGACATGGAAAAACTTTAGATGAGTTCAGTCACATATTAGTAAAGGATTCATTACTAATGTTTTCTCCTTAACACCATGGAGGGCCTTTGCATTTTTGCTAGGTTTTTGGTCTTTAATGGTGAACTCCCATCTTCTTCTTGAATAAGATGTCCTCCAGGGCTTTCAGACATCTCAAGAGAATGTGCTTTCTTGACCACACTTCCAAAATCTGCCAGCATTGGGAGAAATTATAAACAAAGTGAAGCTATGATTACATTATGTATTGCATTTGCTGTCACCAGCCCATCTACTAAATGAACCTTTTAAAATGTTATTATCATTCTTGTCTACCCTCTGACCTTACTTTTGTCTTCACTCCTGAAAAGGAACTGCAAAGAATGCTCTGTGACATTCAAATGCAATCCCCTAACAAGAACTGTTTCGTGTGTGTTAAATTCAACCTTCACAATTAAGGGCATGAATAACTGGAAAATAAAGGTCTGTTTCTTACCACATCTCAGCTGTTCATTAGGTGGTGGAGCTGAAATCTGTGATAAGCATCGGAAGGCAGAGCCAAACAGATAAAGTATTGTAATCCTGTTGATGGAAGAAGAAAAAGAAAACCAGCTGGGATTTTTCACTCTTTGTTTCTTTAATTAAGTCTAGACTGTATGTGTTGTGCAGCTTGGAAATATCTGGAAATATTTACCAAATTGCATTCTGATTGTGATGTCAATAATCAAATTAAAAGATTGAGTGGAAAAGGGATTTAGGAAAGAAAAGGAATATCTAATTTGCAGGTTCGCGTTGCTTAACAGAACATCACTGAACTTCAAAGACAGAAATGTTCTTTCTTCCCGGTTTGTAAAATTTATTCTAGCCAGCACTTCTGGTTTCCATGAAACTAGAATTTTACATCACTAACACCAGAGAACTGATGCAGATGAGAAGATTTCACTTCTTGGCCTCTTGGCTTTCCATTTAAAAAATAGAATACCCATTTCAGCCTTTAAAAGGATTTCTTCAGCCAATCTCAAATAGTACAAGAAAAAAGCAGCTACAGAGTTTTATGATCCTCTAGTCTGAGGTTTTAGTCTCCACAGATTGCACACAATTTCAAAGTATTCCTATATATATTTCCTTTTAAAAGCCTATCTTTAATAT
Organism: Falco rusticolus; assembly: GCF_015220075.1. Classification (NCBI taxonomy): domain Eukaryota; kingdom Metazoa; phylum Chordata; class Aves; order Falconiformes; family Falconidae; genus Falco; species Falco rusticolus. The sequence goes on along the minus strand of NC_051197.1, from coordinate 2,812,031 downwards.
GTATGTATCTAACTTTAGGTTAGAGGAGAATTTCAGCTGAGTATCTGTGTACTCTAAACACAGTAAAATAGCGGCAGGTCAGAGTTTTGTATTGGTACATGCGCTAGCAAAGAAAAAAGAAGAAATAGCAATGGATGAAGAGTAAGCCAAAAAATCCTGTGGAGGCATGGAGTAACGCATAATGTTAATGAGCTTGGCAGACATCAGTCTTCTCTCTGCTTCTTTGTTAGTGGCAGTACTTAAAACAATGCCTCATCTAATCACAAGTCAGATTTTGGAGGAGTGTGTCTGTAGGTATGATCTGTCATGAAAGTTGGCAGTGGCATTTACTGTTTTTTCAAGAAAAATTGTTTAAGAGCAAGTAAGTGACTGGATCCTCTGGATTTGTATGAAAGATGCATGTTTTGACTGTTATTTAACTAGTTTATAAATGAGTTGTTTAATTAACAGGAGACTAAATAATTTAAATATAATATTATGTTCCAAATGCATACTTAAAAACTGCTCTCTTTGATGGCGGCTTAATTTTTTTAGTTCAGACATACTTATTTAGTTGGTCAGTCAAAAAATGTTGTCTAAAGTGATGTCATTATCTGTTATTTCCCATCAAACTGGGAAATACCTTTCTCTAAGATTTTTTTTTTATTTTTATTTTTTTTAAATCTTGTAACATTACAAAAATTATTGATTCAGGTGCCTTCCAACCTTTCTATTGGCAGACCTGTATTTATCTCACTGTTACTGGTGGCAAAATTACTTACTGTGCTTAAATGTGATCCTGACTCTTGAGAGTTTACAACCCTGTCCACAGGATACCTGCAATATGCAGTGACAGCACAGGTCTAAGATTTTGCAGGAATAAATTCTACTACGGAAAGTAGCCACAGTGGTGCGATGAGCTTATAGGGAATATTTTTGGAGGGGTTTAAAGAAAAGGGATAGATCATAAAAACGTAGTAAAAGCTGTAACAAAACAAAAGATAGCAATGTACTCTGAAAAAAGAATGGCCAAAAAAAAAGCCAGATATATTGATTTTCTTAATTTTGGTACGTGTTTACAGACTGACACTGATTCACTCTGATAGCATTCCCCAAAAGGTGGTAAATTCTACCTTTTCATTCATATCTCGCAAAACAGTGACATTCAAATCAGTCTTTTTTGGCTATTAGAGTATGCATTTCCTTTACTTCTGTAGGTCCTAATGAGTAGCCAAATTCCAAACCACTGAGCTGGATACACTGAAAATGTAACTACCTGCAGATGGTGTTATTTAAGCATTTATTTTGGTGCACATTAGATGTTCCTAAAAATGTAATAAAAGAAAATTCCACTTATTGACTGCCTAATTTCAGAGACCATAACCAGCTCAAGGTGTTCCAAGAGCACAGGCTATGGTGAGGATCCCATTGCAGCCTGGCTGCTAAAGGCTAAAGAATTCCAGATGTGCTGGGGCAGAGGAGGAGGAGGATGGGGAGGGTACGACTCCAGGCACAGAGGAGGGTGTTCATTAGGCAGGAAAGAGCCCTGGATTTTGGCCTTCATTCTTGAGTTAATATTTTAATTGATGGCTGTGGAATGTAAAATGCAGAAGAGAGGAGCAGAGCCCGATGCCCAGGCTTGGAAACTTGGCTGCTGACTGATGTACCCAGCAGACAGAGCTGTTGACTGAGATGAACACCACCGGGCTGTCTTCGGAGAAGGTGATGACGCACCATGGAGATGACTATCACCCAGCACAGTGAGTGGAGCTCCACCCTGCTGTAACTTCAGAAAGGACTTCCCAGAACAGTGGGAGATGGAGAAAGAGAGACCTGGGTCCTGCTGAACACACAATCCTGAATCGCAAAAATGCTCCTCAGCGACCTTCTCCATGACTGGCCACATCCCTCATCCAGACAGGCTGGCGAAACCTGTTAGACAGCACGCTCTCACTGTGCAGCTCTCCTGCTTGCTTACAACTCTTTTCAAGCTTTGTTTACACGCTGAAGTTGAGAGATTTAATTTTCATGTGCGTGGGAATGGCCCTGTCGACAGGCAGCTCTCTGTGTACACCACTTCGCTCCCAGGAGCATGCTGCATCCTTTGCCTAATTAGAGGGCATGTTCTCGGAGACAAAGATCTCATCAGCCTGTTTCCAAAGTGCTCCAGAAACCGTACCAGGTCTAGCAGAAGTTATATACTTTGCCCTGCAAGCCTTGCCTTGCATACAGCCAGGCCGTAGGTGTCGGTGATATTAATAGCAATGCAATACCACGTTTAAAGTGTCTGCTCAGCATTTAGAGGGAGATTCAGATTAGGGACCTCAAGGAATCCCCATGACAGGGACAGCTGAGGTATATACTGTTTCCCAAGAGGCAGGAGAGAGACGGGTGGCTCTCACGTTCTCCCCGTTACCACTGCAAATATTTCCATCCAACCAATCTTGCTGTGACAAAATGACACTTTTTTTGGTCCTGTGGGAGATCATCTTCTTACGCCTGTAAAAAGGTCTTGCTGCTCTCTCATGCAATCCTGTGGCAAGACATGGTCCCCCAGCCAAGAGAGAAGATAACTGCACCTCGTCACAAGACAGGAGTCCAAGGGTGCGTGGAAGGTACACCAGAACTTTGCCTTTTTTCAAATAATAATAATGAGGCTATTTCAATTTTGAAAATGAAGCCAAAAGAAAAAGAAAAGGAAAAAAATAATGTGGTGCCATGAATTCCATGGCATCAACATGAAGATAAAAGATGAGATGCAGAAGGAAGATAAAGAGATTAGAGTATCAGAATTATTACAAATACTGCCAGTAGCAGTGCCTGTTTCCAAGGCTGCCTGCCATTTCTCAATGATAAGATCCAGGTTTTCAGGTTGATTTTTTTTTTTATTATTCTATTTGTGCTAGAAAGCTCCTAGCTATTTTTTGCTTTAGATTCCAAGATATTCATGCTGAAGGGTTCAGCCATTTCTACAAAAGAGGTTATAGACAAAGTTGTTGAGAAAAGAGAAAAGCTGAGATTGTTTAAGTTTTGCCACACTGGCCAAGAGTGTGCCCTTTGATACACCTATGAAAATCCAAAAAATTTAGCTATATTATGAGTCTCTGAGAAACTATGGCTTACATATAATCAGTGAGGCTTCACTGGAGTCTGGCAGCTCCAAGGGTGGAAGCACACTATAAAACCCCAGTGATTCTCATAACTAAGGTAGAGGTATGTATTTTTCATTTGATCAGTAAAAAGATTGATGCTGAATGTAATGAGAGGTCCAATCCTGTACTCCTTGACACCACGGATACATGATGTCAGCTGCTGCTCCAGCCTTGTGAGGGTTCCTGTGTGGTTCCTGCGGGTCTAATCTGGTGTCTGCTGCTGAGGCAAATGTGCACTCATTCCAGTGCAGGCCACTGCTGATGCAAGACGATACTGAAATTGAAAACAAGGTGTTTTTTTTTTAAAAAAAAGAGAAGGCATCTGATGCTATTTTTAGAAACATTTTCTGATTATCCTAAAATTCTAGAAAAAGTACAAGTTTTACAATATTTTGATTTTAGCAATAATCTCACAAATTCTATCTTCCTAATCATGTTTGCTCTTTCCATTAGCTGTGTGTAGCTAAAATATAATACAGAATAATAAGAACTATGGAAGAATGAAGATACCAAGAAATGTGCATTCGAAATCTGTATGCTTTGTTCCACAACATGGCCATGTCCTTTTACCCATAAACGTGAAAAATGCTTAATAATCCATATGGTCTTGATTCAGGAGAGAACCGTGGGTGTTCAAAGAATTCCTTAAACATGTTTCAAATGTAGTTTGCTTCTCTGTCACAATTTGCTTGGGCTACCATCTGGTGAACCATGTCAGTCCTTAATGGAATGTTTAGGGATGAACTGTGTGCCACGCTACTAAAAGAGGTTATCCCAGGTATCATGCAGGCAAAGGAGACACGCTGAAGGCATCAGGTTGCAGGAGTAAGGAAAGCTCATCAGCCTAGAGCTAGGATGAAGTTGTGAGCCTGTGGAACCATGATTTCTGGAAGAGCCTCCAGCACATCTGCCTGCTGCCCAGAATCAGTCTGCATGGGAAAGCACAGCAGAAGCCTTGGTAAGGTTCAGGTGTGGTATGGATGAATACTCTGACGTCTGCTGTGGCTGGGGAACTGTTCACATCCTAACAGGCTGGTTCTCTTACAGGTAATTATGTGATTATATGAAGGTCACAACTTGTATATTACCATAGACTGCTGGACAACTGGTAAAAAAACCCCAAACATGCGATCTGCTTTTACGGTTATATTAATCTCAAACTGTTTGACTGCAGCTTTCCTACACTAGCTACTTATCGTTCTCTTCTACACTGTGATTAATTGCATCTGTTATTTTTCCTATATCATGAACTTCTGTTGTCACATCATGCTCCCACAGTGGTTTTGTTTCAGGAGAAACAAGATGCGCTGAGATGCCCAGACCCAAAAAACCCTCTTTCTAGTAAAGGGTAAGAAAATGCCAGAATAGCAGAAGATTCTGCAGGGGGAAGTTTCTGGCTTTGTCTCCAATTTTCTTTCTCTGGGCCAGCAGGAGTGGCAAACCAAGATCCTTGGGACCTTCCATTGGCTTCCAGATGCCTCTGCCTTAACCCCTGTTCAGTGCTTGCTTAAAAATTTCAGCCCTGCAACCATGATAGTTTGAAGCCTACAAGTTTATTTTCTCCCTTACATCATCTTTTAGTTAGAATTTAGTATAAATTAGCTGACCTGAAAGGAGACCTCACCAATAATGCTGTGATATAGCTACGCTGCTAGCATCAGGCTTTTTCAGTGCCGAGCTGTACAGCTGGGCACAACTCACTTTGAAATCCCACACTACACACGTGATGGCTTTCATTAAAAATATTATCTGGTAATGATGGTGCTATGGAAAGAACGCTCTCATAGGCACACTTACAGACCTGGGCTGGGGAGAGAGGAGACCAAGGCATTTTTCCATTTTCATTACTGGTTGTAATCTATAGGGGAATGACTGATTAAGTGTGCAGATGTTGCACTGACTATGAGATAAAACTTGGGTGTTTAGAGTCTTACAGGCCCTACCATGTGATACATGTGAAAATGGGCACATAGGAGAAGTACAGGCTTAAGAACAGGGTTATACCAACGCTCTCCCAATCAGGAATTAATGAGGAATGTTCAAGGAACAATTCTTTCCAATGTATAACACAGATTGTCATTTGCCTGCAAGGGAAAAGGTTTAGAGAAGCAGTTTCCAGATGCGTTCATCAATTGCTACTTGAATTATTCCGTGCTAAATCAAAGAATAAGAGATGCTACCCTTGGCTTAATCTGAACATGTCAGTATATTCAACACGTAACTCTCTAAAGAGTGAGCAAAGATCAAACTTACTGAGAAAGCAAGAGCTAGCAAAAAGTTGCAACTTCCAGAGAAAACATGTAAAGGTATAATGAGAGGGATGGGAAGCTGAACACGAAAATCAACATGGGGAAAGTAAGCCCTTCAGACTTAGCCTGTGTCCATCTTACTGATGACCACTATCACAATGAAGGCAAACAGAAAAGGAGTCAGGTGAGAAAGTAAAAACAAAGCACATAAATTGGGAGAGAGAGGAGGAAGACTGCAGTGAAGCAAAAAGTGGTAGCCTCATGTAAACTTTCATTTTCTCTATTTTTAATCTGGATTTATACCAAAAGATTAAATTTAGTCTTGGCTTTGAGGTTAGGAGTTTCTGGGTTCCTTTCTTGGTGAGCGAGTAGTTTCACGCTGCCTTTATGGGGTTTACTGGATGTGCAGCTCGCACACGACCAGTTAGCAAAAGGGCTATGAACTGGGAGAGAGGGTCAGGCAGAGGGTATAAGGCTGCTAAACAAACATTCTGTCTACCTTATAATCTTTTTTGAGCGTATATTGTATTGCTAGCAGGCATGAAGATTAGTATCATAGAAGTGCCACGTTCAAGATTTTTGAAAGGTCAGACCATACTTTTTCAACACACAGTGTTCCTGATTTGCTAGGAGAGTACAGGGACTTGCTACAAAGTGAAGCAAGCACAGCAGCCTAGGGGTACCACAAAACAGATCTCTGGATTCAAATGGATCTGTACCTGTATAACCAGTTAGATTACAGTTTTTAAAGTATAAATACTTACCTGTAAAGGAATTACAGAATATGTATCAATAATGTCACGATCTCTAGAGGGATTTATGCAATAGAGAAACCATGTTGGATCATACGCTACAGAAATAGTGCTTTTCTGTGGTGCTGTCACATGCACCAGCTATTCTGTAGGCATCTCACTCGTTCTGTTTTCCAGCATTGCCATATACTGACCTATTCGGCATCTGTGTATGCTGCTGTCAAAAGCATGTTTAGTCCCACCATGGCAATGGGATTTATATCTGACATATGTTCCTCTTCTTCCCATACTCTGGCACTTAAACTCCAGATTCATTCTTTTCTTGCTCTTTAAAAAAAGAAGGGACGTATTTCTAGTGTGGCCTCATTTTTGCAGATCTTAACGGCTGCATTATTTATGCCTGAAGGCTGTTAGCATAGCAGAGGCTGCTTCTCTTCTCTGCATCTTCCTGTTCCTTTCCCTCTCCAGCCTGCAGCACATATACGCTCCACTTCTGGGGATGCCACAGCTCTACTGCACCAAGCAAGGGCCATCCTCCTCTCTTCAAGGCTTATTCCAAAGCAAGAGGAGACAGATTTAATCCACGGCTGTGTCAGCCTGACCACCTAAGCATCTGAAAGACCAGCCTGGTTTGAGAGGGCAATAAACGTCAGGTTGTCCAAACTGGCAGTTTTGACTGATGTCCTGTGACTTCATAGACCATATGATCTGGATTTTGGTGGGGGTTTTTTAGATATCCTATTCTTTTTCTGTGTGGCATTTTGGAGGGAATTATTTCCTATTCTTTAGATATTTTGACTTGTGAAAGTGAGCGCATGTACAACTAATTTAGAAATGGCACCGCCGGTGGTTACCTCGGTTGCAGTTCTGCATGGGGTCTGCTTTCCACATCACGAGCCAGCTCCTCCGTGAAATACGGGAGGCAAGGAGGCTGTGGGGTGGAAGGAAGGGTTGCTGACTGCTGCTGTGCTGGAAGCTGGCTAGCTTGTCTGGGGAGGCAGTGGTGTAGACGTGAGGTATACGGGAACTCCAGGAGGAGTCGGGGTTTGCCTGGAGGGCTGTAGAGTAAGTGAGTTTAGATTCTACACGAAAGTGTTAAACCTGTTCAGTTGGTTCCCTCGCCATGAGCAGGTTCCTGGGGCTTTGGAACCAGAAGGACAATTGCTTCATTCATTTCCTGAGGTTAGTTTGTTAAAAAAAGAAAAAAGAAAGGCTATTTGTAGCATTAAGCTTGTGATTTCAAGACCGAGTGTATGAACGGGATGGCTTGGATAGCTGGAAATTCAGTGGTTGTTGCTAATGCAGCTAGCTACTGACTTAGCTCCAGCTGCAACCTTGATTTGACAATTTTTCATGTAACAAAGTTTACAGAGATGGAGGTTTCTTTTCGAACATGCAGCTAAGGTCAGAAATAAAACAAAAAAATATGGGTAGTTTAGCCAAGGTATTTGAAAACCACTCGGCTTTTCACTATAATTTAAAACCTTTGCGTCTTACACTAGTGAATCTAATAAAAAAACCCATAAAATGTAATACGAAAATGACTAGTGCTAAGAGCGAATTTGGCTCAGTTTTGCATCTCTCTCTCTTGGGCCCCAGCAAAATATTCCAACAGAAATCCAAAAGCTTCAGCATGATGGAAAGAAAATTCCTTGTCTTTCAGGTAACAAATGCTACTTCAGCAACGGAAATACAAGACACCAATTATGGCAGCTTTGGAAAGGCGGTGTTTTGGTTTAGATTGCTTTTGCTAAACCAGAAGTCCTCCTCAGGAAAATGAAAAAAAAAAACCAACCACCAAACCCAAAAATGTATGTTAGACACATAAATCACCTGAATGAACAAAAGCCAAGGATAAACTGATACAGGTTTTGCATAGTAAGAATTAGATTTCATTTATTAAAACCAAAGGAAAGAGAGTTTTGCTGACATCCCTCCCAAGAACAGAGAGGCAGGTAAAACCTGACTGACCCTGGGGGATGCCGGTGGGTGCTGCCTGGCCGCAGCCCTCTCCTGCTGGAGAAGGGTTTCGGATCCGGCCCAGGTCCCAAACTCGACAAAGTGGGATGGGGAAATCACTGCTAGCACTCAGAGCCTGGGAGAAGTCAAAAACAAAACCCAATCAATCATTAAAGCAGATAGAAACCACATACCAAGAAAACAGGATATGATTGTATGTCTCAGGTGAATTGTTAACTCGTGGAATTTGCTGCTGCTGGACCCAAGTGACTCCGGTAGGACTCCGTTACAAAAAATCAACTGGTGAAGTGGAGATTGAAGCCATCTTGTCACTACAGGTCAGATTTATTTAAAAATTGTATACACCCGTGGGGTTTGACATGATGTAAAGTGTTAATTAACAAAGAGTAAATCTAGAGGCTATGTATTTTGTATGTGCTTAGTATTTGGCTGCTTGGGCTCACTGATCGCAGGCAGGAACTGCTGCCAGGTGTCACGTAAAGGGACTCCGGCTTTCATTTAGCAAATTTTACTCCCCTGTACATGTTTTCCTAACACAACCCAAAGTGCACACAAGGCTTCTGCCATGTTCCTAGTGAGGAGCATGATGAGGAGGGCAGGCCAAGGTGTGAGGAAGGTGAGGGATTGAGAAAGATGCTGCTACATATCACCAGGGCAGGGGCTGATGTGTTCTTGGCCGGGCGCTGCTTCCAGGGCCGATGGGGTTATGAGCAGAGGGTATAGAAAGGGGTTTCTTCCCATCGCCTGTAACGTGGTTTGCTTTCCCCCAGCTCTTCGTCCCGCCAAGGGGATGTTTCTCCAGGGGTCTCAGCTTGTTACATTCTCCGTGCCACTCTTCCTGGGAGGACAGCTATGGTCTGTGTGCCTTCCTTTCATTTATTTATTTGTCGGTTCTGTTGCATAACAAACATTTCCTCGAGCCTCACTGCTTGAGCCTGTGCTGCAGGGTGCCATCTGGGGCCGGATGACTCTGTGCTTCAGGTCACAAGAGGAGACAGGCACATTGCACTGGGATGTAAGAGAAGAAGATTTAAAAGAAAAGGTAAAAAAAAGTTTTAAAAAAGTAAAAGGAAAAAGTTAAAAAAATATGTTTAAATAAATGTAAAAAACCAAGGTTTAAAAAAGGTTAAAAAAAGTTATTATGAAAGGTTGAAAAAGGTTAAAAAAAGGTTTAAAAACGGGTATAAAAAGGTTTTTTAAAGGTTTAAAAAAAGTAAAGGTTTAAAAAGGTTAAAAAAGGTTTAAAAAGGTTAAAAAAGGTTTAAAAAGGTTAAAAATAAGGTAAAAAGGTGTAAGAAAGATTTAAAAAGGTTAAAAAAAAAGGTTTAAAGGAAAGGTAAAGAAAAAAGGTTTAAAACAAAGGTTAAAAAAACGTTTAAAGAAAAAGGTTAGAAAAGAGCACGGCGAAGGCGCTACGCTGCGAGGCGGGGCTGGCGGGTGCTGCCGGCGGCCGCAGCCCTATCCCGGGCCGGGCGGCGGGGGGCGGGCGGGGCCGGCCGGGCGGTGGGGGGCGCGGGGAGCCGGGCGCTGCCCCCGCCCGCAGCGCGGCGGCACCACCCGCCCGCCTCTCCCCGCGGCGCCGCCGCTGCCGGCCCCGCCGCTCCCGCTCCTCCTCCGCTCCGCAGTTTGCGTCTCTCCGCCGCCGCTCTCAGTCAGCGGCGGGGCCGCGGCGCGCAGTGTCCCCGGAGCCGGGCGCGGGGCGCAGCGGCCGCCCGCCCAGCCGCCGCCGTCCCCCTGCATGGCGGCCGCCCCGCAGCCCTAGCCGGCCCCCGCGGCCCGGGGGAAGGCGGCGGCGCGGGAGTCGCGGCCGGGGCGGCGGGGAAGTTGGCCGGAGGCGCTGCCCGCGGCTCTCCCGCCGCGGCAGCATGGCGCGGGGCGGCGGGCGGCAGGAGGCCGCTGCCGCTGCCCGGGGCCGGGGGCCGCTCGGCCTCCTCTGCCTGGCGCTGCTCTGCGGGCTGGGCGCCGCCGAGGCGGAGTTCTCCATCCTGGACGAGGCGCAAGTTCTGGCCACCCAGATGAGGAAACTCGCCACCGAGGAGCTGGGGGTCGTCACCATGCAGGTATGGCCCGGCCCGGCCCGCGCCTCGCCTGGTTTTCCCTGCTTCCCTCCCTGCTTCCCTCCCTCCTCCGCACGCTCTTCCCGATTCCTGCTTCGCCCTTTCTTCGCTCGCTCCTTTTCCCCCCCCCCTCGCGCCCCGGCTCCTCCGCAAACTTTCCCTCCGCCTGCGCGGGCCGCCCGGCTCCCCCGGCCCCGCTCCCTCAGCCGCGGCGGGCGGCGGGGCGGGCTGAGGCGGCAGCGCGGGGCGCGGGCGGGCTCCGCGTTTGTTTGTACCGCACACAATAGAGGCGGGCGGGAGCGTGTGGCCCCCCGCAAGTCCCGAAGGGCCGGGTTTGCGGGAGGGGGGGCCGAGCCGGCCGTGGGGCTGACCTGCATCCCGCCCTTGCGTCCCGCTGGCCGGCAGCTGCGGGGAGCCGAGTCCTGCCCGAAAACGCTCGGCTTGGGGTAAAGAAACGCTGCCCGGCCCGACAAGTTTATTCGGATGCTGTAATTCGCGTCGGGATTTGGGTGAAGGTAGTAGTGAGGAGTTATTCGCATCCCGACCTCGGAGGCTGCATCCTGGTGGGGTGACGTGTGCAGGGTGCTCAGCGCAGGGTGCTGTGTACGGGGGCTGTGCTGGCCCCAGCTATCGGCCACCGACCCTCTGGGGCAGTCGCGGGGATGTGAAATCAGATCCCCAGCGGCGCTGAGGGGAAGGTATGGTCAGTAGCAAATGCAGTTTTAAAAGCCTCCCCATGTGAAAAGGAGACACTTTCAGAGGATCAGCAGGGGTCTCTACCCAAATGGCCTTTTATCTTCTCTAAACTGGCTTCATTCTCTCACCTCTGAAACATCTTTGTGTTGGCCGGCCTCCTAGGGCTGCGTTTTGTCCAGGAAAACACTGAGCTGTCTCTTGTCCTTGATGCTAAGAAGACGTGGATTTAAATAACTTCACTTAACAAGGTATATTATTGATGTACTGAATTCAAGGAAGTCACTTTTTTTTTTTTTTTCCTGTGCCGTGCATACGCATGCATGTATTCCCCCTCAAAAGACCCCAGCGTAATCCTGTAAATGGTAGAGTCTCTGCCTACCGCAAATTAAGTCAGTATAATTGTAGCACTAAATCTGCCTGGTGTTAAAAAAAAGCAACACACGATCATCTCAACACTTTCTGTCTTTAAAAAAGCAACTCATAAACACGTACATTGTTACCTTGCTGCCATACACCAGCTAACCTTAGGATGAGCCAGGTTTTCTTTCCAAGAACTGTGCGGCTGATACGAACTGGGGAACAATCTGGATGCCGGTGTGCAGGATGCTAGTAATGTTAAAACTGTTTACTGTTAGTTGGATATTTAAGACCCCAAAGTAATTTAATGCAGTGAAACTGGTAGTTAAACTCTGAAACCCCTATTCATATGGAGCTCTATTTTTACATGCTTAATATTTTGGCTGTCTTAACTCCCATCAAGCTAATGCGCAGCCTGTCCTTTGCTCGCCCCTGTAACATTATTACAGCTGTTTAAGATTAAAAACCGGTGGGAACAAACCTCCCCTGATTTTAGAAGCTTCTTTGCTGACCTCCTACAGTAGAACGAAAAATGTTATGACATGTGTCACTGCAGCCCATGCTTCTCACTCGATTTTAGGGCAGAAATTTCCCCGCTCAGGCAGGGCCGGGTGTAGCTGGTACAGAATTATCCTTTTCTCCCCGCTCGCGCAGGGCTGTTGGGGAGGTGGTGGTGGGTGCCTGGTGCCAACCGGTGGGTTCCCTGTGCTGCAGGACTGTCGGCACAGTGGGGATGCTCAGGGCGATGTAAACAGGTGCCGTGGTGAGGCTGCACCTGGGCAGAAAGGAGGAGGGGAGGGGGGTTTGGAAGAAAAACGATGGAGCTTTCAGGCTTTAATTAGATATAAATCTAGGGGTGTTGCCCTGGGTTTAGAGGGCGACATGGAGGCAAGGCCCTAAATCAGGACCTAGTGAGAGGAAGTTGCGGTAGTGAGAGGAAGGATTAGTAACCAACCATTTGGGAGATGCGGTTTTATTTAGTTTCATAAACTGTAGAGGAGGAAGCGTCAGGGTTTAATGCTTCCCTTGCATGCTGTCTTCGTGCTTTGGTCCTTGCCAGCTGTGTCTCCCACGTCTGCAGATCCTGGTAATAGGCAGGAGGTGGTGTCACCCGCTGCCGGAGTGGGACATGACGGTGGGAGAGGGCTTTGAAGGAAGGATAGGTCGAGCTGGATGTGGGGAAGAAGCATCCAATGAGTGAAGGAGCAGGTGGAGATGCTTAAGTAGAGTGAAGGTGAGAGGTTGGTTTGGGTGTGTTTTGAGTCTGGAGAAAGAGAAAATTGTAGACAGAGCCTCCATAAGTGCAGGAAGGGAGGATAAGGTGGAGCCTCCAGAGCGGACACTAGAGGAGCAAGTGGAAGAGGTAAGAGAAGAACCACAAAATTTGTGAGCCTTAAATGCCTGTGAAAAGGGGCAGGGTGTAATGAATATGGAAGTTGGGAGATGGAAAATAGGTTAGATTTCTGCTGGAGCAGCCATCGGTGCTATAAACAAGATCTGTCTCCTCCGTGCAGTATCTACTTCTTGTGATACATTCTTCCTTTACCAGTGTTTCATGTAATTAGTCCAACAGCAACAAGGACTTAGTGTTTTTAATCAAATTGCATTATTTTGCATTGTTGAGAGGAACGAGGTGCATGTACGTCTGTGTTGTAATACAGGCTGAAGCTACGGGAAGGATGAGGATGAGAGGGATTTCTCATGTCAGCATCGGTCTGACAATTGTTTCTGGCACTCACACCACTGCTTTCTATTTATAGACACTTGCATGAGTGTAGTCTCTTTGACTACTACTTTTAAGTAATGCTTTGTTTTCTCACACATGTAAGTGCTCTGATTTCATATACAGTTTCATTCCTTGAATATGGTACTATGTAGAGCATCTGAGGGTAATGTAATGCAGGTGACAAATCAGGAGGTGCATCACTTGCTGAATGTATTGGACAGCAGTTTAACAGTTTCTTATTTAAGTTTAAAATTAGAATATACACATTTGTATCATACGAAGTACTCGGTAAGAACATGTGTTGGGTGCGGCAGTGCAGAAGGACTTGTGGGTTCTTGGGTGTCTGTGTATTACCATCCCGGGTGTCGTTTCTCCAGGAGTGGTTAAGTATAGAAAGTTCGATTGTCTGGCTTCCTCTGTTGCACTGATTAATTATTGTTCCCACTTTGTTTGACAGTTCTACCAAAAGCACAGTGAATGACATCGCTGTATCTTATATCACATGTATTTCCTTTTATGCTTCAGGGTGTGGGGTGGTGCATATGCGGATGTGCTTGCACTTCCCCCCCCCCAAGGAATAGAGTTGATCTATGTATAAGTTCTTCCCAAAGTTCATCAACGGTTCTTCCAAATTAACCAGAAACAACCACACCATGATCTCTCACTCTTCCCTCCCCTTCCTGCAGGACAGCAGGTGCCGCACTGTGGCAGCGGCAGGAGGAGAAGCCGCTGGTTCGCGGGGTGCTGTGCCCACAGCAGGTGTACCTACAGTCACCTGTGACTGTTACCTTCTTTTTTTGTTAGCTAGAGCTGACAGCATTGGCAGTGTCCGTATCATTATAGGGAGCAGCTTTTGGCAGCAGGCTGCATCCGTGCAAGGCAGCGTGCACTCATGTCTCTGCTTGCTGGTCTGAGCAGCCGTATTACTTATTACACAGCAGACTACATCTTAAATAGACTAATGTCATGACTCGCAGAAGGCTGGAGCTTGGTCAACGCGTGGCTCATGTGGCAGTCCTATAATATATTTTCCTGGGCAGAGCTGACACTCGGCAGTAATTAAAAGCTAAGCACCTATCATACTAAAATAAATTGCTGGTTGTGGCATGACCTGGTCTGCTGGTGGATTTTAACCACCATCCCTGTTACCTGTCTTCTCTGGCCTGGTTGAAAGTACAGAGTAGGTTGTTGGTTGAAACAACTGAAATTCTTTGGTTGGGAGGTGTAAACAGGAAAAGAATAAATCAGAACTTTTGTGAGCATTTGGTTTCATTTTGGCAAGGTTTAACCCTCTAAATCTGCATGGGGCATCCAAGGTGAGGACTATTTTTTGATAGTGCGGGACAAGGCAACATATCCACCTCTGAAACAGGGATATAAAACTTGCAGTGAGACTTGAAAGGATTGAGCAGTGCTTTGAAGATGAAAAGCATTGTTAAGTGCTTCTATAACTTTCAAAATGCATGTTGGTGTTTCTAGCCAGGTAGTAACAAAAGTTACAGGCCCAGAGGGCCCTGAGTATTTTTGAAGGCAGCTCTGCCATCTTAATCCTTTACGCTTACTCTGTGAAGGAAGCACGGCCCTTTCTCATTGTGTATAACTGATCTTGGAGGTTGGAAGGAAAAAAAATGCAATTTGAATCCGAAAACAGCGGTTTGCTGGTCATTTTTTCCCAATTTGGCGCTTGTAGGTTTGGTGCTTTTTTTCCCTCCTTATTATAGTAATACTGGTTCAAGTGATGTAGTGATGTGTAAAATAACAAACTGCGTAGTACAAGTTTCTCCAGGTCGATTGGCAAGTGTATTGTTTATTTATTTTACTAATAACTTGTCTGGCCTTAGGTTTTTCAAGAAGAAAAGACTATGCACAGACCAGAATGACGTGGAGACAGGGAGATGTCCGGGGGTTTATACAGGGAGGATGCCCTGACACCCTTGTTCTGAGAAATCCACGTTCTTTGAAGATTTCTGGGTGATGGCAAATAGTTGCAGTCACCAGAACTGTTCATTTGTTTAATCTCTCTGAAAATGAACACTGACAGAATAGAGTATTGTTTTTTTTCTAATGGGATGGTCTTCTGGCTAATGGCAGAGGATTTACGACTCTGAGAGATAAATCCCATTTTGAGCTGTGCTGCAGACCAGTTGAAATGCCAGAACCGTGGTTCTCTATCTCTGAAATCAGGGGTTTCACGCAATTCCACACTTATTTCTATGGGTATTTACAAATAAATGTCAGTGACTGTGAGGTTCTTGCACAACAAGTGATGTACCTGGACCTCTGTGGACCCTCAGCCAAATGACAGCACAGAAAACCTCTTCCCCACCCGCCCCCCACAGCCCTTTTACTTTCAGGTTGTTTCCAGCTTGTGAAGCTGAAATACAATAGAAAAATGTAAGTAAGGAGGGCTGATAAATGTTTGACTGTATTTTTCTTTTTGTTTTAATTATTATTTGGCAGTACTGCACCCTTTAGTAATAATTACAGAGTAGAAACCAGTCGAGTAAAACCTCATCTGTTTTACATGATTATGTCTTGGTTTGAATCCAGCTACAGCAGCCTTTTTCAAGGCTTTCTGAAAGCCCAAGACTGCAGCAGTTTTTTATCCTGTTCCACATGGATTCTTTTTTTTCCAGCATGAAACATTTCAAAAAGATAGAGAGAGGTCCTGGTGGAAGGACAGTGAAAATGGCAGCGCTTAGGAGACCGAATCTGAATTTTTAATTAGGCTTTGAGTTGTTTCTTCAAAGTGTCGGGACATTGTTAGTGATGTAAGTCTTGTTGCATTAGTGGAGACTGACATTTTGCTTCAAACAGGGAGAATGCAGCTGTCCTGTGCAGATAAAAGTTGCCAAGTGTGGTGCAGCAAGGTGGGTTGGTAGATAATTAGCCGTCCCCTGCACTGCTGCGACGAAGGACCCTGCTAGCCATGGCGGGGACTGGAGGGGTTATTAGCAGCAAGAAATCCAAGTATGCTGTGAAGTGATTGGGAATCTCTCAGCTGTGGCAGGGCTGATAACATGTATGTTAAGAAGGCACAAAAGTAGATACAGCACGTGTTAGCCCTCTTTTTTTCTTGGCTTAATTCAGTAGAGGAAGAATGGTTAGTGCATGATGATCTGAACATAGTGGGGAAGCTGCTCTGCTGCCGGCAGCTTGGCCAGGCACTGGTCAGAAAAAAATCTAATGCTGTCAAGCAATGTCGAGTGCCTCACCTTCTTTCAGACAGAAAGGCAAGATATGTTTGAGAATGGAGGGAGATACAAAGTGTTAAAGGACTTCTTGTGTGTGTGTGTGTGTGTGTTTAGCAGTTATTCTGCTGTGTCTGTGGCTAAAGGGAAGTATTAACAGATTTTTTTAAAAAACAATTATTCTTTTCTGTTCATTGATGATTGCTGAAAAATGGACAAAGAAATGATTGGAGCCTTGTCAGTTCAGTACCCTTACGTGTGGAAGTGCCCAGCTGTAAGGAAGTGCTCTGGATTTCTGTATTTCCTTTGTCAGGGCACTCCAGTGTGACCTGCTCAAGGCTGGGGTGCAGGGCTCCCCGAGTGCAAGCCTGGCTCTGTGAAGCCTGCTAACGGCAACGCTTCATGGATCCGAGCTTATGGGGGCTTTGCTGGGGACTTCAGTAAGGGTTGGATAATGTTCGAGGAATTATTTATTTCTATGTAGTTGAGTAGGAAAACACTAACTTTTTTTTTTTTTTCATTTTTCCTGTACACAGGTAACATAGCTTAAAAATTGAAATTTACGTAGCTTATTTGATGTATCAGTTTTTGTTTTGTATGTCAAAAATTCTGTTGAGGTTTTGACTAATAGCTGTACTACCTCTTCTTGTGTTGTAGGCTTAATGCAGAATAAAGTGTAAAATTGTAAAGTATGGAGGGATTGCATTCTGCAGTCATTCTTTTCCTGTAGTTTATTGTTGTTCAATACTACGCAGTGTTAATCTGAAAGGATATCCTTCTGCACTCCTTCCCATGGAAAAGAGAGTTTAATAACATCGTTACTTACCCAGTGTCTGTTGTGAAGACATGTCTTTTCTTATATAAAATAGAGTGCATGCTAAGTCATTGCTTGAATCTTGCGTTATGTGTGCTCTTCCCTGGTGCAGATTTCTGAACAAGGCTATATGTCTAATTTTGCAGAGAAAAATCTTAGCTGACTTGTGAAATAATCATCGTGCACAAGTCAATGATACTCATTTCCAATCCCATGAAAAGTTTTAATGGAGTCACTTCTACCAACTTGTAAGGTCTCTTTAGAGTCTCCCAAGTGATTTTGCAAAAGTATATTTGCACAATTACAATCATTAGCAAAACCAAACTCTTACGTCTCCCTTTACCAGCTTCTCAGCCAAAGCAGCTGATAAAACCAGCTTTTTACTAGTGCTGTTTCCCTCCGAGCACACAGTTTTGCTCAGCTTTGACTATGTGAAATGAGGCTGCAACCACTCTATGAGAAGAGCAAAAAAAGCCCTGACACCTTTTTGAGAAAAGCTGTAATTTTACTTTCAACATTTCTGTGGAGTTGTCTGGCCAGTGCTTTCTGTCCGGTTTTGGCCACCTTTTGCACATACTCCTGCAATGCAGCAGGAATTTTTGGCTATACTTACGATCGTCGCAGGTGGGAATGAGGCCAGGGAAAAGGGCTTTAAAATAGACACATCTGGAAGTTGCCATAAAAGTTTCTAGAAGCTTGAATGCCTTAAGCAGAATTTCTTGTGCGTTCACCCTGGTAGGGTTATGAGAGTATTTTTGTGCCATTTTTTGTGGATTTCAGACCAGATTGCATGTGAAGGTAAGTTCAGCTTGGTGGTGACGATATGACTTTACCACACCAAAGGGCTGAGGTGCTCCCACGACCTCCCTGTCTCTGGTTCGGTCGCTGCTTTTCTTGCTTTTAGCAAAGGAAGCATTAGAAATATTTCCTCTTGGGCTGTGCTTTCACCTCAGAAGTAATATTGAACAAAACCTGGGGAGGTGTTTGTGGTGATGGGGTGGAGGGGAGAAGGGACAGACTCCCCAAAATAGCTATAGTGGGAGCCTGTTTGCCTGGGGCAAATCCAGGCTCCAAGCCAAGGCTGGAAAGGGTTTACCAGCCCTTGGGAAGGTTGTGCAGAGAGCCAGGAGGGCTCTTTGCCTTTTGTTGGAAAATAAAGGAACCCCAAATTATGTGGGTCAGGAACATAAGATTTTACGATAGCAGACTTTCCTGTTGGGTGAGGAAAGCAAGCTAGCGAAATATCTTGATTTTAACCAAATAAGCAGCGGTCTTCACCAGTTCTTTCCCAGAAGCCATGTTGGCACAAGGAAGATCAGCTGTATGGTCCCTGCCTGCTTGTGATCATTTTTTCTCCTTACCCCTTACCACATGATGGCAGATGGGTGTGAAAACTGATCAAATAGTGCTGCAGCTGCAGGGAGGGGTATTCAGCAGCATTGGGATGGCGGTGTGGCCAGCAGTAATGGCAGAGTTGTCCCTGGCCAGGGACCATTCCAGCATACCGTGCCATCTCCGCTGCATTCCAGGTAGCGCGCTCCACTGTGGGGCGGTTCAGCTCGCTGGTGCATCCCAAACCTGGCTGCTTTTGGAACAGGAGATAGCCCAAGTCCTCAGCAGAGACTGGTTGTGCTTGACTTGCACTAGCACTGTTTTGCCTCAAAACAGCGAGGAAGAAAAAAACCCCACGTCATGTGATGCTTTTTGGACAAAGGTAGATGCTGAGGTGTTGATTCATTGGCAGGCATCAGGTGAGGAGCACTTTCTGGGAATACTCTGCACAGACACCTTGGTATGGCTACAGAGCATGTGCTTTTTGGGAGCAAAATGAAGTTTGCCTGAAGTGTTTGCTTTCAGTGGTCGTCTGTCCATTGCAAATCAACATGCATGCAAATGCTGATGGAAGATTAGCACAGAAGAATGTAGTTTTCAGGCTATTTTTATTGTTTTATTCATGGTCAGTGAACTAGCACGTTGTTTTCCCTTGTTTTTCCCAGTATGGAAGTCATACGGGGCTTCTGACATTTGATTTTGGAGACCTAAACACAATTTGGAGGAAAAGAAAGACGCAGGATCTCTCCTCGTTGCAAGGAGCGTAAAGCGGAGGAGGAAGAGCTGCTTCAAGTCAGTGTGTCCTAGCTTGTTGTTGAGTATTTTGTTAGTGAGGCTGAACGCGGGTGTGTGGTCTGCAGGTTCAGCTCCCAGTTGACAACAGCTGGCACAGTCAAGCCCTTGTGGACCGGCATATTTGAGAGAGGCCAAACCAATGTTTTTGAGGCAGAATTTTTGTGTTACATGGAAGTCATATGAAACATAAAATAAAGGTGTTTATTAATTTAAGGATCATATATTTAGCAACTTCAACAATGAAAGGATATTTAATTTAAATATCCTACGACTGTGGTCTAGGTAGACAACTTCCTTGGGCATACTGTTTGCCTAAAGAAGCATGTGTAATGTGAATTTCTTCGTTGTCTTTCATTTCTTTTGCCAGTGGCTATCCAGGACTGTCAGGTGTGATGAGAGGTTCATTCCTTTGGTCTGGTTTGGTGGAGTTTGGCTACAGAGGACAATTTACAGGGAAAGCTGCACTTTCTGGTGCAGGCAGGAAGACAGGAATAAGTACTGAGGATGGCTCATTTGTCACATTATCTAGCAGTGGTCAGGCGTCTGTTTTTAAATTGCAAATTTTGAAGTCTTTCATCTTTAGATTAAAATTAGAAAATGCTATTCCTGGATACACAGTCTTTTGTGTCTGGCTTGTAGGAGGTCATGATTTAAAAGGAAAAACCCATTTGAACAAAGTTAATATTCAAATACATTGCAGGAGGAAGGTGAAAATAGCAAACTTTTAAAACTTAGCTTCACCAAAGTTGAAGTTGCAAATATGAAGCTAACCACCATTCAGGAGCCTACCTTCTCTTGTCAGTTACGGCTTAGTAGTGTAATTTGGGAAACAATGTAGTCTATTCTTAATGTTTTATTTTTGACTAAAATGAAACTATCATTGTAAATCACAATATTCCATCTCTTCCTTTTGAATTCTGCTGCTGTTGTATTTTATGTAGCCCTAGATGATTTCGGTAGCTGCTCTGAGGGATATGCTTGATGGTCTTGAAGTTGTTAAAATCAGTCAGCTGAAGATCCAGCTGTTCTTGGCAGAGGTACCCGTGCTGTGCTGAGCTTGCTGCTGGGACTGTGGGATTTTGTTCCAAAAGTTGTATTTGGTTTTTGACATTTCAGATATCGACATACAGATGATACTGTATTTCCATTAAAACTACTGGATGCAAAGCTAAAATTAAAATAACCCCAACATAGTCATGACAGTAGGTAACTAACTTAATAGAAATGACTAGTTGTTTAATTCTGTTTGGTGAGAAGATGAATCTAATGACTTTTACAACTCTACTGATTCACCATGATGTCACATAAATGTAATTTTGCCTCCCCCTTCGTATTTATGTATTCAGTAAGCTGTTGACTGTAAGTCTAGAAATACATTAAAAAAAACACATTCTGGTAATTGCAACCTCAGACTTTCAAATGCTTCTTTTTCATACATATCCAAGAATAGAAAGTCAGCCTCCAAAAATAAATTAAACCTGACATACATCACCATGGTTTTCAGTGCTTGAAATGGAGGATTTCTCTTTGAGGAGGAGAGGTGCAACAGCTATTTTGGGAAGGGAAGGGAAGACTTGGAGTCAGGATGAGATGAATGCAGACCTGCTTGTGAAGGCTTGTTTGAAAAGTAAGAAAGACCTGCTGAGTGTGCTCTCTGCTTTGAGTGTGTTGCCTGGATGATTCAATAGAGCCTGAAAATTCACACGAAAGGAGAAGAGGCAAAAAAAAGCAGCTAGAAAGGGCTAGCACAGTCATTAAAAAATTTTAGTAGAGAATGCGTTGTTTTGGGGGTTCTTTGAAAATGTAAGGAAAGCATTGTCCCCTCTGAGCTAAGTTTGATGAGAGCTGCTTTGATAAATGTGCATGTGGTGTAGGTCAGGCATATTTCAGGCTCTTACCTGGTTTTTATTAATCCACATCTTGGTGCAACTTTGATACAAAAAAAATATGTTATTGTGTGTCCGTACAAAAAAATCTTATTGTGTGTTCAAGACCTTTGACCCCAACCCTTCACTCGTTGGGAAGCCTAAGGGGTTCCCATTGAGTTGTACTTAAGGCTCTCTTGTGCAGACCGAAGGTGCAGCAGAGCTGGGTTTCTGCTGCCTTCCAGCATTGCTCCACCATTTCCTAGTTTGCTGCTTTTGTGTCGTTTTTGCTGTTCCCTGTCTGCTTGCTTTCCAGTACTGTCAGCGTGCTGGAAGCGGTTTCCCTGCCTGTCAGCGCTGGATGAGCACTAAGGCCTCCTCCGTGTGACGTGTGTGGGGCCGAGGTGGTCAGTTCCCAGCTCTGGTATGGCAGATGGACACACCTCTCTGATCGGCACAAGAAATAACATGATTGTGACAGATCTCCTGAAATTTTGCATTTAATGGAAGATATCCCTGAGGGGCTGGCAGCGAGCTGGATGGACGCCTGGGGCTGTGAATGCATAGGCCTACAGAGCACTGTCATGAAACCCAGCAGTTTTGCAACCATCCACTCTTCCTCTGTGCCCACAATGAGGAGCTGGGCTGGGTTTTGCCACCGCTGCTAGGAAATTACATTTCATTTTAATACTGAAAACAGATTTATAGCCTTCTTGGGATTCTTGCTCTGAAATAGGGCCCAACGCTAACACTGGCTCTAACCTTAAGTCTGATTGCCTGCATGTCCAAAAATACATTTAAAATATTAAAACCTTGCTGTAGCAAGTCTGCGGGCTGGCAGTGTGGCTAGCTGCAGATCCTGCAAAGGCCGGTATGTGAAGCTGGCGTATGGCCATACCCATGCTGGTGAAGATTGTCAACTTGTGGCCTTGCTTTGATGCAGAAAGAAAAAAGACAGATTCTAGGTTTTTTTGCCTTTTGGGGGACAGAAAATAACTTGCTTTCTTACAGGGCTGGCAGGAATTTATGTCTACCTGACTTAGTTATTCAAAATCTTGGGAGATGCTGAGCCCCTGTGGGCAAAGGAAAGGGAGGAAGAAGATGAAGAAAGGGGTATAACGGAGAAAGTGGATAAAGTGGCTGTTTACTACTTTAGTTTTGATGAGAGCAGGAGTAAGTACTCAGGAATGGCAGCTCGACCGTTCATTGTAATGCCATGCTAAAAGAACAAGCTCTAATCAAAGTTATTTATTTGTTTGTTTGTTTGTTTGTTTGTTTTTAAGCTTTCCTACTGCCAGCCTGCTGTGTCTGTCCTCTGAGCGTCACTTTTGGTGCAGGTACGCTGCCTGGGCTTGAATCGTCCTTCCTGTTTTATCCCTGAACAGTGCCCAAAGCAGAGTGGTCGTGGTCTGAGGTGCCTGTGTGTCACCAAATACAGAAATGTAAGCATTAAAATGTAGAAAGTACACCTTAAGCTCTCATTGTGGGTACCAGACCTATTCGAGTATTACTGCCGAGGAGTTGCAAAGCATTCCCAGCTACTCATTTTAAACCCCAGTTTTCTAGTAATAGACTTGAAAATCTTATTGTGTAGTTGAGTTAGTGACTGAGTCTTCACTTTATAATCTCTTTATAAAAATGTATGCACATTAACAGAACTTATTTAATAGACACACTGCCTAGATGAAAGGGGGCTTTGTGGAAGGAGGCTTTTGTGCGTTTCTGGATCTCTCAGCAATTCCTGCGGAGCTTCCCAAGTCTGGCTGACACCGAGCAGCAGAGGAAAAGACCTTCTCGCTTTCAGCTTGAATGGAGAATAATGGGGAGTGAGGTGGAGTGGGGGAGGGAACCCCGCTCGCCTACGCAGGGGTGATTGGTATGGGCACTCACCAGCCGAGCATTTAACACATTTAGTTCTTCCTACCCCCAGCTGGGGCTTTGCATTTGCAATGAGCTCTGTGCTACCCTGGCAGCACAAGTGGGTCTGCATCAACAATAGCGGCTTCCCAGCCCGGTGAAATTGAGACAACTTTTCTCAGCCCAGGTAGTCCCTGTATTTCTTGTTTGGTTCATGGATCAGGTTTGTCTGTAATGGCCACTTACCAGAATAGCATTAGATTCATTTATTTCTATAAAAATTGAGATCTGATGTTGTCTTTCATCTTCTGTTTAATCTCTTGGCTGGAGTTTGGTATTTTTTTTCTGTCTGTGGTTCACCATGGATTCTTGTTGAGAAAATGGTTTTCTTTCTCAAAAAATAAGGCTGTAAGGTCGAGGATATGTTTGGTTTGACCTGGCAAATGTCTTCATGAGAATAAGAATCTAGTGGACATCTAATTAAGTTTCCCCCAATAGCAAGAACTAAACAACAAAAAAAGTCCTTAAGTTCTCTGATAAAGACATCCCCTTTTGCAGTTGCTGCTGATTGATGCGCTCTGTGGGGCTGCAGGGAGAGAGTGCTACACCTTAGTCCTGTAGTGAGGACCCCAGAAAATCTATTCCCGTTTGGAAATATCTTGAGTAAAGATTCACAGAGGAGATTCTTGGAGGAGGGGGGGGGGGGGGGGGGGTGGGGGCGGGCGCAAAAAAAGCTTCACACTTTTGATTAGGATGATAAAGCTGACAGATGTGATTGTGGTCCTTTGGAGTAGGGTTTCTGATTTGGTCAGATGGTCTGTGCCTGGTGGGAAAGGTAGGTGTGTTCTGTATGCTCTTTCTTGCTGGTTGCTGTACAAATACTGCTCACACATTTCTAAGAAAACAGCCAGATGAGGAAGGAGCCAGGGGCTGCTGGTGGTTGGGTACCTCCAGACAGATAGCAGTAACTTGCAGTGTACCTCACCTCTCCTTGCCTTGGACCCCAGCCACCTTGCCTTCATCCAGTTCCTCGTATTTACCAGTGGGTTTTCAGCTGCGATCACAGCTGGAGACTCGTGGTGTCAAGGAAGAGCAAAAGTAGGTCTGTGTCTGGCTTGAGTTGGGTGTCTGCGGGTTCCCCCAAAGGGTAAAGCAGTTGGTTGTGCGGTGGCTGAGAGCGAAAGCTGAGGACTGGGTTACACCCAGGTACCTTCAAAGAGGTATGAAGGTATTATATTGGAAAGTGTCGCAAGAGGAACACGTGTGGCCAAATCTGAAGTGAATCAGGGGTGAAAGGCAGTGGGCTGGGCTCTCCCTGTTCCTGTAATGACTTGAAAGCACTTGTCTTGGGATAAACTGGAATATTATGCATTGATGTCACTATTCTGTTTGAGAATTTAATCTTGAGAGTTGAAAAAAGCTTTTTGAGAGAAATCACTCAACACTTCTTTTGGCCAGCAGTCCCAGCATGAGCACACAGCATTTCTCTGTATAAAATCAAGTGTACACCAACCTGTTAGCTTTCGAATGAAGGCATAATCCCTTGCTAGGCATGCTTGTAAATGGATGCATTCCAGCTATTGTGCACTTTCCTCAATCTCCTCTTACCAAAGAAAAGCTCTCATATAAGTGATATCTTTGATTTAATTCCTTCTCTAAGAGAAGGCTGTCTGTCTTTCCCTGTTAGCCCTGCCATTTAGCTCTGTTTAATGAAGTGCATTACATGGTTATGTGTGCAACCTTGTGGTGTCTTTCTCTTTTTTCATGAAAACAGGAGAAAATCTGACAAAGGACTAAGGCGTTCTTAAATCATTGAGTGATTTTGATTTTTTTTTTTCAATTACTTTTATTTACCACCTATCTTAAAGATAAAAGCACCCTAGTTTGTGAGCTTTCTCATATATATATATATAAATTAATAATATAAATATGCTTTTCAATTTTGAGTACTGCCCTTGTGTTGTTAGATAGACAACCTGGAATTTCTAAGAGCCTGTGGTTGTAGTGTGTTAATTTAAAAAAGAAACAAGGAGTTATGTCCTGCAGGGTTCAGGAACTGGAGATGGCAGCGCTGGTTGCTGGAATCAGAAGCTGACCTTTCCCCAGTAATGTGATATACATAAATTGGCACTTTTCTGCCGTAGTGTCCCTGTTCCAAATTTCTCCTGATGACAGGTCCTCCAAACCATGCCATTATTAAAACAGTGTGGGATTGTGACTCATTTAATTGCTGTGTGTTGTAAGGTGGTGCTAAAGTTTAACATTCAGAACCTGAGGGAATTAAGTAATTTCTGATTAATATTGGCAGGAACTTTGTCAGGAGCGTGAACTTCCAGGCAATCACCTGAGTAGCGAGTCTATTTTAGCGTGTTGCATGTGGGCTCATGATGAACATTCATGTGGTTAACATCTTGCTGGTTTCAGATGAATAAACAAAAATAGGTGCTGCATCCCTGCAAATGTCCCCTTGCACTGGCCTTCCCATGCGCGTGGGCTTGTTGCAGAAATGTGATGTTACCTGTAACCTCAGGCATGTTGAAATTTGTCATGTTTGTGAATTTGGTGTCTTTTATAAGGTTTTCTGTGGCTTTACCAGTCAAGTGCAACTCTTCTGTAATAATGCAATTCAGCAAGCTTTGCACTGTTTTTGCAAAAGCAAGAGGTAATTGAGATTGTTAGTTTATAAAAGGAGGTATTTGGAATAGGTAAAGCACCAAACTTCGGTGGTGTCATAGCAATGCACTGCATAATTATCTAACACCTTTCTATCCTACTTGCTTAGTGAAATACTTAGAGAAACACACACAGTGTACACTGTATGGTAGTACTGTGAACTATAAAAAGCAGACATGTTCAGAAAGCTAGATATATTTTTTTCATTATAATTTCATTGCATATTTGCTGCAGGTTTGTGTTTTTTACATTTGATCCTCAGTTTCTTTAGAGAAGAGTTAGTTGACCACAGAATTGAAAATCAGGTTGTCAGATGAAGATTTCTCATGAATAATAATTTTTTTCTTTTTTAATAAATAGCTACTGCGTGCTTTGCAGACTGGGATAACAACTGTTCATATTTTTTTTTTTATCAGAAAACCCCCACTATTATTGTTATTACTATTTTATTTTTGGTGAGTAGAAACTGAAACAGGAAATGACCTGAGACACAGTTTCCATGACACCCTCTCACTTGAATTCAGTTTTCAACAAGATGAAAGGCCAAAGCAGTCTTTTGATAGTGAGCAGCTAATTGGGTGGCTGATAGAGGCAGGTTTTTCTATGTGAGAAAAATAAAGGAGAAAAGAAGTGGAACAGCTGTGTTTTGGTACATATGTATAATCCAGCTAAAACTCTCCAAGGACAAGGAAATACAGTAATGCCTCAGTGAAAGGAAAATTAAGAGTCTTTGAAAGCATAAATGTGGCTTTTGGGGGTGAGCAGGTATTTAAAATAAAAATCTACTGGAGTGGATGCATTAATAAATAATGAATTTGTAAAACCAGAACAGAACCTCTTGCTCCTTGTGAATTGTGATGTTGGTTTTGCTTCTGTCTAGAAAAATCCCAAGAAAATGGCAGTGTTCTCATTTTTTTTGGCTTTTTCCTTTGCTCAGTATGTTCCTACCCAGAAAGATGTGTAGTTACAGCAGCGTGCAGCCAGGTCTGCTTTCTGCTGTTATTGCAGCTCATCTGAGGGCACTTCATGGATGTCCCCATTTTAGATCATTGCTTTTGCTCCACCTCTAATTGTGTGTGTTAAAAATGTCACCGTGCAAAACCAGAAGAATTTATCTTTTTGGAATATAAATTTAAATCTGAGAAGTCTCTTTGCTGGTAGTGGGGATGCTGATCAGGGTGTTAATGTACATGTAAAATCTGTGGTGAACAGTTAGCCTTCCCAGACATGGCAAAGGTGATAAATTATTTTACATAGAGTGAAATATTTACCACAAGGACTTTTTTTGGTAAATGGTTCAAATCTCAGTTAGTAAAGCAGATTAAATGCTAGATATTCAGACAGTTTTAGTATTTTACTTTCTGGGACTTGAAACAGTATGAAATGAGTACAGGTTCCCTATGACCATACAACTGGAGAGAAAAAGACTACAGATCATACAGTCCTGCCGTGTTCATTTTTCCCTCTGCCATCTAACTTTGGGAGCTGCAGATCTCTGAACAAATTATTTGACCTCCAAAAGTGGGTGTTTGAAGTTGATAAACTTATGATCCTGGTGTCTGGCATCTATATTTGATTTGAGGGACAAGTCCTGAAGGAATCCTAATAAGCTGAGTTGCAGAGCGAGATGTGACTGATGAGGGTGCGGTTTCATGAGCGGTTGGATGGATTTTCATGGCTTGCTCCTTCTTCAGTAGGTGTTTTCCTGTCCAGATGGAGAAGGTAATTGCCTTACCTAAGGTGTTGCTTGCTGCTGTGTGTGGGTTACCTTTGTTTTCCCTTGAAGTTTTGAATGCCTGGAAGGGAAAGTTGTGGGAATGGTTTGAGGTCACTGTTGTTCTTGGGACCTTAAGTACTCTCCATGGCCCTGTTGGTCCTGGAAGTGTTTCCAGCTGGTTAGTGTTGCTTTCCATGCATTGTTTTTCTCCTTCTGAACTTTCTATGCAGAATATGCCATCTAGGCTGGCATACTTCAAATTAAGTGCAGCAGTCTGCTTTTTTATCTCCTGAGTATCAAAGCAAGCCTTATTTTGAATGCAGGAGATTAGGATCTCCCCAATGAAAGCTAAGCCAAGAGTTGCTAGTCTTTCACAAAGACTTCAGTGGTTTGTGAACATTAAAATCTGCTGCACCATCGATAAACAGCCAACAGGAGATGGGTCTGGAGGAATTTGGCACAGCTCCGGCTGATTGATGTAAGACCCTTTCACTATACCATTATGCCCTCATAACTTCTGCAGTGGTAAGGAAGGAGCTTTACTGTCTGAAAGGGCTGCTTCAACATAAATAAATAAACCCCACTAAAACCAGCTTGACTGCTAGCGTTGGGCAGCTCCTCTGCCTTCTCCTATGAAGATCTTATTAGGCAACAGCTGCAGTCCCACTGCCAGTTTTCCTCTGCAGACTAAGCCTGGGGGACTGCTCGTTAGCTCCCTGCCTGCCTGCGAGAGAGGAACATGTAAAATTAATACATGAAGAAAGAGCCACGGTCTGACACTGCGGGAATGCAGGTGGGCTGGAGTGATGCGCAGAAATTAAACTAACGTGCTAATCGTGCTCCTCGCAGGAGGCTAGCTGCTCTGTGCAATTTCAGTATTTTCTGGTGTAATAATCCCAGTGGGTTTTTACCAACTCTTTCCAGCTCTCTCTGCCGAAAGAACCTTTAATATTGTGGTTTATGTGTGAATTTTGGTGAGGATTTTGAGAAATAGGTGTTCCCTGCCTTCAGATATTGGAAGATGTTTCTTTCGTTATGAATAAAGCGTGGCATTTGCTGCTACTCCTGTGTGATGGTGCAGTGTCAAGAGTGTCATTTCCCAGGAACAGTGTCTGCAGCTGGCAGAAATTTCTGTGCACTTCGAAATTTTGAAATCCAATCTCCTGCTTGTGTTGTCAGTATGGAGCTTTCCTTTATTTTTCTTCACAGGCTGAAATTTTAATATTGATCCCAGAGTATATATTCAACTATTTTGCTCAGGAAATAGGCATTACAAGTGCATTGAGAGGCTGAAATAAAATAGATCTGCTGTTGTACATGAGAGGCAGAAGGTTGCGTGTTCCTGAGCAGCTGTGACAGTCCTACAGGTCCTGCCACCCTGACGATTGTACCTCTTTCCCTGTCCCTTTCTTTTAACAAATCTGTTTTATCCGAGATCAAATGAAATTTACCTGAAAACAAAAAATGGTAACAAGATGTTCTAGAAGTGGCAATTTAATCATGATTTTGAATTCAATGCTAAAGAAAACACACCTTTCATATAGATGCTGTTGCCAGAGCCCTGTATTCTCATGACTACTTTGTACGGAAAATGTTTAGCAGGCAGGAGATAGGAATCTTTTTTGCACCTTTTAAAATATATATCTTCAGAATGGATGGAACAGCAAGTGCTTAATAAGGGTGTTTATCTTAAATGCAGCTATTCAGGAGGCTATAGAACAAATAAATTGGAGCTAAGCAAAATGCAGTTTAGCTACAGGGAAGATAAAGGTGAGAGAAAAAAGGTCTCGCTTTCACTAGTACTTGTCTACATCACTGTAATGGTGTTAAGTGCCTCAAGGGGGTTGCAAATGTGATTTATTTACCTTGGAAGGGTCTTGTATGCTTTCAGCAAAGCACAAAGCAATGAGTAAATGAGCATTAGGCTTAAAAACTACCTGATGGACTTTATATTTCATCAGCTGTACCACTTGGTAAATACTGTTTTTAGCAGTCATCTTTCTTGCAACATGCTTTGCGATGATTTCTGAATTTCTGCATGTCCTGCTGCATTATGCTCGTTTCTGGAAGTCAGATTGCACCATGCCACCCCTATTGCATGCCAGCTCATCTCTTCATGTAGCAAATTCGGGTTGGAACCTACCACTTCCCGCAATACTGGCAGCTCAGAGATAGTTACCCAGTGGTTACTGCTGGATATACAGTGGCCCGTTCTGTATTGAATGCTTGACGCCCCTCAGGTGCTAACAGTGTTGGTGCATACCGTGTGGGTTTGGTGTTGCAGCTGTAGAACTTCAGAGGTTCCGTCCTTGGCTGTTTGCCCCACCTCTCCGCTGAGGTTTGCCTCACTAGTAGTAGTGTTAGTACAGCTATTTGTGGGGCTGTGGTGTCAACTGGATCCTTGAAATGAATTCCTGGGGTCACAGGGGTTCAGCACAGCCCCGGATAACAGTGGTGCCAGTATAGCAGAAGCGCTAGGGTGAGTATTTCTTAAGGCAGATTTGCTGCTTATGCCCTCGTATATATAACTACACCATTTGAGGTAAAGAATAATTGTGGTTTAAAACCTGCCACTTCTAAAGACGGGTCATCATTGTATGCCAGCCTCAAAGAATTTGTCCTTCAGAAGCTCATTCTCCTTTGTTTTGGTATGAAAAGAGCATTGCCAAGAGGTGCCTCCTTGCCCTGCTGCTGCTGGAGCAGCTGCCTAAGCTGCTGGGATTGAACTTCAGCAATAATCATTGAGGAGAACTCGTTACACGAGAATGAGGCATGCACAGTGACAAAAAAAGATCTGAAATTATTAACTATCAGTGTTCGCAACACACAAATTGCAGGGCTTGCTTATTAGTATTTAATACACAGAGAGACATGTAAAAAGACCCTTAAGCCTGATAGCAGAGATTTCTTTGTGCCCCAAACCTGTGTTTCTAAAAAATAGGCCTTAGATCTGATGGCATTTTGATTGACTCTGGTCTGCAGAGGTAAAGGAGAACCTTTCAAGACTTAGAGGAGGCTTGGAAGAAAGATGGGGACAAACCTTTTAGTAGGGCCTACTGTAATAGGACAAGGCATAATGGTTTGAAACTAAAAGAGGGTAGGTAGATGTAGACTAGATACAAGGAAGAAATATTTTACCGTGAGGGTGGTGAAACACTGGCACAGGTTGTTCAGAGAGGTAGTAGATGCCTCATCCCTGGAGGTGTTCAAGGCCAGGCTGGATGGGCTCTGAGCAGCCTGATTGAGTTGGAGGAGCTCATTGCAGGAGGTTGGACTAGATGGCCTTTAGGGTCCCTTCTACCCCAAACCAGTCTATGATTCTGTGAGAACATTGTGGAAACCTAACCAGGGCTTAGGGTCGGCTCTGGTTAGTGCTGATCTTGGAATAGGCAGGTTCCTTCAAAAGAGAGAGCTTCCACCCATCAAATATTTCTGTAGCTGAAAGCTGTCTTCATACTTGTGTTTGTTGCAAAAGCCTACGATGCCCAAGGTTAGCACGCGTCTTCTATCCTTGGAGAGGTGGAATAAATGCTTAGAACACTTCGTTTAGGTTTTTTTGTGGTTGTTGTTGTTGTTTTTAAACCTATATATACTTTTTTTAGGGTCCATCTTTCCCCCAGTTTCTTTTACACTTCATGCATTTGATAGCTTTTTTGTATGAGTCTCCTACTCTTTTTCAGTTAGTTGCCTCAAGTGAGAGGAACACTGGTATTTCCCCTATGAAATAACAGAATAGGGGGCAGGTGTTACAGTTGAAATTAACTTTTTAATCATCTAGATTAAAGATAACTGCATCTCTTTGCAAATAAAAATCAAAGATGCAATAGGTCATTCAAGTTATGGCTTCTTTTTTTTCATTGTTTTGCAGTGGGCTGCATTTTGTACAAGCAAAACTAAATGAGACTTTTTCCTGATAACTTTGGGGGGGGGGGTGTGGGGGTCGAGCAAGGAGGGGGGTGCAGAGTGATGTGGTAGAAGGTTAAGGAGGGTAGGAGGAAGATACATATTTAATTCTGGTTTGGACAAAAACGTATCTGAATTGCTAGTGTTCTCGGATCAAGCAACTAAACCTCCCAAAACCCTGTAGAGCTGACAAACCAAAGCAAACCAGGACACCATCTGGAAATGATTCTCTGCTTCATTCTCTGTATTGCTTGTGTAAGGAAATATAAAAAATTCCAACTCCTTGTAATTGTTAAATTTTGTCATGCAAATGCACTTTAGACTTTGAAAAGTATTGTAAAGGTTTTGCTCTGATTCTCCCGATTGAAGAAAACCTGTGTCCTTGCTGCTTTGGTTGAATAGAGGAGCAGTTTGCAGCAAGAAATCAGCTTTTCAAATCACTTTTGTATGAATAATAGCTTGTGGTTGTGAATAGGGGGAAATTGAATGCAAATATATGAAAAAATATTGAATTAACATAAGCAACTAGTGATTGCTATGTTTATCAAATAGAATACTTTCCTAAACTGTTTTAAACTTCAGTAATTATCGTTCATCTTCAGATGATACACTGGGATATTTCTTGGCTGTCTGCTGCATGCTTGGGGAGAATTTGGTTAGCATTCCACTTTTTTGTAGTTTGATGTGGAGGTCACCACCTCGTAATTCTTAACATGTGGAGCAGAGCACATACTGTGGTACGTTTTATGTCCGCATAATTTATGTTTTTATGAGATGATGCTCATACGAGAAACTTCACTTTGTGGATGAGAGTGGAAGTGCAGTGGAGGAGGGAGCAGGTAGGAGCCAAGTCTGGCATGTGGGAGCATGGGATGCTGCAAAACCAGGGATGTCGCCTGGAAATGTGGAATGTACAGGTCTGAATTGGTGGCATTTACTTTGTACTTGGTGGTATCATTATAATTGCCACATCATAATGCCACACTTTAAAAATATTACATATATACACATACAGTGTGAAAATCTGTAAACCATCCACTGTAAGATACAGCTGCTTCACATTGCCACTTATTAATCACTCATTTGCAAGTGTAGGGAGAAACAGGAGCATACCATATTGTTTAAAACTCTGATTTAATGTGTTGTGAGAGACTAGAGGAAGGACTTTGCCTTGCATGGGGATAGGATTTACAGAACTTTCAGAAGATTTAGTTTTTCTTTTTAAAAATTATATTCTGTGACTTCTTTCTAATGCTGAAATTCATGCCATTACTTTGTCTTACTGTGCTTTATCATATCTCTTTTTAGGATGGACATCACTTTTTGGGTATTTTAAAAATTGATGCTCTTGATTTTGTAACCTTGGCCTTGTGTTTGTGTCCTTGTTAGATTTGAGTGAAAAGCTGTAGAAAGAATTTAAGTCAATCTGGGGAGGTGAGACAGAAGTATTAAGCTGTTCTCAGCGTAGCTCTGTCGCTTCCCACTGTCTCTATGTAGCGAAAACTGTATTGTGAAAACATGCATTTAAATTGTGCCATGGAGGGCTTTTGGAAATTAAAATACAGATTGCATGCTGAAACAGGGAGGTAAAGTTAATTTGGGTTATCAGTAAAAGTTATTAATTTATTAAAGTTAAAATTCATTAATTCGATAAGATAAATTATCAGTATCAGTGTAATGAAAATTTCCCTGTCCAATAATTTTTTTTTTTTCCCTCCCCACTTTCTGGCTGTCAAATACTGATAGCAGCGTAGTAGTAACTGTTTGACAACAGGAATATTTATTCCCTGAGTAGCATTAATCTACTTCAATTCTATCTACATTCAAAGTAGCGTTAATGCCTTTATTTCTCCTTGGTGTCTAAACTCGCTAATCCTGATAGCAAAGTGGATTACAGCATCATTTGCACGTGTTAAGACAGATGTACAACACATAGATAATTGCACAGAAAAGCAAAGAAAGGGAATTTATTTAGGTTGCTGAGCTGGAGGTGGTCTCTGTACAGCCTTAAATCCTTAATTCAATTTCAGGTTTGCCAGTCAGTCCTGTTGGGCTCATGCACCCAGTGAGGCTTGGCAAGCTTGTGGCCTTGCCTTGTACACAGTTGCAACGTGGGAAGCTGTGCTTCCACCAGAATAATATTTCGATGCCTGTTCAGCACAATTCATTATGTATTCATAAGGAGTGGAATTATTATATAATAAAAGAACTACAGGTTTTAGTAAACCACTGTTTGTTGTAGTGCAGCAGCACATAGAAGTATGGGCTTTCCATTGACATTTTGTATTTCTGAATTTGTTTAAATTTAACAAACGAAAGCTTGGATGATTTACTGAAAATGAAATAAAAACTATTTTAAGGAAGAAGCTGATACTAAACAGTCTAATTTGAACCCCCCTTTGATATATATTTTATGTGCACTGAAACATCCTCAACAATTAAATATGAATGAATGTTAGGAAACCTTGTAGTACTGTGAAACATTGAGATTTTATAATTTCAAGTGCAAATGTCTGCCTAGGGATTCTTGATTATTTTTAATGAAGATGACACTGTGCACGTGATCAGCATGTGTGCTTCTTAAATAAGCGAGTTGATATAAGTAGTGTCTTCTGGAAGAAGTCGCAGCAGAGATTTATTTTGAGTAAATGAGCAGCCTTTTCTCCAGAGGTTTCAAAATATTTTATTTAGACAAAGTTAAACATTAATTGAGATTAAAAAAAGGTCAAATAATTCACTTCTGTTCTGAAACAGAAATTGTTGTAATTGTGTTCATTTACCAGGAGCAGTGGAGCTTGCTTCAGAGTTTGTAAATATTTTGTGAAAAAGCAGCTTGTAATAATATTTACAGAAGGAATGAAAAATAGTAATTTCCTCTGTCATTGTTTTAATTTTAACAATGTGTGTGCCTATGAGTCCTTTTTGATCTTTTTAATAGGTACAACCCAACTGGCAACGATGTTATGTCATAAAAGGAATTAATACTACCATTATAAATTTCCTGGGTTTTTTTTTGGGGGGGTGTCTTTTTTTTTTTTTTCCTGAAAAGCTGGTTCCCTCCAGTTCAAAACCCCCTTTTTTACAGGGGAAATCTGCTCCCAAATTCTGTTGTTTGTTCTGTTCCTCCTGTCTTCATGGTGTTGTGCTATGTTGAACATAAATTATGAGATTGTGTGGATGTGCAGGGTCCCAGGACTGTGCTTGTAGGTTTGTAGCAACTATCTTGTGTGTTTTAGGTTACAAAACATAAATCTGATGTCAGGCAATTTGAGATTTTAATTCTGTCCTCTACAGCTGGGCTAGTGCTGTTCTCAGTACTGTCTGCTCTCTTCTCTGGGCTTGGAAGCTTGCATTGGGGGTAAACCAAAGTCAAAATAGAGTAAAAACCTGTCTTAAAAAAAAAATAAAATCAATCTCGACTGTTTCTGAACATCCTGAAAGCCATTTTCTTTTTCTTCTTTCCTCTTTGCTTTGCTTTGCAGCTTTTGCACTGTGATGTTTCTTGCATGTCTTCCTATATTTTTCAGTAGTAGTGGCCACATTAAAGGACCAGTCTGTTTAGAAATATGCAGTTTTTCTAATGAGAGCTGGGGGCTTGGGTAATAGCCATATGACAAGTTTGCATACTGATACATTCCCTTAAAAACTTGAACTTTTTCTAAACGTCCAGAAATAAACTTCTACCGTAACTAGTGTGGAATGGCCGTACGATCCTGGCAGTTGAGGCTAACTAGGTTAAAGAGGTCTATGGGGTGCATGTTTGCCTGCATCTCTGGGAGTGTAAAAGGATAGTGCAGATGAGGATCACGGACTCATCCTTTCATGACTAGGTACAGTAACGATGCTTGTGGTATCATTAGCGGTCTGCGTTGGAAGGTGCTGGAAGGTTTTGGCTCTTTAACTGTGTGCTTTTCCATCTTTACTGCCCAAACCTTATAAAAGGTCACTCCTTGCAGCAGGTTATTGAGCGGAGTCCCCTTGAAAGGTGGGTGATACATTTACATGTTTTGACAAATGATTAAGTCTAGTGTTAAGGATATTTGTCTGCAGAGCGGTGGCGTGGGGCAACGTGGTGGTGGAAAGGGGATGTGGGTGCCT
Source organism: Falco rusticolus (assembly GCF_015220075.1). Classification (NCBI taxonomy): domain Eukaryota; kingdom Metazoa; phylum Chordata; class Aves; order Falconiformes; family Falconidae; genus Falco; species Falco rusticolus. The sequence continues at coordinate 2,776,838 of NC_051197.1, read as the reverse complement.
CCTGCACAGCATCTTCTGGAGCCTTGTTGGGTCTTCTGTCCCCGTGAGTCGAGTTGTGCTGGCACCTGGGTCAGTCCACACTGAACTGATTAAATCCAGTGTTGTCTTACTTGTTTTTTAGTAACCTGCAGAAGCCAGTGAATATTCAGTTCAAGGATTCCGGGTCGTCTTAGAAAAAGAACATGCTTTCTTCTCATTTGGTAATCCCTTAAAAAAAAACCCAACCAACAAAACCCTTTGCAACTTGCAGGGTCCTTGCTCCTTTTCTCAGTGTTTTCACAAATAAGTTGAACTTGAGTAAGAAATAGGAGTATTTTCAAAGGGTCAAAGGAACATGGTTATTGAATATGGTCATACCTTGAAGATTAGAAGAGGAACTCAGGAAATGGAGAACAGGTGATGCTACTCAATCTACACCATGTGTGTCTGCAAACTCAAGTATAAATTACAAAAATTAGTCTTTATACATCTTCTTTAAAAAGAATTCTCTCTTCACTGAGCGAAGAGGAACCACCACACTGAGAAATATATATCTGATTTGTGTATTTGTATAATACTTTTATTCACTGTTTTGTGTGCATGTATTTGGTGCTCTCATCAAATGATCAGCCTTCATTATCCTTTAGTAAGTGTATTTTGCAAAGGCTTCTGAAAAATAACAGCTTACAAAAGCTTGTAGTAGTGCAGGGAAGTAGTGTGTTTCTGTCCTGAAAACTCCAGGGTAAACAGTGACAGATCTGGGACACCCCCAGCAGAAAATTCTTCCTGCAGTGTCTCTGAGGATGTATGGCTTTAATGTGAAACCACAGGAATCTGGCCACATGGCGAAGGGTATCCCATACACTGAAATAGCTGCAAAAAGCTCTTCCACTGGCTAAGGAAAAGGTGCCTGTGTGGAAACTGAAGAAGTCCTGCACTGTAATCTGAGGTGTTGTCTTCGGACAGGTGAAATGCCTTTAGAGATTTTTTTTTTTTGGGGGGGGGGGCGGGGGGCTGGAATTCTTACAGATTTCAACTGCTAATTTGTAGCATCCATTTTCAAGCACATTCCAGTGATGTTCATCTCACTATGGCTAATCATCAGCTCATCAGAAGAGTGCATATGCTGATTTTTAAACTGAGGGTCAGTAATTTCTTATTGCTAAGTAAAAGGTAAATAGATTTCTAATAATTTTAGCAAAACTAGTTTTTAGAAGGCTGAAATAATTATTTTAAATTAGGAAATAGTGTAGGCTGTTCATTTAACAATAGTGAATGACACTATTGTTTTCAAGGTGTGTATTTGTTACGGTTACGATAATAAATACTGGTTTGCCAATATTCAAATAATTAGAGTAGCAGATTAGAAATTCTGTTTTGTGTTCTGTTTTTTTCATAAGCCTTTTATGCTATTTAGGCTTCTTTTCTTGAAATATGACTTATGCTACAGTTGCTGTTGTGGCAAGAGAAACAAGCAGCGCTGTGGTTGTTTTTATGTTTTGGAGCCCTGGTTAAGTGACTCCCCGAATAATGACAACACTTGTCAGGGAGTCTTGGAGACCAATATATTATCTACAAAAATTTGGACTTGAGTGTCAAATCATGGACTCTGTTTAACTGAAATTACTGCGCATAGCTGAATAGCCCCTGCCTGAACGCTGCTAGTGTTAGGTGAACGTGAACTGTCTAGTGTTCTTCGTGTGGAGAAATGGGGACATAGTTGATATGTAGGATGTCTCTACTGAGGAGACCTGGTATAGACATGGAGCAGGGAGGTATGCCAGAGAGCCATCTCTCTTGTTTTTTATTAGGATGGCTTTCTTTGTTAAAACAAAGTGAGACCACTGAAAAGGGAAATATGAAAAAGCTCTTTCGCTTGGTCCCAAGCACACCTTGGCCTGTGGCAGGTCTCGCTGGCCCAAGCCTTCTCCATCTCAGCAGCTGCCTTGGAACCATCCCATCTTCTGGGACCCACAGTCAAGGACACTGGAGCCCCACCCTGGCTTCCAGCCTCTTCAGTTTGTAAAACAATGAGGGAGCAAGATAGAGGACTCTTCTGTGCAAAACATCTGATAATTTTTTGCTCCCAAAGGGTGGATGTGGAAATTCTCATGGGATGGCTTGGCCAGAGTGCTACAGAAAACGCTGAGGCGAGTTTTGCTTTTCTTCAGCGCCTTCCCTCATTAAATTGGGAGTTTTCTCTCCCTTTTCTGGGTTGGACTCTACTCTGCTTTTGATTAACACTGAGGGTTTTGTTAGAGTTTTGATTGTGGGGGGATTTTGCCTTCCCCCCCCCCTTTCATGTAAATGATGTCTTGCTATTTTGCTTGCTTTTATTCTTTTAATTAGAAGAATAAATGCTTGCATTCATGCACAAATTGCTTTGAAGTGCTGCTGGAATTCAATTCATGAGCCTCCCCTTAGTCTCAATCTTTAATTTTTATTTGCGAACCGATAACATCTAATGGCTCGGTTCTTTCCAGAAGATTACATTTGTTTTCTGTGGGTTGCTCTACCTCCTTCGGTGTCCTGAGATAACAAGTTAAACCCGAGGAAGAATGGTTAATCAGCCAGCTCCCATTGAGCGTTCCCGTGACGTTTTGTTTCATGAAGGGGTGACGCATGCTGGGCCAAACTCTCTGAAAGAATGAGGGGAAAAATAGTCCTAGGGACTAATTGACCTCTGTTCAGCAGCGGCCAGCTGAAGGTGGGTTGCTGGATGCCATGGGCCAGCTCTGCCCCTCTGGCTGGTGCCCTGCAGAACATGGGGGTTATCGCTGACCTTGATTGAGCGCTAGCAATTCACTTGGAGAAGGGGTTTAGCAGTTTCTTCTAGAGATTACCTTCTTTGCTTTACTGACCTAGCAATTATTTACTACTTTGCATCTGTACGTTGTGTTTGGGGGTCCGGGATACTGGACGCACTTCTCTTGTAGGTGTGTTTAATCTTGCTGGCAGTGTCAGGTGATCTTCTGGCTCATGAAACATAATGGGGAGAACTTGCCTGATAATTAGTCCATTAATGTGCTTGCTCCCTGAGTTCATTCCACCCCTGTTTTGGAAGCCAGAGGAGGAATATCCTATTTCCAATGCTGGTTGATGGGTAATTCACTTTTCATTAGCACCGAAGTATAGTGAAATGTTGTTGCCTAAAGCTCACAGAGAGTACCAGGGGATTTCAAATTTCAAGGTCAGTAAGCGTACAAATTATACTCTTCTCTGCTTTTGTAGGCATTGGGTGATTGACCCACGTATGGGGGTCACAGCTCTGGGACTGGCACCATGTCTTCGGAGAACTGGAGAGCAGATGAGGTGGGATGGGACCCCCTGAGGTCCTTGTGCCCCTCTTGGCTGGGGTGCCTGTCCTGTTGGGTTTGGATACCTCCAAGGATGGGACTCCCCAAGTGCCTGGGCAGCTCTGCCAGGAGCATATGGCATTCCGTGGTAACGTGCTGCTGTGAGAGCCTCTTCCCGCAGGTGCACTCTGGCGGCTGCGGCTGCCATGGGTGCCATTTCCATTTACTGTTCGTAGGCAAACATGGATCCTTTCCCCATCTGTACTCCTTTGGCTCCCTCAGTCGCTGTGTAAACCAGGTTTGGTTGGAGAAGTGTTTTGGGAGGCTACATCTGCAGGTGGGGTATAACCCCAGTATGTGTAGCAATTACTCTTTTTTAACTCATAAAATACGCTGACATTAAACTGGAGGATTTTTTTAATATATATGCCATCCTGTAAATCTCTGTCAAGAGCTCGATTTTCTTGCTGCAGCACCTGTATGAGCTGGCATGCCAAAACCAGCCGTGTGAAAAGGGGAAAATGATTGAACCCGCGCAGCTCAGCAGCCGGAGGTATCGCCTGCTGCGGGCACCACTGCTGCGGGCCATGCACCTTCATCGGGTGTGCAGGTCTCAAAGCACTCGGCTGGGTTTGGTGAGGCCTTGAACCTGAGAGTTGGTGTGCCTGAGCTCACCTCTGCGTGGGCAGCCCGAGGGGGTCAAGTTTAACTCAGTTTTAAGCCCTGGGTCAATTTGAAATGTAACAGTTATTTGAAAATGACTTACATCCAGGTTGGAGAGAATGATTAAAGGTAATTAATACAAAGTGGTTATCTTCTTGAGTTAATTTTTTAACCACTTTTAAAATTTATTTGAGAGATTAAACCTCCTAAGTTAGGAGTGGAAAGAAGTGCTTCCTCTCCCTTCAGCTCAAAAAGGGTGTGGATTGTCTCAAAGAAGACCAGTGTAGATGAAATGTGTAAAACAGGTGACCTTAAAACTCTTCTACTTACTAATACAAATAATAGTACTGAGTGAGCGTACTCTTGTACTTTTTATTACAGACACTGACTCATACAGGAAGGTACTTAGGCACAAGCAGTCTTTTTCAGGTCATCTATTATTTTTCTCTTGAAAAAAGTGTGAGTGCCTTGTGTGGAAGCAGCTGAGAACTGACTGCAGCATATGTGTTACAGTCCTAAACTTTTAGTGTTTTTCTGAGCGCAGGCAGTGTTAGACAGTTACTGTTAAGGGGCAGTGCAGCAGCGGTTGTAGGGGAAGGCTGTTATGGTATTTATCGTGTGCATGTTGATGGTTCCTGCTGCGAGATCCTGAAAAATGATACTCTTGGACATTTAAAGAAAACAGTTCTGTAATTACGTTAGCATCAGCTCATTCATTTTATGCACAGAAGTTTAGTGTTGTGATTTATGATCTATAAATTCCCATGCTTAAACTTGTTGTTCTTGGATTATTTTTTTTTTCCTGATTCAAGTAGATCTCTTTAATACCTCACTCCAGCCTTGGTATTCTGTGCTGCAGTTTCTCCAAACAAAACCCAACAGCTTCTGCCTTTATTGTGTTAAATGGATCAGGAAACAAAATCAGATGCTTTCAGGGGGAGTGTGTGTGTGTGTGTATGTCCCTTTGTTTTTTGAGTTTTTTTACTTTGCTGTGAAATTACACAATCCTAGCTGGAATGTTGCATAAATTGATCCATGTTTCTTCTGCATACTTGCAGTATACTGAATTAATGACCAAACTGGACAAGCACAGTAATTAAAATGATACCCAGCTCTTCTGGCTATAGGATTGCATCTGTTTACATGTATTGGTCTGCTGCTTAAATGTTTCCCCATTTTTAGTTAGTCATTTTGACATGAGCTTGAAAACAAACCAGAAAAATGAAACCCAGAGTTTTCCCAATAGAATGAAGTTTCAGGTTGATTTTACTCCTGATAAATGCTCAAATTTATGTTCTTTTTAAAGGGAAGAGGACTGACAAAATACAGGGAGTTGAAAAAGGTCCAGTAATCAAAAAGTTCTCAACCTGAAAAAAAAAAGTATAAATATTTTTAAGTTTCACATCCTAGAGGCTGGAATGAGGAATAAGTGTAGGAAGAAAAAAAATCCAGTCCTATTGAGAAGACCATCTGCTTTATATTTTAAGGTTGGGCAGCATGGCTTTCCTTTTTCTGAAATACTGCCATATACATTGTCATGAGTATAACCTTAGTCAAGTTACATTGGCTAAATGAATGATGTTTTTAACATGTGGAACTAATTTTCTTAGGGTATTTTCCCCTCTCACTCTTTTTTCCTCCCTCTTCTCTGGTTCCTTGAAAAAGAAGACAAAAAAATCTGCTGGTTCTTGATTGCATTTTTGGCAGTTACTCAGTTTTCCATAGTTTTCTCTCTTTGCAAATGCTTGAAGTTTTCAAGGGAAACACATTTATAAGAATTGTGCTCTACTTCGACTCTTTGCAAGCAATGCTGTACCTACTTACTATCTCCTCTTCCAAATATGACTCTGGAAATGATCCAAAGGCTTTTACCTCCCACAGTCTGATGATGGTAGATAAATTATAAATGCTAACTGTGACGCTTTCTACCATCAAAATGAAGATCAAACCTCAGTACCAGTTCTTCCGTTGTCCTCTGTGTTGCACAAAATGTTTTGCTCCAGTGCTGGTCGCAGAGCAGGGAGCAGATGTGATTGACCAACTCAATACGTGGGAGATGATAATGATAGCTGGTAAATAGTGAATTGGTAAGGGATCTTCATTAAGATAAAAATTGGGAAGAGAGATGATGTTTGCCTGCCTAAAACCTTCTCAGATATTGGGGAATGCATGCACCCATGAAGGTGTGTGTATGAGCATGTGGAGATACACATCTGCAAACGCACGCACCCTTCATCCTGAATGCCAGGAGGCTCTGTGTTCACTTTGCCTATGGAAAAGTTATGTCTGATAGGTAGTCTTAGGTTCTTCTCACAACCGATTTTTTTCCCCACAAATTCTTCCGCATTCCAAGTAATCTTGTGTAAATTTTATGTGTAAAATTAGCAAAATGATTTAAATGAAGCTGCCAAAGGAGTCTTTCAAATGTTGATGTGGCTTAACAGAGCTCTGGATAATTGTGCCTAGACCAGCTTTGCCCGTTAAGTGACATAGCTTCTCCAAGCAAATTGTGGATGGTAGGAGATGAACTGGGCCAGGACAACAGAATCACGAGCTGTATGAGTCTTTCCATTTTCTCATTTTGTAATTGAAGATGCTGCTCATGGTTCCTGCTCTCTGAGAAGCTGCCTGCTCTCAGACCCCCACAAAAGCGCCGACCTGAGCTCAGCTTGTGAGCTCTGTATCACGTTTCTCTTTGTCTACCTGTCTGATAAAGATATCTGTTGCCTCTTGACAAATAGTGTAATGAAAAAGCATTAATTAGTTACATCCTTCCTGAAAACTTCTCTTCTGAAACCCACAGAAAGAGAAGGGTATTTTCAGTGTCATGTTGGGATATTCCTGTTAGATGTGTTGTTGCCGTGGCTGGATAGGGTCTGTAATACTGGGCTGCTGCCATCATTGCTCTCATGTGGCCGGGTTTCCCTTTCGCTTTGTTTTCCTCCAATTTTCATGAGCTTCTTATATGTATATTGTAAATTGTTAAAGAAAAAACATGAAGCATGTCCTTGATCTCACGGGACCCCACTATTTAATGTTTCTTGGTTTTAGAGAATGGTAACAAAACATAATGTGATACGGCTTCAGACACTGCAAAAATAAACTCCAGACAGAAGTCACAGGTTTCCTTCAATCTCACTCGGTGAGTTTCATCAGAAAAAGGATTTGTTATGTATTTGTTTGCTCACCACTTTTTAAAATGTTAACCTTTCAAATAAGAAACAGACCCTGGTTAGTAGCTGCTTGAAGTTTAAAAAGTATTGCAGCCCTGCTGAGCTAATACTGCCTATATTTGACACACGTGCATTTCGCTACAGCTGTTTTGTATACTTTTTAAATATTGTTGGCTTTTTTCATTGTCATTTCCCAAATATGACAGGTAACAGCAGTCTATGTCCTAAATCTGCTGAAAGTTGTGGGGGTTTTTTTGCTTGTTTCAAATGTCTTGTGGTATAGATGGTAAACCAGCTTCAACGTATTTACAGTTCAGTGGATATTTTACTAATCCTGTATTTGTTTTTCCTGATTCTCTTTGTCTCTAAGAATGTTATTTTTGGGAGTAGGGAGATGAATTCGTATCTCTGTCAAATAACATGATGTCCAAATGGTTGACTGCTTTGTGGAGCAGTTGGTGCTTGTATTTGGCCAGGGACCTTGGAGATTTGGGGGTGATGGCTTTTTTTGTTTATTTTGATGCAGAGCTGACAGTCAAACTGGGGGCTTTTGAAGTTATTTTCTCACTGCATTGCATTGCTGCTGAGTTTATTTTAATCTTGAGGAATGGAGGGGACAATGCCAGTTAATATTTACTTTCTATGCTAAGGTTCATTTAGAGTCATCTCCAAGATTTAAAACTGAGTTGCCTTCAGCTTCAGATTATAAATAAGAGTCTCCTAAGCCTTGTTTTGGCACACCATGAAGCTAAACCCCAGCTACCCCTTATCTCTGGCTTGGTGGGAAACCTGACTCCATCCTACCCGGAGATGCGGGTTTGGGTGCCGTGCCCATTCATCACTGTCAGACCCCACCTGCGGGAAACATTAGACAGTGGTGGCCCAAATCTTCCCCATCCCAGCCCCAAGGACCCCTGCCCTTGGATCCTCTCATCGCTTCCCAGTTTATCTCACTTATCAAATATTTGTCCTGCTATTCAAAGCTGTAAGTGAGGCAGGCTGGTGGCACCGTGAAGCACTTGGCTGCAGTTAAAGTCATTAAAGGATATATCCAGATACCACAGAGGAATATTTTCTAGGAATTTGCAAGTGCTTTGACCCAGGCGGGTAATGAAGGCGCTTGGGAAGGCAAGTGTCTCTAATGTGTTGAAAATGTGTGTTTGTAAAACAAACCCCAGCCTTCTCAGGACTCTGTCCAGGCTGTGGGCATTCTCTGCAGCTCACAGAGACACATTGCTCAGCTCTCTGGAAGCCTGCGTATCTTGGAGCTGTCACAGATCACCAGAAATCCTGTGGTGGTCCCTGCAGATGCCGTGATTTTCTGTTTGCGTAGCTAAATGCGAGTGCCGTCTTCGATAAGGGAAGGGGAGGATTAAGAAGGAGCACCAGTGATGTGCCGAGCATCGTGCTGCAGGGCTCAGGTGTTGCCGGAGGCGCAGGGGCCCCAGGGATGGCGCAGGGCTTTGTGCTCAGCCCCTGCGTGCCCCTCGGAGTTTAAATGTGAGTATAAAGCAGCAGGTGAGAGACACAGCCAGCCAGCCAAGCGTTACTTCTCTCTGAGCATCTCCAACGTTTGAGTAATTTGAACAGAAAATAACACTTTCACTGACTTTCTAGTTTAGGCCCGGCTAAGTCTGGAATTCATGTCATTTCTGAAGCTTGCTTTTGGAACAAAGCATGGAAAATACAGATGTTTCAAAACTCCTAAGTTTTGATGAAATTTTCCATTTTGTTTACTTGTCAATGTTGTGTTTGAAAACTGATGCTTTGTGGTGGATATAGCTGAAGCAAAGTTTGCTTGCCCTGCTGGGTAAGCCACAGCAGCACCAAATGCTGTTTTCTAAACCAAATCATGAAATTCAGTTCAGAGTTTGGATTGAAAAACAAAAGTTGCTTTTGTTTCAAATTTATTTTTTTTAAAAGTGAAATTCTTGGTGGAAATCTGCTTGATGAAACCAAGCCATTGGAGTACGTAAGTGTGCTGTGTACAGGTGCGTTGCAGCATGTGTGGGGCTGGAGCACGACTGCAAAGCAACTGTTCTCAGCTCAGTGCTGAAGATAAGTTGTGCAGAGCATGAAGTTTTGCTCTCTGCCATGTGCCACAAGAACAAAGCTGTTGTCTTTTAAAGATGTTTGGTTTAAAGGAATTTGACAATTCTCAGAAAATGAATCATTTCCACATAGTTGACCAATGTTCAGCAGGAAGCGGAATATTTATAATGATTATAATAATCTTAAAATAGTTGATGATAGGAAAAAGAGGGAGGAAAATGGAAAAAATAAAATAAAATGCTGTTTGAGGGCTTGAGTCAGTGTGTGATGAGGAGGCACTGGGAACGGTGGCAGGGATGCAGATATCTCCGTGTCTGGTGGAGCACCAGCTTGGGTGAGAGGAAAGCCTGGATGCTGAACCAGCACAGCAGCTGCAGCCTTCATGTGCTGTGAGAGCAAGTGGTGATGGGTTACGGCAAATAATCCTGGGCGAGCATCTCATTAAACATGTGTGTAATTGTTCCTGTTGGAATGAACTTAGCCTGCTGCCATCTGCTAAGCAGATTCAATTAAACAATGAGGGGTGGGAAAAATAAAGTACAGATGCTAATGCACTGCGTAAACTACGATGGGAAGTTCTTTTAAATATTTAGACTATTTTTGTAAGTTTGTGGGGCTGACTTACTCTTGGGTCTCTGAAGTTCCCTTAACTTCATTAGGAGGTTGCCACATAGCTGTATTTTTCTACTTAAAGTTAGATCGCTTTTTAAGTTAGTGAAATTAGGTTAAATACAACAGGAAGATGTTTTTGGCTTTGGGTGTGATTCTGCATAGGAGTTGTTGAATGAGGAGCAGGTATCCTGAGTAACGGGACTGTACCCAGGCAGGGGCTGAGCAGTTAATGTGTGGCCTCGGGGAGCTTGACGTGCGATGGCTCGCATTTTCCTGGGTTGTTTCTCTATCCTTGTTTAGTTTTTACTGTTGGTTTAGGCTCATTGTCTGTGATGGCAGTTTGACTAACAGGGTCCTGCTACCCTGTCTCTGCCATGCACAGGGCTTTTAATTAAAAAAAGTGGAAGATACTGTAACATTTTAAAGAACTCAGTTGAATTATAAATTGAGCAAAAATAGGTTAATAACCTAGCCCAGTGGCCAGTAAACTGCTGGCACTGTGACTCTTATATAACACTGTATAATGTTCTCTGGCATTATTTTGAAAGTTCGTCAACACAGCTACGTGTTAAAGGGGCGGAGGGAAGGGGTCAGCTTTGTGTTAAGGACAGAATGCTCCATTCTCGGTAGCTGACAGTCTGTTTCCTTCTTGCTCCTTTTGATGTCTGAAGACTAAATGCTGCGTGGAGAGAAAAATTCAATTCATTTAAAACATTTTGCATCAAAATGACATGATTTAATGTATTTTCTTCTGATGTTTAAATTGTCTTTTCATCTCATGAGGGGGAGGAAAAAAAAAAAAAGGCCAACATGTTTGTAGTTAAAGTATCCAAGCAGAACTTTAAACAAAGGTCTGGAAAAAGAGGAAGTCTCAATGTATGGGCGGCTTTTAAGAGTAGATGCCTCCCCCCACCCCCCTGCCCCCCTGGCTCTCTGAAACTTGTAAACCAAGGAGATTTATTGCTGCCCTTCCAAATGGTACTTTAGAATTAAGAGTTCAGATTTTTAAAATTCCTGAAGTCCTTGAGGGAGAGGGATAAGGGAAAGTGATGATTGTAAGTGGAGCAGAGCGCACCAAAGGTTTTTCCAGGCTGGTTTTGCCAGTTATGGCTGCATACAGTCTTACTAGGAGGAAGTCGGCTAAACCTGAACCAAGGTAACTCTTGGATCTGTGGACCAACGATTACACTGGATTTGGAAGAAATTTGGACTTCTTTAGTAATTGCAGTTGTTATTGTCAATAATTTGGAGAGCTGGCTCTTGCTTATTGTGTTGCTGTAAACATGAGTTGTAGTAATTTCACAACTATCACATCAGGGGAGGGACTGAACAGGGTCTTTATGAGTCACTGCCCTTTGCCAGATGTAGCTGTGCCTACACATGTATTGTCATGTGTTTGACTTAAGGGTGATAGATGTGGAATCTACTTCATCAGTGAAATCCCAGCTCCCCTTGAGGCTGGTAGAGAAAAAGCCCATTGACTTTTATTTTTTAATTTTTTTTAACTTTGTAATGCCTCCTCCACAGTCCGGGAAGGAGTTTACCCTCTGTGTTCTTTCTGCTTCTGTCACCAATTTCTGGTATATTTGAAGTCATAAGATGTATTTCCTAGCAGTTCCCTCTCTTCCCTATAAGATGCACAGAAGCTCCCATAAATGTCGCACTGTGTGCCATGTTAAAGTGCCCTCTTGGACCACCCGCTCCCATGGAGCAGCCGGCACAGCTCTTGTACAGCTCAGATGGGCTCCCCGTGCTGCTGTTTCTGTGGGTGGCAATCGCAGCATGTCTTGGGTTTGGGCTGTGTTCTTGTAAAAAGTGCAGTGTGTTGCAAACACCCATGTTTTCGAGGAAGTGTAAGCATTTTGATAAGAATCTGCTTGGAAAATTATTTCAGCTTCTATATTGGATAACTTGCTTTTGTGCAGGGTATTTGATACGTGGTGGCTAAATGGCCACTTTGTTACAAACCCTCCCAGCCTTCTAGTTACCCCCAAGCTTGCAGGGATTGGCATGCACCTGAGCAGGACAAGAGAAAGTTAAAGATCTTTCTTAAAGTAATGGGCACTTTTTTCTGTTTTCTAATATATAATGACCTAAATAACCTCGATGTATTACCATTATGTCTATTGATAATGAATAGCAACACTATTGCTGCTTTGTATGATACTGTTCTCTGAAACCTCCGTTGTGTTATGCAGCCACCGTGTATTCCCATTAAGACACATAGAAAAGGAATATTTTAGGGACATTTGTATCTTTTCCAGTGGGGATGTCTTAGTGTCCCTAAGGGGACAGCTGCCCTTGGAAATGAGAAGTCCCGAAAGAGAAACTTAAGTGTATCAGACAAACTTTCCAGGAATGTCATCAGTGTAACCTGGAATCCTTCTAATCTTATTTTTCAGTCTGGAAGCAGAGTATTAACAAGGTGCTGAGTGTTTTTCTCCTCCACATAACCACTGTAAGTAAAGAAGGATGGCAGCGTGGCTGTCGCCTTTGGAGGCACTTGTGTCCCTCTGGGAACAGGCCGGAAGCTTTCTGAGGGCACAGCGCAGGCCTCACTTCTATCTTTTGATATGTCCTTTCTTTGCCATTAATGAGCTTGATTTGGTGGTTTTCAAAAGCAGGTCTCATTTTTCTCTTTTCCAGATACCAAATACGTCTAGATCTGGTTCACAGCCTCTCATGTGTTAGTTGGAAACAAGTATTTTTAAAATACTTACATTGGGTTAAATGTTTAGCACTAGAGATCAGTCATAGTTTGCACAGCAGTACACTTTCTAATGTGTAATACTTTTTTATAGCATCTTTATGTCAGTTTGGTAAATTAACAGGTGTTTTGGAAAAACCCTGTCATGTCTTTGCCTTCCGAAACAAAACCAGCCTCTTCATGCAGACCCACAAACAGGTATACAGAAACCTGATTCCCCTTGGGGAAGCCTGGCATTAGAGACTCCCTGGGTTAAACGGTCCTTTTCTGACATCAGTTTCCTCACCCATGGCCTTTTGGAGCTGCTTTAACATGGCATTTATGACAAAATGTCTCTTATGTATACTTTCTGATTTTTTTCTTTTTTTTTCTTTTTTTTTTTTCTTTTTTTTTCCCAGAGGATATTCAACTCCTTCGTGTACATGGAGAAGATATCGAATGGAGAAAGTGAAGTTCAACAGGTGAGTCCAAAAGCCCCTTCCCACTTTCCGCTGCCCACTGGCAGCGTTACAAAGGCAGAGTCAGCTTAAAAATTACAGTTCTGTCTTGGATTTTTTGTGGCTACTTTCCTAGCATCCAGCCCATCAGATAACAATAAATGGGATAGAATATAAATGGAGATGGGGTATATGGGCTGATTATGTATTGGAGAGTTTTGCATTGCCATGAAAAGCTTTTCCATCTGCTTTGTGTGGGTCTGTCCCTTAGAAACAAAAGAGCAGAGGCAGAGCTGGGGCCCCCATGTAGTATCTGATTAATTGACTGGTTTTCATGTTCGAAGTGTCTCCTTTAAAATAGATTTAATTCAAAACAAAAACACTAATACTGTTTCTGAATGTGGAAATGGTATCAATTGCTTTGTGTAAATATGGGACAGCTACAACCTCATGCATAACAGTTGTGGTTGAGGGCTTTTTGTAATTTTGAGTGGGCTTTACTTACGGGAACACATTTGAACATTTCATTCTTCAATTTAATATTGAGGTGATATATCTCAATACATGGACTGTTTGCATTTTAATACATGCATGCATTTCAAAAACTAATTTTGGATCAGTTTTAAAACACCAAATAGATCATGTTTTCTTTTTTAAGAAACTAAGGTACCAGTTCTGTGTGCTCACAACTGCACCTCCGTGCTAAATGTGATGAGTTTTGGTAGAAGATGCAGCCACTGTGCTGTGTGGGCCGCTGGGGCATCTGAACAAAGATCTGGCTTTTCTTTCCAGTTTGAACATAGACTCACTTGCACAACCTTCAGCGAGTAACCTGACCTTTCTAGACCCTCATCAAACCAGTTTTAATGTTCAGTAAAACCAGAAGTGCCTCAAAGCACGGCTCTCCCTGGGGAAAAGGGAATTGCTTTTCAGCCTTGCAGGTAACCTGATTTGTGCGTGAGCTGCAGTTGCTGCTTTCCAAGAGTGTATCAGTACATTGCATGCCCGTGTGCATGAAAACTGGTCATGTAATACAAAGAAATTAACACTTAAGTTGTGTTTACTGTAAATAGTAAAATGCCCAGACTTCCTTTTTTGCGCCAAGTCAAAGCAAAGCTGGATCAAATGGGATTGTGAATCATAGAGTCATGTAGATCAGAAAAGACTTGTAAGATCACAGAGTCCAACCGTTAGCCCAGCAGTGCCAAGCCCACCACTAGCCCATGTCCCTAAGTGCCACATCTACAGGTCTTTAAATACCTCCAGGGATGGGGACTCCACCACCTGTTCCAGGGCTTAACAACCCTTTTGGTGAAGACATTTTTCCCAATATCCAATTTAAACCTCCCCTGGCGCAGCTTGAAGCCGTTGCTTCTCATCCTGTTGCTTGTTACCTGGGAGGAGAGACTGACCCACCCCACTGCACCCCTCTTTCATTCAGGTAGTCATGGAGAGTGAGAAGGTCCCCACTGAGCCTCCCTTTCTCTGGGATGAACAGCCCCAGCCCCTTCCCCAGCCCCCTGCCCGGCTCTGGACACGCTCCAGCCCCTCCAGGTCCCCCTTGCCGCGAGCGGCCCGATCCTGCACACCGGGTTCGGGGTGCAGCCTCACCAGTGCCGAGCACAGGGGGCCGTCACTGCCCCGGCCCTGCTGGCCACACTGTTTCTGGTACCAGCCAGGACGCCGCTGGCCTCCTTGGCCACCCGGCCACGCTGCCGGCTCATGTCCAGCGGCCGCTGACCAGCCCCCCCGGCCCTTCCCCGCCGGGCAGCTCCCAGCCCCCTGCCCCCAGGGGCTGGTGTGACCCCCGGGCAGGGCCGGCACTGAGCCCTGGGGACCCTCGTCCGATCGGCCTCGGCCCCTCGACGCAGCCTGCCCAGACCCCCCTGCAGAGCCGGCCGACCCCCCGGCAGATCAGCACCCCCCAGCTCGGGGCTGCCTGCAAACCTGCTGAGGGTGCGCTCGATCCCTCGCCCCGGTCATGGGTGAGGGTGTTAGAGGGCTGCCCCCCGCCCGCACCCTGGGGACACCCCTTGCTACGTCCCGCTGGCGGCCGGTCACTCCAGTCGCCGCCACTGGCTGGGCTCGGCCTCCCAGCCAGGCTGTTACCCGGCGCAGAGCACCCCCGGCCCAGCCATGAGCGGGCCGTTCCTCCAGGAGAATGCGGTGGGAAATGGTGCCACGGGCTTTACTGAAGTGCAGGCAGACACCATCCACAGCCTCTCCTCATCCACTGAGCAGGTCACCTTGTCACAGAAGGAGATCAGGTCGGTCAGGCAGGACCTGCCTTCATAACCCCACGCTGGCTGGGCTGATCACCTGGTGGTTCCGTACGTGCCGTGGGGTGGCACTCGGGATGATCTGCTCCATAACCCTCCCGGCACCGAGGTCAGGCTGACAGGCCTGTAGCTCCCTGGATCCTCCTCCCAGCCCTTTGTGTAGATGAGCATCATATTTGCTGTCCTCCAGTCAACTGGGACCTCCCCAGTTAGCTGGGGCTGCTGATAAATGATGGAAGCTGGGTCGGTGAGTGCTGCCGCCAGCTCCCTCAGCACCCTGGGGTGGATCCCGTCTGGCCCCAGAGACTGGTGTGTGTCTGTGTGGTGTGGCAGGTCACCGGCCATTTCCCCTTGGATTGTGGGGGCTTCATTCTGCTCCCTGTCCCTGTCTTCCAGCTCAGGGGGCTGGGCACCCGGAGAACAACTGGCCTTACTGATAAAGGCTGAGGCAAAGGCGATGTTAAGCCTTTTCCTCATCCTGTACACTGTATTTAAATTTTTGGTGAGTTTTAGTTGGAGAGCATAGCTCAGCTCCTCTTCTATTTCAGAAGAAATACGGTAGCTTTCGATGGGCTTTTGGTCAATGTAGGAACTAAATTAATTTGCAGAAAGCAGAATCATTCAGGAAAGTTCCACTGATGCTGGGTTTCTGTTAAACCTAAAAGAAGCCTTTGGTGTCTTGTCCCATACTGGCATGTAATTGAAGTGCGCAACAACATTACAGAAAAAATTAATAAATACAAGAGCATGCAATTAATGATCTGGGATTTAAATGAGACTCAGATTGACATTATACAAATTTTAGGGTGAATCCCTTATACATGTTACCATAAAAATGAGAAGGTTTGTGTTTAGGAAAAATCCAGCAGAGTTCATCTGTGGTACTGCTTGTGTCTGTTAGATGTTTGGTGAGGTGCAGATGTAGTGGGAAACAACAGGGGAAGCCAGAGCAATGCATTAATCCTAGTAAATTACCTTAATTCTGGTATTAACAATACTTTACACTATTACCCTGCGGATAATAGTGTCTCAAATGTAATAAGAGGTGTTATGCTTTACAGGAGGTTTTTCCTAGTTCTGGTTATTTAAAAGATGTTTGATGCAAGTTTTTCCTGAAGCTTGATTATTTTACAGGAGTTTGTCCTGCATACTCTGTTTGGCTGTAGAAACATGTTTCTGACTCTGTTTGGCTGTAGAAACATGTTTCTGATTTTTTATCATAACTGTTGAGATAGCTCATCACCCATAATACAAGAGTAAAAAAATATGATGAGGGGTAAATAAGCCAGGAGGACATTCCCTCTGCTGGTTTTGATCCCACTGCCTCTTCATTATGCCACCTTTCCCACTTCCCTTCTCAAGTGAATTGCACAGAAGACTTTCCATACCTTTAGTAATTATCCTTATTGTCCCCTGGATTTGGTTGCCTTCTGCTTTATTTTTTTCCCCCCATTTTTTTCTTCTTTTATTTTTTGAAGCAGTCACCTGTGTATGAGTGGCATGACATGGAGGCAGCAGATGTGCCGTTAATGTTGTAGAACCCTTCATTTATTTTTGAAATCTCTCTTTCAAGAAACTCCCCAATTTATTTTTCTTTTTTGACAAACTCTTTTGAGTTCGACGAACTTTTGAGTTTGATTTTTTTTTTGACGAACTTTTGACAAAAAAATTGGAGAACACGTAATTAAGAAGAGGTTATATGGAACAGAGTACAACAACATCCTGTTCTCTTTGTGTAAGTGCTACCTTTTTTTCCTTGGAGTTCCAGATGGGTATGACTGTGTATTTGAGTAGTTCATTTTGTATCGTTGTTACTAATTTATACAATTCTGATGTGTGTTCTGTTACTAATTTGGGCGTACCTTTTTTGGTTGACGTATTGGTGAAATATTGTCAATAAAAAACATATAATTGGATGCTCAAATATGATCCTGTAGAAGAAATTTGCTGCTTGCAAAGGTGATGCATCACCACTGCAGCTGGTGACACTAGGCAGTTGGTTTCTGTGGTGCCCGAGGTCAGACGTGCACCAACAGTGATGGTTCAGTGGTGCGGAGAGGAGATGCGTGCTGTGCTCAGTGTGCTGCTGGAGGCCACTGGCAACCCTTGGGAGGCTTTGGCATCCCTGTAAGCACGTGCATGTGGGTGCTTGTGTGCAAAGTGACTGTGAAAGGATTGCCCTACTTTAAAATTTAAAATCTGAAACTGTCCCAATATCTTAAAAGAAGGATTCTCTGGCTTTAACGTCACACTGGGGTAATGTTTTTCTTGAGTATTTCTGGGTGGTCTGCACACCACGAAAGGGGCCGTGTGGGCTAGATTATACGTATCAGATGGCTTTTGAAAGCCAAAAATGTTTTGGGGAAACCAAGAAACTGGATTAAAACTTCTTTGAAGTCTCAACTATCGATGTTCCACTTAGGAAAAGATGCTGCATGTTTCCCAGCCGCAGATGTACGTATTCACCCTAAATAGATATAAATAACTGTCTAAACACTGTAGGTAGTGTGATGAATTTGGAGCTGTCAGAGGAGAAAAACGAGGCCCCAGTGAAGCATAATTACTGTGGTTAAAAGCTCAACAATGAAGTGGATAGAAGAATAATTGAGCACTTCTGTTTCATTAATAACTGGGTTCTTTTAGGCCTAATGAATCACAAGCAGTATAATCGGAGTTTTATGAGTAAGAGTAGTACATTGAACAGGATCGTCTTGAGCAAATGCAAACAAATATAAGCAAATTAAATCCCCTGTCGCTCATTTCTGTTTTTGTCATTCATTAACATTTTCTTAGCAACTGATACCCAAAGGCAATTAATTACAGTTTTATGTCAGCTAGGATTTTTTTCTGGCAGACCACTGGATTGTTGCGGGGTGTGGGTGTGGGGTTTTTTTATACCAAACTGTTTAAATAATGACTTTCAGTTTGTTGAGAAAGTGAAAAACTACAGCTGTTGGCCTTCAGGCCTGACTATTTAATACGTTTGACTTTCTTCATGCCACACAAGGAGTGGTTTACCTTTTGACGTTGGACGGATTACACTTTTAAGGTCTACAATAACAGGATTACTGTTGTACGTAACAGATAAAACATTGTTGGCCCTGAAAAGGTTATTAAAAATTGGAAGGTGGTTGCCAAAAATAACTTTGATTCCTTTCCTGTAAGTTATTTCAGTATCAGAGAACTTGCATACAATATGAAAATGTAGTGGTGTGAACTAGTGATATAAATGAAGTGAAAGATAGTTAGTTTTATTAGGGGAAAACCTAGATTAGCCATTTTTAAGGAAGTCAGCAAGTGTTCAGCGCCCTGCCAGACAGCTGGTTTCTGCGATACAGAGAGTAATAAACTGGGCTCCAAGGAGGACGGAGGACAGTGACAGTGTCTTGAGCAAGAGCATATTTACCAGTTTCATGCAGAAAAATCTTGAAGCATTGAACACTCTGCTAGAGAAGTTGGAGCGCAGCAGCGACATCTCTGCAGGTAGAAATTCATAATAATTTTTGCTATTTCTGGCTGCCCCTGCATCCTGGGGGAAGAAGCAGAAGCAAAGGAAATAATTAAATTAGTTGAGATAGTAAATTGTAAATATGCATATGTCAGCTGAAAATCACCTTGCTGGAATATTCCTGGGAATATTCACTCCTGTTTGAAGGCTGGGAAGGACAGAGACCAAGGGAGGATTTTAATTTAGAAGAAGTGAATGCACAAGCAGGGAGATAACGCCTTTTGTCGTCAGATTTTTCCTTGTTCAGTGTATCCTTCTCTCTGTGTAACTCCTGTGTTTAGAGCAAGAAGACTGTCATTCCTTTTCCTTCTAGCTCATTCAGAGCATAATCATCATCCATAAAACCAGCAAGAATAACCTAGAGAATCCATTTTTTATAAATCTTGTAGGAGCTGCTAAGAAATAGAAGGGAGTTTGTTGAGACGTTCAGGAACAGAATTGTGAGGCAAAATGCTGTTTTTTGGCAGGTATGCGATTTTGTTTCTAATAGAACCAGGTTACTGAAAGTATTTTTTTGAGAAATAAAATATATATATATATATATATATTTATAAAATTCCTGAAAGTTGCTTTAATGATTTGGGTTTGAATATATTCTGTCTGCCACAAAACGTCTTCTGGAGTAATTCAAAGCATTCTTCTTGCAATACAATATATTGTAACTTCAGAAATGCTTATATTTCAGAGTTATAAAAGCTAAGACTCTATGATCTTTAAGGGCCTTTTCCAACCTAAATGATTCTATGAAATGGTTAAAAAAAAAAAAATCAAATTATTTGTTAGCTAATCTGAAGTGGAACTTCCAGTATTATTTTTGTAGAAAGAATACCTAGACATACTTGTTGTCAATCTGCTAGAGAACTTTATATTTGAATTTGGGGATTGTTTTATTTTCCATGTCTGACTACAAACTGAAGGATCCACTGTTCACAGTTTTGCTTTGCATTGCTCTTAGACTCCTGATGGACAAAAATTATTTCATACATTGATTTTACTGTTATACTTGGGCAAGTTCAGTGAAGTGTTTGTTAATAATTGGAATTAAAATAAGAAGAAATTTTACACAAGTGGGATACAGCTGCTGAGGATTTTTCACCCTGGCAGGGCACGCATTTTTTGAGATACTTTTAACTATATAGCAGCATATGAGTGAAGGGCACGTGTTCATTTGCTTGTGAAGGGTTCTTCCCTGATGACTATTATGGAAGCAGCGTTTATAGCCAACATCTGCTTTGCTTCTGAAAATATGGGAAAGGATAGAAGTTGTGCCCACTAAACTGAATCGGACACAGGCACTCACTGCATTTGGGAGAGCTCTCTTTAAAGATCAAATAGCTGTTTTGCAAACTGACCTTGTGGCCCAAGGAGAGCAGTAGACTAAGACGAATAAAAATCCCGGGTTGTATTATTTCTATGGGTTTCTTTCACTGGGTCCTTATGCTGTTGGGCTGCTGTCATCTTCTGGGTTTGTGGAGGACTTCCATGCAGCCCACCTGGAACTCGTTAGATAATGTACCACTTTTTCTAAGCCTGCTGCAGAGCCAGACCTCTCTTGGTTGGGTTTTTGATTTTTACTTCCTCTGTTACCAGTTGCCAGGTGATGGGATTACATTCAGAGCCATAGCCATTCCTTGTTTTTCCTTGTTTCTCTTTGGCAGTTGATTTGTATTCTATATATTGTGGGGTTTTTAATAAGCTGTGGGACAGGACACAGCTGTCTGTTGTGTTCTGTTCTCAACACATTTCTTGCCAAGGCCAGCGTCACATCAGACACCAGCTATGCACAAGATATCCTCTGTTCTTTCAGGTAATGTCTTGTTATAAAAATAATTAATATGTGAGTTTAAGGAGCTGCTTTGCAGTCACGCTAATGAAAGGACTCCTCATCACCTGATTTCTTTTACTTATTTTTTTACCAAGATGTGATGTCTTTCTGAAACTAAGCTGTGCCTCAGCCTGGAAGGATAGGCTTGCTGCAGAAACAGTTGTGCTGGTGAGGGACACAGGCCATCAAAAGCCTGTCTGGCTTTGGAGCGCTGGTACCTGCCAGACAGATAAATGCATTTGCTCCCTCTGTCACCAGGCTAGAAGAAAGCGTTGCCCTCACTATTCTCCTCCGTGGCAGGAGGAAGGATGCTTTTGGCTGCTGTCCCGCTGCCTCGCCATGTCACACATCAGTGCTCGCTGCCCACAGCTGACAGCTTTGACAGTCACACCGATCCAGCGCCAGACTCCTGCAAAAACAGCATGGCAGCCTCGGAGAAACCAAATGCTGTTCTCCTCAGCAGTGTTCTTAGTAGAAACAGGGTCTTGAGGGTCTGCCCTGGGTGCTGCTCTGCCCACTCAGGTTTTGTAGAAGTGGTAAGGGAAAGCTCCGTGCTTGCCATAAGCACTCTCCTCTTGGCCAGAGAGGTGCAGGGTGCTAAGACCTAGCTGGCATGTTGGCTTGCTGTGCTTTTGGTTGGGTTGTTTGTTTGATTTTTGGACTGGGCAAAGAGCTGTTGAACCCTTTTGAGGGGAAATAGATTAGCATGCTGAAAAATCTAGATTTTGCTGTTAAGCGTGACATCTCCCTGGCTAGGAAAAGTGATATGCTTGCACAGCGCTGAATTTTATGTCAATTAATTGTGAGCCTCATGATAAAAGGTGATGCATTCTGTGTTTAACGTATTTCCAGAATGACTTTCAGGAATTATGGCCATTTCTCTAGATTTTCTTGTGCGCCATGTTTGACATCTTCCTTGGAGTAGGTCTTGGGAAGCCTTGCCAAAAGTACTGGCTGGTGGAAAGTGTCGAGTGAGTGCTGGTCTCTGAAGAAATGCCTGTTGGAAAGTAGCTAGCTTCCTGCATCCTGATTGAATGACCAAGAGTATATTTTCAGTGTCATTCAGAGGAGTAGGAATGGTTTGAATCTGTAAAAACAGAGGTGTGGGAAGGTGCTGGTGGGGATTCTAAGCTCCTTTCTCAAGCCACGTCCCCGCTGACTGCTGTGCTCTCCTGGGTTTGGACAGAAGGAGTGGTTTCTTCAAAAGCCAAGCAGGTTAGGAATAAATGTTAAAAATTTTCTGGAATGGGAATCTGTGGATGCACAGTAGTGTTAAGTTGTGATACAGCAAGAGGAGTGCCTGGTACGTGTTGGAGAGACGTACTTTTGTTCCAAGTTCTTCTGGTTCATGGAGGGGATTGAAAAATGAAAGTGCTAACTAAACTCTTCAGTGTGTAAACAATACTTTTCGAGGAGCCTGGCAGTGTTGAACCCCTGGCTGTGAGTCCATTGTGGCATCCGTGCCTGTTGACCTCATTGATACATATTTTATATAGTCTTGAAAAATTAAAAATATCTTGGCTTTCAAGATACAGCCAGAAATAAAACCTAACCTTGGAGCTCTGCTTTCCCTCAGTGCTCCTTGAAAAGAGAAGACTTCAGAGCTGTGGAGCTTTTAGGGGAATGAAGCTTTTTTTTTTTTTTTTTTTTTTTTTTTTTTAAAAAAAAGCTCAAGGGAACTATGCAAATGAGGAAAATATCTCTGGGAAAATTAGAGAAACTCACTGATGTTGTGATGAAAGGTTGTCAGTGGAGATGGTGACAATTGAAGTGCATTACCCGTGGGTGCTGCATTAATAGAAACAGGTGTTACCATCCAACCTGTCTGCAAACTGAAATGCTTTGGCCTCGTGCCAGCTGCCAAAAAAAAAAAAAAATTAGAGCTAATGGCTCCATTGTTTGGAGCGAGCACTCATTTTTTATTATTCAGTTCCTTAAAATTAAAGAGAAAATACAGAAATCTGAAAAAAGGCGAGAGGAATGCCAAGCAAGACTTTTTTTCCACCCCCTTTGTTTTTGCAATGAAGAGTGCTTTGAGAATTGACCCGAGGATAATAGCATTTTATGTCAGTCTCGAGGTATCCAGATTTATTTTAGTCTCCATTAAAATGGGTGAATTTGAGCACTTCTGTGGGAGCAGGAAATGTCTGTCACATTTGGTACCTACCCAGGGGTATACCTGAGCGTGGGCTGTCAGCTACCTGCCACTTTTATCTGCCTGATTTGGGACACAGTTTTCCATTTTGCCTTAAAAATGCTTTAAACAATTATGTTAGGATGGTTTCATAGTTCAATGCTCTGTCCTTTCATTATTTGTTACCTCTTTCTTTCTGTACCTTTGAGGCTTTGTAACCGGTTGTGTACCCACCAGTACACCATGGCCAGTCAGCTCTGGGCAGGTTAAAAAAAGCAGGGTACATGTTGGAAAAAAAAGTGATCATTTGGTTAAAGATTTTAGGGTTTTTTTTATTAGAAAAAATGAGAAGCTGATTTAAGCCTGCAGCTTTTATTGTGACGGGCGCTAGCAACTGAGCGCATCACTTTGCAAACTGAATAATGTTTCTGAGCTAATGATGTGAGTGTGCATGCATGCCTGGGCACGCAAGGCAGAGATGAGGAGCTAGGAAGTATGTATTATTTTTTGCTGTTGTTTTAATCGCTGAGAGCTGGAATGCTTGTTCACTGTTGTGGATTTTTGTGCTCCAGTGAAGCCCAGCTATGGCAGAAAAATTGAGTTAGTTTTGTTGGGTTTCATCTGGATTATACTTCTTGATTTGATGAATTAGAACCATTTGTTTTTAGTAATTTTTCAGCTGATTGGTGTGTTGCCCTTACATTCTTAACATGGTTTCTTCATTGTAATCAATTTTCAAAGGAAAATCACTTTGGATCATCTTACCATCGATGACTTTTTTGAGTTAGCCGTCTTTAAAGTGGTTTTGATTGTTGGGAGTATTCTCTTGCTGTCAGAGGGCAGTATTTTTAGGGTTCTTTGGATGAGATAAACTCGGTTCTTCCAACCATGCTTATGTCCGTGGGCAGGGAATAGATGCCTCCGTAGCTCTGGAGGCTTCAGCTCCCTTGTTGCTGACATGCACATGGGCATGACTCTGCCCTGACTGAAGTGCTGGATCCCATTTAATAAAAGTAACGTAATGATTTTGAGCCGTTCAGAGGTTTTTCGATGGGAGATGCGGGTTAGGTACTAAGCCTTTGCTTTTTGTCAGCGTCTGAGGTACAGGCTCTTCTGAAAACCAGATTTGTCAGATCTTCAGACTCCACACAGCAGGGTAAAATTCAAAGGCTGTAGGGTGTTTTTATCGTTCAACCTGGAAGGTTAAAACTCATCAACACTGAAACCTCTTTTTGTACAGCATTCATTTATCAGAGAAAAGCAGTGATTCCAAATGGGAGTCCTTTCGCTGTGATGCTCTGTGTTAGTTTTGTCACTGCTAATAATGGTCGTATGGTCCTTTTTTCAGCAGACTTAAGCTGTCTCCCTTTTTTATGATTTCAGGTGGGGAGACCAAGAAAGAAGTATATAGATTCAAGTATCTGATTTACATAGTGCTTTCAAATGTCTGGTTTATATAATGCTTAAGCACAGGTATTTCATTTGCCCAAACCGAGAGAGGGATTTTGTAACTATGAAACTGAAATGTTTTGATTTAGGAAATTTTGCTTATGTGTGTTTGAGGTTCTCCAGAAGAATAGACTTCTCAAGGACAGATTTGAGGAGCACAGTTGGACAAAAAGAAAGTTTACTGGAAAATAGAAAAGGAACTACTAAGCAGCTTACTGGGATCTAACAACTGGGAGTAATTTACTAGTTTTGGATGCCTAACACGGAGGAGACCATTAGTAGTCCTCTGGTGCCTTGGCAATAAATCATTCTACAAAACTAATTAGGTATAATTCTGCAAGTCATTTGAGCAAGGTCCTATTAAAACCTGTGCTCCTAGGAGACCTGTTGTTGAGCTGTAGCATTTGCTGGGAACAATGGAGGCAAAGGCAATGCTGTTATCAGCGTGGGCCTCGTTATTCGCATAACGAAGTAAATCATGATGACATGTCCTTTTAATAACAGTTAGGAAAGACATTTGTCAGTCCAGGGGATCTGGAACAACTGACGGCGTTTCTCAGCACACAGATGTAGAAGCACCATTAAATCATCCACGTGGAGCAGGGAGCAGGAGAGATGAATGTTAGGAATTAATGAGCTAACTTCAGCTCTGAAGAAAGTTTGCAGAAATGCAAAAGTCAGTATTTCTGAGTATTCAGCACTGCAGTATGTTGCTTAGAGATTATTCACTTTCATTTAGGAAGCATCTGGCAGATGGTTAAGTGTAATAGATATCTTGGTGTGGAAAGGTTACCAAATGTACCAAGAGAAAATTTTGAACATGCCTGATCCATTTCATTAATTTCTCACTTTGAGTGAAAGACTGGGAGCAAAAGTCTCAGTAAATGCTTCTTGTAAAACCTGATGCTTCCTAGTAATTATTTACTGTCAGGTTTGCTCAAGTAACAGCCACAAATTTTTCCCTTCCAATTTTCTCTTGCAAAGTCATTAGTTAGGATTGTCTTGAAGTGCTTAATGAACTAGACACAAGTGAGCTCTTATCTGACAGCACAGGAGCTTCAATAGGCCTGTGATGTGTCCCAGCAGGCTCTACCCTCCTTAACACTGCGCGCCTCCACACTGCTTTGAATCTGCCTGGCACGGAGAGAGCACGGGGCTCTGCCTTCAAAAGGTATGGGCACAACCAGGCATGCAAATTACACACCAGCAAACCCAGAGCACAGCTCAGAAGTATTTGTTTGCAAAAATTTGTTAATTTGTTAAATTTTTTTTTAAAGCAACATTTTAAGGAGGAAGGCTGAAGTACCCAACTTTCTCTTTCTAAACTTTGGCACTCAGATTTTTTTTAAGGGCCTGAGAATTGCTTGGGAGGGATGGCAGTCTGTTTTCCCTTTCAGAAAGGAGAAATACGATCATCTGCTCTTACAAGTAATAGTGTAACCTCTAAACCTTGTCCTGATTTATAAGTGGCTGCCTTCGTCAGGGGCACCTCTGACAACAAAAGGCTTGTGGAAGAATTTCACCCATGTGAGACGGTTGTCATTATATACTACCCTGCTCTGGTGAGACCCCCCTGCAGCACTGCATCCAGCCCTGGGGCCCCCAACATAAGAAGGACACGGACCTGCTGGAGCGAGTCCAGAGGAGGCCACGAAGATGACCAGGGGGCTGGGGCCCCTCTGCTGTGCAGGCAGGCTGAGAGCTGGGGCTGTTCAGCCTGGGGAAGAGAAGGCTCCGGGAGACCTTAGAGCACCCGCCAGCACCTAACGGGCTGACGAGAAAGCTGGGGAGGGGCTTTTCCCATGGGCATGTCTCGATAGGGCAAGGGGGAATGGCTTCCGGCTGAGAGTCGATGTAGGGCAGGTCCAAGGAAGAAATTCTTCCCCATGGGGGTGGCGAGGCGCTGGCCCAGGCTGCCCGGAGCAGCTGTGGGTGCCCCATCCCTGGCAGGGCTCAAGGCCAGGCTGGACGGGGCTGGGAGCAGCCTGGGCTGGGGGGAGGGGTCCCTGCCTGTGGTGGGGGGGTGCGACTGGGTGGTCTGTAAATGGTCCCTGCCAACCCAACCCATTCTAGGATTATGGTGTTCTTTCTGATACAAGATTATATCAGTTACAGACTTCCTTTTGTTGAAGTTTTTAGTCAAAAGTATTGCAGCTTATGACTAGCCACAGTGAGCTGCTAAATTGATGAAGAAAATCACTCGGAAGATGCTCAGCTAAGAGCCTGTCATGCCCCCGAGGAAAGCAGCCGGGGATACAAAAAAAGCAAAAGCTGGGATGGCTTATTTTGCCCAAATTGCAGCGAGGAGAACTATATGAAAGGAGTTGTGCAGTATTTCTGCACAGATCTGACTGGGGAGGCTGTTGATGAACAGAGGAGTATTCATGGTGGTATTTGAGGTTGCCAGGATCCTGAGCTTGTTCCCTTAAACAGATACAGTGCACTGGTAGATGGACTGTTGACTGTTTGCTCCTGAAGCAGCAGGAGATTCCTCTGTAGGTGAGGTCTGCTGTAATACTATTATTTGGGCTTTCCTTAAGTGTCCATTTTTGAATGAGCTTTTTTGAATTGTCTTGTGGCCTGTTTATTTTAATCTCCATGGTGTTGGTGGAATCGACATCCCTGGAGGTGTTTCAAAACCATGTAGATGTGGTACTTAGGGACATGAGTTAGTGATGGACTTGACAGTGGTGGGTTAACGGTTGGACTTAATGATTTTAAAGGTCTTTTCCGACCTAAATGATTCAATGATTCTGTGTTCTTGTCAGGCCTTGCAAGAGCATCGTGTTGGAGAACTTCAGTAGTAAGGCATAGCGTAGGTAGCATCACATCCAGGTGTCAGTTCTTAATGAAAGGCAAGTTTGATATAATGGATTTTTACTTTTCATACATGCAAAACTCTTATGTTAAAGTACGCATCGCTAGATGGTAAATATATCTTTTTGTATAGGCTGCTTTCTGTGGCCAATGTTATTAGTAACTTGACTTCACAGTGCTTAAGCCACCAAAATAGAAGTACAGTGAGCAAAGCAGGCAACTATTATCTTTAACATACACAGGTTTTACTTTCCATTTCGGTTGGTTAGTAAGGAATGGGGTCATACAGAGTAACTGGCTTAATTTTAATCTTTCTTGTTCTTTTTTAGTTGGCAAAAAAAATTCGTGAGAAATTTAACCGTTACTTGGATGTTGTGAATCGTAACAAGCAAGTAGTGGAAGCATCGTATACTGCTCATCTCACGTCGCCCTTGACTGCCATCCAAGACTGCTGTACTATTCCACCATCTATGATGGAGTAAGTATTAAATTCTGAATTTACTTATGCTTCCATTTAATATGTGAGGGAAAAAGATTATTTCTTTGCAAAATAGCCTGTATTTTCCTGATAACTCAGAAAAAGGGGGAAGATGGTACTCCAAAGATGCTCCTAACACTGTCCTCCTATTCTTTTACATTCCTACTATGTACATGTTTAATGAGGAGCACTAAACAAGAAGTGGGACTCAGCTGTGATGGATTGTAAAATGTAACAAAAAGGAAAAAAGTTTGTTCATCCCTTAATTGCATGGAATAGTCTTCTATACAAAATGAGTCTTGTTTATATCCAGGATTACTGTTTTTGCATTGAGATACTGCTTACCCTGAGTAACTCTTCTGAAGAGCTGGTCATGAGACTTCTTTTTCTTTTTCCCCTTTTAAGTGCAGTAACGAAAATCACAAGTTGGTCAGCACATCACATGCTAAAAATATTGCATTACAGTTTAATCAAGTTGATGTGCTGCTGCTTGATACACAGAGGTTTATCGAAATTGAGAACACTGCTTGGAAACTGAATTTATTATTTTCAAATGAACATTTTAAATACAGGAATTCTGGATAATCTAAATCCAGGCAGTTGGGTTTTTTTAATCCTGTTTTATTATGCTGCGTGTTTGCAGAAACATCTTTGGGTTTCCTAATTGTAGGAGATTTTGATAGAAGGTCTTATTTTTCCAGTAAAAGTGTAATAAATTTTTAAATGCTCAACTTTTGAAACATTTACTTCAACATGTGCTAGGAAAGAATGAGAGTAACTTTCAATTTATGTAAATCTTGATTACAGAGTATATTTTCGTTGTTTATATCTTAGTCTGATTTAGAAATATTTTAGAGAGGAATGTAATTTGGGTAATAAATATTAAAAGCACTTTCTATAAGACAGTTCTTAATGACAGCATGCTTTCATCTTTTCTGAAGTATGGCATGAGCCTTTGTTTATATAAGGATTTAAAATATTCACTGTATTCAAATATGTGGTATGGATCTGTGTCCAGACAGAAAGGCCACCTGCTTGTTTTGTGTTTGTTTTGATTGGCACAAAACTAAGAAATCTCGATAGGGTTAAGCCTCGGGTGACTCCAGAGAAATGGGTACCTTGCTGTTGGGATGTGTGTAGATTTGGTGGTCTCAGTGCAGTTCTGCTGGATAAGATGCCTACATAAAATCCTGGCACATCTGGTGCTGAATGGCCAGGTTGCTGGCAGCATCAGTAAGAAAGGTCAAGAATCAGTTGAGGATGAAAACTTTCCTGCCCTCTGATCTCTGGATGCAGGAACTGCCAGCCAGCAGTAACACCTTCCAACCAAGAGGTGAACAGGAGGAATGAGCATATCACCCCCTGGTTGGTATTGCGTAATTTTTCATTAAAAAATAAAAAGCAATGTCTGCTCTTAGACTGGAAACTTTAATGAATTTCCTTTCACTTTGTCCACCAAAATCAGTAGCTTGCAAATCCTTCGGAAATTTCTTTACCCGTGGTGGACTTGCGTAAGGGGTCTTTCACAGTAAGTGGTTTGAAAAATGAACTGGAGGTCACAGCTGGCAAAGCAGAGAGGTGAATCTATTTGCAGAGCTCCTCCTTTGGGCTGTACAATATGATCATTATCTAATTATTTGGATTGATAAAGTTAAGTCACCTTTAGTGATTACCAGACCAGTCCATCAGCCTGCAGGATCTTCCAGACAGCACTTTGGCAAGACCTGGTCGAGTATGTGGTTGAGAACGATGACTTACCAGACCATCGGGAATAGACCCACTGCTGTGTTTGGGGAATTGTCTGCAAGTCATAAAAAGAAAGAACGTAAAAACATGTTTCTGAAACTTAACTTCTAAGTTGTTAGCACCATGCTTTATTAGTTGCCTGCTTGTCTAAATGCTTCTGCCATCATTTCAGTTGTCGTTTCTCCCCCTTCTGCCTCTCCTGCTGCTGCTCTTCTTAACATGTTGATATCCAAGGTGGTGTTATTAGGTCTTGTATTTGACACAAGCCTGCTAAAGGGGAAGGTAAAACGGTTCACGTGGGCATGAGGTGGCTGGTTAAAAGAAGGGAAGGGGCCAGCACGCCAGTGTCTATGCAGGCAGGTGTATCCGAAATCACCAATAGGTTTTTCTTTTTCTTTTTTTTTTTCCCTTTTGTCCAAAGAGATAAAAAACTGTAATTTTTGACAGAAGATACTAGAAGTTAAGATACCTACCTTAACAGTCAGATTTTGGAGAACTGTAACAAAGGTATGGGTGTTTGAATGTGGATTTAGGAATTACTTTTATCTGTGTTGTTTTAAAAATATCTCTGTTTCTGTAAATCACAGATAAAGGCTGCTGATTTACTTCAACTCTTCTAGCTTTAATTTTTGGACTTCCTTGCTCCAGCTATGAGGAGGCCTGCACTTGTGAGTAGTTAAGTTAGATGTGCTATTGCTGGTAACAGCTTATCCTTGACATTTAAATGATGCGTGTTGGTGTTGGGCAGAAGAGTGCTGGTGTTAGAGCAACAATAATTATAGCATTTATTAGCTGCTGCTGTAGAAGAGGTCACATTGAAAAAGACGGTTGCTATTTGCTGTTTTCAGGAGGTACTTGGCTTTGGATTGTACTTTGAAAATGTCCTTAGGGCTATGTCTTTTTCTTTCAGGAGGGTTGTGAAATACTTGCGTTGTAACTGCTTAACTCTGTGTGTTCTTTTTCTTGGTGTGGGGAGGTGTTTCATCATGTGGCCTTTTACTTGGATAAACATTTGGTGCAAGAACAGTGTTAGAAGCACATTATTTTCAGGTTGTATTTTTAAAGTAGATTTGAAAGCTTGTCCCACAATATTTAAGGCTGTTTATCACATGATGTTCAGCCTTTAAATGCACAGTGACATTTGAAGATCTGAGAGCACTTCAGGCTATCAGGCGTTTCCTCCATCAGCCCTTTATGTTGCTCTCTAGCTTATTGACATGGTGGTGGGAATGCAGCCAGTTTGGATTGGTTTTGGAAAAATTACTTGGGAAGGAAATGCTGAACTTAGGTGTAGAGAGAGGATTTTTTTTGATTTTTTTTTTACTGTCTTCATCTCTTTAGTGTATATTTGTTGCTACCATTAACAAAATTACCCATGTGTAGCCTTGTGTTTGCTTGTATTTATCTTGAAAATCTGACCACTGGCTTCGAAAACAATTTGCAATGTTGCTTGAGATGAACTGTGAGAATACCACACCTGGTGACTATAAATAAATGACATAAAATAGGATTAACAAAGTATGAACTGGAATGTAAAATGAATCTGGCACTTAAATTGCCTATTTAGTTGAGTAGTGAGATATGACAGGAAAAGCAATATTTATTTTATTGCCATTACATGGTGAAGAGCCCAGATGAATACGTTTCCACGCAACTGTGATTCCAGTCCATAGTGACTAGTTCTGAATTAAAATTAAGAGGCTAACTGTGCTTTTGGTTGCAATATTGTACCCAACATATACCGGACTAACTAGTGTAAGTAAGAGCAATCACGTATTTGTTCTCTCCATCAAGGCAGGTTTATGCAAGTGAACTACCTGCATAGGGAAAGTGGTGAAAATAAGTAAATTAGAATATGCAAAACTGACTTGATGAGGCAGTGCAGTTAGTGGCTGTTGAGCGGTTTTGGCAGCTGACTTTTCCATACATAGGCTTAATTCAACCAACATTTAATCATATGCTTATGCTCATCTGGTTTACTGAAGAGTTTAAATATGTGCTCATGTAAATGGAAATGAATCATATGCTGAAGTATCTGTGCAAGTACTGCTAAATAGAGGTGGACTGCGAAACTGGAACAACGGAGCAGGGGACTGTGTGTTTTTCTTTAGTTGCTGCTGTTCATTTCTTCAGATACAGCTGTTTGCATTTTCAGTTCTACTTAATCAAGGTTTGGGAATCGAAAAACCATGATGGCAATGAAGGGAGAGACAACAGTTGAGCAGCCGGTGAGCATACCTGTCAGATGAGCTCAGAAGCGGACCTTACGAAGATCAGGCATCTGCCCTACCATCCAGGTGGTATTTGTGTCCGTGGGGTCAGAGCTTGGAGACTTGCTCTGTTTCCTGGGGCTGTGTGCTGCGTCCAGGAATCGTGTAGCAGTTGAGAAGAGGCATTGCTCCAAGCAGACAGAGTTAATATGGATAAAGTGCTCTGGGCTCTTAGCAAAACTGAAGGGAGATAAGGAAAGTGGATGTCGAGTGACACACATCTAATCACTGAAGAAATCCCTGCTGGAGAAACAAGGCTTTGTGTTTCCTTACTAAGAAAGGCTGCTGAAGAAGCCATGAGAAACGAGATTGAGATCTCATCTCGATCTCTTGCTGTTGCCAGACATTCCCTATCGTGATTGCATTGGGTGGTTATTTACAAGACAATGTTTTAATTAAATTATCTTGCTTTCTAAGAGGATAAATACCTTTGTGTACAAGATGGTGTGTGTACAAGATGGTGTCTCCTGTTTGTCACTCTGAGATGCTTTGTTCCCAAGAAAGCCCTCGGTAGGTCTTTAGGAAATCCTGGAACTGAAGTGGCCTGATGTGTGTGGGGTGCAGATGGAAGTATAGCAGAGTGTCAGCAGGAGGGCAGGGGGAGGAATGAACAGTGTTTATCTATCAGAAGTACTGAGCACCTGCACTTCCCTGCGCTTATGGGGAACTTATGGGGTATGTGTCTCTTAACTAGGGTCTTAAGAAATGAGTTTTGGCAAACAGCTTTGTGGGGGGTTGTAACTTTGCAGGTCTGTGTGGGCTGACTCGTGAATGACAACTGAAATAGCTTTCTTCATAAAGATGGTGTTGGACTGGATGGCAACATGTAGATCAAATAGGTGTTTTATACTGAATATTTGCAGATGAAAGAAAATCAAATTCTTGCCGCACAAAAAGGAAGAGTAAGTCTGATAATGTGTGTAATGTTTGAGTATTCATCTTTTAGCTGGTATACAAAATGCCTTTTTCAGGAGAAGCTGTGATTGATGCTAGCTGGCTCTTGTAGGAGACTTTCAGAAGTAGCTTTATATAGTTCCAGTTTTGCCACGTAAGTTAAAGTTATATTCGCACATTTATGTACACGTGAAGATGCAGTTGCAAGTGTGTACTTTACCAATTTGGTGCCATAGAGTACACTCCAATGGTTTTCTTGACATAGCAAAGTCCTGCATATCTGCAGTAAGATTACCTTCCAAAAAAACCCACCAATAATTGACAAACCCAAGAAGCTGTAGTTTCTTATTCACACACATTTGTGAGGAAGCATGCAGCTACCTGTGCAGTTTTTCCAACAAAAAAACAGACGACGCTTTTAAAGGGAGACAAAAAAAATCTTCCTTAACCCAGTGTCAGCGCTTCTCCTCTCCTGCTCGGTTTTAAGACCCATCATGCTTTGATGTGCTACAGCATTTCCTGTCCTCGGGTGTCTGTGAGAGATGGTAGGAGACAGTCTCCTTGAGTTGCGTGTGACTGGGACCTGAGCGGAGAGAGAAGGGCAGAGTCGCAGCTCCGGGAAGCTGCCCCGCATGGTGCCTTGCTTCTGCACGGCTGATCGTGGCCCCCGATAACGCTGCACCTGCAGATGGGACATGAACACATACATGTGCTGGTGGGAACATCCCCCTTTCTCTTTGCTCCGACCCTGGAGGACAGAAATGAATTTCACTGCTGGTTTTTATGGAAGATTGTCATGAGTCTCCAAAAAACATGTTTAAAGGCGCATTGCCATTCATTAATGCTCTTGCGTCTGCTGCTAATACATATGTTTCAAGGCAGCCGGAAATCTATTTTTGTTCTTTATTTAACTGTCCTGATAAAAGCTTAGGGAATGCGTTTATCTGCATTTGTAAAAGGAGATGGAATGAAGAAATCTTTGTTGGTAAAACATACTACTTGGCAGCGTTGGTTACAAACATTAATGGAGCTGTTTGAATAAGTGACTTTACAAACCTATTTTTGAAAATCATTTACTCCCTGACTGTGATACCACCTTCAGAAGTGGTCTGTTTTTCTCTCTTTTGAACAGATGGTTAAATATTTGCTAATGCAGTTCAATTTTATCGCAGCTTTTTCTGTGTTTATCTTTCCCCTCTGGAGCAGTTAAGTGGGAGATAACAGGAATCCCATTCAGTTCCTTCAAGTTGCCGCAATACCTGAAGAGCTGCACTTCCAAAGGAGAAGCGGGTGGGCCACACCAAATGAACTTTAAGATGTATTTGCCATTCGTACAGAGTATCAGTCTACAGTGATGCATGTGGGTTTATAGAAAATGTAGGGGAGCGTGCATAGTGCTAGTCTTGGCGTGATCTTGTTTTGTCCATAAACTGTAGCAGGTAAATTTAGGAAATCGCTCTCTTGGACTTCTTAAATGTGGCCGAGTTCCTCGTGAAAAAGCGGTTTCTGAAATAAGTTGTGTTACTGGGCTGCAGCCCTCCTTCCAATAATACACTTTCTTTACATCTGAGAGCAAGTATACTTGGACTTCTTCAAGCAGCAGTTGAAATAATTGGAACTACTTCTGTGCCTCACCAGAAGAAACTGGTTAACTGAATAATCAGTAGCTTTTTTTTTTTGTTGAATCTATTCAACTGAATAATCAGTAGCTTTTTTTTTGTTGAATCTATTCATGAAAACATTGTTTTCCAGCGTACTGCTTAGTTGCAGTGGGAACTATATATTTAAGGATTTATGTAAAATACGAGTTTAAATCTTGCCTTACAATCAAGAAAGTATGCCTAGTGGTGAATTTCAAAGGAAATGCTGAATTTTCCATGATCTTATATATTTTCATTTGCATACTAAAATCAGCTTTAAATTTGTATGAATGGAAAGGGAAGGAAAGAAATGAGTCTTACAACAATGAGAACCCCTTCGTAGCTACTCGAGTGTCGTTTTTATATGCTGCTCCCTCACTTTTCCCTAAACTGAAACTGTACAAAAGGGGCTGATTTACACTGTAAATTCAGGCCGAACAAAATCCAATTGGAGCTCACTTGAGCACTGTTTTGATGTAAGATTCAAAGCTTCTGCAAATTTATTTTATCTTCTACACTTGCTGATCTCCTGCTTGTAAATCCTGTTGAAGGAGAATAAAAATGAGTGCAGCCTGATGGGAATTTAATGTCTGAAGTTCAAAGCAGTTTGCACATCAGAGCAAATGTCAATCAAATTAACATCTTGCAAGCTAGGCAGGGAGCGCGTTTCTCCATGGGGAAGAGATCAAAGTTGGAGTCGCAGCTCTGTTTGCTCCCTCGGGATGCAGTTTCGATCAGTTGTTCATTAAAGTGAATCCAGAAAGAAGGGCTTTTTAGAGGGAGGCAGGGAAAGGGGGATGGGGTGAGTGGGCCTGTCGTCAAACTGAATTTCAGCCAGTGTCTTTTGCTCTTGCTTGAGTAAGTACAAAACCTAATTACATCTAAATACAGGCTTTGTTGCGTTTTTCTGATAAGGATTCTTGGAGGGCTTCCTGCGTGTTTGCTGTGGTGGTGCCACCTAGAACATTTTGGGCTGAATCTCAGAGGAGACCTTGGTCAGCCATCGCTGTTACCGTCTGGCTGCTGGGAAAAGTGGGAGAGAGACACTGGTAAAAGTTAAGTCTCCTTTGTGCAGAAAAGGGGTGGTGATCAATGCTTGTCTGCAAATCTTAAAGCTTTTGATTTTATAACTTCTTCCAAAGCAAGTGATGGGCAGATTTGAAAAATGCATGGAAAACATGCAAGGCAGAAACATGTTATAGGAAAGGTAAAACCAGTAGTGACGGCCAAGAATATAAGCATTTACTGTAAATGCCACATGGCAGTGTCGAGGCTTTAGTTTTAATTGTTGCTTTAGTGGCAAAGATTGCCAAATAGTTAATATTGTGTTCTTAATTGAAATTATTTAGAGGCACCCTAAAGAAACACATGGAAAATTCTCCAGTGTAATTAAAATGACTGTGAAAACTGCAGTGTAAATCTTCCACAGTGCTGCTGTTGCCCAGTTTCTGGTCTTGGTTTTCTGAAGGCGTATGTTTGCGATGGGAGCTGGTCTTTTCTCAAGGTCCTCATATTGTGGAAGCAGTCATGCTTTACAAATACACCCCATTGCAAGGTGCCAAAAGTCAGTTATAAGGCAGACGGCACCTGAAAAGAGATTTGAAGTAGATATCCCATGTGGCTCAGGATGACAAGTCTGTCTGAGGGCTGGTCTTTAATTTATGGGGTTTAAAGCAATTCTTCTTATGCATATTTTATTTATGTCATTTTGCCATTAACTGTATTCTCTTTTTGCTACTTGTGTGCTGTAGCAAGAGAAAGGAGGGGGGCCGGGCTGCAGGTTTTTTTAGCTTTCCTTTTCCAGCTCTGCTGCAGGTAGATTAGGTATCTTTATCCTCATTTTCCTGATGGGTAACATAATACTTGCTTACTGAGAAAAGCTGAGGAACTGTGTTGATTTTTGCGTTAATGTGCTTTGACATGCTGCAATAAATGTGCAGTGTGAATAGGGGGTTTATAGCTGGAATACTGATCCCCTTGGCCTGTGGTGATGAGTTTGGGGCCGCAGGAGAGCCTGTGGCGGGGCAGTTGATGGTGATAACTTGATTTTTGCTTTCCTAGAAGGCATGCCAGAATTGGACCTGGTTGAAACCCTTTGTCAATATGTATCATGGCTGAGAGACCTGAAACGTGGTTTGGCAGCTTTGTGTGTATGAAGAAGTGATGTAGTAATATGCTCAACATTGTGAATCAAGATTCAGACAATTTCTCTGTCAGGTAATTTAAAGGATGCGCATGTCACACTGAGTGAGTGTGAGCAGTAAGTTTTGGCATAAAATAAACTCAGAGCAGAGGAAGATTCCAGATGATTTTGAATTAAACCGCAGCATTTACTGCCCGTGTTCTGAGATATGAATATGTTAGTTGCTAACAAGGCATCCTGTTGCCATCACTAATAGACTTTGATAGGAGCACTGGGACAATTAGCTAACATCCTGAAGAGTCATTATTTTTCCCTAAGAGTTTGTTCTTTAGTATTGCTCGGAAATATTTCTTCAGCATGGAGATGTTTAATTTGCAGTTGCTACCTCTTCTCCATCTGGTTTCGCCCAAAGGTAAACATGCTTTTTGTGAAATCCATCCTTTACCAATTGATCCTAGTCTTGAGATTCCTTAGCCAACAAAAAAACCAACTTTTTTTGTTTGCTTGGTAAAAGCTGTAATTTTTTGAAGTGGTTACATTTTAACGGGGGTAGGAAAAGCCACGGCCCTGATCGGAGATCTACGTTCCTATGAAATGTCAAGGCTTTTCCTCGATGGAGGGGACTTTGGGGAGTTTTCAGAGAGCAGGTTGCCAATAATATCGAGCAGCTCCTGACAGAGTGGGTGAGCCCATGCAGAGCTCCGCAGCATCACAGTTTGGCTGCTTTTGGTGTCTGACATAGATCTTCCTGACCTTAGAACCTGATAGTGGTGGTGTCTGAGCAGGAGGACAGGAGGCTTTTCTATGAATCTGTCCGTCCATTTCTCTCTCTTCCTTGCCATGAAGAGTGAGGATATGCAGAATTCATCAAAAGCTCTTTGCCCCTAACTGAGTCTTGAATCAAAACACCAGCGCCGGTAGAGTGCTGTTGATTATGCTGTTTTGGATAAAATACCAATAGCATTGAACATCTGTGTCCAATAAGGAACCCACAGTACTTTTTTGTATAGCAAAGAATTCAGCTGCCTGTTCTTGTTCCCGCTGTATATGGCATTATTCACTTCGCTCATCGCTGGCTGGTTTGATGTGTTGAGCAGTTGCTGCAATTAAAGATGTTTCTCCAGTGATGAACAAGTTCATAATTGCCTCTGTTAGGTAAGGACGGAGGAGGGCAAGCGGAGTTAAATGTTTGTTTTTATGCATTGTAACCTGAATATGTCAAAGCCTGAGGTATGTAAAATATTTGTAAAGAGATGAGAGAGAGCATTTGAGAACAGACTGCTCTGGGAGTCCCTGATGCAAGGACTTGCACTCTTCATCCACATTTGCATCTATGTGGTACAAGGTTTGAAACTCAAGTTCCCCCCCAGTTTATATATGTATATAAAAAATAATTGAGCCAAATTGATAAAGCTATGTTTACACTGCATTTATATAATTTTTAAAGTGTATGGAGGGCAGTTAATTATTTCCAAATATATATGACTTCCCCCCCCCCCCTTAAGTTTAGGTTTGAGAAGGGATCAAAAAATATTGGTGCCTTGGTAA
The DNA here is from genome assembly GCF_015220075.1 of Falco rusticolus. NCBI lineage: Eukaryota > Metazoa > Chordata > Aves > Falconiformes > Falconidae > Falco > Falco rusticolus. The sequence goes on along the minus strand of NC_051197.1, from coordinate 2,739,188 downwards.
CTCTTAACTGTTTCTTGGTAGTATCGTTCATCTCCTTTAAGAATATCAGTTAGTTTAAGATGCATGTAGTGTTTATGGATATAGATTAAACTAATTTCAAAGCATGCCAGTTTAGGCAGACAGTGTTTTTATTGATATTTGTATGTGACAGTAAAAATACTAAAATTAAGGAGTTAGTAATCAATAGTGATCACTTATTGCATGTTCAAAGATTTGGTTTAATTAGAGCCTTGTTGAACAGAGCCTCTAGTCTGATGAGCTCTAGTGATGTAAAATTAGACTTCCTGGGACTCTGTAAGAGTCATAAAATCTAATCTGATGTTAAGAACAAAGAAGTCAGTGTCTGAGGTTTTGTTATGCATTTGCATAAACTTTTACTTATTTGTAATTCAGAAAATCATTAAGGAGTTTAATAGTAAATTCTTGGGAAATTACTTTTACACTTGAAGGACAAATTCCTTAACTTGTGAGAAGGCTGTGCTGTACTCTTCACTTGTAACAGAAGTTAAACCTCTGCTTTAAGCAAACAAAAAAATCAGCCCAACCTTAACTATGGTTATACTGGCATGGATCATGTACAAAAGGCAAACTGGTGGCCCATGTATGCAACAGCCGTGCTGCTTGCAGTGAGCTCCAGCGCTCCTCTCAGGGCCATTTTCCTGGTTTTGTAACGCTAAAATTGCTGAAGGTGGATGCACTTGCCTACAGAGGTGGTGATCTTGAGCCCACTAACGAATATTTTTCGTTTTTTTAGCTTTCCCTAAGGGGTCCTAAAAGGTTTTCCTACATCCCACGTGCGAGGATCCCATAATGAGAGATGGAGTCTCTCAGCAAATCCTGCATCTGGCTGACTTGGGGCTGCTGCAGCTCCATCCCTGTAGGATGAAATTATTTTGAGTTGGGCTGGAAGAAAATATATTGGATTAGGGGAGGTTTAGTTTGCTTAAAAAGACTTGCTTCCTGTAGTCGTAACTTGAAATTTCCTTGTGGTAACCAATTCCATCTGTCTGTGGTTTTTTGTTTCTGCTAATTGTTGTTTTAAGGAGATGATTTAAAAGTGCATTGTTTTATTGTCTGTGTCTACGAACCCCAGCCCTTCCAGCAAGCGCTCTGTAAGGACAGAACCAGAAGATCAGTGTCTTTCCATTCTTACTGGGCACCGTATTTGTTGAAGTAGTTGCAACTTACTGGATTTTAATTTTTTAATTAAAATCTTCCACCAGAAGAATGGTGCTTGTTTTTCAGACCACTACTGCTTGCAATGTTTTGGGCCTCCACTATGTGATAGCATAGATACATTGGGTGTGTACATACACATGTGCGTATGAAAAAGCGTAACATCAGCTTAAGCAGTTAAGTGCAGTTGACAATAAGCAACTAAATAAAGAACCTTAAGCACAAATATGATGTGCCTTGAGCTGAATGGAAGGCATTAGAATGACGCTGGGTGAGTGGTATGTAGCTAAAAGCAAGAGATGGAAGTGCTGTTAATATTAAGTTGGTCAGTATCTTTTGATGTAGCTGTTTTTTGTGTAATTTGCTGGTTTAATCTTGACAGTATTGAACAAACCCCTACTCTGCCCAGTTCCTTTCCAAGACTTACTTGCTATTAGCTTTCACGCTGGAAAGGCTCTTTGTCCAGAACGGGATGTTATGCATCCCTCGCTTGCAGTTCATTGTAATTCCTTAGGAATAAGTTGATGGTAGAAAAAGTCTTTGGTAGGAAGTAAAGAGGTTTTTTAAGTACTAGAATAATCACACCAGAAGTCAAATGTCATCAAAATGTTCAAGGTCATTAAAATGTTAACAAATAAAACTGGCCTATGTAAATGATACAAAACTGCATTTGAGTCCTTGAAAGCTTCAGAAGCGTTTCTAGTTATTTATAACCCTTTAAAACCCTATTTATTTAAATTTTGTTAAGGCATTGGTTCAATTATATTTTACTGTCATTAGAACTATGCACTAGAATGCTTTTTGCATTAGAGTTATGGCTGTATTGGAATTATTTAACGTAACCAAACTGTAACAAAACTTCAGACTATCAAGTTCCTTCTGCTGCTTGGAATGTAAATCTTCAGGTTTTGGTGCAGAAAACAGGTTTACCAGTGTTCTATTAGATCTTTTGCAGAAAGACATAAAGAGGAAATCCTCTTCATGCAAGACACTTGGAATATTTTTTTATTAAGGGAATGATGAAGTAATAGCTCTGGTGGAAGAGTGTCTAGCAAGAAAAGGTTTGGTTCAACAACAGGAGAAAACAGTTCCTAATGGCATGCCTGGATGCTACACACACTTTCCACGCTGGAACCTCTACTGTTTAAGTCTAGATGAAAGAGCACTACTGTTTTATGATCCTATCTTTCATGGAATATTGTGGAGGAAAATGCAACATATCATTGCAGAGAGCAGATACAATCCAACCATGATGAGCTCATCCCCCCTGTTTCTGGGTTTCACAATTTTTCCTGGACCCTTAAAATACATATTACGTTGGAATTTCCAGAATCGTTAATTTACATTGAAATTTCAAAAAGGTGTGTTTCCATTGTAAATGCTGTGTAGGTTTAATAGGTAATGTTAGGTTGCTAATCCTGTTGTTGTCATTTCAGATTTGATGGAAATTTTAACACCAATGTTTCTAGAACTATTAGCTGTGATAGACTGTCTACCACTGTCAACAGCAGAGCCTTCAATCCTGGACGTGACTTAAATTCTGGTAAGTAGTATACTTTTGGGTTTTTTTCCTTCTCAGAGTTGGGGTTTTTTTTTTCCATTAGACTTTAACATTTCCTTGGCCTAGAGAATTAGCATTGATTGCCATAGCAACAAGCTTTTATTTCTCCTTGAAACTGTCACCCTGTTCTTAATTTGAGATTTCATGATTGAAAGATGATACCTAAAGTAATGCCCTTAGACTAAGTACTCATAAAAACGTCATGAAGATTTTATTCCAGCCTACCATGGATAATTTTGTTGTGGTTTATGCACTTTTTATTTATTTTAATTTTTTTTTTTTTTTTTTTTTTTTTTTTCCCAAGGCACTTTCCTTCCCAGGTCTGTCTGCTTTGGCATCAGTAGTGTCAGCTGCTGAAGGAGCCATGCAAAGAAGTTTCTCTGATCTTCTTAGCTGAGTTCAGCTAATGTGAGACTGTGTTCACAGCAATATGCAAAAACTATGAAGTATAAGGACATCCTAAAATATTTCCTTTCTTTGTCTTGTCAGGGCATTTCCATCTTTGACAGTCAGTGCATTTGTTTGGCACACTCAAAGAGCTAGAAATATGCTTAGAACCAAAATATATATGACTTATCTCTTGAAAAATTCAGCTTTTGGTCCTCCAGTGCCACAAGGTTTTCTTTTTTTCCATCCTAGTCAACTTGATATACATGAAATACATGGATTTCAGTTATTTTTAGTCATAGTTTTGTCCAGCTGTTCCATCTTACTTTTTCAACTTTTTATGATGCCTTAGTGTTGTAAATTAGAGAGCACTATAGGCTTTGCAGATTTCATTTAGCATAAGTTTTGGAGCTTTTTTTGTTGATTTTACTTTTTTTATTGTTGTTGACAGGTAACACAGACTTGAGGACTTTTTTTATTTTAATTTTCATGTATCTTTTGGAATAAAGTACTGGTTAATTTTTTTTAACTTGACTGATAAAGTCGCAGACCCGCCATTCTACCCTCACCATGCAGAGTATTTGCATATCTTACAAGAAATAGGATGAAAGAACCCCAAATTTCTCTGTAGCCTGTCTTAGTGTGTCTCTTCTTACAGCTTTGCTTTCTGGATTTCTAATGTAATCTTAAAAAAAAAAAAAAAAAAAAAAAGTACAACCCAAAAGCAAAGTGAACAGTCTCTGTAGGTTCCTTTCCATCCCGTCTATCGTACACCACATCTTGAATGCAGGTGCTGGCCAGGCAAGCTAATTTCCTGACATATGTCTCATCACCATAATTTCTGTAGTGTTTTCCGTCCTAAAGATAGGCAGTCTTTGTTCACTTACTACGATTCGCTGGGCTTTGCTTTATTTATAAGCTATCTCTATATTAAAACATACAAACAGCTTATTAAAATAATGTTTAAAATCACATGCAGTTGTTGATTTATCAAAATAATTTTTGAAAGCAAGTTTTCAAACTGTTATAAAAACAAAGCATTGAATGAATCACTTAATTTTTTTTACTTAAGTTAAAAACCCATTCTTTTTCTACTGCTGAAGATGGATGTAAAAGAAGTATTAAATAAATATTCCTTCTTCTTGAGTGGTGGAAAATGAATAAGCTACAGTTCCCCTTAAACGTTTTTTAAATTTCTGGTTTGAATTCTCACAGAAACAAAGTGAACGCATGTTCAAGGTTCTTGCTGTCCTGGCTCGACAGTAAGACTTGAGTGCCTCCTCTTCCCTTGCCTCTGGCTTGAAAGCTTCCAGATGAAAGGAGAATCTTCAAAAAATGGCATTGGCAGAAAAGGGCAGCAGAAGAGAAGAGGGAATTGGAGTGATAGAACAGGGAAGTGCTTCAAGATTTATTGACAGCAGACTCTCCTTCGGCTTTCCTGTTAGCAGCTCTCAGAAACACAGCCTTTAGGGAGAAGTTTTTTATTAGTGAGAAAATGCCTGTAAGAGAGAAGTGGAATGGAGAGAGTAGATTGATGCAGAAAGATGAGATGAGCACACTTTTATCTGAGAAACAAAAGTTGGTACTGGGTACACACCTAGTGAAGTAAGAAGTTAAGTTTTCTGTAGGCAAGTCCTCACCTCTTGTGCGAAGGTATTTGAAAGTCTGTGAGATGGTGGCTCCCACCTTCTTTTCCCTGGTCCTCAGCTGAGAACATCAAAACCACATGAGCTCCACCACCCCAGCAACAGAACAGGAGACCAGTGTGGCTTCAGGGAAGGGTTGCTGCCAGGAGGGTCAAGCAGAATGATGCTGGTGTGAAGCTGGACATTGCCCACATCCAGGGCGGTGTCCCTGTATCCCTGCAGAAGTATTCGGGTTTTGGAATAAATGGATGTGGGAAGGTTTAGGGGCAGGAGGCTGGATGGTTTTTTTGTGAGTGGAGGGTATTGTGTTGGTGGTATCTGTAGTATTGCTTATGTAGCCATGGCCCATGACCTGTTGTGCCAAAAAAAGCTGTCTCTGCCCAGAGGAATTCATGGTCTAAGACAATAGTTGGCTTGAGGCAGACTGGGGGCATAAACAGACTGGGAAACATTTTTGTTTAGAAGGGCAGAGTGCTGTCAGTGCGTCCTTAGAGCTGTGAAGATGGCTGTCAGGTTAGAAATGTTTTTTAAAAGTACTTACTTAGTGTCATCTCTCTCTTGAAACGCTTAATTTTTTTCTTACTTCTGCAGTGACCTAGTTCTGTGAAACTGCTTATCTTAAAGGATACACTTAGGACAGAGCACCTTGTCTGCACAGGAGATGCTTCTCAATAAATCTATGTGTGTGTATGCATTACTCTAAACTAAAACTGCCTTTGAAAGAGGATAAAGATCAAACAAGAAAGTTCCTCTAATCTCGTATTTTTCTTACTCCTCTTGTAAGTGTCCTCATGTAGAGCTACGCGAGGAATATCTGTTGCACTTTGGAATCAGACTCTGCCTCAGCCTGAATTATTTTTCTACTCTAAAAAGCCTGAGAGTTTTTGGTACATCTGGGTATTTTGATTGTGGTTTTTCTCTCCTGCCTTGCTTTGCCTTTTTAGACTTAGAGGCAGCATGGGAAGCCAGTGGCTTCCCCAAAATTGTGCCATACTGTCTTTCACACTGGATGCAGCATGTTGGGGGGGACCCCAAGCATGTCAGCCTCCTAGAGAAAGGGTTTGGAAGCCCTCTGCTCATCCAGCCCAGAAGCAGGAGCTCTTCTGCTCTTCTCTAGTTTGCCCGCAGTTTCCAAATCCAGCCTGGACTGTCCGTCAACCCGATTGTCCTCTCAGATGGGTTGATTGTTTCATTCTTAGCGTAAAAAAAAAATTCCCGTGTGTCTGTCTTTTTTCCAGCATGAGTTTTGTAGTTTAAATAATCTAGCCTATAAAAACCTCTCAGCAAAACATAAATTTAAACTCTGCTCTGTTCGGCCTCTATCTCAATTCTTTAAATGTTAATCTTGGCCCACTCTGCGCACAGCTTAAGAAAGTGGGATCAGAGTGGTGAAGTTGTAGGTGTCGGAATGGAATGGAATTTGCACCACAGACTCCGGGCAAGCCACAGGAACAGAGCCTGGGAGCCCTCGGTGCAGACAACAGTTTCAGCTTCTAGTCTGAACAGTGTGTTAAGAAGGGCGAGTGTAGCTCATGAAACTCCAAAACATAAAGAATTTATTTTTTTTCCCCATTTTCTATTGGTTTTTTTCTAATATAAAAAGAAAATAAACGTTAATCTTGGGAAAGGGAGGAAGAAGAAATAGATGTATGTCTATCTTATCTCAGCCCTTCAAAACTAATGCTTTTGCTGCGTTTTTTCTTGATATTAGGTGACATTTTTTAATGTTTTGAAAAGCTTTTGATTTATCTTGGCTTGAGTTTTTGGATTACTTTTAGCCATTACTACAAAATAGCTAAGGAGAGAGTCTTTATTCTTCAGATGGGATCGGGGGCTTCGGTTAGTTAGATGAAGAGATCTGTCCTCACTGGTATGAATAGGCCTTTATTTATTAGACAACAAAAACTTAACCAGAGCCAGTGCATTATGTTATCAGATTCCTTTGGTTCTTTTTTTTTTTTTTTTTTTTCTTTTAAATAAACAAGGAACGAGTAAATCTTTCTCCTTCTCATCCTTCAAAGTGCCGCAATGTCTGTTTCAAGTCAGGTGGCTTTAGCAGAGTGCTCTTCTCCAGCCATATGCAGAGGTGGTATCAACTTGCTCCATAAATTTTGTCTGTGCCTTATTCAAGGTGGTGATCATTTAAAATGTGGAGTGCCTTGGTCATGTTCCTTATATTGCTGTACTTTAAACTGATGGTTCGAGTGAGTTAAAATAGTTGGGAGGTATTTGAGCAGCAGAGTTAATACCCCCCTTCCAGGTCCTTTTAATCAAGAAAGCTGGGTTCGTTCCTTCGAATAAAAAGTTTTTTTACTTGTTTCCCCTTCAGAGTCAAAAAAGCTCCCAAGGAGTGAGCAGGGCTCCATCCTGGCTTATGCCATCAACAGAATTTTAATTGGGTTTGAGCTGCAGAGCCTTTTATTGCTGGTGAAAGTGCATCAGCCAGAATACGTTTTGACTCAGAAAATCCTGGATCAGATTTGTAGGTCTGAAGAGTTAGAGAATGTCTTTACTTGCAAAGTAAACGCATTTGCTTTCTGCTGTTGTTTCTGGGGAACACTAAAGCATCTTCATGATGATTATTTTTAATAGAGGTACTTGTCAGAGAAGAACTGCAGCATGTGTGTTGCACAGAAAATTGAACTTTACTTCTTTGCAGGGTCAGAACCGTGAGGTCTGCAGCTCAGTAAATGTAATGATAAAGAGGACTATAAGAAACTCTTTTATAATGAGCGATTATGTTCAGTAGTTCCTTTTTTTTTTTTCACTGACTGTTTGTGCCGTTCTTTGAAGATTAATTAGTTAATGATTTGACTATGCTTTGAAGATGTAAAGTGGTATCTAGCAGTACTAAGTGTTATCATATCACATTCCCTTTGAAGTTCTATAAACCCTATCACATAGGGTTTCTTTCTAAAAGTCCTTTTTGCCTTGTGATATATTTATAATTAAAGAGAATGATCATTTCAAATACTCTCATGTTAATACTTTCCAACTTTTTCTGCCTGTAGCATGATTTGGGGTCAGATAGTGCTGCATTCTAAGTGGAGGGGACAGATGTTGCGGAGCGAGTTGGCAGTTGGCTCATGGGCAGCAGCTCCCAGCTGGCCGGTTATATCCCCAGCCTGTGTCTGGAACTAAGGGATTCCGCTAAGATTACTGTGTTTATAAGACTTGGACTCTTGGCTTTCTCCAAGTAATGTGGTATCAAGGCTGGGTCTTTATTTAGTGATGCTCACTCTAGAAAAGCAAAATTATTATGTTTATTCAGTAATACAGAATACTTCGTAATTTCTATTAGAATAAGGAGATGGGTGCCTTCTTATACTTGCAAAAATATCTTGAACCTGACCAGAAGATGAAAAAAGTAAATGACTTTTTGAGTTAAAACGGGAACCACAGGTCAAGCATATGGAGCCTAGAAAGTGAGGACCAGTAGAGATGCCCTGCACACACTTCTGCTGGTGCTGCCAAGGGTGTAATTTTGACAGATTTAGTCTTTAGCTATAGTCTAGGCATGCAAATCGTCTTACAGTATGTTTTTTTGTTGGGGTGTTGTGATTGTGTAACCTGTACAGAGGCAGGCTTTGCTGGAAGGAGGAGGTAAGAGTAAAGTACAGGCAAAGTTTGGGGTGAGTAAGGTTAGGCTGAAAAAGAACATCTGCTGGGTGTCCTGGCAGGGAGCAATAAATGAGGAAATATCTATGGGGCATTCTTACAGCTTTAGTGCATGGAAAATAAGAGTGCACTTAAAAGAGGAAAAGTATGTATTTTTCAGCTGTAGCTTATCTGCTGGGAGATTGACTTCTGTGGTTGTAGGAAAAAAGAGACCAAAAAAACCCCAAACAAAGAGTTACGATACAATTGGTGGTGGAGGGGGTGGGGGGTGGCATTATTGAACTAACATACTAGCTGAAGGAAAACGTGAGCAGAACTCTGTGAAAAGGAGGGATAGCAGAGAGAGGCACTAAGGCTGTAAGGGGTTTGAGGTTCAAAACCAATTATTTTGTGGGGAAAATGAACTTTTAAATCCAGATACTCTTGTGGGTAAATAGATAGAAAGTAATGACTAAAAAAACCCCGCCTTTTAATTATCAACTCCTTTGCTGTTGGTGAAATTAAACAGGGCAAATTATTTCATCCAGGCTTTAACTGAGTGCTCACATGTCTGATTTGAAAATACATTTTTCCAGTTCCGTAACCCGTAACAATAACTTAAATCCCAGAAATTCAGCCTCTTTATGCAAAACAATTGCCATGCTTCACCCCCAGAACTATGACATCCTGGTGGCCAGACAAGAAAAGGATTTAAATGTTTGAGAGTCTCATGTCCCTCCCGGCCTGCAAAGCAGTGCAGTCAGACAGCAGTTCAGCCGTTGTGGTCTCGCTGAAAACTGTGGCATCCAAAAGAAGCACTCGGTACACGTGGCAGACGCTTCTGTAGGTACTCTGTGCCTGCACCTAAGTAGACAGCAACTCACTCTTCCATTTTTTGGCTAACTTGCTACATTACGCCTGCTGCGCGATGTAGCTGTGAGCTTCTCCTCTGGCACATGGACCTGGACATCAGGGAAACCAGCAATAACCTGCATGTGGCACGTGCTCTGCTGCAGGGTCATGGTGTGCTTGGCCTTTGGTGACCTTATTCACGTCAAAAGTCTCACTGTATTACCTTTTTCTAAGTTTTTTGTATTGCAGGAGAATGGATAACGTTGATCTGCATACACTGCTGAAAGACAGTGTTGCTTAAAAAAAAAAAGTGTGTAAACAGGATTTTCTTTTTTCTTCCAAGTTTTCGATACTTTCAAGGGACTTTTTTTTTTTTTTTTTTCCCCGCCAGGTTCCTCTTTGCAGCTTAATAAAGGGTTATCAGATACTTCCCTGGATTCCCACAGCTGTGGCCATGCAGTGTGTTCCCCCGCGGGAGAGCGTGTGTGGGCCGTGAGCACCGGTGCTGCACGTTCTCCGAAGGGACAGACTGCCCAGCCCTCCAGGAGTTCAGAAACTAACCTGGGGCTTTCCACGCTAGATTTCCGAGAGGAGAAGAGGGTGGGTGCTTTGGAGGGGGATAAGGAGAGGGATTTCTGGTAGTCCTAGCTATAAAAGCTAGAAATTCGGTTTGGGTTTATTTTGTTTTTAATTAATACTGATTTTTGCCTGAAGTTTTCCATGGTACCTAAATCTGGCGATATTAAAATTGCAAATTGCTTTCTGTCCCTGCTACACAGAAACGGTTGTCTGTGACCGAAGAAACCTGCTCTTTGTACCGATCAGAAACGATGCTGCTAAACTGGTATTACCCTATCAGGTGTAAAACCAAAACAAGAACTTGGGAGAAGTTTAGAGGCAGCTTGAAACAAACACTGTTGGGTAGTTTGTTTGACATTTTGTTGCGCGGGCCTGGGTGCTTTCTTTGCAAGTGTGAAAATTCATGAGAGAAAAGATTCCTGCTCCCCAGAGCATCACCAGGCTGATTTTACCTGTGCGCAGCGGAGAAAGAGAAACGAGCTTTGGCATCTTTGTTAGGAGTTGAACTGGTGGTTTTTTGGAGAAGGATGAGGAAGTGAGAGTTGTGAGCAGAGGATAGTTCTGGTTCCAGACTCAGTCGTTAGCGCACTGGGAAAACCCTCATCAGCCATTTCACATCTTGTTCTTGTTTCTTCCTCGGTCTATTGAGGCACCAAATTCTTCAAAACCACAATTGTGCAAAGCTGCATCTTTGTACAGAGTCCAGCAGGGTGCAACCGGGACTTCCACTGGGACTGTGGAAATACAAAAAACTGTGGCAAGAGTCGAGGGGGAAACCCACCAAGATAGTGGGTTTTATAGAGTAATTATGCTGAGCTGGATGTGGAGAGAACATCGCGGCTGCAGCCAGTCTGGGAAACTTGAGTAAGTGCCAGACTGTTGAGGATGTTGAACTTAAACTATACTATGTGGGTATTTTGTTGTAGAATGTCTGGGAGGGTTTGAAATGTGCCCTGCAGTGATTTCCAAGCCAAATATTGGGGTATTTGATAATGAGTGAGATCCAGGAGATGAAACCGCCTGGCCTATTTCCAGTGTCAGTCCTGAAGGAAATGCCAAAAGTGAGTGCTCAGCAAAAGGTGCAGCCCTGTAAATCAGAGCTGCCCTGTGCCAGTTCTGGCTAGTTTTGTAATCAAAGAACATGAAAGGAGAAATAGCGAGGAAGTGCTTTTTTTTTCTTTGTGGTTTGTTTGTGGGTTTTAGTTTTGGGATTTTTTTGTAATGCATTTTGAGCTGGTACGATCCGTTTTAACTGTTAGGTAAAAACGAAAGAATTCAAACATGGAGGTTTTATTTTCAGTTTGCCACAAGCACAGACGATGATTTGCCCCAAGTGGAATATAATCCTGTAACTGCCACGGTGGTGAGACGGTTTGTGCCTCCCATGCTAATGACTCTGTTCCCTCTCTCCTGGGAGGGTTTTTCCTCTTGCTTTAGAGGACTGTGCCAGCCTGCAGCTGCCTAATGCCATCGGTGCGGCAGAGCTGGGGATCGCGTGGGGTGAGCAGCAACCCCTCCATGGCTGAGGCTTGCAGAGCGAGGCCGAGGTGTGTGCTCCGGGTGGCACCTAGGGCACTGCCGTCGCCCCTGGGGCAGAAATCCCAGCGCTGCCTCTGCCTCCGCTCGTTCAGACACGGATGTCCCCACCTGTGCTCTGAGTACTCGGGATTTCCGCAGTATCGCTGCACGCCGTTGGCTTAGCTTGGTATATTAAATACCTTCACAAGTTACTCGTTGGCCCTGGGGTAGCGGCTTTATTTGATTGTTGGGTTTGGTGGTGTTCTGTGGGTTTACCGGTGTAGTCGGTTTTGTTAGTATCGCTAAGCTGCACCTTTTGAATTGCTTTTCTTGTTAGTTTTCAACAGTGCTTGCTTAGAGATTATTTTAATAAGAAAGCAAGCACGTTTTAAGGAGAATGAACGTGGCCTATAAACTACAGGAGGGTTTGAGATCTCTACCCTACGGTGATATTCTGAGCTCGGTCCCTGCTTGACTACATGACTTGGGAACATGTCATTTACCTTCTTTGTTCTTCACTTTTTGTCTATGCAAGGAGTAACTAATAATCACCCGCCACAGAGGAGTCTGAGAGACTTGGAGGAAAGTTGTGATATAGCTGCGAACAACTGTTACTGTCATTCTTCCTGAATTTTATGATCTTGGTGGTGATGCTCATGGTGAGGATGGGTGGAACCAGCATGGAGCCCCCACCCACCAGCTGGCACTTGGAGAGCGCAGCCACTGCATAACCCTTTGGGGGAAGATGCGGAGAAGTGGCTCTCTCTCCTAACAAGCAGTACTTGAGAGGCCACAGCCTTGTTAATTATGGCACAGGGATAATGAGAAACTTGGAGAAATTCTTGAGTCCCAAGAGTGGGAACTGTTCCTATCTACCCTTACACAAACAGGAGAGCATGGGGAACAAAGAGGAAAAAAGACTTCCCACCCCCACCCACCCACCCCCCTTTTTTTTTCTTAACCTTTTCAGCTGTTTCTGTACAGTGAGTTTTTCCTTGACCCACATTTTTTGCATGTAAAACTGTTTTTGCTAAATGTTCCTGTAGACGTTTTTAAACAGATGTCAGAATAAGTTACGTTAACAGCTTTGGATACAGAGCTGTAAGCAGCAAACCTATTTAATATTTTGGAGTTATTTCAGTATAAAGGACACGTGATTTTTTTTTTTTTAACGTTAGGGGGTTTTTCTTTATGAAAACTATGTGGACAATGTATTTATCATTACATGTAATTGTATGTGTGTATACATATTAGATATAATTGCCTTAATCTCTTCCTTCCTTGCTCCTGCCTTGACTTCTTGGGACCCAGTTATACTTCAGAGATTCAGGAGCTGTCATCGCGTATTAAACAAAATCTGTCAAATCTAGTGCTAAGTTTTCAAAAGACTTTAAGTGTTTGCAGATCAGATGTGAAGCTCTGTCCGTTCTCAAACAGAGCCACTTGTATTTCGGGTTGGGAGCCGGGTTATTCTTCTCTAAGCACATACAAGAGGTGCCTTGAATAAATGTACTTCCAAGTTTGACCTTTTTTTGTAACTCTGCTTAATTTTTCTCTTTTTCCTCTCCAACCTTCAGTTCTTGCTGATAATCTGAAGTCTAACCCAGGGATTAAATGGCAGTATTTCAGCTCAGAAGAAGGCATTTTCACTGTTTTCCCAGCCCACAAGTTCCGATGCAAAGGCAGCTACGAACACCGCAGCAGGTATGATCTGTCGTCTTACAATTTACTGGGCAAAGCACTAAAGTTGGATTCCTCAAGCGCTGATTTCATTTCAGTGCTACGCTTTGCCAAGATGACGGCATTCGTGAGTAACTTTTAATGGAGTCCCTCGAGTTTTCTTAGGTTTGTTTTTAAAGCTCCGGGTTTCGCTTTTAAGAAACTTTGAAGTAAAACAGAATTACATACAGGTTCCTTACCTCTCCCAAATCAAATAAGCTGTAAATAGCAGCTTATTTGTAAATTGTAGGTCAGCCTTTAGGCAAAATTTTACTTTTATTTGACTCGCACTTGGCCCCTGTTAATGAAGTAGTGAACACATATTCTACTGATCTGGCAGGTGCATCACTTTGGCGAGGGGAGGGTGGGAGGGTGAGGGACTGGAAGGGACATACGTAGAAGCATTTCTCCAGTCTCCACCCAAGGTTCAAGTAGCACATTGTGGATAGTAGAGAAGCAGCAATAGTGGAAACATTCTTTTTCTACTAAAAAAAAATGTAGAAAAAAAGGATGAAATGGTGACAGGGGGTTCTTGCACAGGGTTATGTTTCTGTTCTGTGGGTGTGAAACAAAGCAGTTGCAGGGCAGGATTTTTCCCTGGCTTTTGCTGTCATTACCGTGGGACTAATAGAGACTCAAGGGTGGAACCTTCTAACAAAGTGCAGTGGCTCAGTATCCCTGGTCACACGTTAGCTAACTGCACCAGTTAATCAATCTGTGCGGAGGAAGTATCAGCGCATCCAGGTACATTTCCACGTAGCTGAGTGCACAGAGACTAAAAGGTGTTCTGGTTACCTGTCAGTGTTGAGCAGTCGAATGTTTTCAGATGTTATCTTCCATGTGTCATCAAAGCATGAAGTGTCTGGGCTTGCTTAAGTTTTCTGTGGTCTTGGAAAGGTGTGGCCTGAAGACGTGAGAGCCAGGGGTACTCCAGTCTTGATCAGAATTTTGATATGAAAACCATTGGTGATTTCATCCAAATCACTTAGTCTGGGTCACAGTTTCTCCACGGCTAAATAAGGGATCTCTTTCTGCTAGTATTTACTTCAGAGGGTAGTTTGGATGGATTAATTAGTTAATACTTAAGTGCTTTGAAGATCAAAGACCCTATTTAAGTTCTAGGTATTAATACCAGTACAGAGCTGCGGGCTGTTTTACAATTAAGAACTGATTTGTGCCAGTTGTTTATTGCAGTGCCTTGTCTAAAGTCTTCTGTACTTCCTTTACTCATAAGATTCCTGTGGCTGTCTTTCATATAACAAAATTTAGGTCCCAAAATTCACACTTGACTCTTGACTAGTTTTGGGTCTGGACTGAAGAGGGAGCAGAATCCTGTCTCTTTTTTTCTTTTTTTTTTCCTTTTTTCTTTTTTTTTTTCTTTTTTTTAAATCCTTCCTCCTTGCTGAAGATCTTCCTAATCTGTTCCAGGTTGAAACCTTGAAATCTTTCATGCATCTCTCACGGTACTGAACTGCATCTGAGCGTCGCTTCACTGAAAATATGTTTTCTGATGTTAGCACAGCCACATGGCAGCACCAGGAGCCTCCACCAGAGTTCACTCCCTTTGGCCATGGTGTTTGAAACTGCGCAGGCCCAAGGGGTTGTGGAGCATGACCCACGTGAGATGCATTCCAGGGCACCAAGAGAAAACCCTTTCTTGGCCAGAAGCCTTCCCTTACTGCAGTAAACCAAACACCTTATGCTAATGCAGCTCTGCACAGTTGCACAGGTTTTTACTTGTCATGTAACCAGCATATACCCACTATTGCTCTTACTTTCACATGTGAGTGAGGTTCCCAGCACCCAGCATTTATCGTGAGGCATTTCTTGCTTGTCAGTGCTTCCAAAACTTCATGCGAGCTGCTGCAAACAGTAATCCCAAGCACTGCTGCTGCATCAGCAAAATTGTTTTATTCCTAGCTGAAAGCAGTTGCTGTGACAGAGGGAGAGGGATCCGACACCTGATTTGGATTAAAAAATCAGAAAGAGAGTGAAAACTAGGGCCTCTTCTGTATGTTCAGGTTCTCGGCTGGTCTGTCTTAGTAGAAGTTTCCATAAAGGCAGGAATTCCTGTTACATTTCATTGTTTCTTTGTGGGGTGTTTTGTTGTTGTTGGTTTTTTTGTGGGTTTTTTTTTTAAATTCTTAACCATTTTTACTTGTAATCATTTTAGTGGAAACTACAAGGTGACTCATGATGGTGGTTTGGGTTTTGTTCTTCTTCAGGCCCGTCTATGTTTCTACTGTTCGACCTCAGTCCAAGCATATTGTTGTCATTGTGGACCATGGGGCTTCGGTCACAGAGACACAGCTCCAGATTGCCAAAGATGCTGCTCAGGTTATTCTGAGCTCTATAGATGAACACGATAAGGTAAGCTTTCTCCAAGCAATGAGCATGTTTTCGTTGGTTTCAACCATGCTCTGTGTTTTCGGTTTTCATCCAAAGCGGTGTTTTTAACTTGTGGTCCATGAACTCACGGGGATCTGTGTTCTACCTCTAATGGGTGTTGAAGACTTGAACTCACTTTTGGAAGTCTGTATTACTGCAGGGGAAACATTTGGGGATCTGCAGGCTGGAAAAAAAAAAAGAGAAGTGTAAGCTACTGATCTAAGGCAAAATCTTGTTTCTGAGTAATTTTTAAAGGCTCCTTCATCTTGGCAGAGACACTTCAGGTGACGGTCAGCAGTGTGATACAGTGTGCAATTAGGAGAACCATGCTCTGAGCCTGCCAACTTCTGAAGTAGTAGATTGCTTTGAGCAACTCATTTTATCTCTGAGGCTGTCTTTTTTGTTTGTGAAAATGGAAATCATCTATTCTGCTGCTACACTGGGTGAGCTGAAATGTAGTTAGTGTTCGGAAGATTCCTGGACAACCATGATACTAGCAAGGAAAGGATAAAGCCAAGAGCCAATAAACCTTGACCATGCTCTGCCACAGATACTTTACTTGGCAATGAGAAAGGTACTTAACCTGTATTTTTTTTGAGGTATGGATTACAACCAGGGGCCCGTAAGGTGCTTCTGTAGGACTGCAAGCAGTCCCCCAGTTTGGTCTTTCCTTGCAGTAATTCTCTGCTAGTGGGAACTTGATCATTCTTTCTGCCTGGGTTCGTGGTTTTGGTTTTTTTTTTTTTTTTTTAAGTTGGAGGGGAGTTTCCGTCAAATCAAGTTGAAGAACAACAATCTTTGCCTTAAATCTTCCATTAATAGTACAGGAAAAACACTTCTAACTTCTGTGCTTTTAGAAAGTTTTAAGATTGTAAGATAATGCTTATAGTTTAGCAGACTTAATAGTACTTAAATTTAACTGTTGGAAGTGTTTGTCTTAATATAGACCTGTAATAAAGAAAATACACTTAAGATGTATGACTTGGTCAGTAGCTCAGTGGTTATGAAACCTGTTAGACGGGTAGTGCTTCATTCTGTGACTGTCTTGCATCAGTCGTAATTTCTAATAACGATGCCGCTCATTTAATAAAACTGGTATGTTATGTGTATATTAATGCAAGTGTTACCACTATATACCTTATTTACAGGATAAAAAGTGACGGTAGCTTTGGCATGCTTTGACTGAAATGTTAAAACAATATAATGCTTTGCCTATAAAAAGTTCTTAGAAGTGTTTTTTGGTTTTGTTTTCTGTATGCACTCCACTTTTCTCTAGCCACTGAAGGCTTTCCTGAAAATGCTCTTTGCTGATTCTGTTCTCAGTTATCTCTAGTTCACTTAGGCTTCTGCCCAGAACCGTGTATTAACTATTGTGTGTGAGCAGAGTGAAGCTGACTTCATCTGAGAAACAAAAACTGACATGAATTCACCATAAGTCTAATCCTTTTCAAATTTGATGGATTTATGCCTCCAGCATTTATTTTTTAACAATTGAATTTAAATCCACGGAATCTCTTCAGTTAGCTTATCATTGTGTTTTCTATATTGGTGCGTAAAGAATTATAAATGGTAAGGTAATCCAATATAGTTTCTTCTCTTTCAAGATCTCTGTGTTAACCGCGGCAGACACAGTAAGAACCTGCTCGCTGGATCAGTGCTATAAGACATTTCTGTCTCCTGCCACTAGTGAGACAAAAAGGAAGATGTCCACCTTCGTTAGCAGTATAAAGTCATCTGACAGCTCTACGCAGCATGCAGTGGGATTTCAAAAGGCTTTCCAGCTGATACGAAATACCAACAATGGCACAAAACTCCAAGGAAGTAAGTCTCTTGTTGGGCAATCCTGATTATTTCTAGGGCTTGCAAATGTTTTCTTATTTGAGATTCTCACTTTGACAGAGGCCAAAGGAGTGTGTAGTCTCGAATATTTAAAAAAAAAAAAAAAAGGGGGGTGGGGGGAGCACATGTGTTTGTAAGTAGCATTTACTTGATCTGTAAGCTGCGTGAGTGACTGTTGAATGTGGCTGCTCCCTTTTTATTTATTTCACTTGCTGACTTCCCTTTCTTTTGAACTATAATATGAAATTGCAGGATTGAATTGTCTGATAGCTGCATTATTTCCCAAATGTGTGTGTGGGTCCTTTCAATGAAAATTGCTGTTGCTGCAGGTTCATTTAAATATTGCCAAAACCTCTGTGTATGGGTAATGTGCATAGCTGGAATCCTACGGAAGTGGCCCTTGCTTCTCAGGGAAAAGTTTTTTTTGAGAATGCCAATTATGGGTGGTATTTTATGGAATGTGAGGTTGGCCTGGCTAAATTTTCCTTCATCCAAGAATATCCTCCTGAATTTTGGTGTAGGCTTTCTCCTGCCCATTCCCAAGACTGGGGGAGGGGGGGGGGGGGCGTTGTGTTTTTTCTGTAATAAGGATGTGGTGAAAGATGTGGAAAAGAGGCAACTCAGTTTCACATCCATGTTTGCTTGCCAGGAAGCTGTGGAAGGCAGATTCTTGAACCTGTGCTCTGAGTGCTCATTGGAATTGAGTAACATTGCCAGTGCAGCGGCAGGGTAGAGAAAGCAGGCTGGTCTCTGTTGGTTTAGTCAGTTTGTGTAACGCAGATCCCATAGTTTGGTCCTGTGCCTGCTCCAATGAGTGCAAATTCTTCAGTGTCCTGAAGGACACCAGCTCAGATGCTGTCCAGAACAGAAGGTGGTGAAAAGGAAAAGTCCAGGAATGAAAGTGCTTTGGAAAGGCTGAGGAAATGGGCTCATACTTCATGTGACTTGCCTTTCATTTATAAAATGGTGCTTTTGCTATTAAAGGTTCAGCTAACTTCTGAACTTTAGGCCATAGGTGACAGTGAAATAATTCTCTGACTGTACACTGCTTGGCTGAAAGGCATGGTTGTCAAGGGCAGGTTTTTACCATCATCTGGCAAAACGATGAAAGGGGTGCAACTTTCTAGAAAATAAAAAAAAAAATAAAAAATTAAAATCCAGTGCTGCTGAAGCTAGCTGGGATAAGGTGCATTAGTTGTAAGTGTTATTCCAAGAACATCAGCTGTAGAGTCTTGCAGCATCCTCCTACATACCTTGTGTGTTTGGCACTGTTTGTATATTAGGATTAGAAGGTTTTGGCATGTTCTTCATGAATGTGAAAACACATACTTTGACTAAGTTCTATACCGAGCAATTATTGTGGGGCACAGGCACAGAAAACTAAAAGAAAAGGCAAATGCTTTGGAGTTAGGTTTTTCTAAGTTTGAAAGATTTTGAAAACCTAAGGTGTATATAGCAAATTTTGGAATTCGTAGGGTGAGATACAGGAGCTTTGAGAAGAGGATGTTTATAAAACCTGTCTCATTTTCTTGTAAATAATCTTTTCATCTTTTTTAAAAAGGAAAATAAACCTAGAAAAAAAATGTCATTCATTTCACTGTTAATCTTCTAACATCCTGTTCCCAGAGAACAATGTGTGGGTGTGTCGGGGAAGTTACTGAGATACAGCAAGGCTCTTGAGATACAGCCTTGCTCCCAAATTCACACTGGAAAAGTTAGAAGGGAACTACTGGTATGAGATGGAAGAATTGTGCCCTTGAACACGTCTGAATTTCCTGCCTTATGCCGGTTCTTATTGCAGTCCTGCTCAGCAGACCCCCATCGCAGAGTGTAAAGAAAATGCTCTGCCACTGAGTACCAACATTCCCTGAAAGCTCAAGATAAATAGGTAGGGTGTGCTTGTCTCTGTGCGTATGTATGTATATATATATATATATATACATACACACACACACACACAAACCAAAAAAATTTGCTGTGTGGCTATATACATTATATGCATGCACACGCTATAGATAGATAAATGCAGTAATGGTACCCTGGTAGCTGGAAAAGGCCCCAGCTATGAACGGTGAGATGCCCTGTTTAGCACTGGTCCCTAATGCAGGCTTCAGACTGTCTTACATTACTCCTGCTGGCAAAGCTTTTGGACCGCAGCAGCATGCCAGGCTGCAGTATCTAATAGCTATGCTGTAGCCTAGGAAAGACGTTAACAATTTTCCTTAAACTACAGCCAAAGCTGCATTAATGCCTGGCTTTGCTTTTTTCTCCCCTGGTTTTAGCTTCTAAAAAAAAAAAAAGAAGCAGAAATTTCTGCAAAAGTAACAGCTCCTCTTAGTTGTTTGTATCAAAAGCCAATTCCAGCAGAAATTCTTTTCAAGTCGCGGTGACAAAATGTGCAAGTCAAAGCATTCATACCTATTAAAAAACACTCAAAACACCCAACAAAACCACAAAAAAACCTCAGCCAGATGAGACAAAGTTAGTATATAACCAACTAACCTAATGTTCTTCAGCTTACATGGTGATGTATGATCCCTACAAGTGTCTTAATTACATGCATAAAACACTTTTAATACTGAGATCTGTTATGATGAAACAGATTAGCATATAAGCAAGGATTAGAATGTCCGTGTTCAAAGGCTGTGAGGCAGGCCTCTTGCCAAAAACATACTCAGCTTGAAAAACGTGTTCAACTTCACGCGAACGAGCCGATGGTGAATGGCGGCGTGCTGCATCGCCCTTCTTGGGTGTTAGGCTCTAACGTACACCACAGGAAAGCACCAGGTGCCTTCCGTCCTGCGGCAGCCTCCCGCTGTGGCGCTGCAAGCCACGGGCGAGGTGGCCGCGGTGCTGGTGCAGGCACGAGGGAGGGGAGTGGGTGAAAAGGCCTTGTACAGGGGTTTCGTGTTTCTCATGTACGACCGTTGGGCTGTCTGCCACCGTGCTACAGCAGGGACTGGCTGCACGGCCAAGCCTTGCAGGAAGGGAGGATGAGGAGGGCTCTGTGATCGGCAGCAACAGCGATTCCGAGCCCCCGCGCAGCTCTTGCAGCAGCAATGGCTGGGAAAGCACCGTGTGCTTTTCGTGTAGGAAATATCAATCAGATGCTCCCCTAGGATGCAGCACAGCTCCGCTCTGTAGAATTGCAGGATGAGAGAAGGAACAGTGGGTCAGGGGAGGAAACCTGCAGGTTTTTTGCTTTTGTTAAGGCCCTCTGCGTGGAGTCAGAGTCGCTTCTGCAGCACACTGCGTGCAGGTCTTGCCTGCTCCTGCCCGCTTGCAGCCAGGCCACAAGGTGCCTGTGAGGTCTGCTCAGGAGAAGCAAACCACAGTGCTTCTGGGTGGCTGGTAGGTGCCGACTCAAACAGGTGTCTGTTAAATGCTATGGGTGGAAGTTTAGTAGCAAGTGACACAGTTCGTAAGGCTGCAGCATGTTTATCCACTGTAGATTCCTGTCAATCTCACAAATGAAGCTGTTGGCAATACATGGTTGTAAGCAGATGGAAAGGCTCTTGGTGCCTGACTTTCCCGAGTTAAAAATCTAATGCACTTTCTGCTGTATGTATGTAATTCTTTTTAGATACTGATATGGTCATAATTTATCTCTCGGCTGGGATTACCTCAAAAGATTCCTCAGAAGATGATAAAAAAGCTACTCTACGTGTCATCAATGAAGAAAATAGTTTCCTCAATAACTCAGTAATGATTCTTACTTACGCGCTTATGAATGGTGAGAAATGTTTCTGTATTTCCAGTTGATGAAAATTCCCTTTCATTGTACAGCTAGTTTGTTAAGCTCATTCAATTGTGATTCCATACCTTATTTGGAGCAGTTTATTAAGAGATGCTGGCCCATGTAATCCAAGGCTGTATCCAGATATTGGTACTTCGCTATATAAAACTGTGTGCCACCGTATGCTTATATATCACAGTGCAGCTACTCAGGATATAAAGTATTGTTGCCTGATTGGTCTAGTGGCAACCAGACTGAATTAAATTTGATAACTATTGCAACTGTAAATGTTCCTGGCACTGCCCGTGTTTCCTGGTGCAGCAGAACGAGAATGTATGTGACTTCCGTTTTGGTCATTAGCCAAGGAGCATGAATGTAATATCAAATGTAATCTGAAATCCTCCAGTAACTTAGGACCCATCTTAAGAGTGAAGTTAAGTGTGAACATCATGCACACGGTAGTTTGGCATCCTGTGCTTTTTCCAATAAAGCATTTTCAGTAAGAAGGGTATATGTTGTACACTAAAAAGTTGCACGTGGACTCTAGCCAAGGAAACTAATGCTAAAGCTGAAGTATTATTTGACTGTAAATTTAAATACTCATTTGAGATGTAAGATGTACAAAAGTATTTGATTTGTCTGCAGAAATTGAGCCTGGAACTTGTGTAAAACATGAAACTTTAACGTTTAAGCTAAAGAACAAAGCCTGTTATCTCCACGGGTGTGTAATACGCTCCTGGTCCTTTATGTGGACTAGCCACGGGTGGCGAACAAAGAGCTATCCTATGGATTTATGGGTCACATAAGTCTTTGTTAAAAGATCTTTGTTTAAAGTGGCGATGTGGACAGCGTGTTAAATTTTTACATCATGCAACGGTATGTGAGAGGCAGTCTTACTAAATATTGAGCTAGCTAATTACTTCTCTTAAGACCACACTAGTCTTTCAGCACTGTACCTTACCATTTAAATAAGCCTTATAGTATATTCAGTCCCACGGTATATATCGTTTTGCGTTTACTTACAGTACTTTGGAGTAAGATACAGAAGTCTTGATGGAAATTAAGCTGCTTTTATCTCCTTCCTTCTGTGTCTTGTATCTCTGTTTCAGAGGGAGTGACAGGTTTGAAGGAACTGGCCTTTCTGCGAGACCTGGCAGAGCAGAACTCGGTGAAGTACGGGGTGCCGGACCGAACAGCCCTACCTGTGATCAAGGGAAGCATGATGGTCCTAAACCAGCTGAGTAACCTGGAAACTACAGTTGGCCGATTCTATACAAACCTCCCCAACCGAATGATCGATGAGGCAGTCTTCAGCCTGCCTTTCTCAGATGAAATGGGAGATGGTAAGTGCTTACGCTGAATTTAGGTATAAAGTTGTAAGGGCATAGGTTCCATTTGCTTAGCTGTTCTCAGATATACTGTGGCTTTATAAGATGCTTTTAGGTGTGTTCCCAAGGCAAATGTACAATTAGCCTTTCACGCAGCTAAGTTTTTTGATCTGCAGAAGGTCTGGTTATGAAAAAAACGGTAATAACACATGGAGTAGATAGATGCAGGTTGGATTCTTCAGGGTGAAATTTGTTCTTAGGTATGTGTGCATATACAGCATCCATAATTTGTGGAGAGAAGTTCTTTGTACTTGAGGGAAGCAATCTTTTCACGTTGGAATGACAGGCTTCACTGTGCTGCACCATTGCAGGATTCATTACTGCAGTACTTTGGTATGTCTTGAGGTCTTACAGGTAGACTCAGGGGATTGCCCAGGTCACCACAGTGGAAGAGAGAAAAAAGTTGTTTCCATCTGAGCCTCCCTTTCCTGTGGGGTCGTGGATGTGACTTCAGAGTCGTGCTTCCTGCCAGGGTTCCCTTCGTTCTGTCTTTGCAACCCAAGTAGTGGCTCTTCACAGCTAGTTTAGCGTCTGTTCCTGCTGACAGGCTCTGAAGACGGGGATGCTGGACACCGGCAGTCAGAGCTCTGTAAGAGGGGGAAGACAACCAACTTAGCATATGGCACAGAGAGAGACTACTGATTATTGCCCCAAAATTTGCTATTCTTAGCTCTTTTTTAGCTTCAGCACACTTGGTCTGCCCCCAGCACCGGGCAGAAGAGGAAGCCTGAGCTGGCTGGTGATGGCCTGGCCAGTCTGGAGCGAGTGATATGCTGAATTCAGTGGAAACCTGGTGACAGTTTTTCCACAGACTGTGTGAACGCATCCATCTTAACGCAGCAGATGTCTGCGCTCTGACTCGCCCATCACTTTCTAATTTATGCTGATGGGGTGAGAAGGTGCATGGGTCTTCCCTTTTACCTTAAGATTAGATGCCTTGTTAACAAAAGCAGCGTGTTCAGCTTGATCTGATCTCCCCGCTACCTCCAGTAATGGGGAGAGTGAAGGTGCAGATACCGATAGAGGCTTCTGGAGCTACCACCGCGCTTGGGCTGCTCCCACGGTGCTGGCAGAGCTCCCCCGGCTGGACACACACCCAGCCGTGGGTCCCACCGCCTCAGCTCCTACTTTGCTTAAGTGTCATCTCCGTAAAGAGATCTGACCATCACAGTGCTGTTAGGAAATATATTGGTGATTTTATATTGCTTTGAGAATTGAGCGCATTCTGTATTTCCTCATTCAGGACTTTGCACACTCCTAGTCTCTGCTAGTAGGCAGGAGTAGTTGAGTGTTATGCAGAACAGTTTTCAAGGACTGCTGAGTTGCGTTGTGCATTTGCCTTATGTGTTGAGTCCCAAAAGAAATTTAAGACTACTCCTGAGCAAATCTCTTCTGAGTCAGAATGCTTGCTGTTTTCTGTGTTTCCTAACCTCGGTACTTAAGCCGTATTACTACTCTCACACAAAGACATATCCAAGCATAATGGAAAATTTGAGCAACAGAAGGATTAGAATTGGTGCAACGGAGAAGGAAATTACATAAATTTCAAAGTGTACTTAGTTTATACATGCGAATGATTTTTATATTGGTTTGAAGGAAAAGAGTCGCTGAGTTTCCAAATAGCAGTGGTGTAGAAAGTAAGAAAAATAAAGTATTACCAAGAGTTCTTACCTCAGGCACAAGATGTGTCCCAAAGCGTTGTGTAATTACGGGTATGATTCCCAGTACAGTGGCCGTGTTGGGATTGAGTTAAGCAGAGGAGGTTTAATATTCTGAAAATGCAATTAGATGAGCAATAATTTATCTCTGTTGTTGCTTTACAGATGCAATTTCTCTTCCTCCCTCCTCCTCCTATTTTTTAAATTGCCTCAAATGATAAAGAACAAAGTACTATCCTGGCTTTTCATGCAAACATGTCTTATCTGTAAAGCATCCATTTGCAGACTGACAAAACGCCCAAAACATTACTTGTGGTGTGTACTTTAATAAATTGATTAAATGTACCTTAGGTCACTATCAGAAACGTAGAAATTAACTGATTAGGGCGAGTGGCTAACAGCAGACAGATAACCTGCTCAGCTTCCCTGTAGGCATGCCAGTTTTTGTCTATATTCCAGCAAGGAACACCGTGTAAGATTTAAGTATGTAACATTTTGAAATTACAAAGTGTGTGCTCTGTTTCCTCTAAAAATAATTAACTGGATACTATTGCTGATGAGTTTATATTATTTCTCTCATTCGAAGGCCTGATAATGACTGTAAGTAAACCGTGTTACTTTGGAAACCTGCTGCTAGGGATTGTTGGAGTAGACGTTAATCTCGCCTATATCTTGGAAGATGTCACCTATTATCAAGACTCCTTGGGTTCCTACACTTTCCTCATTGATAATAAAGGTAACTTTTTGGCTCACATAATGTTTTCTAGTCTCACTGAGGTCATCAACCATCAGAAGGATACTCAGTTCTCATGTCTCTAAATAGTCTGTAAGCAATGAATGATAATATTTACTAAAAGATTAGCTGCATGTTGTTTGGTTAGTTTTGCCTGGGAGTTGCTGGAGGCTATAGGAGGATTCATAACTTGAAATTTCTGTACTGGAGTTTTGATGTGGAAATGCTTACTTACTGTTGAGATTTTCTACGTGTGTAACGTCCGAGGTTTTCTGTATGTGTAGGGCAGAAGGCAGAACTTGTGTATATGTGTGTTCAGCTCTTTTCCTCTGATCCCAACCTCTTTTTATTGCTTGGTTCTTCGAGCTGTTCTTTCATTTGCAACTTACCTAGTTCTGCATTTGCAGCTTCTTCAATGGTAATATTGCTTGTTTACTGGTGTTCGTTAAGCCTTTGCAAAAACTGTATGTAGTTACTGTATTCCTTCCCCCCCCCCCCCCCCCCTAATAAATATTCATCCTGGGCTCAGTTGTTATAATATAGTCAATGTATGGGTTTGTGTCTTTATTTTTTAGGATACACTCTTATGCACCCATCCCTTACCAGGCCCTACCTGCTGTCTGAACCACCGCTCCACACGGATATTATCCATTATGAGAACATTCCTAAATTTGAGTTGGTGCGACAGAACATCCTTAGGTAAGGGACTGGGATGCAATTCCAAATCTTAGCAGTCCTTAGGGCACTAGAAACATTCCTAGAGGAGTTTTAAGAGAAGATAATGTAAAATTCCTTTTCCTACAATATCTGTGTACTTGGATGGAATTCCCCTGCCCGCAATGGTTCTGGTTTGTTTCCTCCAACTTTCTTCATTTTATCATTTGGTGTGCTAAGCAGTGGCTTCCACGGCTGATCTGGCCAGTACTCTTTTCTAATCTCTCTTGCATGTCGGGAAGATTTCCCACTATTTGGTCTGGGTTTTTCTTTATCCTTTGTCTAATCTGAGTATGTGTTTTAACTCAAAATGTGATGGTAAACGAGTTCATTTTTAGCATACATACGCTTTCTCTTCACCTAAGACAGATAGCAGTTAATCTCTTCATATCTTATGATACTTCTATGAATGTACAGCAGATAGGTTTTGTTTAAGCCTTTACTCAGTGTTTAATAACATGCTGGGTGTTATATCTGCCAATATAGCATTCCCCTGGGCAGCCAGATCATTACAGTTCCTGTGAACTCCTCACTGTCTTGGCATGTAAACAAACTGAGAGAAATTGGAAAAGAAGCCTACAACGTCAGCTATGCCTGGAAAATGGTAAGGAATAACAATGACACTATTACAGGATGGCGTAGAGTAAGTTCATAGATTGAAGAGTATGTTAATGTACTGAATATAGTGAAGCATGCAGTATTGCTCTCTTACTAAAGTATGAAAGTTTTGAATTACTCAGAAACTGCACACGTGGGGCGCTTTTGTTACAATGAAGAACTAACGAAATTACCGTTTCTGGTTTCTTACCATGTCAGCTTCAGAGATGTGTCTGTACGGCTAAGCGCGTGTCCCTTCTGCATGAAGGCACTCATTTCGTAAGGTGCATGTAATGTACAGTTAGGTGGAGATTATACTCGTGCGTTCCTGATGGTGGTAAGTCTGTACTGGTCTGGATGTCACACTGCAAGCCAGGTGACACATAAATACCTACGAGAGACCACACTTGAATACAGTGCTGAGGCAGTGTTTAGCATTAGGTCACTCTTTTGCTTAATATTGTGGTTATCTTTGGGGCAGAGTAGTATGATCCAGTAATTAATAGTTGGGAAAATGTCATCTTCTCATTCTGATACTGTCTTGTTGCAGAACTGTATCCGTAGCCAGTGATGGTGTTTGCTGTAATGTAGCACTTTTCTTACAAACATTACTCCTATCAAAGCTTTCATTGAAACGGAGTACGATGTTTATGCAGCAGGCTATGTTACCGATTGCGGCGCTTTAAGAGAGCTTCTGGCAGCTGTCTTCCTTTCTTCAGTTTGGAACATATCTGAATGCTAATCTTGACCCAGGGATTAAAATGGAATCTGAGGTTAACTATAATCCAGGTGAATTTCACTGATGCCAGAAATAATTGGCTACTTCTTTGTGCCAACAAACTCAGGAGGGTACTTGTGGATCATTTCACAGTATTAAGTTAAATCCAACCTGAAAGATTAAGCTGAGCAGTTTTAAGAGATTAAATCTGTCATTGTGTAAGAGAAATTCACATAGGAGGGTGTCTGGAGCTAATTTTCTAATGTTGTAATGCTACATTAAATATCAAACAGGCTTGCAGAGCAGCTGGGCAGCTCCAAGTTTTGCTAGTCTAATGTACTATAGGATACTTAGAGTATACAAACCAGTAAAGCATGTGACACATGTAGCACAAAATTAACAGTGGTAATGATAAGATCTTGTTTTCGAGAGTTAGTTTGTCTGTATTCTTCATAAAGGGAATACCAGTGTGTTTTTATCAAGTGGGAAACTGAAGCCTCTCCTCTGTTAATGACACTTCAAAAAGTGTCCATGAAACTGTGTGAGAAATTATTTGCTAATTGAACAACAAAATGAGGCTCTTAATGTAATCTTTTTTCCTGAAAACTAGATATTTTTATTTTGTGCATAGGCTGTGGAAAATTATTTTTTGTTACAGCTTAGTGGCTCCAATATGTACAAGATGGTTACGGACTAGAATGTGGCTGTATGGGACTGGGTTGCAGTAATCGAACCACTGAAGACAAGTGTCTCTATCCTGCATGGAGACCAGTGTGGCTTGAGCACAGTCCTCCCCTCTGTTTTCTGTGGGATCAAGTCTATGGTGGCTTCTTTGAAAAGGAGATACAGTGGAAACTGTGATCCTTGAGAGTATGGCAAAGTGTGGTGCTGCCTTCCAGAACTGGACGAGATGAGCAATTAAAGACAGGAGAATGAATGCTAAATCTTCACCCTTTTGTTTCTGTTTGATGACTTGCTTATGTTTTTCAGGTCCAGGACACATCCTTTATCCTGTGTGTTGTGGTAATACAGCCAGAAATACCTGTTAAACAGCTGAAGAATCTCAACACTGTCCCCAGCAGCAAGCTACTGTATCATCGACTGGATCTGCTGGGCCAGCTCAACGCCTGCCTGCACTTCAAGCAGCTGGCCACCTTAGGTAAAGCTTTCTTGCAGTTCACCTTGACCACCTTGTGCATGTTTCTGTAGAGTGTGGCAGCAGAAAGTACAACTCTTCTCACAGAACCCTGGAAATAGTCTCCCTTTGAGAGGCTTTTATTTCCAAGGCTGATTTTCTAATCAGCTGTTACCTTCTTATAGCTCTTCATTGATCATAGCTACTCTGCTTGATGGTGAGCACTTGCATGGATGAACACAGTGGGACTGCTCATCAGAGTACGAGATGAATACACTGGGACTCTTGCTCGATCAAGTTCCCAGAAAGTGGAGTCGAGAGAGTGAGAGATGTCTCACCAAGCTTTAAAACTAAGTTCTCTTTTTTTGGCTGTAAAGCAGCTTATTGATAAATAAGTAGGATGAAGTCCTAGCCAGTCATGCAGCACTACTATTCTTTTGACTTTGGATTTATGCAAGTTTTTCACTGCCATAAGCATTTTAATACCATCGATCTGACTTCACATGGAAGTTAAGTCTGTTGGGGAAAACTGAGAGCTTCAGTGGTGTGATGGTTTCCAGACCCTCCTTAACTGCTTAAAAATTCTTGGGTTACAGACGCACTCCTGCTTTTGATAAGCTAAAGTGATTCCGCTCTACCTGTAATTTCAGTAGTTGCTCAAACATTACTGGAGGAAAGAGGGCGAGTCTCCATGGCAGTGTAAGTTCTAGTGTCTGGAAAGGCTAGAGAACTTAAAAAATCTAATATATCCTAAGAACATAGAGGGGGGTTTAATATAAGCATCATAAGTTGAAAGCTTTCATTTCTAAGTATTAATCTTGGGGGGGTTTAGTAAGATCTGCGCTCTATTGTAAGAAGTTCTGAATTAGGTGCTTTTGTTTGTAGCAGGGTTTGAAGGTCTCATGGTGGATTAGTGGCACAGTTGTGATATTTTCATAGCTATATTGCAGTGCCCCGAATAGCCATGTGAGATTAGACTTGAGAGATGCAGAGGAACTTGACAAACCTATCAAAATTGCTTTGCCAATTGTTTAAAACATAAGCTTTTTTCTTTCTTTAATGTGGTGCCTAGTCATGATTATCTTACATGCAGAAAGACGAGCTATAAGTGGAAAATATCCCCAAAACACAGCACTAAGCTCACAAGTGGAAAAACTTCATGCAAAGCAAAATGCAATCACATCAGAATATTTGGTCTGGGAAGCAGATGAAGGACTATAATAGAAGTTCATAAGTGATGACTGCAGTACATATGGTTGCTGGATGTATGGTGATGTGTTTTAGAGGAATGTGAATAAAAGCAGAACACTTCACATAGGCCGGTGAGATTTTTTCCGCTGGGGACCATTACACATGGGGAAATTGGGTTCCATGGGTCAAATATTCAGAAAAGACGTTCTTTGCAGCCTTCGGCCCTGCATTAATGTAATCATTTTTCTTTTTAAGAAGAAAAAGCTGTCTGGCATTGCAGTTTCTGCACAATGAAAATTTGCTTTCTACTCTGTTCTGAAAACTCACCCCAGACAGCTACACTTCTGGTGTAGCTCCCTCTTGTGTGCTTGTAATTCTCCATTTGTTTGTTATCTGTAACTGAAAGTGCTTGGTTCTGTTTTCCTCTGCTGTATTTAACCTAAACACGGATAATTAATTTCTTCTTCTTTAGCACAAAATCTTCTCTTAAGGGAAAACAGCATTTGTAATCTTTCAAAAAGTAGTAATTCAGAAATGGTTTAGACGTTGAGAGCAGGGGCACTAAAGCCTACCAAATCAGAGTAACTGGACTAACTTTGTCACTTCTGTATTTTGAAGCAAGAAAGATAGTTCATGTGCAACCTAAGTTTTGTGGGTGCCTGGGGAGGCAAGCTGTGCCGTAAGGGCTCTGGTTTGGCTCAGAAACTTGGTGTTTCTTGCCCTCGCTCACAGTCCGCCCGCGACCTGAGGAAACGGTGCACTTTGCACGCTCAGGAGTGGGAGACTGGAGGAACAGGCGGAGGAATGAAGAGCGCATCAGTGTAATTCCTTCCACGTGTCCTCAGCTAGGACGCCACGTCAGATGCCCTTCTGTGGTACAAATGCATTTACTATGCAATATGTGCAATTCGTTGGCCTTAACTTTCTCGTATTTTGCTATTTTTAGAAAGCCCTACAGTCATGCTCTCTGCGGGCAGCTTCTCTTCTCCTTACGAACATCTCAGCCAGCCCGAGACAAAGCGGATGGTGGAGCATTACACGGCGTACCTCAGCGACAACACGCGCCTGATTGCCAACCCTGGCCTCAAGGTATGTCCTTGGTGCTGACCACTCTGGTCAGCCCTGGAGACCCTGGTTTCCTCACGTCCCACGCCTTCACCCGGCGGGGAAGTACCTGCAACATTCACCTCCTGATGCTCAGGGGGTTATGGAGTGGTGGTTTGGAGTGGTATTCCCATGCTTGGAGAGTTGGCCGGGGCCTTCAAGGCACAGAATAGTGGAGAGGGAGAGAGGGGGCTTCTGCTGCAAGAGGGGGAAAAAAGTTGATAAGCAGCTATTGAAATAAACACTAGAAGAATTAAAGCTACAGTAAATTCTTAGTGGAAATGTCTTTGCATTCTTAGGCATATAAATGAGAATTTTCTATTTTGTGTGCAAGCACAGCAGTGTTTATATTTGCATGAAATAAAAAAGCAAACTCTAGAAGCTGCAGAGATAATGACAACGATATTTCATTATAATAAGCTTTTCCTTTGCTTGGAATGTGCCAGATCCGTCTGGTGTGAGACGACTTTAAACAAGTAATTGAGTTTAGATGATCTCCGATGGCTCTTTAGGAAACCCCGTGAGCAGCTTATTATCTTTTCATGCAAGTCTTAGAGGAACCCTGCTAGGTCTGCCTTTGTTTTGCAGTTCTCTGTCAGAAATGAAGTAATGGCTACCAGTCACGTCACAGATGAATGGATGACACAAATGGAAATGAGTAGCCTGAACAGTTACATTGTGCGCCGTTACATAGCAACCCCCAATGGGGTGCTCCGAATTTACCCCGGTTCCCTCATGGACAAAGCATTTGATCCCACCAGGAGACAATGGTGAGTTTTTAGGGTCCCGTTATCAAAGCTTTGGATAATCTTGGAGGGCAATAAGGAAGATATTTGGTATCGATTTCATAACCTGGGGTTTTTTTATGGCCAGCTAATGAACTATTTAACTGTAATTGTTTTCATCGTGGGTAAAAGACTCGGTGCTTAAATACAGCTAGTTAAAACCTTTATTGGTTCTAATTTCAACCCTTTTTAAGTGATGGTTTCTGTTTCATATCCCTCCTATGGCAGATGGGAATATAAATATTCAGGAAATTAGCATCTGCTTTAGGGATTAGCTAATTCGGGAGTGTTTTCAGCAACTTGTGCCATTTTTGGTTGTTTCTTTGTTTGTTTACAGTGGGTTTCCTGTCTAACGTAAAGTAGGAATTTGTTGGCTCGACTGTGCACTATTAATTAGATGCTAGCATC
The DNA here is from genome assembly GCF_015220075.1 of Falco rusticolus. Taxonomy (NCBI): domain Eukaryota; kingdom Metazoa; phylum Chordata; class Aves; order Falconiformes; family Falconidae; genus Falco; species Falco rusticolus. The sequence goes on along the minus strand of NC_051197.1, from coordinate 2,707,759 downwards.
TGATTTGGGGAAGTATTTGTATACATTACAAATGAGAGCCTGAGACATGAGAGCGCTCTGGAGTGTGTTTCGACATCTGTGCTTTGTTGAAAGGAGCCAGCCAGGAGCTGCCACACTGTGAAAGCCACAAGCCAGCGCTGGGTCCAAACCCTCCAGCTCTGCGGGGAAGGGTCTGAATTGCTCCTGGCCTTGGTGATGCTGTAGCTCTCTTGACTCGGGTTTTCCCTGAAAAAATCATTGCCATAGCTACCGATCAGCTTTTCTTCAGGTTTTCTTCCTTTTTGTGTTATTTATGTTTTTGCATAAGATGATGAATTTTGCTTTTTTTCTTTTTTTTTCTTTTGTAGTAGAGATAAATGGGGTGCGTTCATATTGTAAACAAACTGAACGTACCTTTACAATCCCTTGTCTCCATTTTAAAAGCTCCCATATTATTTCCACTCTTGTTTTATTTAGGATTTGGGATTTGAGGTTTTTTGCTTTTACGTTTCACTGATTTTTTCAAGCTGTGGTTTTGAAAAAGCCTTCATATGCAGCATGAGATAGTGTCTTGGGTTTCATATAAAGCCAGATGGTAGCGTTTTTGAAAGAAGATGCAGGTAAAACACTAGAAATAAAGTAGAAGTCAGTTAAGCTGCTTGCACAGTGCTGTCTGGAGTCAGCTGAGTGTACTGGGGTAGGGAAAAGCGGAGTAACAGCTTTTTCTCACACAAAAATGTTGCCAGCACTGGAGTGTTTTATAAACTTTCTCATGACAGTAGAAAGATATTTGCTGTGACCGTGGCTTGCGTGTTTCTCAATTTTTGTGCATGAATTATGTCTACTATAGGATGTCATTTCTCCTCCGTTTGCAACATAGTAATTTTGCCAGTATTTGCTTTGCGTTTGAGACTCTGCTGGCATAAAGTCATGTGTTCTTCTGGGAAAAAAAGTCTAAAATTATATTAAACATATCCTGTGCAGAAGTAAGTTGAAGTTTTTAATGCAGTTGGATGTACTGAGGAACCATTTATTGGGCTAGTCTGTTTTAGGCCTGGGTCCTAATCACGCTTAGGTACTTGTTTAATATTAAGAAACATTGATTTGGTAGCATATCGTTCACAGTCTGCAGAATTCAGTGCCTGTCTGTATTTCTGCAAAATCAAGGATGCTGTCTTAAAGTTCACTAATGGTGAGCGTTTCTTTTGACTTCCCTCAGGTACTTGCATGCAGTGGCTAATCCAGGGCTAATTACCTTTACTGGTCCCTACTTAGATGTTGGAGGGGCTGGCTACGTCGTTACGATCAGTCACACAGTCCATTCTTCCAGGTAAGTGGTGCTTTGAGGTTTGTGTCAAATTAGAATACATCTTGAATTATCAAGATGTGCTTTGGGTAGGAGAGAAAAGTGCTGAGCAACTCATACGTACATGTTCAGGAAGTGAAAACCAAACCTGGTTTTAAAGTGCTTTTAGTGAAATTGTAATATAACATTCTGTAGAGTCAGTGGAAATAGTATATGGAAACACGGTGAAAAATCCACGTTATATGAATAGTTTATATTCTGTAACTTTACTGATAGATGAAGAATAACAGCATATAGAAGAAACAATGGTGAGAATGTGCTCCTGGATGACCATGAGATGAGCTGTCATGTGTACGAGGCAAAGACCTAGGAGAAGGAGAGGGACTGCTTCCGTTAGGCAGTCTGGGAGATGCTCTCTCTCTGCTGGTAGGCAAATAGTTTTTCATCAAGACTATTAATCTCTGGATTTCCTGAGGTTTACACTTCCACTGCTGAAGTTGCATGTACCAGTGTGACGTTAGGAAGGGAACAAGAAGTGAAAGCAGATACCTAACTGCAAGTAGAGGTCAGGCCACAAGACAGATTTAACGGAAGAGTTGTCCATACGCCAGGCACTGGCAGAGCACCTCACCTGGGCTGTTTAAATTCAGCCCTTCTGGACAGGCTTTCGGGAGAAGGAAGAACCACCTGAGGAGAAGCCTGTAAACCTTCAACTGCCCTTACAGGACTGCAGAAGACAAATCGGAGTGAAAACAGCGGCCGTGCCTTTGGGATCAAAACCCCACATACAGCTAAAGGGCCATCACAGCCATATGTTAATACAGTTAATATTGCCACCAGGAGAAGCGGACTCAGTCTCTCTATGATCATCGTGTCAGTACTGGAATGAGCTTTTCCTTGAGGACCAGACATTTATCTGTTTCAGAAGCTCCCTCCTGGCCAGGCCCCCAGCCTGAGGCTGAGGTTTGGTTTGAGATGTAGGATGTTTAAAGGAGGTCAGTTCACAGAACGTGTACTAAACCTTTCAATCACAAGCTCTCCCAAGTTTCAGAAATCGTAGTTACTCATTTTGTTTTTTACAGAGAGCCTTTTCTAAGGCTTTCACTGAGCATGTGGCTTCTGCGCACACTCTCAAACAGCCCGCTAGTACAAAGGTGACTTCTAATGTTGCGCTGGTAAATACCGATCACAAAGCCAGCAGAGCCCAGGACACCGCTTTTCTACTCTCCTCAGAGACATCTCAGCTTTGTTTGGGATTTCCCACCACAGGACATCTGCCTGTCTTTTTTGGCAGAAGTATTATCAGGCCTAACGCCTGTGTGGTGCTTCTCACAGAAGAATTTACTTAAGATAAATAAGCACTTTTGTAAGAAGAAAAGTGCAATTAATCAAACCTCTGATTTTTATCTGGTAAGAGATGGTTTAGTTAGGTTTAGGAACTTAAAGCTTATGTGGGTTATTAGAACATGATTAAAGAATGGTTAAACAAAATTTGGCAGATGTGAGTGTGATTCCTGGGTAAATATGACCTCTAGAAGCTTATAGTCACATGCGGTTATAATCCCCAAAGAAATCTTAGTTAAAAAAAACCCAGAGGGGTGGGGGAGGAATCAGTAGAGTTAATAGGCATGCTCGCATTAGAAACTGCTGTGTGGGTTTAAATAGCAACATTAGTTTATCTGGAACTGACGTTTACCTCTCATTCCCATTTTATGTATATCTTACTTCTTTTTTGGAGGCTGGGAATAGAAGATTCATGCAAGGAATTATTTAATGTAGCTTGCATCAGCAAACCAGAAGGAGTTAATGTTTAAAAATGAGCCTAAAATATTTACAGCGTTCCTAATGGCTTTTTGTCTGCTAGGACAGAGCAGAAACTTCATAGCTTGATGTCTTGTCACATACAGTTAAATGTGTCTGTGCTGCTTCACTGTCATCCTCTTTCCCATTCCTTCTCTGTGAAATGGATAATGCTAAAAATAAATCAAATCTGGGTTTTTAGATTCTGTGTTTTTAAATCTGCAAATTAGATTTGACTACATCTTCACTGTACCTCTATAAAAGCAAACAAACTTCAGTGCAGTAAACAGAGTTGGGTTTGTATCGATAAGGTCTCGCCAGCAGCCTCTACTTTGTGCAGTCCAGCTGTGCCATTCAGTATCTTCTTTTTCTAAACGTTTTTATTCCTATCTTCAGAGATAAAATTACTTAGGAAAGTACATTTTAAAAACCAGCAAGTCAAAGGTGTCTCCTTGGTCACCGGGATAAAGCCCACATAGGTGCGAAATAGCATGCCCTGCGATTTGAGGATGAGCTGAACGTTTAGCATCCTTCAGGGATGGGAGCTAACGTGGCCTGGCCGTGCCTTTGCAGTGCTGCGGGAAGCAAACCTTGAGAATTTGGGCGTTAGAAGTGGAGGAGTGACAGATTCCCTCGTCATCCGGTCCAGCCGCAGGCTACCGTACACCACCACATCATATCATCCATTTTCATAACCCACCCGAATAAATACGATTTTCCTCTATTTTCTGGCTGAAATTCGTAATCACTCTTACACTTTGGAATGTTAAGGATTTAGCAAAATGTTTGTGGCAGCTTCATAGTCAGGTCGTGATGCTGGGGGCTGAGCAGAGGAGCAGTGCAGAACATAACCCCCGCTGACGCGGTGGGGGTTCAGGTGCTGGGAGTGCAGGAGCTGCGTCCTGCGTTCATTTGTGCGGGTGGGGAATTTTTAGTCCTAATTTGTGTTGCCAAATACTGAATGTGTATAGGTGGTGGGGGTGTATGTAAGGGTCGAGGGAGAAGGGTCAGTTCTGGGGTGTGATCCAGTCCTGGGCTGGGTCCTGTCTCTTCCACGTGCTGGTTGTAATGAGGTGCAATTTTTGTGGAGAGACTTCAGGAGTGGCAGCAAATAACTAACACTGTTAAGATGCTGTTCTCTCCCTTCACAGCTGCTCAGACTGTTGATTTAAACACAAGCGGGGTGAACTGAGCTTCAGTGTGGAGGTGTGGATTTGAGCTGGTCATTTATATGCCAGGGAAGCCGGTCTGCTTTTAAAGCAGGAAACTAAGTAATTAAAATAGTAATTATTAATACAGCCATGAAAGCCTTTTTCCTTTTCTTCCTCCCCTCTTTGCAGTGCACAGATGTCTTCAGGACATTCAGTGGCAGTAATGGGCATTGACTTCACCCTGCGATACTTCTACAAAGTTCTCATGGATCTGTTGCCAGTGTGTAACCAAGATGGAGGAAACAAAATCAGGTAAACCCTTCCTTCCAGGCAATAAATAGTTCAAGCCTTTTTTTTTTTTTCTTCTTCCCTCTTTAACTGAAAGACCCAGAGGTACTTTCGGACTTAACTTACTCTAGGAATCTGTTACTTTCAGTGTATGTTCTCTTATTTCCACTAAAATTTGTACTACTTGTTCTCATAAAGATTATGTAGACTTTTTTTATTACTCAAGATCAAACTGTCATCAGCCAAGTAAACAGTCTGCAGGAATATGAAAACAGTAGATGACTGATATTTTTTTTCGGTTATATTTAGACTTCACTGAAATCCTGGGCAAAAAAAATGTTATGAACACATTTCCTATTCACTTCTGTTTGTTTTCATTTTACTTACTTGGTTACTGTGAGCATGTAATAATGATGTATCATCTCTATTTGTTTTAACTGTGGTTAATAAAATAAACTTTTGTTACGTTTTTCTCAGAAATATATAGCACAGCAATAGTCAGAAGTCTCAGAAGTATCTAATTTTATTTAGACTTACGTGTATCTTGATTGTTCCCCTTTACCCTTTTTTTTGAAAAATCACGTGGGAGGGGCAGAAGTAGACTCTGGTTTGAATCTAGAGTAAGTTACTAACATGGTTTGGGCATTGTTGTTGTTTCTTTGTTTTTAAACCTTAAATTTAGGAAGGGAAGTGGGTTTCTGTCATCCTCACAGTTCTTTTTTGATTTGGGTATTTTTTTATATATTTTATGGTGTACTAAAAAAAAAAAAAAAACCAATCAGCATTTCTGGTTTGGCATTCCTTTCATTTCAGTTAAAAACTACTAATAGTCAATGGGGTCAGATGCTTTATTCTGTTTCTGCATTCCCGAAATGAGGAATTTCAAGCGTATTATTAAAAGTTTTGTTAGACATTTCTAATGTAGAAGCCGGATCTAATGCTTATGGCCTCTGTGTAAAATGCACGCAGGTATTAAGGGACAACTATTCTGTCTGGTAGGCGTTGGCATTTTGTTTTAGATGTATCTACTGAGCCTTTTCTCTCTGCAGTTATTCTGGGGTAGTCACGAGCCTACTCGTTCTCCTGTTTCCTATAGCATCTTTCAGAAAAAAGAGAAAAAGCAACATCACTACATGAACTTCTAATGCAAAACCCAAACAGTTTGGGGCAGTAAAAAAACCCATCCAACTAAAAGTTTTAATGACTCCTTTGTGTACTTAAAGTGTGCGGTCCCATCTATCCTGTGCTGATTGCTTTACATTCTGTCTGCTGCCGCCCTCCGTGAGCCGATGTAAGTAGAACTTTACAGAGCAGACTGCCATGGGAATCGCAGGCTTTAACGCTGCCTGAAGTGCCCACCAGGCAGGAGGCCGGGGCAGTGGGGCAGCTACCCCACTGCGCTCTTCGGGAGCACGGAGTGGTCACATTAACCTCCTCCGTCTCCCTTCTGCGGCCACCGATTCTCTTGATCTTGGCACAGGCTGTGCTGTCCCCGGTGCCACTCGCTCCTACGCCTTCCCCAGCGCAGCTGTCTGCGGCTATGGAAACGGGAGATGCCAAAAACATTACGGATTAAAACCTCGCAGCACACTGCTTTCTAGATAAGGGCACGGATCTGACATCATTTCCCTGAGATCACACGGGAAACTAATGGGAAGAGCTGAAAAGGGAGAGGAAAGGTTGGGAAGGCTGAGAATGAAACAGGAGTGATTTATCTCTCTGTTTAAAATTGAATTCTAAAGCGGGAGGTCATTAATGGAGAGTGTGAAATCTCTGTTTAATTAGTAACGTAGTAGATTAATAAACTGTTAAAGCTTTCCAAGTTCATTATGCTTCATTTATTTCTGGATCTTCCTCAATCAGACAAGACAACGCACTGATCAGTTTTCCTTTCTGTTTCTAATCAGTTCCATTTTCAAGTCCTTAATGGTCCAGGCTTGTTGTAACAGTGACAGAGTTAAAAGCTTCAGGGAAATCCCCAACGTATTCTTTACAGATATTTTGCAGTGAATTTGTTTAATGTCCCTGTTATTTTAGTAAACAGAAGCCTTTAAAAATCCTTCCTCTAGCTGTACGTTTCCGATCATGTTTTATTTCACTGTGTTTCTCGAAAGCCCGAGGAGGTCTAATGGGAGGCTCTCCGCTTTGTTTGTTCTGGGCAGGTGCTTTATCATGGAGGACAGAGGGTACCTTGTGGCCCACCCAACGCTCATCGATCCCAAGGGACACGCACCGGTGGAGCAACAGCACATTACGCACAAGGTCTGGTTCCTTTTTGCGTGGGTTATTCCTACCTTTTCTAATTTTTGAGGTCTAAGGACTGCAGAGAAGCTGCTGTTCGTGTCTGACTTCAAAGGCGTAAAATCCTATGGTTTTTGCCTAGGAACCTCTGGTAGCAAATGACATTCTGAACCACCCAAACTTCGTCAAGAAAAACCTCTGCAACAGCTTCAGTGACAGAACAGTTCAGCGGTTTTATAAATTTAATACCAGCTTAGTGGTAAGTGTGTTTTTCTATTTTATTTTGCTTTTGAGCGTACTTTGGTTGGGTTGGGTTTCTTCTGGTGGAAACGCAAATGCTTGCCAGGATCCGCAGCTGAGGCTGGAAGCCAGCCTTCTGTGTGGATTGGCCTCCGTCCGCCCTCTCCAAACACAAATCAGCGATCTGGACTGCACAAGCTGTACTCGCACGAGGAGTCAGTTGACATACAAGGGATTACGGATGTGATCGCCGGCCAGCTGTGGTTGATGTCTGCAGAGTCTCATCCAGCATCATGAAAATAAGAGCGGGTCTCTGTTGTTAGGTGAGGACTTTCCAGCAGTAGTTGGGATTTTTTACTTTGGATCCTCTGACCTGACCTCTGGCTTCCCACTCTGACCAGTGTAACGTCCTCCTGTGACACAGGTAGTAAGGGTTTCTGATACCTTTTAGTTAGGTGTCCAGATAAATGGATTTATGGATGCAATGCACGTGAGCATTCACAGAGTAGTGTTTGTCAGACTGCAGTCTCTGGACACCTGAATGCCCTGCAGGCCCCACAGGTCATGTATGAGCTTCCTCCTGCGCTCAGCCATGCCAAGAGGTCTAAGCTAGGGGCTGTCCTCTCGCTGTGCCGTGAATGCTGGTCGCAGTGCCACATATCAGCCCCTGCAGGATTACTCAGAAGTCGTTACACTCTGTGAGAGAAGCTGCTCTTTAAGTAATACTTTTCAATTATTACAGGGAGGAGAAGGTGGGATATGAGTGTCAAAACTATTTGAAAGTTATATCAGAATAGGTTGATTTATGTCAGGTAGGCTTAAACATTTTCCCCACACTTGAAATGCAAAATAGAAAGTGTACTACTGTAAAGGAAATTGTATAGGACAGAGCAAAAAATTAAGACGGTGGCATGCAAATAGGAACCAGGAATGAATCTGCCTACCAAATAGATCACAGCTGTACAGTGCTGTGGTGCATTTTTCTTACAATACATGTGCCAGGAAGTTTTCCACAAGTTGTGATGGTGCCTTCCTGTCAGCACAGAGCCTCGTTGCGGAGGTCACCGATGGCTGGCACTGCAGGGTTGGGCTGGTGAGCGATGCGAAGGACTGAAACGTAATCTGCTGTTGACGGGATATCGGACTCAGTGCTGCTGCCACACCTCATAGTGTTTATAAGCTAAGCCTATTTTTTTCTATCTTCAGCAAAGTCTTTCCACCCAGCAGTGGCTTGGAAGCAAAGCTCAACAGCTGGATGAACAATTTTGTAAGCCTCGTATTTGTGAAGGTGGTGCTCCCGTGCATGTGTGTTCCCTCAGTTCTGTAGGTTTCCTTGGAAAAGGGAAGATGTCCCACTCCCTAAAACAACATATTTCTCGCTACACCATTGATACTATCTGTTTTTTACCTAGGGTGATCTGACAAACCTTGTGCACGGCAGTCACTGCTCCAAGTACAGGCTGACAAGAATCCCAGGCACCAACGCCTTCGTGGGAATTGTCAATGAGACCTGCGATTCACTCGCCTTCTGTGCCTGCAGTATGGTAGACAGACTCTGCCTCAACTGCCACAGGTGAGCAAGAGATTGGAAGTGAACGGGCTGGTCCAGGCATTTACTGCTTCCCTCTTTCTTGAGTCAAGGTTCATAAAAGCACATTTCTTTTATAAGCTAAATGAAAACATGCAGTGCAAAGCTGAAGTGAAAACAGAATAGTTACTTCACATGTGCTGTTTGTGAGAGGCGTGGTGTCTGTCGTGGTGTAACCTCAGCTGGCAGCTAAGTACCACACAGCTGCTCACTCACTGCCCCTGGCCCGGTGGCATGGGGAGGAGAATCGGAAAAAGGTAAAACCTGTGGTTTTAGTGGTTGAGTTAAGAACAGCTTAATAATGAAATAAAGTAAAAATAGTAAGAACAGCAACAGCAATAATAATTGTAATGAAGAGGCGAGGGAGAGGGAGGGATAAAATCCAAGAGGAAAAAACCCAAAAAACCCCACCCCAAGTGATGTACAATACAAGGGCTCACCCCCTGCTGACCGATGCCCAGCCAGTCCCTGAGCGGTGAATGATGGCTCCCAGCCAGCTCCCCCAGTTTATATACCGAGCATGACATCGTACGGCATGGACTAGCCCTTTGGCTAGTTTGGGTCAGCTGTCCTGGCCACGCTGCCTCCCGGCTCCCTGTGCAGGTGCTCGCTGGCTGGGCAGGGGGAGCCTGGCAAGCCCCCGAGTTAGAGCGAGCACTGCTCGGCCACAACTAAAACATCGGCGCGTTACCAACATTATTCTCATACTAAATCCAAAACCGGCGATGCGGAAGGAAATAAACTCTATCCTAGCCGAAAGCAGGACAGCGACATAGCATACCTCTAATCATTTGCCATATCATCAGTGTATTAAAGCACGGGTTGGTTGTTCTTGACGTGGTAAAAGACTGTGAGAGGTTCGGTTTCTCAGGGTCAGTTAGCTGTGGGTCAGGCCCTTTGTGCTGGCATATCGGTACCTGCGATTTTATGTGGATTGGTGTAGTTTTTGATTGAGGGGATTCTGGCGCTTGCAGGAGATTTTGCCTACGCCAGCATCGTTACATGTTTGTTGCACTGGCAAGCTGGATCTTTGTGTCTAGATCTGAGACTTGTCCAGCGGTTGTCTTCATTTGACCTTTCAGGGGATGGGTAACAGGCCAGAGAGGCGCTCTGATGGCATTGCCCTCAGGCCCAGTGCAGAACAGAGCGATCCCTGTGTTCCTGGGAGGACGAGAAAGGTTACTGAACAGCCTTCTCCGTGGTGAACGGCTGTTCCGGAGCTGCACTGAGGGGTTAAAATCATCCTGCAATGTCTGATGCATTTTTCTGTGTGTTTTCTGCCCCTGAAGAATGGAACAGAACGAATGCGAGTGCCCTTGTGAGTGCCCTCTGGAGGTGAATGAATGTACCGGCAACCTCACCAACGCCGAGAGCAGGTGAGAACCAGCCTCCTCCAAAAAGGCACAGCACGGTACAGAAGCTAATTAACAAAATTACTTGTTTGTTCATGCTAACGTACAGGTGATAGAGGATAGAATAGACAGTAATTTAAATATAATTAAGCAGATGATGTGTCATAGGTGAACATGATAGTTTTCCTTGATTGTGCTTTGACTATTTTTATAATACAAGGCTTTACTTTTTGCCCCGATGTAGGAATCCGAGTTGTGAAGTTCATCAGGAGCCAATGACTTTCACGGCAATCGATCCGAGCCTGCAGGATGCTCTCCCGCAGTGTATTAACACGCAGTGCAATCAGAGAACAGAGAGCGGGTAAAGTGGCGTTCTGCATCTATCGAGTTGTACCATCTTCTTGAAATAGTTCCATTAAAATAGCTCTTCCTTACACATTTTAGAGAGGGGGAAAAAAAAAAAGTGTGATGCCAGGATGAAATATTACAGCACAGAGCAATGACAATGGTGTGCTGCAGTGCAGAAACAGACCTCAGTATTCCCATTTGAGTCGCGTAACACCATTAATGGCAAACAAACGGCTTTCCCATCACGCTCTGTGACTCTCACATCCAAGGGCTGTACATGTGGAAGATTTGCTGTTGAAAGGACAATGAATTCTACCTTTTTGCAAAATGGATAGCGCTGATACATTTGTCCGCCTCCCAGAGAAATGTGTTCACAGAAAGTAGACGGAGCTTTGGTGGTGGTAACATTGGAGCACATTAGAGGTGGTAGCTGCATGTCCCTTCTGGTTTCCTGCTTCTCTGTTCTACTCCTGGCATTACGTAGAGAAGCTTGGGGGCTTATTTTTTGCTAGTTATGAGCAGTCTCCAGGGAGCTGAGATTGCTAGAACATGCCATGCTCTGACCAGACGTTCCAAATCCTTTCTTCCATCTTCCAAAGGAGTGCAGAAAAAGGGTGGAACTGTAGTCAGATTTCGCCATGCTGAGAAATGTCATGTTGGAGGCGTTATAAGTAGGTTGTTCTTTTGCTCAGGCTGAGGAACGGAGGAAAAAAGCAAAGCAAGCAGGCTTGGAGGATGCATACTGAAGATGCAGCTTCCCTGTATAACAACTTCCCTTGTGGCACTTAAGCATTTTAATGAGAAGCTTTTTGTGGCCAAATGTTATGTGCATGAGGGTTTATGGATGATTTTGGCCTCCCTCTGTCTTGCAGTTCTAAAACAGACTGAGCCATGTCAAATGAAAAGCAGTGAACGCTTTCCTTTTTAATTTTCAGGGATTGCTTTGGGGTGTTGGACTGCGAGTGGTGTATGGTAGACAGTGATGGGAAGACCCATCTGGACAAGTCCTATTGTGCCCCTCAGAAGGAATGCTTTGGCGGCATTGTGGGAGCAAAGAGCCCGTACGTGGATGACTTGGGAGCAATAGGTAACTCTGCCTTTCTGAACAGACGCTGCATTTAACTGTTTGTATTCAATAACATGCACTTTCAGTGTCAGAGCATGCTTCACGTGACATGTTTATCTCTTTCGCGAGTGGTGAGTTAGCATAAATAGTGCATCAAGCAGTAAAGAGGTAGCATCAGGCCTGTTGTGAGTATCACGTTTTTGAAAATATCGATGTGTAGCTGCATGTTACAGAGTATGGAGACGGTGGGTTTGACATTGATAATGTGCAGCTGTGACCGTGAGCAAAGAAGTAAATAACTTTGAGGAAGTGTGAGAAGAAAGCCAGATGAGACAGAAACAAAGGAGGAGTGTGATCTCACCTCTGGAAGATGAGGAGGCAGCATGAACAGCAGAGAGTAGCCTATAGTGAACAGTGGCTGGGCACGTGGGTGGTAGACTTTGACCAATAATAAAGCTTTTAGCAGCGCGTGTGTGCAGGGTATAAACTTATAAAAGATGTAACTAAGGATAAAGGTCTTTGCTTCACCATCCTTGCAAAGTCCGTACCTCAGTCACCACAGGGTGTAGCTGTACGTTTGTGTCTTTAAGATATACCCCCTCTGAATTTCTTCAATTTAAAGTGTGCCGTCCTGTGTGTGCGCAGTTAAGCACCCAGAAAACCTTCAGGATCATCTCTGAATCTTGAGAGATGTTGATTTAAACCTTTCTGCAGAGCGTTAATGGGTGGTTTTCCTCTGTTTTGTCCCTTTTGATTTAGGAGATGAGGTAATCACTCTGAACATGATCAAAAGTGCACCGGTTGGCCCGGTGGCTGGAGGCATTATGGGCTGCATTATGGTGCTTGTCCTAGCAGTATACGCATATCGCCACCAGATACATCGGAGGAGTCACCAGCACATGTCACCTTTGGCTGCCCAGGGTGAGCTGATAACTCTTGAGAGAGAAATAGTAGGGTGGGCGTTAAAAAAAAACCAACAAACCAAGAACCAGAACCAAACACACACACCCCCAAAACTAAGCAAACAAAAAAATCCAAACCCTCTTTCTTTGGTTTTGTTTCAATGCTTCAGCCCATTTTATTTCCCTTTTGCCAACTCTTATAGTCAAGTCTTATCCCGGGTGCTTTGTGCACTCTCCTTGGTGCAGCCAGACCTGCTGCCGCCTGAGGAGAGCCTGCCCAAAAACCTGAACATGCTGTTCTTGTCAGGAAGCTGAAGTTACACTTTTTGTAGAGCTGCAATGATAAGCCCAGCTTCACAGCTTTCCGGGCCTTGTCACAGCATGCCAGTTGTGTATTTCTGCACAAGGGCGGTGCTTTGGGGAGTATTACAGTTTTCACACCTTTTCTGCTTGGGCTGTTTGGGACGTGTCTTTTCTTTAACTTGTGTTTCCCGTTTTTGGTCTGTGTGATGTTTATGGAGTATCCATACATAGATAAAACCGCTGAAGTCTGAGAGACAGAACTGTTTGGGAGAAAGGGTACTGGTAGAAAGATACAGAGGGTGAGAAGTGTGATCAAGGCTAGTTACCTCTATATTTGATTGTATCCTGGCTCCGTTTTGAATCAGTTAACTTTCTTCAGAACTTGAAAGCCTGTTCCTTTCAGGGGGAGGTGAGCTGTGATGTTTTCCTGGTATCCCTAGCCCCATCTATCTTGGGAAAAGAGCACACGAAGCTCAGACTGCATGTCCTCACACAGTAACACAGAATGCTTCCACTATATTACCAGGGTGACAGCCGTTAGTAAGATGATCCAAAATTTTTCTCTTAACAGTTGCATTTTTCTGTTTGTAATGGTGTGTAGAAATGTCAGTGCGTATGTCGAACCTGGAAAATGATAGGGACGAGAGAGACGACGACAGCCATGAAGACAGAGGAATCAGTGAGTACCAAATCACTTTGCTGGGGGGTGGGATGGGGGAGATTAAATGAGCCTTTTTTTTTTCTTGATACGCTAGTATTAAAAATATGTGAGGAAGCCCTGTGCTGATTAGCAGTAGAAAGTGACAGCACAGCATTTTAACTTAAGCTGTAGCTTCTGGTGCACCTTTTTTTTTCATGCTGAAAAATTACATTTTTTTATGTGGAGGAGGTTTGTCCCTGATGCCCCCCCATCATGACCACTTCCAGAAATAGTTCTGATGAGCTTAAAAATTGCAATTGTGACGGTACAGGGTATGGAAAACTCTTACCTGTGGTCAGCCTTGGAAAGCAGGGGCCCAGGCTGGCATGTACGCTCAACACATGGTAGCAGTAAATTTTATTTGCTTTGATCTGGGATGCTTGTACTTCTTTACTGTTGAGTAAAAACGGCACTTTGCATACGATTACCGGTGTACTGTAAGATGAGCTGGTGCACCTAAATTGGGTCAGACCAGATCCCTTGTCTCTGGGCCCTCACTAAAGCAGAATTAAAACAATACCCAAGATTTGAAACTGTGTCAACACTCAAAGATCGAAAACCAAGCATATCTGCGTCTCATGGCTTGCATCTACTGCTTCTCCAAGTCCTTTTTAGTTTCCAGTCAGCTTTCAGTGCTGCCACAGGTTCTTTAGCATTGGTACAGTAATTCTCTAACTTCTGTTAATCCAAGCAGATGAGGTGAATGAGTTCGACTGGATCTTCATCTATTCCACACTTAAACAGCATCTCTTTACTCCTACTCCTCTGTCGCTTGACAGTCTTCTTAAAAGGAGTAGTATTTGAGAAGAACTAGTTTGCAGAAAGCCTGTTCCCCTGTGCCTGATTTGTCCCACTGATACAATTCAGTAAAGGCACTTTCTTTAAAACCAGTTCTGTGTTTTTCTCTCTCCCAGTTAGTAACACTCGATTTATAGCAGCGGTAATAGAGCGGCACGCTCACAGCCCTGAACGAAGACGCCGGTACTGGGGGCGATCGGGAACAGAAAGCGACCACGGTAAGACCTTGAACCACTGCCCTGGCCCCAGGCTAATCATTGTGGTTACTTGGTTTCCTTCGTATATCTGGCACGTTGCAGATAAGGCTGCTAAAACCAGAGTAAAACAAAAACCTTTGCTCCTTATTGCTTCACAGTTAAACAGTTTTGACACCCTTCAGCAGATGACGCTGCCCAGCGAGGGAGCTGGCTTTCTCAGAGTGGTACTGTAGCAGCAGCTGAGTGCCGTGCGCCTCCTGGCTGGCTCTGGGTTCTGCCAGCTTCGCTGGGTGACCGGAATTCAGACCGACAGAAATGGTGCTACATTTACCACGCTCCTTTTCCGCTGCCAGCCCTAACAATCCACATGTTCAGTTGAGACCATGGACCTCTCCTACCGAACGAGAGAAGGAAAATCCCTTGCACCCAAGTCAGCATCTCTGCTGCTCTTCTCTTTGATGTGACATACACATCTTTCATAAAGTTCTAGCAGCACATGCTGGACGCCTGCGTTTGCTGGGGTAAAGCAAGCAGGGATTTAGAGACCGGGTGCTGCCTCTGTTGCACAGCCAGTCCATAGCATCACCGCAGAGGATCTCTTACGTCTCCTTTAAGCAAGTAATGATCAATGTTAACTGCGTACATGTATAGTGATGAAGGGGGTTCAGCCATATATGTCTGCCACGCACACACACTTCAACCCTGTTTAGGTTGAGGGACTTTTGATATGTCTGTCGTGCCCTGAGACTAAGTCGTCTTAAATCCTGAAAGCTGTTAGAAGGGTGTAATGCTGTTGACTCATGAAGAGTCTTAATATAAATTAAGAGGAGGGTTAGACAAGGCAGTCTGCCACAGATGTCAGCTCTAGCTGCCTGGGGTAGTGGCTGGATATGTTACAGCAGACCTGTTCAATTATTAAGACAGTGGTTGCAGTAATGGAATTGCTGAGAGACTGGCAATCGGAAGGCCAAAGCCTTGGAGCGTCGCTGAACAGATGTCTGAGAGGCAATCTTGCTCTGCGAGGAATTACCCTGGATTTGGGGTCAGATTACCTGTGCTGAGGCAGATTTGCTAGACTAATGCTCCTTTTGCTCCATTTTTTGTAGACCTAGCAAATCCTTCCCATCTTTCTAGTCAACGTGTCAGGGTTAGCAGGGTAACTGTCTACCTATTTCTGAAATGTCTGCTTCTATGTTTAGTTTCTGTAATTCCATCTTCTTCAAAGGGCTGCCCAGTCTTCTTCCCCAGTTCCTCTCTGCCAGCTAGAAGCCATGACTCAGGCCATGGCAAGTGAGAACCAGCTGTGGGTACTTAGCCCGGTATTTTTAACACATTTTTTTTAGGTGTCTCAAGCTGAAAACCTGACTGAGATGCTTAGAAGCGCTAGTGTTTTTTCAGTTCTTAGCCAAAGTTTTCTGAGAAGGATTATTTTTCTAATGAAAGCAAGATCTTTTTCCTTTTTAAATTTCATTTTTTTTTTTTTGCATTTAGAAATACTGAGGTGGTTTTGTTTGTACCGCAGACTGATTTTGGGTGGTAACAGCTGGTTCCAGTGGTAAATTCAAATCTCATAGTAACTACCAGCACCTGCTTCAAAAGAAACAGAAAATGTCTGAGGGGCCTGTTACAAGACAGCTTCCTCGCTGAGAAAGCACAATTTTGTCTTGCAAAGGTTAGCTGTTAGCTTCCTAGTGACACAATTTCCTTAGGATATCCAGTGAATATGTCTTATTATGCCTATAGACAGCTGACCTAGGTTTGTTCTCCAGGAGCAGATACTTTAGCCACAGGAGAGCCTTGAGTTAGTTGTGCTGTGTGCGCGTGCTTAGCTGCAAGCATCAGCGCTGTTCGGCTTAACGGACCTGCTGTGTGAAACGCCTCCCATGTGGATTCAATAGATTTCCTTAACTGTGTGGAAAGCTCACCAGCATTAAAAACATATGCTTGTTTTTTTGCAAATAAGAGGTGAAAAGTGCTCTTTTCCTTTTAAAAATATAATACTGTGATTGTAAAGATGATGTGAAGAAGTTTTGCTGCTTCCAGATACGATAGCTGGCAGTCCTTCCTAGCAAAGTGTAGCTTGATAGGAACAGAGGTAACAGCAGTAGAACCCGCCTGTTTCTTGTCTCTTTGTAAAAATTCAATAATATCTGAAAAGATACCACCCCCAAAAAAAGAATAATTTGTTTTTAAAATCAGTGCTAGCAATCCTGCCATAACAAACTGTTGAACATGTGAGTGTGTTTTACTGTTTGGGGTGGTACAGACCACAGGTCCCCAAAGTCCATAAACAAAGGCGGCAACAGGGAAAGGGATCCATTATGAACTTACAGGAGAGGGTGGTTTTGTTTTTTTCTTTTTCTGTGAATTAAGGAAAATTGTTTTATTCTCTATAAAGCACTGCCTGTGTCTGATTCCATGAAGGGTGCAGCAGTCAGCACTGTGGAATATTGACCTCTTAGTCTTGCTTTTAATTCTTTGCCCTGCTGATTTCTTTGATATATTTATATATATTTATTTTGTAATATTTATGTTTAATACTCTAGGTTACAGCACTATGAGCCCTCAAGAAGACAGTGAAAACCCTCCATGCAACAATGACCCGTTGTCAGCTGGTGTTGATGTTGGAAACCACGACGAAGACTTAGACCTGGACACACCGCCTCAGACAGCTGCCCTGTTGAGTCACAAGTTTCACCACTACCGGTTGCACCACCCAACTCTTCACCACAGCCACCACTTACAGGCTGCAGTCACGGTACACACTGTGGATGCAGAATGCTAATGAACAACGACAAAAGAAACCGAACTTGTGAACAATGATCCATGCGGCAACGGGCAGCTTGGTTTCTGTGCTTTTCACCAGGAACGATTGAACTAACTTCCTGAGCAAACTGTTAGGTATAAAAGCTTTACATTTTTATAAATGTAAGGTTGGCTCTGAAATGAAAGGGAAACGTGCTTGATGAATGGACCTGACATAACATTTAATAAAATGGAGCAGGAGGCACGTTAGATCTCCAGGACCAGGGACGCAAGTTTATACAGCAGCTGAAGCTTTGGAAGCCCTGTTATGCTGAGCCCAGAGGGGAGAGAGCGCTTAAAAGAGCCAGAGATGATTTGGTTTCCTTAACTGGAAGAGCAGAAATCTGTGCAGCTGAAGACTAAGAAGTGGCGGGGGGGGGGGGTGGGGGGGTGGGTGGAGGGAAGGCTGTTGGTTTCTCTGCGGTTTCTCTTGCGCATGGAAAGTTCACTCCTCCGACAATTGCTGTATGGAACCTGGGACAATGCATCTCAAGATTTTTAAGTAAAGGATTATTTTTCTACTATTTATTGAACTTGAAACTTTGGGGGGAGGGAGGGGAGAAAACATGTTAGCAATTCTCAGCAACTACCACATATATTCTGTGATGGTGAAGTGGTTCTTCTGAGGAAGACATCTGTTTCTTATTAGCTGATACTCATCCACTGCCCCACTCTGCAAAAGGGAAAATGAAGAAGTCGTTTCTGACGTGTTTACATTATGAATGCTTTCTTTTCCACAATTGTTTTCTGTAAATATTACAACCTGATTTATATTACAGTATTTTCTTCCTGTTTGCAGAGGAGAAATCCTGTACTCCATTGCTAAAATTCTGATAATTCTGCCCATAAACCTCTCCATCTTCAGCCTCTTTGATCTTCCTTAAAGGTCTCCTGTGTGAAAGTAATAAAGAATTTATTTAGCATTAGTTACCAGATAATTCCAAATGAAATCTCTACCATTCTTCTGTTTCCTTAGGACACTGTCAAGATTGGAAGTAGGGATAAACCAGTGTTTTGTAAAACTTGGGTTACTGTGGAAGATATCTTTTTGAAATCATAATTATAAGCTGCTGTTTGTCTGGAATTTAACATTGCTTGGTAATTCAAACACAGATTAATCAATCTGTCTACAACACAGGGCATCATAATTATAAATTAGTTTTAAATCACAGTGTTGTATTTTAGATTCACAGTTTTTGATTACAATGATATAAAACCATTCTTGCACTGTGCATATGATAAACATCCATTTATATGTAGTTTTTTAAAAAAATCACTTGTTTTAATTAATATGGTACTTAATACTGTAATATGTAAAAAATTGGTTCTTTAAACAGTACGGTAAAATAACTGTATGTGTGATATCAGGATACCCCTTTATACTATGTATAAAATTAAAATCTCTAGTGAAATAAACTGTATATAAAGTATAGTTCTGTGGATAACTGGCTAGATTGAAATTGTTCTATCTCTGTTCCTTTAGTTTTCTGGCTGAATGAGTGCTATAACAGGAATGAAACATTTGGTCAGGTTCCTATAGTTTTGATCAACAATCTTGAAAGGTCTAAACTTCACATGTAAATGACAGTATTGATGTGTTTTAAAGCTTTTTTTCCTTTGCCTGTTGGCCATTATTTGGGAAATGAACATTTCTGGGAGTGGTCAGCCACTGCATAGACTCGCCAAAGCCAGTAATTGGTTTGGATTTTTTCTTTCTTACGTGCTACTGAAAACCTGAAAAATTGGTTGCACTGGGTTTGCCATTCTGCTGTGGTTGTGAGGATTGGGTTGTGGGTTTTTGCTGACCAGACAGCTGTAGATATCTATTAAGCACTGCTTTGTGCTCTCAAAGGTCCGAATCTGACGCCCTGTAACACTTTCTGGGTCACTTTCTGTAGAGCCACTTACTAGAATTTCTAATTTTGAATCCAGAATAATGCT
Organism: Falco rusticolus; assembly: GCF_015220075.1. NCBI lineage: Eukaryota > Metazoa > Chordata > Aves > Falconiformes > Falconidae > Falco > Falco rusticolus. The sequence goes on along the minus strand of NC_051197.1, from coordinate 2,688,754 downwards.
GGGTTTTGAATAATGGACAAACTGGCTGTTTCATCAGGTTTGCTTTTAGAAGAAAATGCATTATTTTGTTATTACTGCTCGACCAAAGAACAACATACAGAGCCAAGAAGCAGAATTTTTAAGCATGATGGGAAAATAGCTTTCAGTGTTGAAACTGTTCAACTGTATGTAAGTTTTAATAACAGTTTAAGTGAAACATTGAATGAGGTGCTTTGTTGATTTCCTAGTCCTATAGAACTCATAAAGGTGTTCTCACTGAAATTCAGAGGTAAGTGAGATTTGAAGTTCTAGCTAGGACTGTATGTGTTTGACTCTGAAGGTATTGTAGAAGCTGGAATTCAACCAAAAGCTGTTGCCACAAGACAAAAGTGTCTCTAGGATTTAATGACTTGTAAAGTGGAATTTGAATTGTATTTGGCCCATCCACGTACATACGAAGGTATCTCACTATGCAGCAGAGTTCTTGAACTTGAGTATTTGCTCCCCAGTTGTAATTTGTCAAGCAACATTAGAATAGTTTCTTTGCTTATAAAATAATATAAACGGAAAGAAAGAAAAACACACCTTTGGCTTGATCTGCACCTGCCTGCCTGCTCTGGTGCTGATATTAATTTAAACCAGATAAAGGCCATGGAGCACATTTGTGGTGAGAGGCCAGTCATTAAGCCCAGCTCTAATTAAACTACAGTGTTAAACACAGCTTGTATGTATACATCTATTAACCTACGCTGGCATACTCTGTACTATGTTTTTACAGTGGGAGAAACCATTTTTGTTCAAAACGTATCAGAAAGTAACATGAATAAGCACATACCTTGTAAAATGCAATAATGTTAATTACTTTAACGACAGTACCATCTCAGCAGAGAGATCTTTTCTGTTGTTCTTCGCAGTATGTACTGGGCAGAAAACGCTTGCAGTGCTCTGTTGCAGCCCTGCCAGAAATTCAGCCAAGTGCTGCAGAACACCTCTCTTTAAACAGCTATCAAAAGTGGCAGCGATCAGCCCCCCTTGCTTTTACCTTTAAAAGCTTTTGTAGAGCTGCACCTCACTGCTGCCTCGTCACTTTTGTTCTAGGACGTATAAACCGTTCTCGGTTTGTGGGGTCTGGACAACCTTGTTTATACTTGAAGTAATGAGGCGAGCCAAAGCTCTTGCTGTTAAGGAATAATTGCAGAAAAAAGACAGATCTAGAGGTGTGCCAAATCACAACTTCAAATGCTGACAGCTAGCCTTGTCCCAGCAGGACTAAATGTAATGCTGGTAAAGGTGCTATTGTTCATTTAAAAGAAAAACTGACAATGGATGTAATCGAAGTTTCTAAGAAGCTGCATGATAGTGCTTCCATTTTTATTGCCCGTGTTGCTGCCATGGCCTTCCCTCCCCATTATTATTTTACTGTGTTGACTGAGGAACAGATCATAAAATGAGCGGTTAGCTGCCTGACTTGGACTCAGACCCTGTGTCCTCCTTCCCTATAACTGGTAGACTTTATGGCCGTTCATTTTCTGCTTGTTTCTTTTTGAAAGTGGTATTAATTCCCTGTAGGGTTTTTTTCATTCTTCTAGAAAAAGTTCTTTTGAAACGAAAATGAGTATTGCCTTTGGTTTGCATTCACTGATGTTAAATTGACTCGGTGCTTTCAGCATTTGAGCGCTGTGAAGTGGATTGATTTTTCCTAACTGTAACAAGCTGGTCCTCCGTCCAAGTAACCCAGCTGGCCTGCCCAGAGAGACAAGCTGTTTACATGTTCAGAATATACTGTTGGAAGATTAATTGAGACTGTTTGTTTACACTATTGCCTTGATAGAAACGTGATTTGGAAAGAAGAGTATGTTACAGTTTGCCCATGAATGTTTTACAAGGGCACTTAAGCCATGAAATGCTATCTTTACCCTTGCCCTTAGCAATGAGAGAGGAGACTGATGAGAATTCATGAGATGTTCGCATGTGCAGCAGCAGTTGTGACTATAACTGGTCAAAATGAGATCTCTAGCTTTCAAAGGTGGTTTTTTTTTCTGGAAAGTGACCCAGAAATGGTGATGAGGATAGAAAGTGTATTTGTCAGAGTACAAATTATGGTGGTAAGCTGGCAGCAAGGATGGAAAAGGGGGTAAAAAATAGGATGCAGAAGTCATGGATCAAGTTAAGAGAGTGCAGGTAATCCAAGAGGCTGTGTGCGAGTGCAAAGATGAATTTGCAGCGTTCATAGCTCTTAGCTACCCATTGAATTTGTTTTTGAAAGAGAATCCCAGCTATGGCTGGGATTTTCAAAGGAGCCTGAGCTAGGCTTTCAGTGATGTTTGGAATATTAATTCCTACAGCAGTTAATTCGGTAACTGTTGGGTTGTTTTGCTGTACAATTCCCTCTTTGCCACGGACCCCAACTACAAAAAAGTAGTGTAAGTGCCATAGAGCTTTCCGTATTACTTACTTGCAGCACTTCTGCGTGATGAGAGGTAATTATCTTCCCTACTTTATGTGCTCTGAAGTGAGTCACCGAAGGACCTTGGCCCAGAAGGGCTTGCATTTCTGAAGCCAAGGCTACAGTGGAATTTAGACACTCAAATCCAAGAGTGAAGTCCTCCAACGCTGCCTTGTTAGTGAAGTGCCAAGCATAACTGGTCTGTTTGCCAGTGCATGCGCAGAAACGCTGCCGGTTTTATCTCTGTAGAAAAGCCTGATGCTTCCGTGCCTCCGTACCGTTTATGTTGCCTGCTTTGGATTGTGCTTTTTGAGGTTTGGGCCTGCAGATCCTCTGCCTGGGAACCCAAAGGAGCCCAAACTGGCAGAAATTCAGAGCATAACTAAATGCTCTGTGTGAACAGGAGTTTCCAAAGTGACTTACCAACTTGGCATGGCAGCCTGCACTAGAACATGTGCTTACTGGTTGCCTGCACTGTTGCAGGCAAAGGTTTAATCACGTCTACCTCTCTTCTGCAAACTTCCTGTGAGGTCTTCAGTGAACAGTTGATCTAATAATATATTAAGGGAAAATAAATGTCTGAAGTACAAAAGTTTCCTTCAAATAATCAGATGTACTCTTGTTTAACTAAGGCGTTTGTAATGCAACACTCTTCTATGCCCAGCAGAAAGTGACAGCTGGTACCAGTTAGCAGTAGCAGTGGCCTGAGCAGAAAAGATGCACGAATTCAGTGGCAGAGGCAGAACTTCTATTAGGTCTGGAAGTTTCACCTTCAGCTAACAGGTGAATCATAGTGGCCTCGTCTAAATACTGTGGGAGAAATACCCTGCTGTTGTCCCTGGTCTGGTTTTGTTAGCGGCAGCAGTAGATGGTACTGCTTGCCAAAGCTGGGAGCCAGCAGTAACAATTACATTTTGTTCCATTTTATTCTACATTTTTATAGCTGACACTGGTAAAACCACCAGCTTCTTGGAGCACTGCCTGAACAAGTGTTCTCCACTGTTACTGCCACTAATGGAATAAAAGCAGTGATAGCAAGGAAGGGAAGCTGTTGGCCAAAAAGCATAGTGCAGGAGCCGTTGTTCCCCGACCCTCCACCTGGCGCCAAAATGTGAAGGCGCGAGTACAACAGCTACTCCATGGATAAAGGGTGCAACCTCAGCCACCAAGACTTGTCAAATCGGCACTTTTTACAAGCAGTAAGTCTGCATAAAAAAACCAAAGAGAAAGAGGTGGTGCCACACCGTGCCGAACTTCTAAAACTGGCAGTCTCTCCACCTCAAACCCAGGCACTATCATACCAGTTGAACAATGGGCCAGCCTTGGATTAGATTGCCAAATATTTCCAGTTTGGTCAACACTGATGGATTTTTCTAATTTTAAAACTGCACCTAGAGGTAACGCAATCAGACAGATGCTCTGAGACAGGTTGGCACTGAGAGCTGCAGGAAACTGGGAACTCGGTCAAAAGTTTTCTGTATACTTATTTTCAGTTTTCCAACTTTCTGACACTTCAACAATTAATTTGCTCCCAACATCAACTCTTTTGGCATAATGTATGCAAATCACATGCAACTGGGAGAGATTAAAGGTTCAGTAATTAACCTACATGATCTAATTCCCGCAAAATTATAATAACCTCTCTAAGTGTTTACTTCCATTGCAGCTTAACCAAGGAAATCTCTATAAAAAAGTCGAAATGTGTTAGTGCTGTAACCTCAGCCAGAGAACCTGGAAAACAGGAAGAGGGACAGGGTGGTGGTGGTTTGGTGGGTTTTGGTGGTTTTGGTTTTTTTTTTTTTCTCCCCATGAAAACAGAATGCACATGTAGAAGTTAGATACTTCAGTAAGTGTGTTTATAGCAAAAAGTCATGTTGCATGACAGTTTCCTTGGAAACCTTTTTATAACCGAATGCCAGAACATTTTAAAGTCTCATAAATTTTTTTAAGAATGCATTCGGAATGTTTAGCTTGCATTACATCCTTTATGCCAGTTTTCCGTATTTAACAAGTTGCAGCATTTTTAAGGACAAAATATTGTGGGGGTGTTTCAAATTCCAACCTCTGCTGGCAGGGATAAATCACTGACTGGTTTATCACAGCAAAACAAATTGCTGGTAAGAAGCCTGTTCACTCCCAGTACGTACTAACTATTCAGTTAATCATGTTAAAGATTTTCTTCAAGTTTATAATTAGCCAGATCCGTGGGGGCTGTAAATGAGATAGTAATGGTGATGTACCAATGTGCCCTAGTGAATGCTTTAATTCAATATTATGATTTCACTGGGGTTTTTTATGTGAAATCATTTCACAATTTCCTGTGAACTTTCAATTATCACTTTCCAGTTCCTGGAAGATAAGCACTTATTTTCATACAAATCTGAGACAGAAGGATTTGAAACTACAGTTTGCATCACGTTAACAGATTAGCCAATAAAAATACTCTGTGTAAGAATAGTTTGCATCACATTAACAGATTAGCCAATAAAAATACTCTGTGTAAGAATGTGGGGTTGTATCTGCTTTTGCTAGAAACCCAAGGAACATTTTATTTCTTTTTAATACTAAAATTGCTAAAATGTACTTTCAGCCAGTAAGTTATAATTAAATTTTGAGATGACTCTGAATGAGGAAAAACAAAGCCTAATTTTATAGATGTATTTATTTATTTGGAAGAACGGTGATATAAAATAGGGAAGGCATTGTTTTAAGAGAAAGCATTGCTGAGGTCTCCCTGCGAATATATTGGCCTTTAGGGCCATGTATTGAAGAGGACTGTACTCATAATATTTGTTTCATCTTCTTTTCTTCTGTTCTCCGTTGTTATCCAAGAAGCTGGGTTTGTTTTGTGGTGGTTTGTTTTGAGATTTACTCTTTTTTTGCTGTTTTTAAATATAACCTTCACACAGATTTGCTAATGATACGCATTAGGCAATAAAGATTACAAATTCTACTGCAAAGACCACGATTCCCAAAATAGACCGTTACCTTTCAGTGTAATGGTTTCCTCAGAATAGTTACTCTCTTTGTAAGTTACAGCTCTTACCTCTTTTATCTTTTTACTGTTTATTTGCAGACCACTGTGTAACAGAATGGAAACTGAGGAGAAGCTGCTAACCATTCTGGTAGTGAGATAATCCATCATCCCTAACTCACTTAGGAGCAGTGGTATATCAGATTTAATAGCTATCAGGTTCCACCTAAAAAGAAGATGTTCAGCTGTGGGCATTTGAAGTGGTTTTCTGTCTGATTGGAAGAACATTTCAGGAGTAAAGCAACATCCCATTTTTGGTCATACACAGCAGTACCTGACAGATTCCAGTGAATGTGAGCTACGTACAGCACATACAAGGCTCCTGCAAAGGAGTGTGAGCAAAATGAAAATAACTGTATTGGCAGTGCAGCTCTGAATGAAGCGTGTGGCTGTTGTGATCTCTGAAGCAATCTGCTGCCCATCTGGCGTCTCTTCAACAAGATGGGCACTGCCGGGATATGATTCGATAGACCTGAAGTCTGGTCCTGTATTACTGCAGTTCCTAAGTCTTGGAGAATGAAACATTAATCAAAATATCTCTGGTATTAAAAAGAGCTTAGCAGTTAGTTGGGAGGATTTACCGTGTCACAATACCTGACTCAACAAAATTGCAGTCTAGACATGCTGAGTTATTCTGATGGTGAATTAGTGAATTGTAACCCTGTGGAAGAAGCAAAGCCCGAAACTATGCAGTAGCTGCAGAGCAGGGTTACAAAGTTTTTGCTTCATCAGAATCCTGAAGGTATCAGTTGCTCACTGTGCTGTTCTAGGTTAGTAATTTGGTAGGAAATTCCATTTGTTTCTTAATGATCCACAGTGTTAACTGCACTACAAAATGTTATACTGAGAATACTGAACGTATTTGTTAGAAAGATGGTGAAAAGGACCTCTTTTGGCACCTCTGGTATAATTTGGAGGCAGCATACATTTGTGAGATATCATCTAGATACTCATTGTTTATTGCTGAACTAATTACCGATGTTGAAAACTGAGTCTATGTCTTTTGGTTTCAAAGCATGTTTCCTAATGAAGCAAAAGGAGCAGCTAGAGCTTGAAACAGGCCGTAATACAGACTGAAGAGAATGGTATTGTTTACACTTTGTTCACATGAAGTGGTGCTAGCAAGCAGGGATTTTTATGGAAGCTTCAAATTTGGAGTGACTGATGGATTCCACACCCTCACTGCAGGAAACATACCAATCACATGGTTTTGGGTTTTAGAAAACCGCTTCGATTTCTCTTTCACATAAGAAACCACTTGTCTAAGAGCTCACAGATACATTTTTAGTACCCCTCATATACCTGGGAACATCAGATGGGTCTTTGAGATCCAGATGTTCTAAATCTTGGCTTTTATTTTACCTGCACAGATCTGAACTTGTTTGTACTTTTGAACATGGACAATTATGCCTGAGTGCATCTTTAATTCAGAAAAAATGTCTGTGATACAATTGTGTTTTATGACTGTCATCCCATAAAAATGAAAAAATATATATGGCTTGTATTACTTCAAAGCTGCAGAAGCATGTGTAAATTAATCTTCAGCTTAGAAGAGGTACAAAAGCAGCTGCTGTGGATGGGTACATTACACTTAATTAACAAGGAATTTAGTGAACTAAATTAAATTACCGCAAAGTGGCTTATCTGTGTAATAGCATCAAGTCGGCAGTGCAACCGAAGTTACATTTGCAGATCACTATACTTTCCTGATATTTTTTACATAGTGCTTTTTGCTTTTGCAGTGATTTTGAAACATAACGAAAGGGCATTAGAAAACTGAACACTGTTTATAGAGTGCAAAGCATGTAGGGCTTTCCTTTGAAAGCAACAGAGTAACAGTACAGTCATGCAAACATATGCATCCAGCATCCGCATATAGAAGGATGGCCTGTAACCAACCAGATGAAATTCTTCAAGGAAAATACATACATGCGTTGGCTCACTGTTCTCTTGCTCTCCTGGATACAGCTGGGTGAAAACTGTTACCACCTGCATTTCATCCTGGTTGCATGCACCATCACAGCGTGTTCATGAAGGCATTCCTCACTCCTGTGGATAGAGCAGCATAAAGGCTTGTGAGAGGATTCCCTAACCCGCATCAGCTCTCACAGCATAGGTTAGCAAGGGCTCCTTCACCTCGCACAATTTATTTTCACCGGTACAAAGTAGTTAGCGGTTACAAAGAATGCAGGTGAGTGCAGTAACGGCTGACCTGAAGGAGCACTGGCCAAAACCGGCACAGAGGACAGTAACCCATGCGACCAGCCTGGTGTTCTGGTGCTTCTGGCAGAAACTATGGTAAAATGGGAGAATTTCCAAAGGCAGTTTAACTTGTCAAATGAGAGAACTGCCTATCTAATGCATTGCTAAGTTTTTGGCAGTTCGAAGGAGGCTGGATTGTGGGCTTGCACAACCTCTACACTGTGTTAATGTGCCCACTGATGCTTGGGGCAGGGGGGATTCCAAAGGACTCTGGCATTTTACTTTATCGGTGGCTAATTTTGATTGTTCTTTTATTTAAAATTATATTTTAATTCTCCAGGTACCTTTGAGGGTGTACTGTAGTTCAAAACAGGGATGACATCTGGGTTCAGGAGGGAATATTTCCTCTGGTCAGATTGGGTTTTGGTGCTGGTGCCTGTTTGGCTGATTTTGGTTGCCATACAAAGTGACGCGTGGCCTACCTCCTTGCTCCTTTTCATGGACCGCCTCCACAGACACATGGCAGTTTCTTTGATCTTTCCTGCTGTCTTCCCGCAGCACTTTGTAGTTGCCTCTTTCTGCAGGCAATTCCTTAATCTACATGTGCAACGTCAACTACCTGTAAGCAGAATGAAATGTGAATAGGGGGCGGCGGGGAGGGGGCAATGAATACTTCTACCTACAAAATACAGTCTTTTAAATATGTATCTCTAAGCAAGAAAAATGCTTACACTTCTCTGGAACTATTGACAACTAATACTGCAGTAGTTTTATTTTTTCCTATTAATATCGAACTATTCATTTCTGAATTCTTTCTTTTAGCAGCGCACTTTTAACTTTTAATGGCTTCCATTCAGATACACCTGCAGCCTATTAAAGAAGAAAGGCAGGCAGCTTTTGAGAAGGCAATTGCTATGCGTAGGATTAATTATCAGCAGCACACAGGTGAAACAGTGTCCATCTTCTAACTGAAAAAAACTAACGGTATAATTAATCACTCTGCTTTCACTACTTCATTAGCTTCACTAAACTGTATGATGTTTGAACAGATATATAATTTCTACTGTAGTAGCTTAACCTGATAATTATTTCTTAGCAGATAGTTACGTGTTTCAGTACTCCTAGCAAAGTGATCTTTTTCATGCTTCCAGAGTAATTTAGATCACATACTTTACGATATACTTCAGATAGGTTTTGAGGAGATGGTATTTAGTATCCCAACTTCAATTTCATAGCTTGATCTGAAAATCACAATATTTGTAAATAGTCACTAGCAGACTTTTCTCTCATAACTTTTTTATCTCTTCCATGGATAGTTTTATAGGTAGTATGATTAAGACTTTCTAAATCCTTAGGGCTTAAGAAGACTATACTCGCAGCTTGTGCTGGAAAAGTTATTTAACCATTTTAAGAAGCAAGTCTTCATCTGAAATTTCAAAAAAAATGGCAGGTATGTACTTACGTTTCAGTTAAATTTCTCAAAGAATGGTGACCTATCTTGTTTTTCTAAGACTATGACATTTTTTTTGGATCAGATCTCACGCTAATGATTTGTTATAGTAGTTTTCCCCTGTTTCTGGGTTTAAGTATTAGGGCTAAGCTAATATTTTTCAGAACAGGCTGAATTTGGCAGTTCTCAAGTTCTCCTATGACAAATATATGAACTGTTTACAAGTGCCGTTCGTACCTCTGATTTCCAAAAAGTCATTAAACATAATGCAAATATTGCAGGAGGAAGAACGTTACCTGTTCAAAACAAATAGGGAAAAGGAAGCCCTTGAAGAGAAGTTTGTCAGCTCATGACAACTTTTTTGATAGCACACAAAACCCTACTTTGATTATTGTTTGCTCAGTAATTTTACAATTAATTTTAGAAGTAACGGAGGTCCAGGATTCTTTGTAGCTTTAACTTGCTAGCTTTGGTTTGGACTAAAGCAATTTCTAAAAACACTATTGTTATTTGGTTGTGTTACGTGGTTGGGGTTTATTTTTCTGTAACTGGTAAGCCTTGTCTCTAAAATGGCACTTGAAACTTAGTCAAGAATTATCATCCAGAATTAGATTTTCTTGATAAGAACCTAGTCAAATATCCCCAGTTTAACTAAGAGCGTGTTTCCCATTTCCTTTTTAAGACTACTGTTTTTCAGATTTGGATTCTCTTTTGCTTGTTCTTTGTGGTCAGCCTTATATCTAAAACCGGATACGAATATTTAAATTCTTCTTCATTCATTTATAGCAGTGCTGACAAACAGCAAGAGCTAAATTTTCTGTGTTGTAAGTGACATTGCAAGTAACTATGGTAAGGGGAAATGAGTTTTCCAGGAGAACAATCTGTTATATTTTTTTAAAGTAAGTGCTGACTAACAGAGTGAAATATTTTTTATGGATGGATGCTTTGTAGAAGGGAAAATATGTAGAAGGAGGGTGACTCCTGCCGCGAGGGCAGGCCTTGGTTTACCCATTTGGAGGCTTTGTGATTTGTTTGGTATGTTTCCGATGGAGAATAAAATTAGAACAAGATCATCTCGGCCCGTCGTGCCTGCTAACCTTGGATGGAGTGTTTGGGTTCAGTCCAGACCTGCTTTATTTTGTTGTCATCCTGCGTTTCAGTGGCTCTGGGTGAACTTGTACCTAAGGAGGGTGGTGATGGCGGGAGGGGACAGGGCCGTGCCGGGTGAGGGGAGAGGGCCGCTGCCCAGGCCTTGGCCTCTGCGAGGCGCCTCTGCCATGATGGCTCCTGGGGTCGCTTCCCTCATAACGCAGCCCAGGCTCTCCTCGAGAGCGCGCAGTCCTTCCGCAGGCGCGTTACCGCGGCCCCGCTGCTCCCGCGCATCCCCACGCGCCCCGAGGAGGCGGCGGGCCGGGGGCGGGAAGGGCAGCGCCGAGCTCCGCCCCCGCCCCGCCCTTCTCTCCTCAGAGTGGGCTGCGGCCCCTCCCCGCGGGCTGCCCCCCGCCGGGCTCGTCAGCGCGGGCTGCGCGGGTCCCGGCTGCCCCAGCAGGGCCGGGGAGCGGGGGGCGGGCCGGGGGCGGGGAGCGGGCGGCGGGGCCTGGCGTGGTTCTCGGCGCCCCGCCGGCGGGCCGGGCCGTGCCCCGCGGCTCCCCCCGCTCGCCCGGGCGCTCTGCAAGATGGCGGCAGCAGCCGAGCGCGGTGCGGAGCTGCCCGCGGAGTCGTCGCGGGGGGTTCGGCCGCCGCCGCTGGGCCCCGAGGAGGTGGCGAGGCGCCTGGCGAGCACCCGCCGGGAGCTGGGCAACAGGCGTAAGATCCTGCTGAGGAACCTGCCGGCCGAGAGCAGCAGCCAGGTACGGCCGCCGCCTCCCCTCAGCCGGCCGGCGGCGTGGCGCGCTCCCGCCGGCGCCTCAGGCGGCTCGTGCCCGGGGAAGCGCCCGCAGCAGGGCCGGCTGCTGCGGGGGAGCCGCTCCGCGGGGCCGGCCTGAGGGAGGTGCGGGGCGGCCCGCCGTTAGCCCTCGTCCTCAGGGATTCCGCGGGCTGCAGCTTCGCACCCTTCTCCCTCCCCCCCTTCCTTCCTTCCTGCCCCCCGCGGCTCGGCTCGGGCTTCTCCCGACGCCTCCTGTGGCAGATGGGCTTTGTTACCGCCCGCGGCCGCGGTGCCTGCGGAGAGCGGCTGCAGCCTGGCCTCCCCCGGGCGGGAACCGTCGCCCTCAGCCGCGGGGCGCGACGCCTGGCAGGGCAGGGCGCCGCGGGGGTGCCCGCCCGCCGTTACCCGCCCGCCTGCGGGAGCCGGGCCGGGCCCGGGAGTGAGGGAGCAGCTGCGGTCCCGGGGCAGCCCCGGTTCCCTGGGCGGCGGCGCGGGGTAGCGCCCGTGTGGCGGCCCCTGAGGGGAGGCGACGGCCGGCGCGGGCCGTTACTGGCGCGGGGGCACCTGCGCGCCTGCCCTCGCCGAACAGGTAAGGCGCCTTTACAGCCCGTTTCTGTGTAAAAACAAAGCTAAAAGGCATTTTTTTTTCCCGGAGGTGAGCAGCGTGTATTCAGTGAAAGTGGTTTTCTGCAATCTGGTGGTGGTTTAGGAAAATTCCGCTCAAATTACCGCTATTCATAGCAGAAGATCGGCAAACTCGTGAACTAATGCATGAGTCAGTCTCTGAGGTGATTTGGTAGCCCAGTCACTTACCGGATCTTTACCAGATCCAAATACTCAATTTGATGCACAAGTATAAAAAAATAAGTAATTACAGCTTTTGTTCTAAACCGCTCCTTGTGTCTCTTCCCTTCTCTCCCTAAAGCACAGGCAAGTTTGCTACCTGCGGGTAAGTGCACACGTGTAGACTATCATTTTCTCCATAACTCCGGCAGAAAGGGACCATTCATTTTGGAGAGAATCTTTCAGCGATCAGTGTAATTTGATCCAGAGTACCGAGCTTGCTCGCCGCAGCACTTCATATTTTGTTCTCGTATACCTGGCACCTTTCGGTCTGTTGCTTGTAGTGTGATTATAGGTAGAGCTTTAGATACGGCAGCTTTGCTGTGGTCCTGCACGATGTTTTACGTGTAGAGCCTCACCTCTGTGTATAGCAACCTAATAACCTAATCCAATAGTAAACTCACAACTTGGAAAAACCTGCTAATCCTCATCGTCTCTTCAAGAAGCTATCACACGTGACTGTGCTGACAGAGAGGGCTTACTGGTGTATCACAGGATGCTTTCTGCGGATAGCTGGAACAGGATCACTTTGTCTGACACTCAGAACAGTTGTGTTAACTTGCTCCTGTTGCATGCAGCAGGTACTTCATGAATTCACATGTGTGCTGCTTAAAAGCACGTTTCACCCATATGGAAGCCATCAGGCTTGGCGTTGCCTGGTCAGACAAAGAATGCTACAGGGAAATAGTAGTGTGAAGGTCCGATTTGGCAGCCACGTAATATTTTGGAAGTTTGCCATTTTGTTTTGATACCTTAGAAGTAGCGTTTAGATGCCTTTTTCTCCGTATGTAAGGTCCTGATGTTCACCTCTTAATAGGATAGAACAGTACCACCATGTACAGGTCCTGAAATACCGTTTCAAAAAATGTCATTTACATTTGTTAACGTTGTTGAGCTATTGGTGACGGCGTGTAAAGGCAGAATAGTTGTGGTGTACAGAGAAAGTTTCTGTCCTGGAGCAGTTTTGGAAAGGAGAAGTATGTTTGTGGTCAGGCATGTGAAGTATACCTGTGTATTTGGCTGTCACGCATTTCCAAAAATTACCACCAAATTTAACATTAGTTATTTCAAATTAACACTCTTGGTAAACACCACGCAGAGGTGCTTTGTCTGCTGTTTCCTTCTTGAAGTGATCGGTTAGCCAAGTAAAATCAGATAAACTATTGCTGGTCTGGTCAGTTTATTCACCATGAGGAAAGAGTTGTACATTAAATGTTAAAATGCAGCAAAGTCTTCTAGAACAGGTTTTCATAAATGTAAATATTCATCTCTAATCATTGGGGTGCTGAGTTTGCTATCATTTGTTGTTAAGTGAAGAGTGAGACCAAGATTCACCAAAATAGTTTCCAAGTGAGAAACTGCTCTTCTCCGGATACAGATTGCTGGAGATACTCAATTTTGTCAGAAGGCTCATCATCTTCAAAATGAGAACAAAACTCCCAATTTTTGTTAGGTGAAATTAGGTAACAAGCATTTTCCTCTGCCAGTTGTAGCTACATATTAACAGGTTGTTTTCTTTATTATTGTAATCTTCTGTTACCTTTGGAGTTCCACCTGTGTGAAACTGAAGTTAAAAAAAAATAATAATAAATTAAGGCCATAGAAGAGATGTGCCTTAGCCATGAAACGTTACCAGAGGTTTGTAGTCTTAGAAACCAAACAGGGATCTTTAAGTGTCCGAAGTGTTCAGCACTTTAGGTGCTGGGTGGGTATTGTTAAGGGTCAGAGGTTGCCCACATTTGAATCTTGGCAAGTGGCGTTCTCTCTAAACGCATTTGGCAACATCGGTGTTCCTGAGGAAATCCAGAGCCTGCTTTCAAGAGGAAGGACGGTCGGAATAAAAAGCACTGTGCAGTCTGTAGCACCCAAGAAAGTCAGCATTGACAAGCTTTTTCTCATTGAGTCTCAATATGAAGGAAATCCGAAGGGGAACAAATTAAGTCAAAATTACATCACAAAGATTCTTTCTGCAAATACATACTTGCAGGATTAGTATTTCTTCAAGCAGTTCTCTCACTGCAGCGATGGAGAAAGGATTTTTTTGGTGACAGATCTGCAGTAAACATTTTTATATTGCACCTTCGCTGTTCTTGAAGGCAAATTGCCCATTTTCTGTTTAGTTGGCAAGTCAGTTGACTTTGTACTGTCCTGTCATGGTGAAGTCTTCCAGAGTTGCCAGTTAGGTCCCTATATTCATCCTTGTCGGATTCCTCCAGCACAGTACCTGAACTGTGCTGTGGTGTGATAATGACCTAGAAACGGACATACTCCTCTCACTTGCAATTCTTATTGCAAGAGTGGGGAACTGTCATTTGCTCTTACCAGAGTAATAATTTTATGCCTTTGTTAGTGTGTAGGGCCATTAGAAGGATTCAAGGAATCCTGGGAGGGCACTGATAATGTGATGTTTTGCAGTAAGACAGGCGAGGTTGTCCCACTGGTGTCTGTCTTTTTGAAAGTAACAGATAGCGGGTCTGTTCTTGTTAGATTAATATCCTCTGCTGCAGTGTTGTGGCAAGGCTGATGTTTGTATTGAGAATCTTTGCAAAGAGACTTAAAGCTAAGCTCGGTTGTAGTTGTTCGTTTTATTCTGGTCAGCGCTCGGCAATGAATTGTCAGTCTCTTGGTTGGACATCTCTTGCGATTGCCTTGTGTGTGCATCTCCCTGAACTGTCATTGCTGATGAATCAATTAATCCATTTCAACAGCAAGGAACACAATCACATATGATGTTGAAAGTGCAGTGTTGAAAGGCATGCATCACAAATTGAAGGACCTTGGAATTACCCTGAAACTGCTCTGAATGCTCTGGGAGGCAAAAGGACAGCTCTGGGCAGAGAGAGGGAGGGAAATGATGGTAACTTCTCTTCTTTACTGGTAAAGAGATGCTAAGGACTTCAGGATGACCAGAATGTAACTGAAGTTGTACCTTGCTTCAGCTCCAGCAAAATAAAACTTCCTGTTTAGCAAGTCAGCTTCTGCTTGTTTTGGTTTGTGTAATTACCTCAGTGGATCACAAGAAGTGGTTTTGATTTCCCCCAAGGCCCTGTTTTTTCACTCCTAGGGGTTCCTTATTTATGTCTGATTAACTTCCATAGGAGCAGTGGCTCATTACTGTGACGTAGCCAGCAGTCTGGTACCCTGGCATACCAGTTTGTATCCCATGGAGTTGCTGTTG